>NW_027141936.1:3365000-4055000 GCF_036365525.1 Heterodontus francisci
AACTTTGCTCCAGTCTGATGTCTAATTTCTCTGTTTATTTCTGACACTCACACACATACACTGATCTGGTAACTTTGCTCCAGTCTGATGTCTAATTTCTCTGTTTATTTCTGACACTCACACACATACACTGATCTGGTAACTTTGCTCCAGTCTGATGTCTAATTTATCTGTTTATTTCTGACACTCACACACATACACAGATCTGGTAACATTGCTCCAGTCTGATGTCTAATTTCTCTGTTTATTTCCCTTCCTCACAGTTAACTTGCTGACGATTGGGATCCTGTCTCGGGGAAAGTGCGGTCTCTCCAAATGTGTCACTCGGTACCTGGTGGCCATGTCAGCGGCGGATCTACTGGTCATTATCCTGGACCTGATATTCAGACACATTCCCATTGTTTATCGGGAACAGTTTCAGTTCCTGTATTACATCCCCGTGTGTAATATCCACGCCGTCCTGCTTTACACAGTCACAGACTGTTCTGTCTGGTTCACCGTCACTTTCACCTTTGATCGATTTGTGGCCATTTGTTGTCAGAATTTGAAAAGTAAATATTGCAGTGAGAAAACATGTGCTGTGGTTGTGGGAACAGTGAGTGTGCTGAGCTGTTTAAAGAACATCTTCTGGTATTTTATGTTAACGGGTCGGTATTGGCTGTGGAACAGACCCTGGTTTTGTGATGTAACAATAGATGTTCGGAATTCTCGTGTCTGGGGAACAATCGAGTTCCTCCACAACATTCTAACCCCGGTCATCCCATTTGTGCTGATTCTGCTGCTCAACGCTCTCACCGTCAGACACATTTTAGTGAGCAGCAGAGGACGCAGGAGACTCCGGGCTCACAGCAGTGGGGAGAGTCACAGAGACCCCGAGATGGAGAGTCGAAGGAAATCTATCATTTTACTGTTAGTTATCTCTGGTAATTTCATGCTGTTGTGGGCCCTGTTAATGGTGTTTTCTATATGGAGGAGGATGTACTTGTTGGGTTATCGGTCTGTTTATCTCCCGGTGTTTCTGCTGGAATTGTCCTTCATGCTCCAGCTCCTGAGCTGCTCCACAAACACTGTGATTTACGCCGTGACCCAGACTCAGTTCAGAGAGCAGGTGAAGAATGTGCTGAAATATCCCTTTAATACAATTGTTAAATTAATTCAATAATCAGAGGAGCGGGAGGGGCCTGTCACCATGGAGACAGAGCGGGGGAGGGGCCTCTCACCATGGAGACAGAGAGGGGGAGGGGCCTGTCACCATGGAGACAGAGCGGGGGAGGGGCCTCTCACCATGGAAACAGAGCGGGGGAGGGGACTGTCACCATGGAGACAGAGCGGGGGAGGGGACTGTCACCATGGAGACAGAGCGGGGGAGGGGCCTGTCACCATGGAGACAGAGCGGGGGGAGGGGACTGTCACCATGGAGACAGAGCGGGGGAGGGGCCTCTCACCATGGAGACAGAGCGGGGGAGGGGCCTCTCACCATGGAGACAGAGCGGGGGAGGGGCCTGTCACCATGGAGACAGAGCGGGGGAGGAGACTGTCACCATGGAGACAGAGCGGGGGAGGAGACTGTCACCATGGAGACAGAGCGGGGGAGGGGCCTCTCACCATGGAGACAGATCGGGGGAGGGGACTGTCACCATGGAGACAGAGCGGGGGAGGGGCCTCTCACCATGGAGACAGAGCGGGGGAGGAGACTGTCACCATGGAGACAGAGCGGGGGAGGAGACTGTCACCATGGAGACAGAGCGGGGGAGGAGACTGTCACCATGGAGACAGAGCGGGGGAGGGGCCTCTCACCATGGAGACAGATCGGGGGAGGGGACTGTCACCATGGAGACAGAGCGGGGGAGGGGCCTCTCACCATGGAGACAGAGCGGGGGAGGGGCCTCTCACCATGGAGACAGAGCGGGGGAGGGGCCTGTCACCATGGAGACAGAGCGGGGGAGGGGACTGTCACCATGGAGACAGAGCGGGGGAGGGGCCTCTCACCATGGAGACAGAGCGGGGGAGGGGCCTCTCACCATGGAGACAGAGCGGGGGAGGGGCCTGTCACCATGGAGACAGAGCGGGGGAGGGGCCTGTCACCATGGAGACTGATCGGGGGAGGGGCCTGTCACCATGGAGACAGAGCGGGGGAGGGGCCTGTCACCATGGAGACAGATCGGGGGAGGGGCCTCTCACCATGGAGACAGAGCGGGGGAGGGGACTGTCACCATGGAGACTGATCGGGGGAGGGGCCTCTCACCATGGAGACAGAGCGGGGGAGGGGCCTGTCACCATGGAGACAGAGCGGGGGAGGGGACTGTCACCATGGAGACAGAGCGGGGGAGGGGCCTCTCACCATGGAGACAGAGCGGGGGAGGGGCCTCTCACCATGGAGACAGAGCGGGGGAGGGGCCTGTCACCATGGAGACAGAGCGGCGGAGGAGACTGTCACCATGGAGACAGAGCGGGGGAGGGGCCTCTCACCATGGATACAGAGCGGGGGAGGGGACTGTCACCATGGAGACAGAGCGGGGGAGGGGCCTCTCACCATGGAGACAGATCGGGGGAGGGGACTGTCACCATGGAGACAGAGCGGGGGAGGGGACTGTCACCATGGAGACAGAGCGGGGGAGGGGACTGTCACCATGGAGACAGAGCGGGGGAGGGGCCTCTCACCATGGAGACAGAGCGGGGGAGGGGCCTCTCACCATGGAGACAGAGCGGGGGAGGGGCCTGTCACCATGGAGACAGAGCGGGGGAGGAGACTGTCACCATGGAGACAGAGCGGGGGAGGGGACTGTCACCATGGAGACAGAGCGGGGGAGGGGACTGTCACCATGGAGACAGAGCGGGGGAGGGGCCTCTCACCATGGAGACAGAGCGGGGGAGGGGCCTGTCACCATGGAGACAGAGCGGGGGGAGGGGACTGTCACCATGGAGACAGAGCGGGGGAGGGGCCGCTCACCATGGAGACAGAGCGGGGGAGGGGCCTCTCACCATGGAGACAGAGCGGGGGAGGGGCCTCTCACCATGGAGACAGAGCGGGGGAGGGGACTGTCACCATGGAGACAGAGCGGGGGAGGGGACTGTCACCATGGAGACAGAGCGGGGGAGGGGCCTCTCACCATGGAGACAGAGCGGGGGAGCGGACTGTCACCATGGAGACAGAGCGGGGGAGGGGCCTCTCACCATGGAGACAGAGCGGGGGAGGAGCCTGTCACCATGGAGACAGAGCGGGGGAGGGGCCTGTCACCATGGAGACAGAGCGGGGGAGGGGACTGTCACCATGGAGACAGAGCGGGAGGAGGGGACTGTCACCATGGAGACAGAGCGGGGGAGGGGACTGTCACCATGGAGACAGAGCGGGGGAGGGGCCTGTCACCATGGAGACAGAGCGGGGGAGGGGACTGTCACCATGGAGACAGAGCGGGGGAGGGGCCTGTCACCATGGAGACAGAGCGGGGGAGGGGCCTGTCACCATGGAGACAGAGCGGGGGAGGGGCCTCTCACCATGGAGACAGAGCGGGGGAGGGGCCTGTCACCATGGAGACAGAGCGGGGGAGGGGCCTGTCACCATGGAGACAGAGCGGGGGAGGGGACTGTCACCATGGAGACAGAGCGGGGGAGGGGCCTGTCACCATGGAGACAGAGCGGGGGGAGGGGGCCTCTCACCATGGAGACAGAGCGGGGGAGGGGACTGTCACCATGGAGACAGAGCGGGGGAGGGGCCTCTCACCATGGAGACAGAGCGGGGGGAGGGGACTGTCACCATGGAGACAGATCGGGGGAGGGGACTGTCACCATGGAGACAGAGCGGGGGAGGGGCCTCTCACCATGGAGACAGAGCGGGGGAGGGGCCTCTCACCATGGAGACAGAGCGGGGGAGGGGCCTGTCACCATGGAGACAGAGCGGGGGAGGGGACTGTCACCATGGAGACAGAGCGGGGGAGGGGCCTCTCACCATGGAGACAGAGCGGGGGAGGGGACTGTCACCATGGAGACAGATCGGGGGAGGGGACTGTCACCATGGAGACAGAGCGGGGGAGGGGACTGTCACCATGGAGACAGAGCGGGGGCGGGGCCTCTCACCATGGAGACAGAGCGGGGGAGGGGCCTCTCACCATGGAGACAGAGCGGGGGAGGGGCCTGTCACCATGGAGACAGAGCCGGGGGAGGGGCCTCTCACCATGGAGACAGAGTGGGGGAGGGGCCTCTCACCATGGAGACAGAGCGGGGGAGGGGACTGTCACCATGGAGACTGATCGGGGGAGGGGACTGTCACCATGGAGACAGAGGGGGGAGGGGACTGTCACCATGGAGACTGATCGGGGGAGGGGACTGTCACCATGGAGACAGAGCGGGGGAGGGGCCTGTCACCATGGAGACAGAGCGGGGGAGGGGACTGTCACCATGGAGACAGAGCGGGGGAGGGGCCTGTCACCATGGAGACAGAGCGGGGGAGGGGGCCTGTCACCATGGAGACAGAGCGGGGGAGGAGACTGTCACCATGGAGACAGAGCGGGGGAGGGGCCTGTCACCATGGAGACAGAGCGGGGGAGGGGACTGTCACCATGGAGACAGAGCGGGGGAGGGGGCCTGTCACCATGGAGACAGAGCGGGGGAGGAGACTGTCACCATGGAGACAGAGCGGGGGAGGAGACTGTCACCATGGAGACAGAGCGGGGGAGGAGACTGTCACCATGGAGACAGAGCGGGGGAGGGGCCTCTCACCATGGAGACAGAGCGGGGGAGGGGCCTCTCACCATGGAGACAGAGCGGGGGAGGGGACTGTCACCATGGAGACAGAGCTGGGGAGGGGGACTGTCACCATGGAGACAGAGCGGGGGAGGGGCCTCTCACCATGGAGACAGAGCGGGGGAGGGGACTGTCACCATGGAGACAGAGCGGGGGAGGGGACTGTCACCATGGAGACAGAGCGGGGGAGGGGCCTCTCACCATGGAGACAGAGCGGGGGGAGGGGACTGTCACCATGGAGACAGAGCGGGGGAGGGGACTGTCACCATGGAGACAGAGCGGGGGAGGGGACTGTCACCATGGAGACAGAGCGGGGGAGGGGCCTCTCACCATGGAGACAGAGCGGGGGAGGGGACTGTCACCATGGAGACAGAGCGGGGGAGGGGACTGTCACCATGGAGACAGAGCGGGGGAGGGGCCTCTCACCATGGAGACAAAGCGGGGGAGGAGCCTCTCACCATGGAGACAGAGCGGGGGAGGGGACTGTCACCATGGAGACATAGCGGGGGAGGGGCCTCTCACCATGGAGACAGAGCGGGGGAGGGGCCTCTCACCATGGAGACAGAGCGGGGGAGGGGCCTGTCACCATGGAGACAGAGCGGGGGAGGAGACTGTCACCATGGAGACAGAGCGGGGGAGGAGACTGTCACCATGGAGACAGAGCGGGGGAGGGGACTGTCACCATGGAGACAGAGCGGGGGAGGGGCCTCTCACCATGGAGACAGAGCGGGGGAGGGGACTGTCACCATGGAGACAGAGCGGGGGAGGGGACTGTCACCATGGAGACAGAGCGGGGGAGGGGACTGTCACCATGGAGACAGAGCGGGGGAGGGGCCTCTCACCATGGAGACAGAGCGGGGGAGGGGACTGTCACCATGGAGACAGAGCGGGGGCGGGGACTGTCACCATGGAGACAGAGCGGGGGAGGTGACTGTCACCATGGAGACAGAGCGGGGGCGGGGACTGTCACCATGGAGACAGAGCGGGGGAGGGGACTGTCACCATGGAGACAGAGCGGGGGAGGGGCCTCTCACCATGGAGACAGAGCGGGAGAGGGGCCCTCTCACCATGGAGACAGAGCGGGGGAGGGGACTGTCACCATGGAGACAGAGCGGGGGAGGGGCCTCTCACCATGGAGACAGAGCGGGGGAGGGGACTGTCACCATGGAGACAGAGCGGGGGAGGGGACTGTCACCATGGAGACAGAGCGGGGGGAGGGGACTGTCACCATGGAGACAGAGCGGGGGAGGGGCCTCTCACCTTGGAGACAGAGCGGGGGACGGGCCTCTCACCATGGAGACAGAGCGGGGGAGGAGACTGTCACCATGGAGACAGAGCGGGGGAGGGGCCTGTCACCATGGAGACAGAGGGGGGAGGGGACTGTCACCATGGAGACAGAGCGGGGGAGGAGACTGTCACCATGGAGACAGAGCGGGGGAGGGGCCTCTCACCATGGAGACAGAGCGGGGGAGGGGCCTGTCACCATGGAGACAGAGCGGGGGAGGGGCCTCTCACCATGGAGACAGAGCGGGGGAGGGGCCTCTCACCATGGAGACAGAGCGGGGGAGGGGCCTCTCAACATGGAGACAGAGCGGGGGAGGGGCCTCTCACCATGGAGACAGAGCGGGGGAGGAGCCTGTCACCATGGAGACAGAGCGGGGGAGGGGTTTGTCACCATGGAGACAGAGCGGGGGAGGGGCCTCTCACCATGGAGACAGAGCGGGGGAGGGGCCTCTCACCATGGAGACAGAGCGGGGGAGGGGCCTCTCAACATGGAGACAGAGCGGGGGAGGGGCCTCTCACCATGGAGACAGATAGGGGGAGGAGACTGTCACCATGGAGACAGAGCGGGGGAGGGGACTGTCACCATGGAGACAGAGCGGGGGAGGGGCCTCTCACCATGGAGACAGAGCGGGGGAGGGGCCTCTCACCATGGAGACAGAGAGGGGGAGGAGACTGTCACCATGGAGACAGAGGAGGGGGAGGGGCCTGTCACCATGGAGACAGAGCGGGGGAGTGAAGGGAGTGGGGGCGGGGTCTCTTACCACGGTGATGGAAGTGGGGGCGGGGTCTGTTTCCAAGGTGACGGGATTGGAGGTGGGGTCTGTTTCCAGGGTGACGGGAGTGGGGGCGTGGTCTGTTTCCCGGGTGACGGGAGTGGGGGCGGGGTATGTTTCCCGGGTGACGGGAGTAGGGGCGGGGTCTGTTTCCAAGGTGACGGGATTGGGGGTGGGGTCTGTTTCCAAGGTGTCGGGAGTGGGGGCGGGGTCTGTTTCCATGGTGACGGGAGTGGGGGCGGGGTCTGTTACCATGGTGACGGAGTGGGGGCGGGGGTCTGTTTCCAGAGTGACGGGAGTGGGGGCGGGGTCTTTTTCCAGGGTGACGGGAGTGGGGGCGGGGTCTGTTTCCAGGGTGACGGGAGTGGGGGTGGGGTCTTTTTCCAGGGTGACGGGAGTGGGGGCGGGGTCTGTTTCCAGGGTGACGGGAGTGGGGGCGGGGTCTGTTTCCAGGGTGACGGGAGTGGGGGCGGGGTCTGTTTCCAGGGTGACGGGAGTGGGGGCGGGGTCTGTTTCCAGGGTGACGGGAGTGGGGGCGGGGTCTGTTTCCAGGATGACGGGAGTGGGGGCGGGGTCTTTTTCCAGGGTGACGGGAGTGGGGGCGGTTTCTGTTTCCAGGGTGACGGGAGTGGGGGCGGGGTCTGTTTCCAGGGTGACGGGAGTGGGGGCGGGGTCTGTTTCCAGGGTGATGGGAGTGGGGGCGGGGTCTGTTTCCAGGGTGACGGGAGTGGGGGCGGGGTCTGTTTCCAGGGTGACGGGAGTGGGGGCGGGGTCTGTTTCCAGGGTGACGGGTGTGGGGGCGGGGGTCTGTTACCAAGATGACGGGAGTGGGGGCGGGGTCTGTTTCCAAGGTGACGGGAGTGGGGGCGGGTTCTGTTTCCAAGGTGACGGTAATGGGGGCGGGTTCTGTTTCCAAGGTGACGGGAGTGGGGGCGGGTTCTGTTTCCAGAGTGACGGGAGTGGGGGCGGGGTCTGTTTCCAGGGTGACGGGAGTATGGGCGGGGTCTGTTTCCAGGGTGACGGGAGTGCGGGCGGGGTCTGTTTCCAGGGTGACGGTGTGGGGGCGGGGTCTGTTTCCAGGGTGACGGGAGTGGGGGCGGGGTCTGTTTCCAGGGTGATGGGAGTGGGGGCGGGGTCTGTTTCCAGGGTGACGGGAGTGGGGGCGGGGTCTGTTTCCAGGGTGACGGGAGTGGGGGCGGGGTCTGTTTCCAGAGTGACGGGAGTGGTGGCGGGGTCTGTTTCCAGAGTGACGGGAGTGGGGGCGGGGTCTGTTTCCAGGGTGATGGGAGTGGGGGCGGGGTCTGAATCTTTCTGATTCTTTTATAATCCCTTTCAAACTAAAAGAATCCTGATAATTATTGATAATAATTTATAATAATTTATAAACATTTACTGACCTTTACAACCTTTATAAACTGTTTATAATTCTTCCTCTCACTTTGTAAATCTTTATAATATTTATGATTGTCTGTGATTTATTATCCTTTATGAGATTTTATTCTCATTTATAATCTGTTACATTCACTGCCCTGGACAGAAAACGTTGAAAATGATCCCCGTGGATTACTCTCAATTCAAACAGATCACAGAGCATATCATTTAAAATGGCCGCAGCACATGTCACGTAAAATGGCCGCAGTGAAGGTGACATCATACAGACCACAGAGCATGTCATTTAAAATGGCCGTACCACATGTCACGTAAAATGGCCGCAGTGAAGGTGACATCAAACAGACCACAGTGCATATCATTTAAAATGGCCGCAGCACATGTCACGTAAAATGGCCGCGGTGAAGGTGACATCAAACAGACCAGAGAGCACGTCATTTAGAATGGCTGCAGCACATGTCGCTTAAAATGGCCGCGGTGCAGGTGACATCAAACAGACAACAGTGCATATCATCAGATCGAAGTGGCCTTTGTTAAAACCAGCTGGAGTGGTACTGAGTGCAACTCACACTCCAGGAAACAGCCAATTCAATTCAGACCTCTAATAATGCCAGCTGGAGTGGTACTGAGCCCCACTCACACACCAGATAAGAGCCAATTGAATTTGAGCCTATATTAATACAAGCTGGAGTGGTACTGAGGCTCATTCACACGCCGGGAAAGAACCAATTCAATCCAGGCCCCTATTAATACCAGCTGGAGTAAAATTAACTCCCATTTACACACCAGGAAAGAGCCAATTCAATCCAGGTCTCTATTAATACCAGCTGGAGAGGGACTGAGTCTCACTCACACACGGGGAAAGAGCCAATTCAATCCAGACCTCTATTTACACCAGCTGGAGTGGTACTGAGTCCCATCCACACACCAGGAAAGAGCCAATTCAATCCAGACCTCTATTAATACCAGCTGGAGAGGGACTGAGTCTCACTCACACACGGGGAAAGAGCCAATTCAATCCAGGCCTCTATTTACACCAGCTGGAGTGGTACTGAGTCCCATCCACACACCAGGAAAGAGCCAATTGAAACCGAGCCTATATTATCACCAGCTGGAGTGGTACTGAGTCCCACTGACACACCAGGAAAGAGCCAATTCAATGCAAACCTTTATTAATACCAGCTGGAGTGGTACTGAGCCCCACTCACACACCAGGAAAAAGCTAATTAAAGCCAGACCGCCATTGATACCAGCTGGAGTGGGACTGAGTCCCACTCAAACACCAGGAAAGAGCCAATTCAATCCAGACCTCTATTAATACCAGCTGGAGTGGGACTGAGACCCACTCACACACCAGGAAAGAGCCAATTCAATCCAGACCTCTATTAATACCAGCTGGAGTGGAATTAACTCCCACTCACACAACAGGAAAGAGCCAATTCAATCCAGGCCTCTATTAACACCAGGTGGAGTGGTACTGAGTCCCACAAACACAGCAGGAAAGGGACAGTTCATTACAGGCCTCTATTAATACCAGCTGCAGTGGAATTAACTCCCACTCAAACTCCAGGAAAGAGCCAATTCAAGACACGCCTCTATTAATACCAGCTGGAGTGGCACTGAGTCCCACTCACACCAGGAGAGAGCCAATTCTATCGAGGCTTATATCAATACCAGCAGGAGTGGTATTGAGTCCCACTCACACACCAGTAAAGAGCCAATTCTATCGAGGCTCATATCAATACCAGCAGGAGTGGTACTGAGCCCCACGCACACACCAGGAAAGAGCCAATTCAATCCAGGCCTCCATTAATACTAGCTGGAGTGGTACTGAGTCCCACTCACACACCAGGAAAGAGCCAATTCAATCCAGGCATCCAATAATACCAGCTGGAGTGGTACTGAGTCCCACTCACACACCAGGAAAGAGCCAATTCAATCCAGGCCTCCATTAATACTAGCTGGAGTGGTAAAAAGTCCCACTCACACACCAGGAAAGAGCCAATTCAATCCAGGCCTCCATTAATACCAGCTGGAGTGGTACTGAGTCCCACTCACAAACTCAGATAGAGCCAGTTCAATCCAGGCCTCTATTAATACCAGCTGGAATGGTACTGAGTCCCACTCACACACCATGAAAGAGCCAATTCAATCCAGACCTCTATTAATACCAGCTGGAGTGGTACTGAGTCCCACTCACAAACCAGGAAAGAGCCAATTCAATCCAGGCCTCCATTAATACTAGCTGGAGTGGTACTGAGTCCCACTCACACACCAGGAAAGAGCCAGTTCAATCCAGGCCTCTATTAATACCAGCTGGAATGGTACTGAGGCCCACTCACACACCATGAAAGAGCCAATTCAATCCAGACCTCTATTAATACCAGCTGGAGTGGTACTGAGCCCCACTCACACCAGGAGAGAGCCAATTCTATCGAGGCTTATATCAATACCAGCAGGAGTGGTATTGAGTCCCACTCACACACCAGTAAAGAGCCAATTCTATCGAGGCTCATATCAATACCAGCAGGAGTGGTACTGAGCCCCACGCACACACCAGGAAAGAGCCAATTCAATCCAGGCCTCCATTAATACTAGCTGGAGTGGTACTGAGTCCCACTCACACACCAGGAAAGAGCCAATTCAATCCAGGCATCCAATAATACCAGCTGGAGTGGTACTGAGTCCCACTCACACACCAGGAAAGAGCCAATTCAATCCAGGCCTCCATTAATACTAGCTGGAGTGGTAAAAAGTCCCACTCACACACCAGGAAAGAGCCAATTCAATCCAGGCCTCCATTAATACCAGCTGGAGTGGTACTGAGTCCCACTCACAAACTCAGATAGAGCCAGTTCAATCCAGGCCTCTATTAATACCAGCTGGAATGGTACTGAGTCCCACTCACACACCATGAAAGAGCCAATTCAATCCAGACCTCTATTAATACCAGCTGGAGTGGTACTGAGTCCCACTCACAAACCAGGAAAGAGCCAATTCAATCCAGGCCTCCATTAATACTAGCTGGAGTGGTACTGAGTCCCACTCACACACCAGGAAAGAGCCAGTTCAATCCAGGCCTCTATTAATACCAGCTGGAATGGTACTGAGGCCCACTCACACACCATGAAAGAGCCAATTCAATCCAGACCTCTATTAATACCAGCTGGAGTGGTACTGAGCCCCACTCACACACCAGGAAAAAGCTAATTAAAGCCAGACCTCTATTAATACCAGCTGGAGTGGAATTAACTCCCACTCACACAACAGGAAAGAGCCAATTCAATCCAGGCCTCTATTCACAGCAGGTGGAGTGGTACTGAGTCCCACAAACACAGCAGGAAAGGGACAGTTCATTACAGGCCTCTATTAATACCAGCTGCAGTGGAATTAACTCCCACTCAAACTCCAGGAAAGAGCCAATTCAAGACACGCCTCTATTAATACCAGCTGGAGTGGCACTGAGTCCCACTCACACCAGGAGAGAGCCAATTCTATCGAGGCTGATATCAATACCAGCAGGAGTGGTACTGAGTCCCACTCACACACCAGTAAAGAGCCAATTCAATCCAGGCATCCAATAATACCAGCTGGAGTGGTACTGAGTCCCACTCACACACCAGGAAAGAGCCAATTCAATCGAAACCTCCATGAACACCAGCTGGAGTGGTACTGAGTCCCACGCACACACCAGGAAAGAGGCAATTCTATCCAGGCCTCAATTAATACCAGCTGGAGTGGTACTGAGTCCCACTCACACACCAGGAAAGAGGCAATTCTATCCAGGGCTCTATTAATGCCAGCTGGAATGGTACTGAGGCCCACTCACACACCAGGAAAGAGCCAATTCAATCCTGACCTCTATTAATACCAGCTGGAGTGGTACTGAGTCCCAGTCACACACCAGGAAAGAGTCAATTCAATCCAGGCCTCCATTAATACTAGCTGGAGTGGTACTGAGTCCCACTCACAAACACAGAAAGAGCCAGTTCAATCCAGGCCTCTATTAATACCAGCTGGAGTGGTACTGAGTCCCACTCACGCACCAGGAAAGAGCCAATTCAATCGAAACCTCCATGAACACCAGCTGGAGTGGTACTGAGTCCCACTCACACACCAGGAAAGAGGCAATTCTATCCAGGCCTCAATTAATACCAGCTGGAGTGGTACTGAGCCCCACTCACACACCAGGAAAGAGGCAATTCAATCCAGACCTCTTAATACCAGCTGGAGTGGGACTGAGTCCAACTCACACACCAGGAAAGAGCCAATTCAATCCAGACCTCTATGAATACCAGCTGGAGTGGTACTGAGCCCCACTCACACACCAGGAAAGAGGCAATTCAATCCAGACCTCTTCATACCAGCTGGAGTGGGACTGAGTCCAACTCACACACCAGGAAAGAGGCAATTCTGTCCAGACCTCTTAATACCAGCTGGAGTGGTACTGAGTCCAACTCACACACCAGGAAAGAGCCAATTCAATCCAGACCTCTTAATACCAGCTGGAGTGGGACTGAGTCCAACTCACACACCAGGAAAGAGCCAATTCAATCCAGACCTCTATGAATACCAGCTGGAGTGGTACTGAGCCCCACTCACACACCAGGAAAGAGGCAATTCAATCCAGACCTCTTCATACCAGCTGGAGTGGGACTGAGCCCCACTCACACACCAGGAAAGAGGCAATTCAATCCAGACCTCTTCATACCAGCTGGAGTGGGACTGAGCCCCACTCACACACCAGGAAAGAGGCAATTCAATCCAGACCTCTATTAATACCAGCTGGAGTGGTACTGAGCCCCACTCACACACCAGGAAAGAGGCAATTCTGTCCAGACCTCTTAATACCAGCTGGAGTGGTACTGAGTCCCACCCACACACCAGGAAAGAGGCAATTCAATCCAGACCTCTATTAATACCAGCTGGAGTGCGACTGAGTCCCACTCACACACCAGGAAAGAGCCAAATCAATCCAGACCTGTATTAATACCAGCTGGAGTGGTACTGGGTCCCACTCACACACCAGGAAAGAGGCAATTCAATCCAGACCTCTATTAATACCAGCTGGAGTGGTACTGAGTCCCACTCACACACCAGGAAAGAGGCAATTCAATCCACACCTCGATAAATACCAGCTGGAGTGGGACTGAGTCAGACTCACACACCAGGAAAGAGCCAAATCAATCCAGACCTCTATGAATACCAGCTGGAGTGGAACTGAGTCTCACTCACACACCAGGAAAGATTCAAATCAATCCAGACCTCTATTAATACCAGCTGGAGTGGAACTGAGTCTCACACACACACCAGGGAAGAGCCATTTCGATCCAGGGCTCTATCTATAGCGACTGGAGTGGCACCGAGTCACACTCACACACCAGAAAGAGTCAATTTAAACCAGCCCTCTATTAATACCAGCTGGAGTGGTACTGAGTCCCACTCACACACCAGGAAAGAGAAATATCAATCCAGACCTCGATTCATACCAGCTGGAGTGGAACTGAGTCCCCCACACACACCAGGAAAGAGCTAAGTCAATCCAGGCCTCTATTCATACCAGCTGGAGTGGTACTGAGTCCCACTCACACACCAGGAAAGAGCCAATTCTGTCCAGGCCTCTATTAATACCAGCTGGAGTGGTACTGAGCCCCACTCACACACCAGGAAGAGCCAGTTCAATCCAGACCTCTATGAATACCAGCTGGAGTGGTACTGAGTCCCACTCACACACCAGGAAAGACGCAATTCAATCCAGATCTCTTAATACCAGCTGGAGTGGTACTGAGCCCCACTCACACACCAAGAAAGAGGCAATTCAATCCAGACCTCTATTAATACCAGCTGGAGTGGTACTGAGTCCCACTCACACACCAGGAAAGAGGCAATTCAATCCACACCTCGATAAATACCAGCTGGAGTGGGACTGAGTCCCACTCACACACCAGGAAAGAGCCAATTCAATCCAGACCTCTATTAATACCAGCTGGAGTGGTACTGAGCCCCACTCACACACCAGGAAAGAGCCAAATCAATCCAGACCTCTATTAATACCAGCTGGAGTGGAACTGAGTCTCACACACACACCAGGGAAGAGCCATTTCGATCCAGGGCTCTATCTATAGCGACTGGAGTGGCACCGAGTCCCCCTCACACACCAGAAAGAGTCAATTTAAACCAGCCCTCTATTAATACCAGCTGGAGTGGTACTGAGTCCCACTGACTCACCAGGAAGGAGCCAATTCAATCCAGACCTCTATTAATACCAGCTGGAGTGGTACTGAGTCCCACTCACTCACCAGTAAAGAGTCAATTCAATCCAGACCTCTTATTAACACCAGCTGGAGTGTAAATGAGTCCCACTCACACACCAGGAAAGAGAAATATCAATCCAGGCCTCTATAAATACCAGCAGAAGTGGTACTGAGCCCCACTCACACACCAGGAAAGAGCCAATTCAATCCAGTCCTTTATTAATACCAGCTGGAGAGGAACTGAGTCCCACTCACACACCAGGAAAGAGCCAAGTCAATACAGGCCTCTATTCATACCAGCTGGAGAGGAACTGAGTCCCACTCACACACCAGGAAAGAGCCAATTCAATCCAGTCCGTTATTAATACCAGCTGGAGTGGTACTGAGCCCCACTCATCACCAGGAAGGAGCCAATTCAAACCAGACCTCTTTTAATAACAGCTGGAGAGGTACTGAGTCCCACTCACACACCAGAAAGAGTCAATTTAAACCAGCCCTCTATTAATACCAGCTGGAGTGGTACTGAGTCCCACTGACTCACCAGGAAGGAGCCAATTCAATCTAGACCTCTATTAATACCAGCTGGAGTGATACTGAGTCCCACTCACTCACCAGTAAAGAGTCAATTCAATCCAGACCTCTTATTAACACCAGCTGGAGTGTAAATGAGTCCCACTCACACACCAGGAAAGAGAAATATCAATCCAGGCCTCTATAAATACCAGCAGAAGTGGTACTGAGCCCCACTCACACACCAGGAAAGAGCCAATTCAATCCAGTCCTTTATTAATACCAGCTGGAGAGGAACTGAGTCCCACTCACACACCAGGAAAGAGCCAAGTCAATACAGGCCTCTATTCATACCAGCTGGAGAGGAACTGAGTCCCACTCACACACCAGGAAAGAGCCAATTCAATCCAGTCCTTTATTAATACCAGCTGGAGTGGTACTGAGCCCCACTCATCACCAGGAAGGAGCCAATTCAAACCAGACCTCTTTTAATAACAGCTGGAGTGGTACTGAGTCCCACTCACACACCAGGAAAGAGTCAATTCAAACCAGGCCTCTATTAACACCAGCTGGAGTGGTACTGAGTCCCACTCACACACCAGGAAAGAGTCAATTCAATCCAGACCTCTATTAATACCAGCTGGAGTGGTACTGAGCCCCACTCACTCACCAGGATGGAGCCAATTGAAACCAGACCTCTTTTAATAACAGCTGGAGTGGTACTGAGTCCCACTCACACACCATGAAAGAGTCAATTCAATCCAGACCTCTTTTAATAACAGCTGGAGAGGTACTGAGTCCCACTCACACACCAGGAAAGAGTCAATTCAAACCAGGCCTCGATAAATACCAGCTGGAGTGGTACTGAGCCCCACTCACACACCAGGATGGAGCCAATTCAATCCAGACCTCTATTAATACCAGCTGGAGTGGTACTGAGTCCCACTCACACACCAGGAAAGAGTCAATTCAAACCAGGCCTCGATAAATACCCTCTGGAGTGGTACTGAGTCCCACTCACACACCAGGAAAGAGCCAACTCAATCCAGACCTATATTAATACCAGCTGGAGTGGGACTGAGCCCCACTCACTCACCAGGAAAGAGCCAATTCAATCCGGACCTCTATTAATACCAGCTGGAGTGGTACTGAGCCCCACTCACTCACCAGGATGGAGCAAATTCAATCCAGACCTCTATTAACACCAGCTGGAGTGGTACTGAGTCCCACTCACACACCAGGAAAGAGCCAATTCAATCCAGGCCTCTATTGATACCAGCTGGAGTGGTACTGAGCCCCACTCACACACCAGGAAAGAGCCAATTCAATCCAGGTCTCTATTAACACCAGCTGGAGTGGTACTGAGTCCCACTCACACACCAGGAAAGAGCCAATTCAATCCAGGCCTCTATTGATACCAGCTGGAGTGGTACTGAGCCCCACTCACACACCAGGGAAGAGCTAAATCAATACAGGTCTCCACTAATACCAGCTGGAGTGGGACTCAGTCTCACTCACAATCCAGGAAAGAGCCAATTCAATCCAGGCCTCTAATAATACCAGCTGGAGTGGTACTGAGTCCCACAAACACACCAGGAAAAAGCCAATTCAAACCAGGTTTCTATTAATATCAGCTGGAGTGGAATTGGGTCACAAGTCACACTAGCAGAAAGCCAACTCAAGCAAGGCTTTTATTAATACCAGCTGGCGTGGCACTGAGGCCCACTCACACACCAGGAAAGAGGCAATTCAATCCAGGCGTCGATAAAAACCAGCTGGAGTGGCACTGAGGCCCACTCACACACCAGGAAAGAGCCAATTCAATCCAGGCCTCTATTAATAACAGCTGGAGTGGTACTGAGCCCCACTCACACACCAGGAAAGAGTCAACTCAATTCAGACCTCTATTAATACCAGCTGGAGTGGGACTGAGTCCCACTCACACACCAGGAAAGAGTCAATTCAATCCACAGCTCGATAAATACCAGCTGGAGTGGGACTGAGTCTCACTGACTCACCAGGAAAGAGCCAATTCAATCCAGGCCTCAATTAATACCAGCTGGAGTGGTACTGAGCACCACTCACTCACCAGGAAAGATCCAAGTCAATCCAGGCCTCTATTAATACCAGCTGGAGTGGGACTGAGCCCCACTTACTCACCAGGAAAGAGCCAATTCAATCCAGGCCTCAATTAATACCAGCTGGAGTGGTACTGAGCCCCAGTCACGCACCAGGAAAGAGCCAAGTCAATCCAGACCTCTATTAATACCAGCTGGAGTGGTACTGAGCCCCACTTACTCACCAGGAAAGAGCCAATTCAATCCAGGCCTCAATTAATACCAGCTGGAGTGGTACTGAGCACCACTCACTCACCAGGAAAAATCCAAGTCAATCCAGGCCTCTATTAATACCAGCTGGAGTGGTACTGAGCCCCACTTACTCACCAGGAAAGAGCCAATCCAATCCAGGCCTCAAGTAATACCAGCTGGAGTGGTACTGAGCCCCAGTCACGCACCAGGAAAGAGCCAAGTCAATCCAGGCCTCTATTAATACCAGCTGGAGTGGTACTGAGCCCCACTCACTCACCAGGAAAGAGCCAAGTCAATCCAGGCCTCTATTAATACCAGCTGGAGTGGTACTGAGCCCCACTTACTCACCAGGAAAGAGCCAATTCAATCCAGGCCTCTATTAATACCAACTGGAGTGGTACTGAGCCCCACTTACTCACCAGAAAAGAGCCAATTCAATCCAGGCCTCAATTAATACCAGCTGGAGTGGTACTGAGCCCCAGTCACGCCCCAGGAAAGAGCCAAGTCAATCCAGGCCTCTATTAATACCAGCTGGAGTGGTACTGAGCCCCACTCACTCACCAGAAAAGAGCCAAGTCAATCCAGGCCTCCATTAATACCAGCTGGAGTGGTACTGAGCCCCACTTACTCACCAGGAAAGAGCCAATTCAATCCAGACCTCTATTAATACCAGCTGGAGTGGTACTGAGTCCCACTCACACACCAGGAAAGAGCCAATTCAATCCAGACCTCTAATAATACCAGCTGCAGTGGTACTGAGCCCCACTCACTCACCAGGATGGAGCCAATTCAATCCAGACCTCTATTAATACCAGCTGGAGTGATACTGAGACCCACTCACTCACCAGGATGGAACCAATTCAATCCAGACCTCTATTAATACCAGCTGGAGTGATACTGAGCCCCACTCACTCACCAGGATGGAACCAATTCAATCCAGACCTCTATTAATACCAGCTGGAGTGGTACTGAGCCCCACTCACTCACCAGGAAGGAGCCAATTCAATCCAGACCTCTATTAATACCAGCTGGAGTGGTACTGAGCCCCAGTCAAACACCAGGATGGAGCCAATTCAATCCAGTCTATTAATACCAGCTGGAGTGGTACTGAGCCCCAGTCAAACACCAGGATGGAGCCAATTCAATCCAGTCTATTAATACCAGCTGGAGTGGTACTGAGCCCCACTCACTCACCGGGAAAGAGCCAATTCAATCCAGACCTCTATGAGTACAAGCTGGTGTGGTACTGAGTCCCACTCAAACACCAGGAAAGCGCCAAATCAATGCAGACCTCTATTAATACCAGCTGGAGTGGCACTGAGTCCCACTCACACACCAGGAAAGAGGCAATTCAATCCTTATCTCTATTAATACCAGCTGGAGTGGCACTGAGTCCCACTCACATACCAGGAAAGAGTCAATTCAAACCAGGCTTCTATTAATACCAGCTGGAGAGGTACTGAGTCCCACTCACACACCAGGAAAGAGGCAATTCAATTCTTATCTCTATTAATACCAGCTGGAGTGGAACTGCGTCCCACTCACACACCAGGAAAGAGCCAATTCAAACCAGGCCTCTATTAATACCAGCTGGAGTGGACCTGAGTCCCACTCACACACCAGGAAAGAGCCAATTCAATCCAGACCTCTTAATACCAGCTGGAGTGGTACTGAGTCCCACTCACTCACCAGGAAAGAGTCAATTCAACCAGGCCTCTATTAATACCAGCTGGAGTGGTACTGAGTCCCACTCACACACCAGGAAAGAGGCAATTCAAACCAGGCCTCTTTTGATACCAGCTGGAGTGGAACTGAGTCCCACTCACACACCAGGAATGAGTCAATTCTAACCAGGCCTCTATTAATACCAGCTGGAGTGGTACTGAGCCCCTGTCACGCACCAGGAAAGAGCAAATTCAATCCAGGCCTCCATTAATACCAGCTGGAGTGGTACTGAGTCCCACTCACACACCAGGAAAGAGTCAATTCAATCCAGACTTCTATTAATACCAGCTGGAGTGGACCTGAGTCCCACTCACACACCAGGAAAGAGGCAAATCAAACCAGGTCTCTATTAATACCAGCTGGAGTGGAACTGAGTCCCATTCACACACCAGGAAAGAGTCAATTCAAACCAGGCCTCTATTAATACCAGCTGGAGTGGAACTGAGTCCCACTCACACACCAGGAAAGAGGCAAATCAAACCAGGTCTCTATTAATACCAGCTGGAGAGGTACTGAGCCCCACTCACACACCAGGAAAGAGGCAATTCAAACCAGGTCTCTATTAATACCAGATGGAGTGGAACTGAGTCCGACTCACACACCAGGGAAGAGCCAATTCAATCCAGACCTCTATTAATACCAGCTGGAGTGGGACTGAGTCCCACTCAATCACCAGGAAAGAGTCAATTCAATCCAGACCTCTTATAAACACCAGCTGGAGAGGTACTGAGCCCCACTCACACACCAGGAAAGAGCCAATTCAATCCAGCCCTCTATAAATACCAGCTGAAGTGGTACTGAGCACCACTCACACACCAGGAAAGAGCCAATTCAATCCAGAACTCTATTAATACCAGCTGGAGTGTTACTGAGTCCCACTCAAACACCAGGAAAGAGCCAAATCAATCCAGACCTCTATTGATACCAGCTGGAGAGGTACTGAGTCCCACTCACATACCAGGAAAGAGTCAATTCAATCCAGACCTCTATTAATACCAGCTGGAGTGGTACTGATTCCCACTCACATACCAGGAAAGAGTCAATTCAATCCAGTCATCTATTAATACCAGCTGGAGTGGTACTGAGCCCCACTCACTCACCAGGAAAGAGCCAAGTCAATCCAGGCCTCTATTAATACCAGCTGGAGTGGTACTGAGCCCCAGTCTCGCACCAGGAAAGAGCCAAGTCAATCCAGGACTCTATTAATACCAGCTGGAGTGGTACTGAGCCCCACTCACTCACCAGAAAAGAGCCAAGTCAATCCAGGCCTCTATTAATACCAGCTGGAGTGGTACTGAGCCCCACTCACTCACCAGAAAAGAGCCAAGTCAATCCAGGCCTCTATTAATACCAGCTGGAGTGGTACTGAGCCCCACTTACTCACCAGGAAAGAGCCAATTCAATCCAGGTCTCTATTAATACCAGCTGGAGTGGTACTGAGCCCCAGTCACGCACCAGGAAAGAGCCAAGTCAATCCAGGCCTCTATTAATACCAGCTGGAGTGGTACTGAGCCCCACTCACTCACCAGAAAAGAGCCAAGTCAATCCAGGCCTCTATTAATACCAGCTGGAGTGGTACTGAGTCCCACTCACACACCAGGAAATAGCCAATTCAATCCAGACCTCTAATAATACCAGCTGCAGTGGTACTGAGCCCCACTCACTCACCAGGATGGAGCCAATTCAATCCAGACCTCTATTAATACCAGCTGGAGTGATACTGAGCCCCACTCACTCACCAGGATGGAACCAATTCAATCCAGACCTCTATTAATACCAGCTGGAGTGATACTGAGCCCCACTCACTCACCAGGATGGAACCAATTCAATCCAGACCTCTATTAATACCAGCTGGAGTGGTACTGAGCCCCAGTCAAACACCAGGATGGAGCCAATTCAATCCAGTCTATTAATAACAGCTGGAGTGGTACTGAGCTCCACTCACTCACCGGGAAAGAGCCAATTCAGTCCAGACCTCTATTAATACCAGCTGGAGTGGTACTGAGCCCCACTCACTCACCAGAAAAGAGCCAATTCAATCCAGACCTCTATTAATACCAGCTGGAGTGGTACTGAGTCCCACTCACACACCAGGATGGAGCCAATTCAATCCAGACCTCTATTAATACCAGCTGGAGTGATACTGAGACCCACTCACTCACCAGGATGGAACCAATTCAATCCAGACCTCTATTAATACCAGCTGGAGTGATACTGAGCCCCACTCACTCACCAGGATGGAACCAATTCAATCCAGACCTCTATTAATACCAGCTGGAGTGATACTGAGCCCCACTCACTCACCAGGATGGAACCAATTCAATCCAGACCTCTATTAATACCAGCTGGAGTGGTACTGAGCCCCAGTCAAACACCAGGATGGAGCCAATTCAATCCAGGCTATTAATACCAGCTGGAGTGGTACTGAGCCCCACTCACTCACCGGGAAAGAGCCAATTCAATCCAGACCTCTATGAGTACAAGCTGGTGTGGTACTGAGTCCCACTCAAACACCAGGAAAGCGCCAAATCAATGCAGACCTCTATTAATACCAGCTGGAGTGGCACTGAGTCCCACTCACACACCAGGAAAGAGGCAATTCAATCCTTATCTCTATTAATACCAGCTGGAGTGGCACTGAGTCCCACTCACACACCAGGAAAGAGGCAATTCAATTCTTATCTCTATTAATACCAGCTGGAGTGGAACTGCGTCCCATTCACACACCAGGAAAGAGTCAATTCAAACCAGGCCTCTATTAATACCAGCTGGAGTGGAACTGAGTCCCACTCACTCACCAGGAAAGAGTCAATTCAACCAGGCCTCTATTAATACCAGCTGGAGTGGTACTGAGTCCCACTCACACACCAGGAAAGAGGCAATTCAAACCAGGCCTCTTTTGATACCAGCTGGAGTGGAACTGAGTCCCACTCACACACCAGGAATGAGTCAATTCTAACCAGGCCTCTATTAATACCAGCTGGAGTGGTACTGAGTCCCACTCACACACCAGGAAAGAGTCAATTCAATCCAGACTTCTATTAATACCAGCTGGAGTGGACCTGAGTCCCACTCACACACCAGGAAAGAGGCAAATCAAACCAGGTCTCTATTAATACCAGCTGGAGTGGAACTGAGTCCCATTCACACACCAGGAAAGAGTCAATTCAAACCAGGCCTCTATTAATACCAGCTGCAGTGGAACTGAGTCCCACTCACACACCAGGAAAGAGGCAAATCAAACCAGGTCTCTATTAATACCAGCTGGAGAGGTACTGAGCCCCACTCACACACCAGCAAAGAGGCAATTCAAACCAGGTCTCTATTAATACCAGATGGAGTGGAACTGAGTCCGACTCACACACAAGGGAAGAGCCAATTCAATCCAGACCTCTATTAATACCAGCTGGAGTGGGACTGAGTCCCACTCAATCACCAGGAAAGAGTCAATTCAATCCAGACCTCTTATAAACACCAGCTGGAGAGGTACTGAGCACCACTCAAACACCAGGAAAGAGCCAATTCAATCCAGAACTCTATTAATACCAGCTGGAGTGTTCCTGAGTCCCACTCAAACACCAGGAAAGAGCCAAATCAATCCAGACCTCTATTGAAACCAGCTGGAGAGGTACTGAGTCCCACTCACATACCAGGAAAGAGTCAATTCAATCCAGACCTCTATTAATACCAGCTGGAGTGGTACTGAGTCCCAGTCACATACCAGGAAAGAGTCAATTCAATCCAGTCATCTATTAATACCAGTTGGAGTGGTACTGAGCCCCACTCACTCACCAGGAAAGAGCCAAGTCAATCCAGGCCTCTATTAATACCAGCTGGAGTGGTACTGAGCCCCACTTACTCACCAGGAAAGAGCCAATTCAATCCAGGCCTCTATTAATACCAGCTGGAGTGGTACTGAGCCCCACTTACTCACCAGAAAAGAGCCAATTCAATCCAGGCCTCAATTAATACCAGCTGGAGTGGTACTGAGCCCCAGTCACGCACCAGGAAAGAGCCAAGTCAATCCAGGCCTCTATGAATACCAGCTGGAGTGGTACTGAGCCCCACTCACTCACCAGAAAAGAGCCAAGTCAATCCAGGCCTCTATTAATACCAGCTGGAGTGGTACTGAGCCCCACTTACTCACCAGGAAAGAGCCAATTCAATCCAGACCTCTATTAATACCAGCTGGAGTGGTACTGAGTCCCACTCACACACCAGGAAAGAGCCAAGTCAATCCAGGCCTCTATTAATACCAGCTGCAGTGGTACTGAGCCCCACTCACTCACCAGGAAAGAGCCAATTCAATCCAGACCTCTAATAATACCAGCTGCAGTGGTACTGAGCCCCACTCACTCACCAGGATGGAGCCAATTCAATCCAGACCTCTATTAATACCAGCTGGAGTGATACTGAGCCCCACTCACTCACCAGGATGGAACCAATTCAATCCAGACCTCTATTAATACCAGCTGGAGTGATACTGAGCCCCACTCACTCACCAGGATGGAACCAATTCAATCCAGACCTCTATTAATACCAGCTGGAGTGGTACTGAGCCCCACTCACTCACCAGGAAGGAGCCAATTCAATCCAGACCGCTATTAATACCAGCTGGAGTGGTACTGAGCCCCAGTCAAACACCAGGATGGAGCCAATTCAATCCAGTCTATTAATAACAGCTGGAGTGGTACTGAGTCCCACTCACTCACCGGGAAAGAGCCAATTCAATCCAGACCTCTATGAGTACAAGCTGGTGTGGTACTGAGTCCCACTCAAACACCAGGAAAGCGCCAAATCAATGCAGACCTCTATTAATACCAGCTGGAGTGGCACTGAGTCCCACTCACACACCAGGAAAGAGGCAATTCAATCCTTATCTCTATTAATACCAGCTGGAGTGGCACTGAGTCCCACTCACATACCAGGAAAGAGTCAATTCAAACCAGGCTTCTATTAATACCAGCTGGAGAGGTACTGAGTCCCACTCACACACCAGGAAAGAGTCAATTCAAACCAGGCCTCTATTAATACCAGCTGGAGTGGACCTGAGTCCCACTCACACACCAGGAAAGAGCCAATTCAATCCTGACCTCTATTAATACCAGCTGGAGTGGTACTGAGTCCCACTCACACACCAGGAAAGAGGCAATTCAAACCAGGCCTCTTTTGATACCAGCTGGAGTGGAACTGAGTCCCACTCACACACCAGGAATGAGTCAATTCTAACCAGGCCTCTATTAATACCAGCTGGAGTGGTACTGAGCCCCTGTCACGCACCAGGAAAGAGTCAATTCTAACCAGGCCTCTATTAATACCAGCTGGAGTGGTACTGAGCCCCTGTCACGCACCAGGAAAGAGCAAATTCAATCCAGGCCTCCATTAATACCAGCTGGAGTGGTACTGAGTCCCACTCACACACCAGGAAAGAGTCAATTCAATCCAGACTTCTATTAATACCAGCTGGAGTGGACCTGAGTCCCACTCACACACCAGGAAAGAGGCAAATCAAACCAGGTGTCTATTAATACCAGCTGGAGTGGAACTGAGTCCCATTCACACACCAGGAAAGAGTCAATTCAAACCAGGCCTCTATTAATACCAGCTGGAGTGGAACTGAGTCCCACTCACACACCAGGAAAGAGTCAATTCAATCCAGACCTCTTATAAACACCAGCTGGAGAGGTACTGAGCCCCACTCACACACCAGGAAAGAGCCAATTCAATCCAGCCATCTATAAATACCAGCTGGAGTGGTACTGAGTCCCACTCACACATCAGGGAAGAGCCAATTCAATCCAGACCTCTATTAATACCAGCTGGAGAGGTACTGAGTCCCACTCACATACCAGGAAAGAGTCAATTCAATCCAGACCTCTATTAATACCAGCTGGAGTGGTACTGAGTCCCACTCACATACCAGGAAAGAGTCAATTCAATCCAGTCCTCTATTAATACCAGCTGGAGTGGTACTGAGTCCGACTCACACACCAGGAAAGAGCCAATTCAATCCAGACCTCTATTATTACCAGCTGGAGTGGACCTGAGCCCCACTCACTCACCAGGATAGTGTCAATTCAAAACAGGCCTCGATTAATACCAGCTGGAGTGGACCTGAGTCCCATTCACACACCAGGAAATAGTCAATTCATCCAGACCTCTTTTAATAACAGCTGGAGTGGCACTGAGTCCCACTCACTCACCAGGAAAGAGTCAATTCAATCCAGGCCTCTATTAATACCAGCTGGAGTGGTACTGAGTCCCACTCACACACCAGGATTGAGCCAATTCAATCCAGACCTCTATTAATACCAGCTGGAGTGGGACTGAATCCCACTCACTCACCAGGATGGAGCCAATTCAATCCAGACCTCTATGAATACCAGCTGGAGTGGTACTGAGTCCCATTCACACACCAGGAAAGAGTCAATTCAATCCAGGCCTCCATTAATACCAGCAGGAGTGGTACTGAGTCCCATTCACACACCAGCTAAGAGGCAATTCAATCCCGGTCTCAATGAATACCAGCTGGAGTGTTACCGAGTCCCACTCACACACCAGGAAAGAGCCAATTCAATCCAGGCTTCTATTAATAACAGCTGGAGTGGTACTGAGCCCCACTCACACACCAGGAAAGAACCAATTCAATCCAGACCTCTATTAATACCAGCTGGAGTGGTACTGAGACCCACTCACACACCAGGAAAGAACCAATTCAATCCAGACCTCTATTAATCCAAGCTGTTGTGGTACTGAGCCCCACTCACACACCAGGAAAGAGGCAATTCAATCCAGGCCTCTATTAATACCAGCAGGAGTGGTACTGAGTCCCATTCACACACCAGCTAAGAGGCAATTCAATCCCGGTCTCAATGAATACCAGCTGGAGTGGTACTGAGTCCAACTCAATCACCAGTAAGGAGCCAATTCAATACAGTCCTCTATTAACACCAGCTGGAGTGGTACTGAGTCCCACTCACACACCAGGAAAGAGTCAATTCAATCCAGGCCTCCATTAATACCAGCAGGAGTGGTACTGAGTCCCATTCACACACCAGCTAAGAGGCAATTCAATCCCGGTCTCAATGAATACCAGCTGGAGTGTTACTGAGCCCCACTCACACACCAGGAAAGAGCCAATTCAATCCAGACCTCTATTAATACCAGCTGGAGTGGTACTGAGCCCCACTTACACACCAGGAAAGAGCCAATTCAATCCACACCTCTATTAATACCAGCTGGAGTGGACCTGAGTCCCACTCACACACCAGGAAAGAGGCAATTCAATCCACACCTCTATTAATACCAGCTGGAGTGGTACTGAGTCCCACACACACACCAGGAAAGAGGCAATTCAATCCAGGCATCTATTAATACCAGCTGGAGTGGTACTGAGTCCCACTCACACACCAGGAAAGAGGCAATTCAATCCACACCTCTATTAATACCAGCTGGAGTGGTTCTGAGCCCCAGTCACACACCAGGAAAGATCCAAGTCAATCCAGTCCTCTATTAATACCAGCTGGAGAGGGACTGAGTCCCACTCACACACGTGGAAAGAGTCAATTCAAACCAGGTCTCTATTAACACCAGCTGGAGTGTTTACGAGTCCCACTCACACACCAGGAAAGAGGCAATTCAATCCAGACCTCTATTCATACCAGCTGGAGTGTTTTTAGTCCCACTCACACACCAGGAAAGAGGCAATTCAATCCAGACCTCTATTAATACCAGCTGGAGAGGTACTGATCCCCGCTCACACACCAGGAAAGAGTCAATTCAATCCAGACCTCTCTTAACACCAGCTGGAGTGGTACTGATCCCCACTCACACACCAGGAAAGAGTCAATTCAATCCAGACCTCTATTAACACCAGCTGGAGTGGTACTGAGCCCCACTCACTCACCAGTAAAGAGCCAATTCAATCCAGGCCTCTATAAATACCAGCTGAAGTGGTACTGAGTCCCACTCACAAACACAGAAAGAGCCAGTTCAATCCAGACCTCTATGAATACCAGCTGGAGTGGTACTGAGTCCCACTCACACACTAGGAAAGAGTCAATTCAATCCAGACCTCTTTTAATAACAGCTGGAGTGGTACTGAGTCCCACTCACACACCAGGAAAGAGTCAATTCAAACCAGGCCTTGATAAATACTATCTGGAGTGGTACTGAGCCCCACTCACACACCAGGATGGAGCCAATTCAATCCAGCCCTCTATTAATACCAGCTGGAGTGGTACTGAGCCCCACTCACACACCAGGAAAGAACCAATTCAATCCGGACCTCTATTAATACCAGCTGGAGTGGTACTGAGTCCCACTCACACACCAGGAAAGAACCAATTCAATCCAGACCTCTATTAATACCAGCTGCAGTGGTACTGAGTCCCACTCACACACCAGGATTGAGGCAATTCAATCCACACCTCGATAAATACCAGCTGGAGTGGGACTGAGCCCCACTCACACACCAGGAAAGAGCCAATTCAATCCAGACCTCTATTAATACCAGCTGGAGTGGTACTGAGCCCCACTCACACACCAGGAAAGAGCCAATTCAATCCACACCTCTATTTATACCAGCTGGAGTGGTACTGAGTCCCACTCACACACCAGGAAAGAGGCAATTCAGTCCACACCTCTATTAATACCAGCTGGAGTGGTACTGAGTCCCACACACACACCAGGAAAGAGGCAATTCAATCCAGGCATCTATTAATACCAGCTGGAGTGGTACTGAGTCCCACTCACACACCAGGAAAGAGGCAATTCAATCCACACCTCTATTAATACCAGCTGGAGTGGTTCTGAGCCCCAGTCACACACCAGGAAAGATCCAAGTCAATCCAGTCCTCTATTAATACCAGCTGGAGTGGTACTGAGCCCCACTCACACACCAGGAAAGAGCCAATTCAATCCACACCTCTATTAATACCAGCTGGAGTGGTACTGAGTCCCACTCACACACCAGGAAAGAGGCAATTCAGTCCACACCTCTATTAATACCAGCTGGAGTGGTACTGAGTCCCACACACACACCAGGAAAGAGGCAATTCAATCCAGGCATCTATTAATACCAGCTGGAGTGGTACTGAGTCCCACTCACACACCAGGAAAGAGGCAATTCAATCCACACCTCTATTAATACCAGCTGGAGTGGTTCTGAGCCCCAGTCACACACCAGGAAAGATCCAAGTCAATCCAGTCCTCTATTAATACCAGCTGGAGTGGTACTGAGTCCCACTCACACACGTGGAAAGAGTCAATTCAAACCAGGTCTCTATTAACACCAGCTGGAGTGTTACCGAGTCCCACTCACACACCAGGAAAGAGGCAATTCAATCCAGACCTCTATTAATACCAGCTGGAGAGGTACTGATCCCCACTCACACACCAGGAAAGAGTCAATTCAATCCAGACCTCTCTTAACACCAGCTGGAGTGGTACTGATCCCCACTCACACACCAGGAAAGAGTCAATTCAATCCAGACCTCTATTAACACCAGCTGGAGTGGTACTGAGCCCCACTCACTCACCAGTAAAGAGCCAATTCAATCCAGGCCTCTATAAATACCAGCTGAAGTGGTACTGAGCCCCACTCACACACCAGGAAAGAGCCAATTCAATCCAGACCTCTATTAATACCAGCTGGAGTGGTACCGAGACCCACTGACACACCAGGAAAGAGGCAATTAAATCCAGGTCTCTATTAATACCAGCTGGAGTGGTACTGAGTCTCACTCACACACCAGGAAAGAGCCAATTCAATCCAGGCCTCTATAAATACCAGCTGAAGTGGTACTGAGTCCCTCTCACACACCAGGAAGGAGCCATTTCAATCCAGACCTCTATTAATACCAGCTGGAGTGGTACTGAGTCCCACTCACACACCTGGAAAGAGCCAATTCAATCCAGGCCTCTATAAATACCAGCTGAAGTGGTACTGAGTCCCAGTCACGCACCAGGAAGGAGCCATTTCAATCCAGGCCTCTATAAATACCAGCTGAAGTGGTACTGAGTCCCAGTCACGCACCAGGAAAGAGCCAAATCAATCCAGACCTCTATTAATACCAGCTGGAGAGGTACTGATCCCCACTCACACACCAGGAAAGAGTCAATTCAATCCAGACCTCTCTTAACACCAGCTGGAGTGGTACTGAGTCCAACTCACACACCAGGAAAGAGTCAATTCAATCCAGACATCTTAATACCAGCTGGAGTGGTACTGAGCCCCACTCACACACCAGGGAAGAGCCAATTCAATCCATAGCTCTATTAATACCAGCTGGAGTGGTACTGAGCCCCACTCACACACCAGGGAAGAGCCAATTCAATCCAGACCTCTATTAATACCAGCTGGAGTGGTACTGAGCCCCACTCACACACCAGGAAAGAGCCAAATCAATCCAGACCTCTATTAATACCAGCTGGAGTGGAACTGAGTCTCACACACACACCAGGGAAGAGCCATTTCGATCCAGGGCTCTATCTATAGCGACTGGAGTGGCACCGAGTCCCCCTCACACACCAGAAAGAGTCAATTTAAACCAGCCCTCTATTAATACCAGCTGGAGTGGTACTGAGTCCCACTGACTCACCAGGAAGGAGCCAATTCAATCCAGACCTCTATTAATACCAGCTGGAGTGGTACTGAGTCCCACTCACTCACCAGTAAAGAGTCAATTCAATCCAGACCTCTTATTAACACCAGCTGGAGTGTAAATGAGTCCCAATCACACACCAGGAAAGAGAAATATCAATCCAGGCCTCTATAAATACCAGCAGAAGTGGTACTGAGCCCCACTCACACACCAGTAAAGAGTCTATTCAATCCAGGCCTCTATTCATACCAGCTGGAGAGGAACTGAGTCCCCCACACACACCAGGAAAGAACCAATTCAATCCAGTCCTTTATTAATACCAGCTGGAGTGGTACTGAGTCCCACTCACACACCAGGAAAGAGCCAATTCAATCCAGTCCTTTATTAATACCAGCTGGAGAGGAACTGAGTCCCACTCACACACCAGGAAAGAGCCAAGTCAATACAGGCCTCTATTCATACCAGCTGGAGAGGAACTGAGTCCCACTCACACACCAGGAAAGAGCCAATTCAATCCAGTCCTTTATTAATACCAGCTGGAGTGGTACTGAGCCCCACTCATCACCAGGAAGGAGCCAATTCAATCCAGACCTCTATTAATACCAGCTGGAGTGGTACTGAGTCCCACTCACACACCAGGAAAGAGTCAATTCAAACCAGGCCTCGATAAATACCAGCTGGAGTGGTACTGAGCCCCACTCACACACCAGGATGGAGCCAATTCAATCCAGACCTCTATTAATACCAGCTGGAGTGGTACTGAGTCCCAGTCACGCACCAGGAAAGAGCCAAATCAATCCAGACCTCTATTAATACCAGCTGGAGAGGTACTGATCCCCACTCACACACCAGGAAAGAGTCAATTCAATCCAGACCTCTCTTAACACCAGCTGGAGTGGTACTGAGTCCCACTCACACACCAGGAAAGAGTCAATTCAATCCAGACATCTTAATGCCAGCTGGAGTGGTACTGAGCCCCACTCACACACCAGGAAAGAGTCTATTCAATCCAGACATCTTAATGCCAGCTGGAGTGGTACTGAGCCCCACTCACACACCAGGGAAGAGCCAATTCAATCCAGGCATCTATTAATACCAGCTGGAGTGGAACTGAGTCCCACTCACACATCAGGAAGGAGTCAATTCAATCCAGGCATCTATTAATACTAGCTGGAGTGGTTCTGAGCCCCAGTGACGCACCAGGAAAGAGCCAAGTCAATCCAGGCCTCTATTCATACCAGCTGGAGTGGAACTGAGTCCCACTCACACACCAGGAAAGAGCCAAGTCAATCCAGACCTCTATTAATACCAGCTGGAGTGGTACTGAGTCCCACTCACTCACCAGTAAAGAGGCAATTCAATCCACACCTCGATAAATAACAGCTGGAGTGGGACTGAGTCCCACTCACACATCAGGAAAGAGCCAAGTCAATCTAGACCTCTATTAATACCAGCTGGAGTGGTACTGAGCCCCACTCACACACCAGGGAAGAGCCAATTCAATCCAGACCTCTACTAATACCAGCTGGAGTGGGACTGAGTCCCACTCACTCACCAGGAAAGAGTCTATTCAATCCAGGCATCTATTAATACCAGCTGGAGTGGAACTGAGTCCCACTCACACATCAGGAAAGAGTCAATTCAATCCAGGCATCTATTAATACTAGCTGGAGTGGTACTGAGTCCCACTCACACACTAGGAAAGAGTCAATTCAAACCAGGCATCTATTAATACCAGCTGGAGTGGAACTGAGTCCCACTCACACATCAGGAAAGAGTCAATTCAATCCAGGTCTCTATTAACACCAGCTGGAGTGGTACTGAGTCCCACTCACACATCAGGAAAGAGTCAATTCAATCCAGGTCTCTATTAACACCAGCTGGAGTGGTACTGAGTCCCACTCTCAAACCAGGAAAGAGCCAATTCAATCCAGTCCTCTATTAATACCAGCTGGAGAGGCACTGAGTCCCACTCAAACACCAGGAAAGAGCCAAATCAATCCAGACCTCTATTAATACCAGCTGGAGTGGTACTGAGTCCCACTCACACACCAGGAAAGAGCCAATTCAATCCAGTCCTCTATTAATACCAGCTGGAGAGGCACTGAGTCCCACTCACACACCAGGAAAGAGCCAATTCAATCCAGGCCTCTATTAATACCAGCTGGAGTGGTACTGAGTCCCACTCAAACACCAGGAAAGAGCCAAATCAATCCAGACCTCTATTAATACCAGCTGGAGTGGTACTGAGGCCCACTCACACACCATGAAAGAGCCAAATCAATCCAGACCTCTATGAACACCAGCTGGAGTGGTACTGAGTCCCACTCACACACCAGGAAAGAGCCAATTCAATCCAGGCCTCTATTAATACCAGCTGGAGTGGTACTGAGCCCCAGTCACGCACCAGGAAAGAGCCAAGTCAATCCAGGCCTCTATTAATACCAGCTGGAGTGGTACTGAGTCCCACTCACACACCAGGAAAGAGCCAATTCAATCCAGGCCTCTATTAATACCAGCTGGAGTGGTACTGAGGCCCACTCACACACCATGAAAGAGCCAAATCCATCCAGACCTCTATTAATACCAGCTGGAGTGGTACTGAGTCCCACTCACACACCAGGAAAGAGCCAATTCAATCCAGGCCTCTATTAATACCAGCTGGAGTGGTACTGAGTCCCACTCACACACCAGGAAAGAGGCAATTCTATCCAGGCCTCAATTAATACCAGCTGGAGTGGTCCTGAGTCCCACTCACACACCAGGAAAGAGCCAATTCAATTCAGGCCTCTATTAATACCAGCTGGAGTGGTGCTGAGTCCCACTCACACACCAGGAAAGAGCCAATTCAATCCAGGCCTCTATTAATACCAGCTGGAGTTGTACTGAGTCCCACTCTCAAACCAGGAAAGAGCCAATTCAATTCAGGCCTCTATTAATACCAGCTGGAGTGGTACTGAGCCCCACATACACACCAGGAAAGAGCCAATTCAATCCAGTCCTCTATTAATACCAGCTGGAGAGGCACTGAGTCCCACTCAAACACCAGGAAAGAGCCAAATCAATCCAGACCTCTATTAATACCAGCTGGAGTGGTACTGAGTCCCACTCACACACCAGGAAAGAGCCAATTCAATCCAGACCTCTATTAATACCAGCTGGAGTGGTACTGAGTCCCACTCACAAACACAGAAAGAGCCAGTTCAATCCAGGCCTCTATTAATACCAGCTGGAATGGTACTGAGGCCCACTCACTCACCATGAAAGAGCCAATTCAATCGAAACCTCCATGAACACCAGCTGGAGTGGTACTGAGCCCCACTCACACACCAGGAAAGAGCCAATTCAATCCAGACCTCTATGAATACCAGCTGGAGTGGTACTGAGTCCCACTCACACACCAGGAAAGACGCAATTCATTCCAGATCTCTAAATACCAGCTGGAGTGGTACTGAGCCCCACTCACACACCAAGAAAGAGGCAATTCAATCCAGACCTCTATTAATACCAGCTGGAGTGGGACTGAGTCCCACTCACACACCAGGAAAGAGCCAAATCAATCCAGACCTCTATTAATACCAGCTGGAGTGGAACTGAGTCTCACACACACACCAGGGAAGAGCCATTTCGATCCAGGGCTCTATCTATAGCGACTGGAGTGGCACCGAGTCCCCCTCACACACCAGAAAGAGTCAATTTAAACCAGCCCTCTATTAATACCAGCTGGAGTGGTACTGAGTCCCACTGACTCACCAGGAAGGAGCCAATTCAATCCAGACCTCTATTAATACCAGCTGGAGTGGTACTGAGTCCCACTCACTCACCAGTAAAGAGTCAATTCAATCCAGACCTCTTATTAACACCAGCTGGAGTGTAAATGAGTCCCACTCACACACCAGGAAAGAGAAATATCAATCCAGGCCTCTATAAATACCAGCAGAAGTGGTACTGAGCCCCACTCACACACCAGTAAAGAGTCTATTCAATCCAGGCCTCTATTCATACCAGCTGGAGAGGAACTGAGTCCCCCACACACACCAGGAAAGAGCCAATTCAATCCAGTCCTTTATTAATACCAGCTGGAGAGGAACTGAGTCCCACTCACACACCAGGAAAGAGCCAAGTCAATACAGGCCTCTATTCATACCAGCTGGAGAGGAACTGAGTCCCACTCACACACCAGGAAAGAGCCAATTCAATCCAGACCTCTATTAATACCAGCTGGAGTGGTACTGAGTCCCACTGACACACCAGGAAAGAGTCAATTCAAACCAGGCCTCGATAAATACCAGCTGGAGTGGTACTGAGCCCCACTCACACACAGGATGGAGCCAATTCAATCCAGACCTCTATTAATACCAGCTGGAGTGGTACTGAGTCCCACTCACACACCAGGAAAGAGTCAATTCAAACCAGGCCTCGATAAATACCATCTGGAGTGGTACTGAGCCCCACTCACACACCAGGAAAGAGCCAATTCAATCCGGACCTCTATTAATACCAGCTGCAGTGGTACTGAGCCCCACTCACTCACCAGGATGGAGCCAATTCAATCCAGACCTCTATTAATACCAGCTGGAGTGGTACTGAGTCCCACTCACACACCAGGAAAGAGCCAATTCAATCCGGACCTCTATTAATACCAGCTGCAGTGGTACTGAGCCCCACTCACTCACCAGGATGGAGCCAATTCAATCCAGACCTCTATTAATACCAGCTGGAGTGGTACTGAGTCCAACTCACTCACCAGGATGGAGCAAATTCAATCCAGACCTCTATTAACACCAGCTGGAGTGGTACTGAGTCCCACTCACTCACCAGGATGGAGCAAATTCAATCCAGACCTCTATTAATACCAGCTGGAGTGGTACTGAGTCCCACTCACACACCAGGAAAGAGCCAATTCAATCCAGGCCTCTATTGATACCAGCTGGAGTGGTACTGAGCCCCACTCACACACCAGGAAAGAGCCAATTCAATCCAGGTCTCTATTAACACCAGCTGGAGTGGTACTGAGTCCCACTCACACACCAGGAAAGAGCCAATTCAATCCAGGCCTCTATTGATACCAGCTGGAGTGGTACTGAGCCCCACTCACACACCAGGAAAGAGCCAATTCAATCCAGGTCTCTATTAACACCAGCTGGAGTGGTACTGAGCCCCACTCACTCACCAGGATGGAGCAAATTCAATCCAGACCTCTATTAATACCAGCTGGAGTGGTACTGAGTCCCACTCACACACCAGGAAAGAGCCAATTCAATCCAGGCCTCTATTGATACCAGCTGGAGTGGTACTGAGCCCCACTCACACACCAGGAAAGAGCCAATTCAATCCAGGTCTCTATTAACACCAGCTGGAGTGGTACTGAGTCCCACTCACACACCAGGAAAGAGCCAATTCAATCCAGGCCTCTATTGATACCAGCTGGAGTGGTACTGAGCCCCACTCACACACCAGGAAAGAACCAATTCAATCCAGGTCTCTATTAACACCAGCTGGAGTGGTACTGAGTCCCACTCACACACCAGGAAAGAGCCAATTCAATCCAGGCCTCTATTGATACCAGCTGGAGTGGTACTGAGCCCCACTCACACACCAGGAAAGAGCCAATTCAATCCAGGTCTCTATTAACACCAGCTGGAGTGGTACTGAGTCCCACTCACACACCAGGAAAGAGCCAATTCAATCCAGGTCTCTATTAACACCAGCTGGAGTGGTACTGAGTCCCACTCACACACCAGGAAAGAGCCAATTCAATCCAGGCCTCTATTGATACCAGCTGGAGTGGTACTGAGCCCCACTCACACACCAGGAAAGAGCCAATTCAATCCAGACCTCTATTAATACCAGCTGGAGTGGTACTGAGTCCCACTCACACCTCAGGAAAGAGCCAATTCAATCCAGGTCTCTATTAATACCAGCTGGAGTGGTACTGAGCCCCACTCACACACCAGGAAAGAGCCAATTCAATCCAGGCCTCTATTGATACCAGCTGGAGTGGTACTGAGCCCCACTCACTCACCAGGAAAGAGCCAATTGAATCAGAGCCTATATTTACACCAGCTGGAGTGGTACTGAGCCCCACTCACACACCAGGAAAGAGGCAATTCAATCCAGGCGTCGATAAAAACCAGCTGGAGTGGTACTGAGTCCGAATCACACGCCAGGAAAAAGCCAATTCAAACCAGGCCTCTATTAATACCAGCTGGAGTGGTACTGAACCCCACTTACTCACCAGGAAAGAGCCAATTCAATCCAGACCTCTATTAATACCAGCTGGAGTGGTACTGAGCACCACTCACACACCAGGAAAGAGCCAAGTCAATCCAGACCTCTATTAATACCAGCTGGAGTGGTACTGAGCCCCACTTACTCACCAGGAAAGAGCCAAGTCAATCCAGGCCTCTATTAATACCAGCTGGAGTGGCACTGAGTCCCACTCACAAACCAGGAAAGAGCCAATTCAATCCAGGCTTCTATTAATACCAGCTGGAGTGGTACTGAGCACCACTCACACACCAGGAAAGAGCCAAGTCAATCCAGACCTCTATTAATACCAGCTGGAGTGGTACTGAGCCCACTTACTCACCAGGAAAGAGCCAATTCAATCCAGGCCTCAATTAATACCAGCTGGAGTGGTACTGAGCCCCACTCACACACCAGGAAAGAGCCAAGTCAATCCAGACCTCTATTAATACCAGCTGGAGTGGTACTGAGCCCCACTTACTCACCAGGAAAGAGCCAATTCAATCCAGGCCTCAATTAATACCAGCTGGAGTGGTACTGAGCACCACTCACTCACCAGGAAAGATCCAAGTCAATCCAGGCCTCTATTAATACCAGCTGGAGTGGTACTGAGCACCACTCACTCACCAGGAAAGATCCAAGTCAATCCAGGCCTCTATTAATACCAGCTGGAGTGGTACTGAGCCCCACTTACTCACCAGGAAAGAGCCAATTCAATCCAGGCCTCAATTAATACCAGCTGGAGTGGTACTGAGGCCCACTCACACACCAGGAAAGAGGCAATTCAATCCAGGCATCGATAAAAACCAGCTGGAGTGGTACTGAGTCCGAATCACACGCCAGGAAAGAGGCAATTCAATCAAGCTCTCTATTAATACCAGCTGGAGTGGTACTGAGTCCCACTCACACAGCAGGAAAGAGTCAATTCAATCCAGACCTCTATTAATACCAGCTGGAGTGGTACTGAGTCCACCTCAAACACCAGGAAAGAGTCAATTCAATCCACAGCTCGATAAATACCAGCTGGAGTGGTACTGAGTCTCACTGACTCACCAGGAAAGATCCAATTCAATCCAGGCCTCAATTAATACCAGCTGGAGTGGTACTGAGCACCACTCACACACCAGGAAAGAGCCAAGTCAATCCAGACCTCTATTAATACCAGCTGGAGTGGTACTGAGCCCACTTACTCACCAGGAAAGAGCCAATTCAATCCAGGCCTCAATTAATACCAGCTGGAGTGGTACTGAGCCCCACTCACACACCAGGAAAGAGCCAAGTCAATCCAGACCTCTATTAATACCAGCTGGAGTGGTACTGAGCCCCACTTACTCACCAGGAAAGAGCCAATTCAATCCAGGCCTCAATTAATACCAGCTGGAGTGGTACTGAGCACCACTCACTCACCAGGAAAGATCCAAGTCAATCCAGGCCTCTATTAATACCAGCTGGAGTGGTACTGAGCCCCACTTACTCACCAGGAAAGAGCCAATTCAATCCTGGCCTCAATTAATACCAGCTGGAGTGGTACTGAGCCCCAGTCACGCACCAGGAAAGAGCCAAGTCAATCCAGGCCTCTATTAATACCAGCTGGAGTGGTACTGAGCCCCACTCACTCACCAGGAAAGAGCCAAGTCAATCCAGGCCTCTATTAATACCAGCTGGAGTGGTACTGAGCCCCACTTACTCACCAGGAAAGAGCCAATTCAATCCAGGCCTCTATTAATACCAGCTGGAGTGGTACTGAGCCCCACTTACTCACCAGAAAAGAGCCAATTCAATCCAGGCCTCAATTAATACCAGCTGGAGTGGTACTGAGCCCCAGTCACGCACCAGGAAAGAGCCAAGTCAATCCAGCCCTCTATTAATACCAGCTGGAGTGGTACTGAGCCCCACTCACTCACCAGAAAAGAGCCAAGTCGATCCAGGCCTCTATTAATACCAGCTGGAGTGGTACTGAGCCCCACTCACTCACCAGAAAAGAGCCAAGTCGATCCAGGCCTCTATTAATACCGGCTGGAGTGGTACTGAGTCCCACTTACTCACCAGGAAAGAGCCAATTCAATCCAGACCTCTATTAATACCAGCTGGAGTGGTACTGAGTCCCACTCACACACCAGGAAAGACCCAATTCAATCCAGACCTCTATTAATACCAGCTGGAGTGGTACTGAGTCCCACTCACACACCAGGAAAGAGCCAATTCAATCCAGACCTCTAATAATACCAGCTGCAGTGGTACTGAGCCCTACTCACTCACCAGGATGGAGCCAATTCAATCCAGACCTCTATTAATACCAGCTGGAGTGATACTGAGACCCACTCACTCACCAGGATGGAGCCAACTCAATCCAGACCTCTATTAATAACAGCTGGAGTGGTACTGAGCCCCACTCACTCACCGGGAAAGAGCCAATTCAATCCAGACCTCTATGAGTACAAGCTGGTGTGGTACTGAGTCCCACTCAAACACCAGGAAAGCGCCAAATCAATGCAGACCTCTATTAATACCAGCTGGAGTGGCACTGAGTCCCACTCACACACCAGGAAAGAGGCAATTCAATCCTTATCTCTATTAATACCAGCTGGAGTGGCACTGAGTCCCACTCACATACCAGGAAAGAGTCAATTCAAACCAGGCTTCTATTAATACCAGCTGGAGTGGTACTGAGTCCCATTCACACACCAGGAAAGAGTCAATTCAATTCTTATCTCTATTAATACCAGCTGGAGTGGAACTGCGTCCCATTCACACACCAGGAAAGAGTCAATTCAAACCAGGCCTCTATTAATACCAGCTGGAGTGGACCTGAGTCCCACTCACACACCAGGAAAGAGCCAATTCAATCCAGACCTCTTAATACCAGCTGGAGTGGGACTGAGCCCCACTCACTCACCAGGAAGGAGCCAATTCAATCCAGACCTCTATTAACACCAGCTGGAGTGGTACTGAGTCCCACTCACTCACCAGGAAAGAGTCAATTCAACCAGGCCTCTATTAATACCAGCTGGAGTGGTACTGAGTCCCACTCACACACCAGGAAAGAGTCAATTCAACCAGGCCTCTATTAATACCAGCTGGAGTGGAACTGAGTCCCACTCACACACCAGGAATGAGTCAATTCTAACCAGGCCTCTATTAATACCAGCTGGAGTGGTACTGAGCCCCTGTCACGCACCAGGAAAGAGCAAATTCAATCCAGGCCTCTATTAATACCAGCTGGAGTGGTACTGAGTCCCACTCACACACCAGGAAAGAGTCAATTCAATCCAGACTTCTATTAATACCAGCTGGAGTGGACCTGAGTCCCACTCACACACCAGGAAAGAGGCAAATCAAACCAGGTCTCTATTAATACCAGCTGGAGTGGAACTGAGTCCCATTCACACACCAGGAAAGAGTCAATTCAAACCAGGCCTCTATTAATACCAGCTGGAGTGGAACTGAGTCCCACTCACACACCAGGAAAGAGGCAAATCAAACCAGGTCTCTATTAATACCAGCTGGAGTGGTACTGAGCCCCACTCACACACCAGGAAAGAGTCAATTCAAACCAGGTCTCTATTAATACCAGATGGAGTGGAACTGAGTCCGACTCACACACCAGGGAAGAGCCAATTCAAACCAGGTCTCTATTAATACCAGCTGGAGAGGTACTGAGTCCCACTCAATCACCAGGAAAGAGTCAATTCAATCCAGATCTCTTATAAACACCAGATGGAGAGGTACTGAGCCCCACTCACACACCAGGAAAGAGCCAATTCAATCCAGACCTCTATTAATACCAGCTGGAGTGTTACTGAGTCCCACTCAAACACCAGGAAAGAGCCAAATCAATCCAGGCCTCTATTAATACCAGCTGGAGAGGTACTGAGTCCCACTCACATACCAGGAAAGAGTCAATTCAATCCAGTCCTCTATTAATACCAGCTGGAGTGGACCTGAGTCCCACTCACACACCAGGATAGTGTCAATTCAAAACAGGCCTCTATTAATACCAGCTGGAGTGGACCTGAGTCCCATTCACACACCAGGAAAGAGTTAATTCAATCCAGACCTCTTTTAATAACAGCTGGAGTGGCACTGAGTCCCACTCACTCACCAGGAAAGAGTCAATTCAATCCAGACCTCTATGAATACCAGCTGGAGTGGTACTGAGTCCCATTCACACACCAGGAAAGAGTCAATTCAATCCAGACCTCTTTTAATAACAGCTGGAGTGGCACTGAGTCCCACTCACTCACCAGGAAAGAGTCAATTCAATCCAGACCTCTATGAATACCAGCTGGAGTGGTACTGAGTCCCATTCACACACCAGGAAAGAGTCAATTCAATCCAGGCCTCCATTAATACCAGCAGGAGTGGTACTGAGTCCCATTCACACACCAGCTAAGAGGCAATTCAATCCCGGTCTCAATGAATACCAGCTGGAGTGTTACCGAGTCCCACTCACACACCAGGAAAGAGCCAATTCAATCCAGGCTTCTATTAATAACAGCTGGAGTGGTACTGAGCCCCACTCACACACCAGGAAAGAACCAATTCAATCCAGGCCTCTATTAATACCAGCTGGAGTGGTACTGAGCCCCACTCACACACCAGGAAAGAACCAATTCAATCCAGACCTCTATTAATACCAGCTGGAGTGGTACTGAGCCCCACTCACACACCAGGAAAGAACCAATTCAATCCAGACCTCTATTAATACCAGCTGTTGTGGTACTGAGCCCCACTCACACACCAGGAAAGAGGCAATTCAATCCAGACCTCGATTCATACCAGCTGAAGTGGTACTGAGTCCCACTCACACACCAGGAAAGAGTCAATTCAATCCAGACCTCTATTAATACCAGCAGGAGTGGTACTGTGTCCCACTCACACACCAGGAAAGAGCCAATTCAATCCAGACCTCTATTAATACCAGCTGGAGTGGTTCTGAGCCCCAGTCACACACCAGGAATGATCCAAGTCAATCCAGTCCTCTATTAATACCAGCTGGAGAGGTACTGAGTCCCACTCACACACCAGGATTGAGGCAATTCAATCCACACCTCGATAAATACCAGCTGGAGTGGGACTGAGCCCCACTCACACACCAGGAAAGAGCCAATTCAATCCAGACATCTTAATACCAGCTGGAGTGGGACTGAGTCCAACTCAATCACCAGTAAGGAGCCAATTCAATCCAGACCTCTATTAACACCAGCTGGAGTGGTACTGAGTCCCACTCACACACCAGGAAAGAGTCAATTCAATCCAGGCCTCCATTAATACCAGCAGGAGTGGTACTGAGTCCCATTCACACACCAGCTAAGAGGCAATTCAATCCCGGTCTCAATGAATACCAGCTGGAGTGTTACTGAGCCCCACTCACACACCAGGAAAGAGCCAATTCAATCCAGACCTCTATTAATACCAGATGGAGTGGTACTGAGCCCAACTCACACACCAGGAAAGAGCCAATTCAATCCACACCTCTATTAATACCAGCTGGAGTGGTACTGAGTCCCACTCACACACCAGGAAAGAGGCAATTCAATCCACACCTCTATTAATACCAGCTGGAGTGGTACTGAGTCCCACACACACACCAGGAAAGAGGCAATTCAATCCAGGCATCTATTAATACCAGCTGGAGTGGCACTGAGTCCCACTCACACACCAGGAAAGAGGCAATTCAATCCACACCTCTATTAATACCAGCTGGAGTGGTTCTGAGCCCCAGTCACACACCAGGAAAGATCCAAGTCAATCCAGTCCTCTATTAATACCAGCTGGAGAGGTACTGAGTCCCACTCACACACGTGGAAAGAGTCAATTCAAACCAGGTCTCTATTAACACCAGCTGGAGTGTTACCGAGTCCCACTCACACACCAGGAAAGAGGCAATTCAATCCAGACCTCTATTAATACCAGCTGGAGAGGTACTGATCCCCACTCACTCACCAGGAAAGAGTCAATTCAATCCAGACCTCTCTTAACACCAGCTGGAGTGGTACTGAGCCCCACTCACTCACCAGTAAAGAGCCAATTCAATCCAGGCCTCTATAAATACCAGCTGAAGTGGTACTGAGCCCCACTCACACACCAGGAAAGAGCCAATTCAATCCAGACCTCTATTAATACCAGCTGGAGTGGTACCGAGACCCACTGACACACCAGGAAAGAGGCAATTAAATCCAGGTCTCTATTAATACCAGCTGGAGTGGTACTGAGTCTCACTCACACACCAGGAAAGAGCCATTTCAATCCAGGCCTCGATTAATACCAGCTGAAGTGGTACTGATCCCCACTCACACACCAGGAAAGAGTCAATTCAATCCAGACCTCTCTTAACACCAGCTGGAGTGGTACTGAGTCCCACTCACACACCAGGAAAGAGTCAATTCAATCCAGACATCTTAATGCCAGCTGGAGTGGTACTGAGCCCCACTCACACACCAGGGAAGAGCCAATTCAATCCATAGCTCTATTAATACCAGCTGGAGTGGTACTGAGCCCCACTCACACACCAGGGAAGAGCCAATTCAATCCAGACCTCTATTAATACCAGCTGGAGTGGGACTGAGTCCCACTCACTCACCAGGAAAGAGTCAATTCAATCCAGACATCTTAATGCCAGCTGGAGTGGTACTGAGCCCCACTCACACACCAGGGAAGAGCCAATTCAATCCATAGCTCTATTAATACCAGCTGGAGTGGTACTGAGCCCCACTCACACACCAGGGAAGAGCCAATTCAATCCAGACCTCTATTAATACCAGCTGGAGTGGTACTGAGCCCCACTCACACACCAGGGAAGAGCCAATTCAATCCAGACCTCTATTAATACCAGCTGGAGTGGTACTGAGCCCCACTCACACACCAGGGAAGAGCCAATTCAATCCATAGCTCTATTAATACCAGCTGGAGTGGTACTGAGCCCCACTCACACACCAGGGAAGAGCCAATTCAATCCAGACCTCTATTAATACCAGCTGGAGTGGGACTGAGTCCCACTCACTCACCAGGAAAGAGTCTATTCAATCCAGACATCTATTAATACCAGCTGGAGTGGGACTGAGTCCCACTCACACATCAGGAAAGAGTCAATTCAATCCAGGCATCTATTAATACCAGCTGGAGTGGAACTGAGTCCCACTCACACATCAGGAAAGAGCCAAGTCAATCCAGACCTCTATTAATACCAGCTGGAGTGGTACTGAGTCCCACTCACTCACCAGTAAAGAGGCAATTCAATCCACACCTCGATAAATATCAGCTGGAGTGGGACTGAGTCCCACTCACACATCAGGAAAGAGCCAAGTCAATCTAGACCTCTATTAATACCAGCTGGAGTGGACCTGAGTCCCACTCACACACCAGGAAAGAGCCAATTCAATCCAGTCCTCTATTAATACCAGCTGGAGAGGTACTGAGGCCCACTCACACACCATGAAAGAGCCAAATCAATCCAGTCCTCTATTAATACCAGCTGGAGTGGTACTGAGTCCCACTCACACACCAGGAAAGAGCCAAATCAATCCAGTCCTCTATTAATACCAGCTGGAGTGGTACTGAGTCCCACTCACACACCAGGAAAGAGCCAATTCAATCCAGACCTCGATTCATACCAGCTGAAGTGGTACTGTGTCCCACTCACACACCAGGATTGAGGCAATTCAATCCACACCTCGATAAATACCAGCTGGAGTGGGACTGAGCCCCACTCACACACCAGGAAAGAGCCAATTCAATCCAGACATCTTAATACCAGCTGGAGTGGGACTGAGTCCAACTCAATCACCAGTAAGGAGCCAATTCAATCCAGACCTCTATTAACACCAGCTGGAGTGGTACTGAGTCCCACTCACACACCAGGAAAGAGTCAATTCAATCCAGGCCTCCATTAATACCAGCAGGAGTGGTACTCAGTCCCATTCACACACCAGCTAAGAGGCAATTCAATCCCTGTCTCAATGAATACCAGCTGGAGTGTTACTGAGCCCCACTCACACACCAGGAAAGAGCCAATACAATCCAGACCTCTATTAATACCAGCTGGAGTGGTACTGAGCCCAACTCACACAACAGGAAAGAGCCAATTCAATCCACACCTCTATTAATACCAGCTGGAGTGGTACTGAGTCCCACTCACACACCAGGAAAGAGGCAATTCAATCCACACCTCTATTAATACCAGCTGGAGTGATACTGAGTCCCACACACACACCAGGAAAGAGGCAATTCAATCCAGGCATCTATTAATACCAGCTGGAGTGGTACTGAGTCCCACTCACACACCAGGAAAGAGGCAATTCAATCCACACCTCTATTAATACCAGCTGGAGTGGTTCTGAGCCCCAGTCACACACCAGGAAAGATCCAAGTCAATCCAGTCCTCTATTAATACCAGCTGGAGAGGTACTGAGTCCCACTCACACACGTGGAAAGAGTCAATTCAAACCAGGTCTCTATTAACACCAGCTGGAGTGTTACCGAGTCCCACTCACACACCAGGAAAGAGGCAATTCAATCCAGACCTCTATTAATACCAGCTGGAGTGGTACTGAGTCCCACTCACACACCAGGAAAGAGCCAATTCAATCCAGGCCTCTATTAATACCAGCTGGAGTGGTACTGAGTCCCACTCTCAAACCAGGAAAGAGCCAATTCAATTCAGGCCTCTATTAATACCAGCTGGAGTGGTACTGAGTCCCACTCACACACCAGGAAAGAGCCAATTCAATCCAGTCCTCTATTAATACCAGCTGGAGTGGTACTGAGTCCCACTCACACACCAGGAAAGAGCCAAATCAATCCAGACCTCTATTAATACCAGCTGGAGTGGTACTGAGTCCCACTCACACACCAGGAAAGAGCCAAATCAATCCAGTCCTCTATTAATACCAGCTGGAGAGGTACTGAGGCCCACTCACACACCATGAAAGAGCCAAATCAATCCAGACCTCTATTAATACCAGCTGGAGTGGTACTGAGTCCCACTCTCAAACCAGGAAAGAGCCAATTCAATTCAGGCCTCTATTAATACCAGCTGGAGTGGTACTGAGTCCCACTCACACACCAGGAAAGAGTCAATTCAATCCAGACCTCTCTTAACACCAGCTGGAGTGGTACTGAGTCCCACTCACACACCAGGAAAGAGTCAATTCAATCCAGACATCTTAATGCCAGCTGGAGTGGTACTGAGCCCCACTCACACACCAGGGAAGAGCCAATTCAATCCATAGCTCTATTAATACCAGCTGGAGTGGTACTGAGCCCCACTCACACACCAGGGAAGAGCCAATTCAATCCAGACCTCTATTAATACCAGCTGGAGTGGGACTGAGTCCCACTCACTCACCAGGAAAGAGTCTATTCAATCCAGGCATCTATTAATACCAGCTGGAGTGGTACTGAGTCCCACTCACTCATCAGTAAAGAGGCAATTCAATCCACACCTCGATAAGTACCAGCTGGAGTGGGACTGAGTCCCACTCACACATCAGGAAAGAGCCAAGTCAATCTAGACCTCTATTAATACCAGCTGGAGTGGACCTGAGTCCCACTCACACACTAGGAAAGAGTCAATTCAAACCAGGTCTCTATTAATACCAGCTGGAGTGGTACTGAGTCCCACTCTCAAACCAGGAAAGAGCCAATTCAATTCAGGCCTCTATTAATACCAGCTGGAGTGGTACTGAGTCCCACTCACACACCAGGAAAGAGCCAAATCAATCCAGACCTCTATTAATACCAGCTGGAGTGGTACTGAGTCCCACTCACACACCAGGAAAGAGCCAAATCAATCCAGTCCTCTATTAATACCAGCTGGAGTGGTACTGAGTCCCACTCACACACCAGGAAAGAGCCAAATCAATCCAGTCCTCTATTAATACCAGCTGGAGTGGTACTGAGTCCCACTCACACACCATGAAAGAGCCAAATCAATCCAGACCTCTATTAATACCAGCTGGAGTGGTACTGAGTCCCACTCACAAACACAGAAAGAGCCAATTCAATCCAGTCCTCTATTAATACCAGCTGGAGTGGTACTGAGTCCCACTCACACACCAGGAAAGAGCCAAATCAATCCAGACCTCTATTAATACCAGCTGGAGTGGTACTGAGGCCCACTCACACACCATGAAAGAGCCAAATCAATCCAGACCTCTATTAATACCAGCTGGAGGGGTACTGAGTCCCACTCACAAACACAGAAAGAGCCAGTTCAATCCAGGCCTCTACTAATACCAGCTGGAATGGTACTGAGGCCCACTCACACACCATGAAAGAGCCAATTCAATCGAAACCTCCATGAACACCAGCTGAAGTGGTACTGAGCCTCACTCACACACCAGGAAAGAGCCAATTCAATCCAGGCCTCTATGAATACCAGCTGGAGTGGTACTGAGTCCCATTCACACACCAGGAAAGAGCCAATTCAATCCAGACCTCTATTAATACCAGCTGGAGTGGGACTGAGTCCCACTCACTCACCAGGAAAGAGTCTATTCAATCCAGGCATCTATTAATACCAGCTGGAGTGGTACTGAGTCCACTCACTCACCAGTAAAGAGGCAATTCAATCCACACCTCGATAAATACCAGCTGGAGTGGGACTGAGTCCCACTCACACATCAGGAAAGAGCCAAGTCAATCTAGACCTCTATTAATACCAGCTGGAGTGGACCTGAGTCCCACTCACACACTAGGAAAGAGTCAATTCAAACCAGGTCTCTATTAATACCAGCTGGAGTGGTACTGAGTCCCACTCTCAAACCAGAAAAGAGCCAATTCAATTCAGGCCTCTATTAATACCAGCTGGAGTGGTACTGAGTCCCACTCACACACCAGGAAAGAGCCAATTCAATCCTGGCCTCTATTAATACCAGCTGGAGTGGTACTGAGTCCCACTCTCAAACCAGGAAAGAGCCAATTCAATTCAGGCCTCTATTAATACCAGCTGGAGTGGTACTGAGTCCCACTCACACACCAGGAAAGAGCCAAATCAATCCAGACCTCTATTAATACCAGCTGGAGTGGTACTGAGTCCCACTCACACACCAGGAAAGAGCCAAATCAATCCAGTCCTCTATTAATACCAGCTGGAGTGGTACTGAGTCCCACTCACACACCAGGAAAGAGCCAAATCAATCCAGTCCTCTATTAATACCAGCTGGAGTGGTACTGAGTCCCACTCACACACCATGAAAGAGCCAAATCAATCCAGACCTCTATTAATACCAGCTGGAGTGGTACTGAGTCCCACTCACAAACACAGAAAGAGCCAATTCAATCCAGTCCTCTATTAATACCAGCTGGAGTGGTACTGAGTCCCACTCACACACCAGGAAAGAGCCAAATCAATCCAGACCTCTATTAATACCAGCTGGAGTGGTACTGAGGCCCACTCACACACCATGAAAGAGCCAAATCAATCCAGACCTCTATTAATACCAGCTGGAGGGGTACTGAGTCCCACTCACAAACACAGAAAGAGCCAGTTCAATCCAGGCCTCTACTAATACCAGCTGGAATGGTACTGAGGCCCACTCACACACCATGAAAGAGCCAATTCAATCGAAACCTCCATGAACACCAGCTGAAGTGGTACTGAGCCCCACTCACACACCAGGAAAGAGCCAATTCAATCCAGGCCTCTATGAATACCAGCTGGAGTGGTACTGAGTCCCATTCACACACCAGGAAAGAGCCAATTCAATCCAGACCTCTATTAATACCAGCTGGAGTGGTACTGAGTCCCATTCACACACCAAGAAAGAGGCAATTCAATCCAGATCTCTTAATACCGGCTGGAGTGGTACTGAGCCCCACTCACACACCAAGAAAGAGGCAATTCAATCCAGACCTCTATTAATACCAGCTGGAGTGGTACTGAGTCCCACTCACACACCAGGAAAGAGGCAATTCAATCCAGACCTCTATTAATACCAGCTGGAGTGGTACTGAGTCCCACTCACACACCAGGAAAGAGCCAAATCAATCCAGACCTCTATTAATACCAGCTGGAGTGGTACTGAGTCCCACTCACACACCAGGAAAGAGCCAAATCAATCCAGACCTCTATTAATACCAGCTGGAGTGGTACTGAGTCCCACTCACACACCAGGAAAGAGGCAATTCAATCCAGACCTCTATTAATACCAGCTGGAGTGGTACTGAGTCCCACTCACACACCAGGAAAGAGCCAAATCAATCCAGACCTCTATTAATACCAGCTGGAGTGGTACTGAGTCCCACTCACACACCAGGAAAGAGCCAAATCAATCCAGACATCTATTAATACCAGCTGGAGTGGTACTGAGTCCCACTCACACACCAGGAAAGAGGCAATTCAATCCAGACCTCTATTAATACCAGCTGGAGTGGTACTGAGTCCCACTCACACACCAGGAAAGAGCCAAATCAATCCAGACCTCTATTAATACCAGCTGGAGTGGTACTGAGTCCCACTCACACACCAGGAAAGAGCCAAATCAATCCAGACCTCTATTAATACCAGCTGGAGTGGTACTGAGTCCCACTCACACACCAGAAAGAGTCAATTTAAACCAGCCCTCTATTAATACCAGCTGGAGTGGTACTGAGTCCCACTGACTCACCAGGAAGGAGCCAATTCAATCCAGACCTCTATTAATACCAGCTGGAGTGGTACTGAGTCCCACTCACTCACCAGTAAAGAGTCAATTCAATCCAGACCTCTTATTAACACCAGCTGGAGTGTAAATGAGTCCCACTCACACACCAGGAAAGAGAAATATCAATCCAGGCCTCTATAAATACCAGCAGAAGTGGTACTGAGCCCCACTCACACACCAGTAAAGAGTCTATTCAATCCAGGCCTCTATTCATACCAGCTGGAGAGGAACTGAGTCCCCCACACACACCAGGAAAGAGCCAATTCAATCCAGTCCTTTATTAATACCAGCTGGAGAGGAACTGAGTCCCACTCACACACCAGGAAAGAGCCAATTCAATCCAGTCCTTTATTAATACCAGCTGGAGTGGTACTGAGCCCCACTCATCACCAGGAAGGAGCCAATTCAATCCAGACCTCTATTAATACCAGCTGGAGTGGTACTGAGTCCCACTCACACACCAGGAAAGAGTCAATTCAAACCAGGCCTCGATAAATACCAGCTGGAGTGGTACTGAGCCCCACTCACACACCAGGATGGAGCCAATTCAATCCAGACCTCTATTAATACCAGCTGGAGTGGTACTGAGTCCCACTCACACACCAGGATGGAGCCAATTCAATCCAGACCTCTATTAATACCAGCTGGAGTGGTACTGAGTCCCACTCACACACCAGGAAAGAGTCAATTCAAACCAGGCCTCGATAAATACCCTCTGGAGTGGTACTGAGCCCCACTCATACACCAGGATGGAGCCAATTCAATCCAGACCTCTATTAATACCAGCTGGAGTGGTACTGAGTCCCACTCACACACCAGGATGGAGCAAATTCAATCCAGACCTCTATTAATACCAGCTGGAGTGGTACTGAGTCCAACTCACTCACCAGGATGGAGCAAATTCAATCCAGACCTCTATTAATACCAGCTGGAGTGGTACTGAGTCCCACTCACACACCAGGAAAGAGCCAATTCAATCCAGGTCTCTATTAACACCAGCTGGAGTGGTACTGAGTCCCACACACACACCAGGAAAGAGCCAATTCAATCCGGGCCCCTATTAATACCAGCTGGAGTGGTACTGAGTCCCTCTCACACACCAGGGAAGATCTAAATCAATACAGGTCTCCACTAATACCAGCTGGAGTGGGACTCAGTCTCACTCACAATCCAGGAAAGAGCCAATTCAATCCAGGCCTCTAATAATACCAGCTGGAGTGGTACTGAGTCCCACAAACACACCAGGAAAAAGCCAATTCAAACCAGGTTTCTATTAATATCAGCTGGAGTGGAATTGGGTCACAAGTCACACTAGCAGAAAGCCAACTCAAGCAAGGCTTTTATTAATACCAGCTGGCGTGGCACTGAGCCCCACTCACTCACCAGGAAAGAGGCAATTCAATCCAGGCGTCGATAAAAACCAGCTGGAGTGGTACTGAGCCCCACTCACACAGCAGGAAAGAGTCAATTCAATCCAGACCTCTATTAATACCAGCTGGAGTGGTACTGAGTCTCACTGACTCACCAGGAAAGAGCCAATTCAATCCAGGCCTCTATTAATACCAGCTGGAGTGGTACTGAGTCTCACTGACTCACCAGGAAAGAGCCAATTCAATCCAGGCCTCTATTAATACCAGCTGGAGTGGTACTGAGCCCCACTCACTCACAAGGAAAGAGCCAATTCAATCCAGACCTCTATTAACACCAGCTGGAGTGGTACTGAGTCCCACTCACACACCAGGAAAGAGTCAATTCAATCCACAGCTCGATAAATACCAGCTGGAGTGGGACTGAGTCTCACTGACTCACCAGGAAAGAGCCAATTCAATCCAGGCCTCTATTAATACCAGCTGGAGTGGTACTGAGCCCCACTCACTCACCAGGAAAGAGCCAATTCAATCCAGACCTCTATTAACACCAGCTGGAGTGGTACTGAGTCCCACTCACACACCAGGAAAGAGCCAATTCAATCCAGACCTCTATTGATACCAGCTGGAGTGGTACTGAGCCCCACTCACTCACCAGGAAAGAGCCAATTCAATCCAGTTCTCTATTAACACCAGCTGGAGTGGTACTGAGTCCCACTCACACACCAGGAAAGAGCCAATTCAATCCAGGCCTCTATTGATACCAGCTGGAGTGGTACTGAGTCCCACACACACATCAGGAAAGAGCCAATTCAATCCGGGCCCCTATTAATACCAGCTGGAGTGGTACTGAGTCCCACACACACATCAAAAAAGAGCCAATTCAATCCAGACCTCTATTGATACCAGCTGGAGTGGTACTGAGCCCCACTCACACACCAGGAAAGAGCCAATTCAATCCAGGTCTCTATTAACACCAGCTGGAGTGGTACTGAGCCCCACTCACACACCAGGAAAGAGCCAATTCAATCCGGGCCCCTATTAATACCAGCTGGAGTGGTACTGAGTCCCTCTCACACACCAGGGAAGAGCTAAATCAATACAGGTCTCCACTAATACCAGCTGGAGTGGGACTCAGTCTCACTCACAATCCAGGAAAGAGCCAATTCAATCCAGGCCTCTAATAATACCAGCTGGAGTGGTACTGAGTCCCACAAACACAGCAGGAAAAAGCCAATTCAAACCAGGTTTCTATTAATATCAGCTGGAGTGGAATTGGGTCAGAAGTCACACTAGCAGAAAGCCAACTCAAGCAAGGCTTTTATTAATACCAGCTGGCGTGGCACTGAGGCCCACTCACACACCAGGAAAGAGGCAATTCAATCCAGGCGTCGATAAAAACCAGCTGGAGTGGTACTGAGCCCCAGCCACGCACCAGGAAAGAGCCAAGTCAATCCAGGCCTCTATTAATACCAGCTGGAGTGGTACTGAGCCCCACTCACTCACCAGGAAAGAGCCAAGTCAATCCAGGCCTCTATTAATACCAGCTGGAGTGGTACTGAGCCCCACTTACTCACCAGGAAAGAGCCAATTCAATCCAGGCCTCTATTAATACCAGCTGGAGTGGTACTGAGTCCCACTCACTCACCAGGATGGAGCCAATTCAATCCAGACCTCTATGAGTACAAGCTGGTGTGGTACTGAGTCCCACTCACACACCAGGAAAGAACCAATTCAATCCAGACCTCTATTAATACAAGCTGTTGTGGTACTGAGCCCCACTCACACACCAGGAAAGAGGCAATTCAATCCAGGCCTCTATTAATACCGGCTGGAGTGGAACTGAGTCCGACTCAAACACCAGGAAAGAGCCAAATCAATCCAGACCTCTTATAAACACCAGCTGGAGAGGTACTGAGCCCCACTCACACACCAGGAAAGAGTCAATTCAATCCAGACCTCTTATAAACACCAGCTGGAGTGGTACTGAGCCCCACTCACACACCAGGAAAGAAACAATTCAATCCAGCCCTCTATTAATACCAGCTGGAGTGGTACTGAGCCCCACTCACTCACCAGGAAGGAGCCAATTCAATCCAGGCCTCTATTAATACCAGCTGGAGTGGTACTGAGCCCCACTCACACACCAGGAAAGAGCCAATTCAATCCAGCCCTCTATAAATACCAGCTGGAGTGGTACTGAGTCCCACTCAAACACCAGGAAAGAGCCAAATCAATCCAGACCTCTATTGATACCAGCTGGAGAGGTACTGAGTCCCACTCACATAGCAGGAAAGAGTCAATTCAATCCAGGCCTCCATTAATACCAGCAGGAGTGGTACTGAGTCCCATTCACACACCAGCAAAGAGGCAATTCAATCCCGGTCTCAATGAATACCAGCTGGAGTGTTACCGAGTCCCACTCACACACCAGGAAAGAGTCAATTCAATCCAGGCCTCTATTAACACCAGCTGAAGTGGTACTGAGCCCCACTCACTCACCAGGATGGAGCCAATTCAATCCAGACCTCTATGAATACCAGCTGGAGTGGTACTGAGTCCCATTCACACACCAGGAAAGAGTCAATTCAATCCAGGCCTCCATTAATACCAGCAGGAGTGGTACTGAGTCCCATTCACACACCAGCTAAGAGGCAATTCAATCCCGGTCTCAATGAATACCAGCTGGAGTGTTACCGAGTCCCACTCACACACCAGGAAAGAGCCAAATCAATCCAGACCTCTATTGATACCAGCTGGAGAGGTACTGAGTCCCACTCACATAGCAGGAAAGAGTCAATTCAATCCAGGCCTCCATTAATACCAGCTGGAGTGGACCTGAGTCCCATTCACACACCAGGATAGTGTCAATTCAAAACAGGCCTCTATAAATACCAGTTGGAGTGGTACTGAGTCCCACTCACTCACCAGGAAAGAGTCAATTCAATCCAGGCCTCTATTAACACCAGCTGAAGTGGTACTGAGCCCCACTCACTCACCAGGATGGAGCCAATTCAATCCAGACCTCTATGAATACCAGCTGGAGTGGTACTGAGTCCCATTCACACACCAGGAAAGAGTCAATTCAATCCAGGCCTCCATTAATACCAGCAGGAGTGGTACTGAGTCCCATTCACACACCAGCTAAGAGGCAATTCAATCCCGGTCTCAATGAATACCAGCTGGAGTGTTACCGAGTCCCACTCACACACCAGGAAAGAGTCAATTCAATCCAGGCCTTTATTCATACCAGCTGGAGTGGTACTGAGCCCCACTCACTCACCAGGATGGAGCCAATTCAATCCAGACCTCTATGAATACCAGCTGGATGTGGTACTGAGTCCCATTCACACACCAGGAAAGAGTCAATTCAATCCAGGCCTCCATTAATACCAGCAGGAGTGGTACTGAGTCCCATTCACACACCAGCTAAGAGGCAATTCAATCCCGGTCTCAATGAATACCAGCTGGAGTGTTACCGAGTCCCACTCACACACCAGGAAAGAGCCAATTCAATCCAGGCTTCTATTAATACCAGCTGGAGTGGTACTGAGCCCCACTCACACACCAGGAAAGAACCAATTCAATCCAGAACTCTATTAATACCAGCTGGAGTGGTACTGAGTCCCACTCACACACCAGGAAAGAACCAATTCAATCCAGACCTCTATTAATACAAGCTGTTGTGGTACTGAGCCCCACTCACACACCAGGAAAGAGGCAATTCAATCCAGGCCTCTATTAATACCAGCTGCAGTGGTACTGAGTCCCACTCACACACCAGGATTGAGGTAATTCAATCCACACCTCGATAAATACCAGCTGGAGTGGGACTGAGCCCCACTCACACACCAGGAAAGAGCCAATTCAATCCAGACATCTTAATACCAGCTGGAGTGGGACTGAGTCCAACTCAATCACCAGTAAGGAGCCAATTCAATCCAGACCTCTATTAACACCAGCTGGAGTGGTACTGAGTCCCACTCACACATCAGGAAAGAGTCAATTCAATCCAGGCCTCCATTAATACCAGCAGGAGTGGTACTGAGTCCCATTCACACACCAGCTAAGAGGCAATTCAATCCCGGTCTCAATGAATACCAGCTGGAGTGTTACTGAGCCCCACTCACACACCAGGAAAGAGCCAATTCAATCCAGACCTCTATTAATACCAGCTGGAGTGGTACTGAGCCCCTCTCACACACCAGGAAAGAGCCAATTCAATCCACACCTCTATTAATACCAGCTGGAGTGGTACTGAGTCCCACTCACACACCAGGAAAGAGGCAATTCAATCCACACCTCTATTAATACCAGCTGGAGTGGTACTGAGTCCCACTCACACACCAGGAAAGAGGCAATTCAATCCAGGCATCTATTCATACCAGCTGGAGTGGTTCTGAGCCCCAGTCACACACCAGGAAAGATCCAAGTCAATCATGTCCTCGATTAATTCCAGCTGGAGAGGTACTGAGTCCCACTCACACACGCGGAAAGAGTCAATTCAAACCAGGTCTCTATTAACAACAGCTGGAGTGTTACCGAGTCCCACTCACACACCAGCAAAGAGCCAATTCAATCCAGGCCTCTATTAATACCAGCTGGAGTGGCACTGAGTCCCACTCACATACCAGGAAAGAGTCAATTCAAACCAGGCTTCTATTAATACCAGCTGGAGAGGTACTGAGTCCCACTCACACACCAGGAAAGAGTCAATTCAAACCAGGCCTCCATTAATACCAGCTGGAGTGGACCTGAGTCCCACTCACACACCAGGAAAGAGTCAATTCAATCCAGACCTCTATTAACACCAGCTGGAGTGGTACTGAGTCCCACTCACACACCAGGAAAGAGTCAATTCAAACCAGGCCTCCATTAATACCAGCTGGAGTGGCACTGAGTCCCACTCACACACCAGGAAAGAGTCAATTCAAACCAGGCCTCCATTAATACCAGCTGGAGTGGCACTGAGTCCCACTCACACACCAGGAAAGAGTCAATTCAAACCAGGCCTCCATTAATACCAGCTGGAGTGGACCTGAGTCCCACTCACACACCAGGAAAGAGCCAATTCAATCCAGACCTCTTAATACCAGCTGGAGTGGGACTGAGCCCGACTCACTCACCAGGAAGGAGCCAATTCAATCCAGACCTCTATTAACACCAGCTGGAGTGGTACTGAGTCCCACTCACACACCAGGAATGAGTCAATTCAAACCAGGCCTCCATTAATACCAGCTGGAGTGGCACTGAGTCCCACTCACACACCAGGAAAGAGTCAATTCAAACCAGGCCTCCATTAATACCAGCTGGAGTGGACCTGAGTCCCACTCACACACCAGGAAAGAGCCAATTCAATCCAGACCTCTTAATACCAGCTGGAGTGTGACTGAGCCTCACTCACTCACCAGGATGGAGCCAATTCAATCCAGACCTCTATGAATACCAGCTGGATGTGGTACTGAGTCCCATTCACACACCAGGAAAGAGTCAATTCAATCCAGTCCTCCATTAATACCAGCAGGAGTGGTACTGAGTCCCATTCACACACCAGCTAAGAGGCAATTCAATCCCGGTCTCAATGAATACCAGCTGGAGTGTTACCGAGTCCCACTCACACACCAGGAAAGAGCCAATTCAATCCAGGCTTCTATTAATACCAGCTGGAGTGGTACTGAGCCCCACTCACACACCAGGAAAGAACCAATTCAATCCAGACCTCTATTAATACCAGCTGGAGTGGTACTGAGTCCCACTCACACACCAGGAAAGAACCAATTCAATCCAGACCTCTATTAATACAAGCTGTTGTGGTACTGAGCCCCACTCACACACCAGGAAAGAGGCAATTCAATCCAGGCCTCTATTAATACCAGCTGCAGTGGTACTGAGTCCCACTCACACACCAGGATTGAGGCAATTCAATCCACACCTCGATAAATACCAGCTGGAGTGGGACTGAGCCCCACTCACACACCAGGAAAGAGCCAATTCAATCCAGACATCTTAATACCAGCTGGAGTGGGACTGAGTCCAACTCAATCACCAGTAAGGAGCCAATTCAATCCAGACCTCTATTAACACCAGCTGGAGTGGTACTGAGTCCCACTCACACATCAGGAAAGAGTCAATTCAATCCAGGCCTCCATTAATACCAGCAGGAGTGGTACTGAGTCCCATTCACACACCAGCTAAGAGGCAATTCAATCCCGGTCTCAATGAATACCAGCTGGAGTGTTACTGAGCCCCACTCACACACCAGGAAAGAGCCAATTCAATCCAGACCTCTATTAATACCAGCTGGAGTGGTACTGAGCCCCACTCACACACCAGGAAAGAGCCAATTCAATCCACACCTCTATTAATACCAGCTGGAGTGGTACTGAGTCCCACTCACACACCAGGAAAGAGGCAATTCAATCCACACCTCTATTAATACCAGCTGGAGTGGTACTGAGTCCCACTCACACACCAGGAAAGAGGCAATTCAATCCAGGCATCTATTCATACCAGCTGGAGTGGTTCTGAGCCCCAGTCACACACCAGGAAAGATCCAAGTCAATCATGTCCTCGATTAATACCAGCTGGAGAGGTACTGAGTCCCACTCACACACGCGGAAAGAGTCAATTCAAACCAGGTCTCTATTAACAGCAGCTGGAGTGTTACCGAGTCCCACTCACACACCAGGAAAGAGGCAATTCAATCCAGGCCTCTATTAATACCAGCTGGAGTGGGACTGAGTCCCACTCACATACCAGGAAAGAGTCAATTCAAACCAGGCTTCTATTAATACCAGCTGGAGAGGTACTGAGTCCCACTCACACACCAGGAAAGAGTCAATTCAAACCAGGCCTCCATTAATACCAGCTGGAGTGGACCTGAGTCCCACTCACACACCAGGAAAGAGCCAATTCAATCCAGACCTCTATTAATACCAGCTGGAGTGGTACTGAGTCCCACTCACACACCAGGAAAGAGCCAATTCAATCCAGACCTCTATTAACACCAGCTGGAGTGGTACTGAGTCCCACTCACACACCAGGAAAGAGTCAATTCAAACCAGGCCTCCATTAATACCAGCTGGAGTGGCACTGAGTCCCACTCACACACCAGGAAAGAGTCAATTCAAACCAGGCCTCCATTAATACCAGCTGGAGTGGACCTGAGTCCCACTCACTCACCAGGAAAGAGCCAATTCAATCCAGACCTCTTAATACCAGCTGGAGTGGGACTGAGCCCCACTCACTCACCAGGAAGGAGCCAATTCAATCCAGACCTCTATTAACACCAGCTGGAGTGGTACTGAGTCCCACTCACACACCAGGAAAGAGTCAATTCAAACCAGGCCTCCATTAATACCAGCTGGAGTGGCACTGAGTCCCACTCACACACCAGGAAAGAGTCAATTCAAACCAGGCCTCCATTAATACCAGCTGGAGTGGATCTGAGTCCCACTCACACACCAGGAAAGAGCCAATTCAATCCAGACCTCTTAATACCAGCTGGAGTGGGACTGAGCCTCACTCACTCACCAGGAAGGAGCCAATTCAATCCAGACCTCTATTAACACCAGCTGGAGTGGTACTGAGTCCCACTCACACACCAGGAAAGAGTCAATTCAAACCAGGCCTCCATTAATACCAGCTGGAGTGGACCTGAGTCCCACTCACACACCAGGAAAGAGCCAATTCAATCCAGACCTCTTAATACCAGCTGGAGTGGGACTGAGCCCCACTCACTCACCAGGAAGGAGCCAATTCAATCCAGACCTCTATTAACACCAGCTGGAGTGGTACTGAGTCCCACTCACTCACCAGGAAAGAGTCAATTCAACCAGGCCTCTATTAATACCAGCTGGAGTGGAACTGAGTCCCACTCACACACCAGGAATGAGTCAATTCTAACCAGGCCTCTATTAATACCAGCTGGAGTGGTACTGAGTCCCACTCACACACCAGGAAAGAGTCAATTCAATCCAGACTTCTATTAATACCAGCTGGAGTGGACCTGAGTCCCACTCACACACCAGGAAAGAGGCAAATCAAACCAGGTCTCTATTAATACCAGCTGGAGTGGAACTGAGTCCCATTCACACACCAGGAAAGAGTCAATTCAAACCAGGCCTCTATTAATACCAGCTGGAGTGGAACTGAGTCCCACTCACACACCAGGAAAGAGGCAAATCAAACCAGGTCTCTATTAATACCAGATGGAGTGGTTCTGAGCCCCACTCACACACCAGGGAAGAGCCAATTCAATCCAGACCTCTATTAATACCGGCTGGAGTAGAACTGAGTCCGACTCACACACCAGGGAAGAGCCAATTCAATCCAGACCTCTATTAATACCAGCTGGAGTGGGACTGAGTCCCACTCAAACACCAGGAAAGAGCCAAATCAATCCAGACCTCTTATAAACACCAGCTGGAGAGGTACTGAGCCCCACTCACACACCAGGAAAGAGTCAATTCAATCCAGACCTCTTATAAACACCAGCTGGAGAGGTACTGAGCCCCACTCACACACCAGGAAAGAGCCAATTCAATCCAGCCCTCTATAAATACCAGCTGGAGTGGTACTGAGTCCCACTCAAACACCAGGAAAGAGCCAAATCAATCCAGACCTCTATTGAAACCAGCTGGAGAGGTACTGAGTCCCACTCACATACCAGGAAAGAGTCAATTCAATCCAGACCTCTATTAATACCAGCTGGAGTGGACCTGAGTCCCATTCACACACCAGGATAGTGTCAATTCAAAACAGGCCTCTATAAATACCAGTTGGAGTGGTACTGAGTCCCACTCACTCACCAGGAAAGAGTCAATTCAATCCAGGCCTCTATTAATACCAGCTGGAGTGGTACTGAGCCCCACTCACTCACCAGGATGGAGCCAATTCAATCCAGACCTCTATGAATACCAGCTGGAGTGGTACTGAGTCCCATTCACACACCAGGAAAGAGTCAATTCAATCCAGGCCTCCATTAATACCAGCAGGAGTGGTACTGAGTCCCATTCACACACCAGCTAAGAGGCAATTCAATCCCGGTCTCAATGAATACCAGCTGGAGTGTTACCGAGTCCCACTCACACACCAGGAAAGAGCCAATTCAATCCAGGCTTCTATTAATACCAGCTGGAGTGGTACTGAGCCCCACTCACACACCAGGAAAGAACCAATTCAATCCAGACCTCTATTAATACCAGCTGGAGTGGTACTGAGTCCCACTCACACACCAGGAAAGAACCAATTCAATCCAGACCTCTATTAATACAAGCTGTTGTGGTACTGAGCCCCACTCACACACCAGGAAAGAGGCAATTCAATCCAGGCCTCTATTAATACCAGCTGCAGTGGTACTGAGTCCCACTCACACACCAGGATTGAGGCAATTCAATCCACACCTCGATAAATACCAGCTGGAGTGGAACTGAGCCCCACTCACACACCAGGAAAGAGCCAATTCAATCCAGACATCTTAATACCAGCTGGAGTGGGACTGAGTCCAACTCAATCACCAGTAAGGAGCCAATTCAATCCAGACCTCTATTAACACCAGCTGGAGTGGTACTGAGTCCCACTCACACATCAGGAAAGAGTCAATTCAATCCAGGCCTCCATTAATACCAGCAGGAGTGGTACTGAGTCCCATTCACACACCAGCTAAGAGGCAATTCAATCCCGGTCTCAATGAATACCAGCTGGAGTGTTACTGAGCCCCACTCACACACCAGGAAAGAGCCAATTCAATCCAGACCTCTATTAATACCAGCTGGAGTGGTACTGAGTCCCACTCACACACCAGGAAAGAGGCAATTCAATCCAGGCATCTATTCATACCAGCTGGAGTGGTTCTGAGCCCCAGTCACACACCAGGAAAGATCCAAGTCAATCCAGTCCTCTATTAATACCAGCTGGAGAGGTACTGAGTCCCACTCACACACGCGGAAAGAGTCAATTCAAACCAGGTCTCTATTAACACCAGCTGGAGTGTTACCGAGTCCCACTCACACACCAGGAAAGAGGCAATTCAATCCAGGCCTCTATTAATACCAGCTGGAGTGGGACTGAGTCCCACTCACACACCAGGAAAGAGTCAATTAAATCCATGTCTCTATTAATACCAGCTGGAGTGGTACTGAGCCCCACTCACACACCAGGAAAGAGCCAATTCAATCCAGGCCTCTATAAATACCAGCTGAAGTGGTACGGAGCCCCACTCACACACCAGGAAAGAGCCAATTCAATCCAGGCCTCTATAAATACCAGCTGAAGTGGTACGGAGTCCCACTCATACACCAGGAAAGAGCCAATTCAATCCAGACATCTTAATGCCAGCTGGAGTGGTACTGAGTCCAACTCAATCACCAGGAAAGAGCCAATTCAATCCAGGCCTCTATAAATACCAGCTGAAGTGATACTGAGCCCCACTCACACACCAGGAAAGAGCCAATTCAATCCAGACCTCTATTAATACCAGCTGGAGAGGTACTGATCCCCACTCACACAGCAGGAAAGAGCCAATTCAATCCAGACCTCTCTTAACACCAGCTGGAGTGGTACTGATCCCCACTCACACACCAGGAAAGAGTCAATTCAATCCAGACCTCTATTAACACCAGCTGGAGTGGTACTGAGACCCACTCACTCACCAGTAAAGAGGCAATTCAATCCACACCTCGATAAATACCAGCTGAAGTGGTACTGAGCCCCACTCACACACCAGGAAAGAGCCAATTCAATCCAGGCCTCTATAAATACCAGCTGAAGTGGTACTGAGCCCCACTCACACACCAGGAAAGAGCCAATTCAAACCAGGTCTCTATTAATACCAGCTGGAGTGGTACTGAGTCCCACTCACTCACCAGGAAGGAGCCAATTCAAACCAGGTCTCTATTAATACCAGCTGGAGTGGTACTGAGCCCCACTCACACACCAGGAAAGAGCCAATTCAATCCAGGCCTCTATAAATACCAGCTGAAGTGATACTGAGCCCCACTCACAAACCAGGAAAGAGCCAATTCAAACCAGGTCTCTATTAATACCAGCTGGAGTGGTACTGAGTCCCACTCACACACCAGGAAAGAGCCAATTCAATCCAGGCCTCTATAAATACCAGCTGAAGTGGTACTGAGCCCCACTCACACACCAGGAAAGAGCCAATTCAATCCAGACCTCTATTAATACCAGCTGGAGTGGTACCGAGACTCACTGACACACCAGGAAAGAGGCAATTAAATCCAGGTCTCTATTAATACCAGCTGGAGTGGTACTGAGTCTCACTCACACACCTGGAAAGAGCCAATTCAATCCAGGCCTCTATAAATACCAGCTGAAGTGGTACTGAGTCCCAGTCACGCACCAGGAAGGAGCCATTTCAATCCAGGCCTCGATTAATACCAGCTGAAGTGGTACTGAGTCCCAGTCACGCACCAGGAAAGAGCCAAATCAATCCAGACCTCTATTAATACCAGCTGGAGAGGTACTGATCCCCACTCACACACCAGGAAAGAGCCAAATCAATCCAGACCTCTATTAATACCAGCTGGAGAGGTACTGATCCCCACTCACACACCAGGAAAGAGTCAATTCAATCCAGACCTCTCTTAACACCAGCTGGAGTGGTACTGAGTCCCACTCACACACCAGGAAAGAGTCAATTCAATACAGACATCTTAATGCCAGCTGGAGTGGTACTGAGCCCCACTCACACACCAGGAAAGAGCCAATTCAATCCATAGCTCTATTAATACCAGCTGGAGTGGTACTGAGCCCCACTCACACACCAGGGAAGAGCCAATTCAATCCAGACCTCTATTAATACCAGCTGGAGTGGGACTGAGTCCCACTCACTCACCAGGAAAGAGTCTATTCAATCCAGGCATCTATTAATACCAGCTGGAGTGGGACTGAGCCCCACTCACACACCAGGGAAGAGCCAATTCAATCCAGACCTCTATTAATACAAGCTGGAGTGGGACTGAGTCCCACTCACACACCAGGAAAGAGTCTATTCAATCCAGGCATCTATTAATACTAGCTGGAGTGGTTCTGAGCCCCAGTGACGCACCAGGAAAGAGCCAAGTCAATCCAGGCCTCTATTCATACCAGCTGGAGTGGAACTGAGTCCCACTCACACATCAGGAAAGAGCCAAGTCAATCTAGACCTCTATTAATACCAGCTGGAGTGGACCTGAGTCCCACTCACACACTAGGAAAGAGTCAATTCAAACCAGGTCTCTATTAACACCAGCTGGAGTGGGACTGAGTCCCACTCACTCACCAGGAAAGAGTCTATTCAATCCAGACCTCTATTAACACCAGCTGGAGTGGTACTGAGTCCCACTCACTCACCAGTAAAGAGGCAATTCAATCCACACCTCGATAAATACCAGCTGGAGTGGGACTGAGTCCCACTCACACATCAGGAAAGAGCCAAGTCAATCTAGACCTCTATTAATACCAGCTGGAGTGGACCTGAGTCCCACTCACACACCAGGAAAGAGTCAATTCAAACCAGGTCTCTATTAATACCAGCTGGAGTGGTACTGAGTCCCACTCACTCACCAGGAAAGAGTCAATTCAATCCAGACCTCTATTAATACCAGCTGGAGTGGGACTGAGTCCCACTCACACAACAGGAAAGAGGCAATTCAATCCCGACCTCTACCAATACCAGCTGGAGTGGTACTGAGCCCCACTCACTCACCAGGATGGAGGCAATTCAACTCAGACCTCTATTAATAGCAGCTGGAGTGGTCCTGAGTCCCACTCACACACCAGGATTGAGGCAATTCAATCCACACCTCGATAAATACCAGCTGGAGTGGGACTGAGCACCACTCACACACCAGGAAAGAGCCAATTCAATCCAGGCCTCTATTAATACCAGCTGGAGTGGTACAGATCCCCACTCACACACCAGGAAGGAGCCAAGTCAATCCAGGCCTCTATAAATACCAGCTGGAGTGGTACTGAGTCTCAGTCACACACCAGGAAAGAGGCAATTCAATCCAGACATCTTAATGTCTGGGACTGAGTCCAACTCAATCACCAGTAAGGAGGCAATTCAATCCAGACCTCTATTAATACCAGCTGGAGTGGTACTGAGCCCCACTCACTCACCAGGAAGGAGCCAATTCAAGCCAGGTCTCTATTAATACCAGCTGGAGTGGTACTGAGTCCCACTCACACACCAGGAAAGAGCCAATTCAATCCAGGCCTCTATAAATACCAGCTGAAGTGGTACTGAGCCCCACTAACACACCAGGAAAGAGCCAATTCAATCCAGACCTCTATTAATACCAGCTGGAGTGGTACCGAGACCCACTGACACACCAGGAAAGAGGCAATTAAATCCAGGTCTCTATTAATACCAGCTGGAGTGGTACTGAGTCTCACTCACACACCAGGAAAGAGCCAATTCAATCCAGGTCTCTATTAATACCAGCTGGAGTGGTACTGAGTCCCACTCACACACCAGGAAAGAGCCAATTCAAACCAGGTCTCTATTAATACCAGCTGGAGTGGTACTGAGTCCCACTCACACACCAGGAAAGAGCCAATTCAATCCAGGCCTCTATAAATACCAGCTGAAGTGGTACTGAGTCCCAGTCACACACCAGGAAAGAGCCAATTCGATCCAGGCCTCTATAAATACCAGCTGGAGTGGTTCTGAGCCCCAGTGACGCACCAGGAAAGAGCCAAGACAATCCAGGCCTCTATTCATACCAGCTGGAGTGGAACCGAGTCCCACTCACACATCAGGAAAGAGCCAAGTCAATCTAGACCTCTATTAATACCAGCTGGAGTGGACCTGAGTCCCACTCACACACTAGGAAAGAGTCAATTCAAACCAGGTCTCTATTAACACCAGCTGGAGTGGTACTGAGTCCCACTCACTCACCAGTAAAGAGGCAATTCAATCCACACCACGATAAATACCAGCTGGAGTGGGACTGAGTCCCACTCACACATCAGGAAAGAGCCAAGTCAATCTAGACCTCTATTAATACCAGCTGGAGTGGACCTGAGTCCCACTCACACACTAGGAAAGAGTCAATTCAAACCAGGTCTCTATTAACACCAGCTGGAGTGGTACTGAGTCCCACTCACTCACCAGGAAAGAGTCAATTCAATCCAGACCTCTATTAATACCAGCTGGAGTGGGACTGAGCCCCACTCACTCACCAGGATGGAGGCAATTCAACTCAGACCTCAATTAATGCCAGCTGGAGTGGTCCTGAGTCCCACTCACACACCAGGATTGAGGCAATTCAATCCACACCTCGATAAATACCAGCTGGAGTGGGACTGAGTCCCACTCACACACCAGGAAAGAGCCAATTCAATCCAGACATCTTAATACCAGCTGGAGTGGGACTGAGTCCAACTCAATCACCAGTAAGGAGCCAATTCAATCCAGACCTCTATTAACACCAGCTGGAGTGGTACTGAGTCCCACTCACACATCAGGAAAGAGTCAATTCAATCCAGGCCTCCATTAATACCAGCAGGAGAGGTACTGAGTCCCATTCACACACCAGCTAAGAGGCAATTCAATCCCGGTCTCAATGAATACCAGCTGGAGTGTTACTGAGCCCCACTCACACACCAGGAAAGAGCCAATTCAATCCAGACCTCTATTAATACCAGCTGGAGTGGTACTGAGCCCCACTCACACACCAGGAAAGAGCCAATTCAATCCACACCTCTATTAATACCAGCTGGAGTGGTACTGAGTCCCACTCACACACCAGGAAAGAGGCAATTCAATCCACACCTCTATTAATACCAGCTGGAGTGGTACTGAGTCCCACTCACACACCAGGAAAGAGGCAATTCAATCCAGGCATCTATTCATACCAGCTGGAGTGGTTCTGAGCCCCAGTCACACACCAGGAAAGATCCAAGTCAATCCAGTCCTCTATTAATACCAGCTGGAGAGGTACTGAGTCCCACTCACACACGCGGAAAGAGTCAATTCAAAACAGGTCTCTATTAACACCAGCTGGAGTGTTACCGAGTCCCACTCACACACCAGGAAAGAGGCAATTCAATCCAGGCCACTATTAATACCAGCTGGAGTGGGACTGAGTCCCACTCACACACCAGGAAAGAGTCAATTAAATCCATGTCTCTATTAATACCAGCTGGAGTGGTACTGAGTCCCACTCACTCACCAGTAAAGAGGCAATTCAATCCACACCTCGATAAATACCAGCTGGAGTGGGACTGAGTCCCACTCACACATCAGGAAAGAGCCAAGTCAATCTAGACCTCTATTAATACCAGCTGGAGTGGACCTGAGTCCCACTCACACACCAGGAAAGAGTCAATTCAAACCAGGTCTCTATTAATACCAGCTGGAGTGGTACTGAGTCCCACTCACTAACCAGGAAAGAGTCAATTCAATCCAGACCTCTATTAATACCAGCTGGAGTGGGACTGAGCCCCACTCACTCACCAGGATGGAGGCAATTCAACTCAGACCTCTACTAATACCAGCTGGAGTGGTACTGAGCCCCACTCACTCACCAGGATGGAGGCAATTCAACTCAGACCTCTATTAATAGCAGCTGGAGTGGTCCTGAGTCCCACTCACACACCAGGATTGAGGCAATTCAATCCACACCTCGATAAATACCAGCTGGAGTGGGACTGAGCACCACTCACACACCAGGAAAGAGCCAATTCAATCCAGGCCTCTATTAATACCAGCTGGAGCGGTACAGATCCCCACTCACACACCAGGAAGGAGCCAAGTCAATCCAGGCCTCTATAAATACCAGCTGGAGTGGTACTGAGTCTCAGTCACACACCAGGAAAGAGGCAATTCAATCCAGACATCTTAATGCCAGCTGGAGTGGGACTGAGTCCAACTCAATCACCAGTAAGGAGGCAATTCAATCCACACCTCTATTAATACCAGCTGGAGTGGTACTGAGCCCCACTCACACACCAGGAAAGAGGCAATTCAATCCAGGCATCTATTAATACCAGCTGGAGTGGTACTGAGTCCCACTAACACACCAGGAAAGAGGCAATTCAATCCAGGCCTCTATTAATACCAGCTGGAGTGATACTGAGTCCCACACACACACCAGAAAAGAGGCAATTCAATCCAGGCATCTATTAATACCAGCTGGAGTGGTACTGAGTCCCACTAACACACCAGGAAAGAGGCAATTCAATCCACACCTCTATTAATACCAGCTGGAGTGGTACTGAGCCCCACTCACTCACCAGGAAGGAGCCAATTCAAGCCAGGTCTCTATTAATACCAGCTGGAGTGGTACTGAGTCCCACTCACACACCAGGAAAGAGCCAATTCAATCCAGGCCTCTATAAATACCAGCTGAAGTGGTACTGAGCCCCATTAACACACCAGGAAAGAGCCAATTCAATCCAGACCTCTATTAATACCAGCTGGAGTGGTACCGAGACCCACTGACACACCAGGAAAGAGGCAATTAAATCCAGGTCTCTATTAATACCAGCTGGAGTGGTACTGAGTCTCACTCACACACCAGGAAAGAGCCAATTCAATCCAGGTCTCTATTAATACCAGCTGGAGTGGTACTGAGTCCCACTCACACACCAGGAAAGAGGCAATTCAAACCAGGTCTCTATTAATACCAGCTGGAGTGGTACTGAGTCCCACTCACACACCAGGAAAGAGCCAATTCAATCCAGGCCTCCATAAATACCAGCTGAAGTGGTACTGAGTCCCAGTCACGCACCAGGAAGGAGCCATTTCAATCCAGGCCTCGATTAATACCAGCTGGAGTGGTACGGAGCCCCAGTCACCCACCAGGAAAGAGCCAAATCAATCCAGACATCTATTAATACCAGCTGGAGAGGTACTGATCCCCACTCACACACCAGGAAAGAGTCAATTCAATCCAGACCTCTCTTAACACCAGCTGGAGTGGTACTGAGCCCCACTCACACACCAGGGAAGAGCCAATTCAATCCATAGCTCTATTAATACCAGCTGGAGTGGTACTGAGCCCCACTCACACACCAGGGAAGAGCCAATTCAATCCAGACCTCTATTAATACAAGCTGGAGTGGGACTGAGTCCCACTCACACACCAGGAAAGAGTCTATTCAATCCAGGCATCTATTAATACCAGCTGGAGTGGTTCTGAGCCCCAGTGACGCACCAGGAAAGAGCCAAGTCAATCCAGGCCTCTATTCATACCAGCTGGAGTGGAACTGAGTCCCACTCACACACCAGGAAAGAGCCAAGTCAATCCAGGCCTCTATTCATACCAGCTGGAGTGGAACCGAGTCCCACTCACACATCAGGAAAGAGCCAAGTCAATCTAGACCTCTATTAATACCAGCTGGAGTGGACCTGAGTCCCACTCACACACTAGGAAAGAGTCAATTCAAACCAGATCTCTATTAACACCAGCTGGAGTGGTACTGAGTCCCACTCACTCACCAGTAAAGAGGCAATTCAATCCACACCTCGATAAATACCAGCTGGAGTGGGACTGAGCCCCACTCACTCACCAGGATGGAGGCAATTCAACTCAGACCTCTATTAATGCCAGCTGGAGTGGTCCTGAGTCCCACTCACACACCAGGATTGAGGCAATTCAATCCACACCTCGATAAATACCAGCTGGAGTGGGACTGAGCACCACTCACACACCAGGAAGGAGCCAAGTCAATCCAGGCCTCTATAAATACCAGCTGGAGTGGTACGGAGCCCCAGTCACACACCAGGAAAGAGCCAATTCAATCCAGACATCTTAATGCCAGCTGGAGTGGTACTGAGTCCAACTCAATCACCAGTAAGGAGGCAATTCAATCCAGACCTCTATTAACACCAGCTGGAGAGGTACTGAGTCCCACTCACACACCAGGAAAGAGGCAATTCAATCCACACCTCTATTAATACCAGCTGGAGTCGTACTGAGTCCCACTCACTCACCAGGAAAGAGCCAATTCAATCCAGACCTCTATTAACACCAGCTGGAGTGGTTCTGAGCCCCACTCACACACCAGGAAAGATCCAAGTCAATCCAGTCCTCTATTAATACCAGCTGGAGAGGTACTGAGTCCCACTCACACACCAGGAAAGAGGCAATTCAATCCACACCTCTATTAATACCAGCTGGAGTGGTACTGAGTCCCACTCACACACCACGATTGAGGCAATTCAATCCACACCTCGATAAATACCAGCTGGAGTGGTTCTGAGCCCCACTCACACACCAGGAAAGATCCAAGTCAATCCAGTCCTCTATTAATACCAGCTGGAGAGGTACTGAGTCCCACTCACACACCAGGAAAGAGGCAATTCAATCCACACCTCTATTAATACCAGCTGGAGTGGAACTGAGTCCGACTCACACACTCGGAAAGAGTCAATTCAAACCAGGTCTTTATTAATACCAGCTGGAGTGGATCTGAGTCCGACTCACACACCAGGAAAGAGCCAATAAAATCCAGACATCTATTAATACCAGCTGGAGTGGAACTGAGTCACACTCACACACCAGGGAAGAGCCAATTCAAGCCAGGCCTCTATTAATACCAGCTGGCGCGTACGGAGCCCCACTCACACACCAGGAAAGAGCCAATCCAATCCAGACCTCTTAATACCAGCTGGAGTGGGACTGAGTCCCACTCACTCACCAGTAAAGAGGCAATTCAATCCACACCTCGATAAATACCAGCTGGAGTGGGACTGAGTCCCACTCACACACCAGGAAAGAGGCAATTCAATCCACACCTCTATTAATACCAGCTGGAATGGTTGTGAGCCCCACTCACACACCAGGAAGAGCCAATTCAATCCAGGCCTCTATTAATACCAGCTGGAGTGGTACTGAGTCCCACTCACACACGCGGAAAGAGTCAATTCAAACCAGGTCTCTATTAACACCAGCTGGAGTGGGACTGAGCCCCACTCAATCACCAGGAAGGAGCCAATTAAATCCAGACCTCTATTCATACCAGCTGGAGTGTTTTTAGTCCCACTCACACACCAGGAAAGAGGCAATTCAATCCAGGCCTCTATTAATACCAGCTGGAGTGGGACTGAGCCCCACTCACTCACCAGGAAAGAGCCAATTCAATCCAGGCCTCTATAAATACCAGCTGAAGTGGTACTGAGCCCCACTCACACACCAGGATTGAGGCAATTCAATCCACACCTCGATAAATACCAGCTGGAGTGGGACTGAGCCCCACTCATACACCAGGAAAGAGCCAATTCAATCCAGACATCTTAATGCCAGCTGGAGTGGGACTGAGCCCCACTCAATCACCAGGAAAGAGCCAAATCAATCCAGACGTCTATTAATACCAGCTGGAGTGGTACTGAGTCCCACTCACACACCAGGAAAGAGCCAATTAAATCCAGACCTCTATTAATACCAGCTGGAGTGGAACTGAACCCCAGTCACCCACCAGGAAAGAGCCACTTAAATCCAGGCCTCTATAAATACCAGCTGGAGAGGTACTGAGTCTCACTCACACACCAGAAAAGTGCCAATTCAATGCAAACCTTTATTAGGAACAGCTGGAGTGGTACTGAGTCCCACTCACATACCAGGAAAGAGCCAGTTCAATCCAGGCCTCTATTAATACCAGCTGGAGTGGAACTGAGTCCCACACACACACCAGGAACGAGTCAATACAATCCAGACCTCTGTTCATAACAGCTGGAGTGGAACTGAGTCCCACACACACACCAGGAAAGAGTCAATTCAATCCAGACCAATATTAGTACCAGCTGGAGTGGTACTGAACCCCAGTCACCCACCAGGAAAGAGCTACTTAAATCCAGGCCTCTATAAATACCAGCTGCTGAGGTACAGAGTCCCATTCACACACCAGGGAAGAGCCAGTACATTCCAGGCCTCTATAAATACAAGCTGGAGTGGTACTGAGTCCCACGCAAACATCAGGAAAGACCCAGTTCAATCCAGGCCTCTAATAATATCAGCTGGAGTGGTACTGAGAATCGCTCACACAAAAAAAAAGAGCCAGTTTAATCCAGGCCTCTATTAATACCAGCTGGAGTGGGACTGAGTGCCACCCATTCAGCAGGAAAAAGCCAATTCAATCCAGGCCTCTATTTATACCAGCTGGAGTGGTACTGAGACCCACACACACATCAGGAAAGAGCCAGTTCAATCCAGGCCTCTATTAATACCAGCTGGAGTGGCACTGAACCCCAGTCACCCACCAGGAAAGAGCCAATTCAATCCAGGCCTCTATTAATACCAGCTGGAGTGGGACTGAACCCCAGTCACCCACCAGGAAAGAGCTACTTAAATCCAGGCCTCTATAAATACCAGCTGAAGTGGGACTGAGTCCCACTCACACACCAGAAAGAGCCAATTCAATCGAGGCTTCCATTATTACCAGCTGGAGTGGTACTGAGTCTCACTCACACACCAGGAAAGAGCCAATGCAATCCAGACCTCTTTCAATACCAGCTAGAGTGGTACTGAGGCCCACACACACACCAGGAAAGAACCAATTCAATCCAGACATCTATTAATATCTGCTGGAGTGGTACTGAGGCTCACGCACACACCAGAAAAGAGCCAATTCAATCCAGACCTCTATTAATACCAGCTGGAGTGGTACTGAGCCCCACTCACTCACCAGGAAGGAGCCAATTCAAACCAGGTCTCTATTAATACCAGCTGGAGTGGTACTGAGTCCCACTCACACACCAGGAAAGAGCCAATTCAATCCAGGCCTCAATTAATACCAGCTGGAGTGGTACTGAGCACCACTCACTCACCAGGAAAGATCCAAGTCAATCCAGGCCTCTATTAATACCAGCTGGAGTGGTACTGAGCCCCACTCACTCACCAGGAAAGAGCCAATTCAATCCAGGCCTCAATTAATACCAGCTGGAGTGGTACTGAGCCCCAGTCACGCACCAGGAAAGAGCCAATTCAATCCAGGCCTCTATTAATACCAGCTGGAGTGGTACTGAGCCCCACTCACTCACCAGGAAAGAGCCAAGTCAATCCAGGCCTCTATTAATACCAGCTGGAGTGGTACTGAGTCCCACTCACTCACCAGGATGGAGCTAATTCAATCCAGACCTCTATGAGTACAAGCTGGTGTGGTACTGAGTCCCACTCACACACCAGGAAGGAGCCAATTCAATCCAGACCTCTATGAGTACAAGCTGGTGTGGTACTGAGTCCCACTCACACACCAGGAAGGAGCCAAGTCAATCCAGGCCTCTATTAATACCAGCTGGAGTGGTACTGAGACCCACTCACTCACCAGGATGGAACCAATTCAATCCAGACCTCTATTAATACCAGCTGGAGTGATACTGAGCCCCACTCACTCACCAGGATGGAACCAATTCAATCCAGACCTCTATTAATACCAGCTGGAGTGGTACTGAGCCCCACTCACTCACCAGGATGGAGCCAATTCAATCCAGTCTATTAATAACAGCTGGAGTGGTACTGAGTCCCACTCACTCACCAGGATGGAGCCAATTCAATCCAGACCTCTATTAATACCAGCTGGAGTGGTACTGAGCCCCACTCACTCACCGGGAAAGAGCCAATTCAATCCAGACCTCTATGAGTACAAGCTGGTGTGGTACTGAGTCCCACTCAAACACCAGGAAAGCGCCAAATCAATGCAGACCTCTATTAATACCAGCTGGAGTGGCACTGAGTCCCACTCACACACCAGGAAAGAGGCAATTCAATCCTTATCTCTATTAATACCAGCTGGAGTGGCACTGAGTCCCACTCACATACCAGGAAAGAGTCAATTCAAACCAGGCTTCTATTAATACCAGCTGGAGAGGTACTGAGTCCCACTCACACACCAGGAAAGAGTCAATTCAAACCAGGCCTCTATTAATACCAGCTGGAGTGGACCTGAGTCCCACTCACACACCAGGAAAGAGCCAATTCAATCCAGACTTCTATTAATACCAGCTGGAGTGGCACTGAGCCCCACTCACTCACCAGGAAGGAGCCAATTCAATCCAGACCTCTATTAACACCAGCTGGAGTGGTACTGAGTCCCACTCACACACCAGGAAAGAGTCAATTCAAACCAGGCCTCCATTAATACCAGCTGGAGTGGACCTGAGTCCCACTCACACACCAGGAAAGAGCCAATTCAATCCAGACCTCTTAATACCAGCTGGAGTGGGACTGAGCCCCACTCACTCACCAGGAAGGAGCCAATTCAATCCAGACCTCTATTAACACCAGCTGGAGTGGTACTGAGTCCCACTCACTCACCAGGAAAGAGTCAATTCAACCAGGCCTCTATTAATACCAGCTGGAGTGGAACTGAGTCCCACACGCACACCAGGAAAGAGGCAATTCAAACCAGGCCTCTTTTGATACCAGCTGGAGTGGAACTGAGTCCCACTCACACACCAGGAATGAGTCAATTCTAACCAGGCCTCTATTAATACCAGCTGGAGTGGTACTGAGCCCCTGTCACGCACCAGGAAAGAGCAAATTCAATCCAGGCCTCTATTAATACCAGCTGGAGTGGTACTGAGTCCCACTCACACACCAGGAAAGAGTCAATTCAATCCAGACTTCTATTAATACCAGCTGGAGTGGACCTGAGTCCCACTCACACACCAGGAAAGAGGCAATTCAAACCAGGCCTCTATTAATACCAGCTGGAGTGGTTCTGAGCCCCACTCACACACCAGGGAAGAGCCAATTCAATCCAGACCTCTATTAATACCAGCTGGAGTGGAACTGAGTCCCACTCAAACACCAGGAAAGAGCCAAATCAATCCAGACCTCTTATAAACACCAGCTGGAGTGGTACTGAGTCCCACTCACTCACCAGTAAAGAGGCAATTCAATCCACACCTCGATAAATACCAGCTGGAGTGGGACTGAGTCCCACTCACACATCAGGAAAGAGCCAAGTCAATCTAGACCTCTATTAATACCAGCTGGAGTGGTACTGAGCCCCTGTCACGCACCAGGAAAGAGCAAATTCAATCCAGGCCTCTATTAATACCAGCTGGAGTGGTACTGAGTCCCACTCACACACTAGGAAAGAGTCAATTCAAACCAGGTCTCTATTAACACCAGCTGGAGTGGTACTGAGTCCCACTCACTCACCAGGAAAGAGTCAATTCAATCCAGACCTCTATTAATACCAGCTGGAGTGGGACTGAGCCCCACTCACTCACCAGGATGGAGGCAATTCAACTCAGACCTCAATTAATGCCAGCTGGTGTGGTCCTGAGTCCCACTCACACACCAGGATTGAGGCAATTCAATCCACACCTCGATAAATACCAGCTGGAGTGGGACTGAGTCCCACTCACACACCAGGAAAGAGCCAATTCAATCCAGACATCTTAATACCAGCTGGAGTGGGACTGAGTCCAACTCAATCACCAGTAAGGAGCCAATTCAATCCAGACCTCTATTAACACCAGCTGGAGTGGTACTGAGTCCCACTCACACATCAGGAAAGAGTCAATTCAATCCAGGCCTCCATTAATACCAGCAGGAGAGGTACTGAGTCCCATTCACACACCAGCTAAGAGGCAATTCAATCCCGGTCTCAATGAATACCAGCTGGAGTGTTACTGAGCCCCACTCACACACCAGGAAAGAGCCAATTCAATCCAGACCTCTATTAATACCAGCTGGAGTGGTACTGAGCCCCACTCACACACCAGGAAAGAGCCAATTCAATCCACACCTCTATTAATACCAGCTGGAGTGGTACTGAGTCCCACTCACACACCAGGAAAGAGGCAATTCAATCCACACCTCTATTAATACCAGCTGGAGTGGTACTGAGTCCCACTCACACACCAGGAAAGAGGCAATTCAATCCAGGCATCTATTCATACCAGCTGGAGTGGTTCTGAGCCCCAGTCACACACCAGGAAAGATCCAAGTCAATCCAGTCCTCTATTAATACCAGCTGGAGAGGTACTGAGTCCCACTCACACACGCGGAAAGAGTCAATTCAAAACAGGTCTCTATTAACACCAGCTGGAGTGTTACCGAGTCCCACTCACACACCAGGAAAGAGGCAATTCAATCCAGGCCTCTATTAATACCAGCTGGAGTGGGACTGAGTCCCACTCACACACCAGGAAAGAGTCAATTAAATCCATGTCTCTATTAATACCAGCTGGAGTGGTACTGAGTCCCACTCACTCACCAGTAAAGAGGCAATTCAATCCACACCTCGATAAATACCAGCTGGAGTGGGACTGAGTCCCACTCACACATCAGGAAAGAGCCAAGTCAATCTAGACCTCTATTAATACCAGCTGGAGTGGACCTGAGTCCCACTCACACACCAGGAAAGAGTCAATTCAAACCAGGTCTCTATTAATACCAGCTGGAGTGGTACTGAGTCCCACTCACTCACCAGGAAAGAGTCAATTCAATCCAGACCTCTATTAATACCAGCTGGAGTGGGACTGAGCCCCACTCACTCACCAGGATGGAGGCAATTCAACTCAGACCTCTACTAATACCAGCTGGAGTGGTACTGAGCCCCACTCACTCACCAGGATGGAGGCAATTCAACTCAGACCTCTATTAATAGCAGCTGGAGTGGTCCTGAGTCCCACTCACACACCAGGATTGAGGCAATTCAATCCACACCTCGATAAATACCAGCTGGAGTGGGACTGAGCACCACTCACACACCAGGAAAGAGCCAATTCAATCCAGGCCTCTATTAATACCAGCTGGAGTGGTACAGATCCCCACTCACACACCAGGAAGGAGCCAAGTCAATCCAGGCCTCTATAAATACCAGCTGGAGTGGTACTGAGTCTCAGTCACACACCAGGAAAGAGGCAATTCAATCCAGACATCTTAATGCCAGCTGGAGTGGGACTGAGTCCAACTCAATCACCAGTAAGGAGGCAATTCAATCCACACCTCTATTAATACCAGCTGGAGTGATACTGAGTCCCACACACACACCAGGAAAGAGGCAATTCAATCCAGGCATCTATTAATACCAGCTGGAGTGGTACTGAGTCCCACTCACACACCAGGAAAGAGGCAATTCAATCCACACCTCTATTAATACCAGCTGGAGTGGTACTGAGCCCCACTCACTCACCAGGAAGGAGCCAATTCAAGCCAGGTCTCTATTAATACCAGCTGGAGTGGGACTGAGTCCCACTCACACACCAGGAAAGAGCCAATTCAATCCAGGCCTCTATAAATAACAGCTGAAGTGGTACTGAGCCCCACTAACACACCAGGAAAGAGCCAATTCAATCCAGACCTCTATTAATACCAGCTGGAGTGGTACCGAGACCCACTGACACACCAGGAAAGAGCCAATTCAATCCAGGTCTCTATTAATACCAGCTGGAGTGGTACTGAGTCCCACTCACACACCAGGAAAGAGGCAATTCAAACCAGGTCTCTATTAATACCAGCTGGAGTGGTACTGAGTCCCACTCACACACCAGGAAAGAGCCAATTCAATCCAGGCCTCCATAAATACCAGCTGAAGTGGTACGGAGTCCCAGTCACGCACCAGGAAGGAGCCATTTCAATCCAGGCCTCGATTAATACCAGCTGGAGTGGTACGGAGCCCCAGTCACCCACCAGGAAAGAGCCAAATCAATCCAGACCTCTATTAATACCAGCTGGAGAGGTACTGATCCCCACTCACACACCAGGAAAGAGTCAATTCAATCCAGACCTCTCTTAACACCAGCTGGAGTGGTACTGAGCCCCACTCACACACCAGGGAAGAGCCAATTCAATCCATAGCTCTATTAATACCAGCTGGAGTGGTACTGAGCCCCACTCACACACCAGGGAAGAGCCAATTCAATCCAGACCTCTATTAATACAAGCTGGAGTGGGACTGAGTCCCACTCACACACCAGGAAAGAGTCTATTCAATCCAGGCATCTATTAATACCAGCTGGAGTGGTTCTGAGCCCCAGTGACGCACCAGGAAAGAGCCAAGTCAATCCAGGCCTCTATTCATACCAGCTGGAGTGGAACTGAGTCCCACTCACACACCAGGAAAGAGCCAAGTCAATCCAGGCCTCTATTCATACCAGCTGGAGTGGAACCGAGTCCCACTCACACATCAGGAAAGAGCCAAGTCAATCTAGACCTCTATTAATACCAGCTGGAGTGGACCTGAGTCCCACTCACACACTAGGAAAGAGTCAATTCAAACCAGATCTCTATTAACACCAGCTGGAGTGGTACTGAGCCCCACTCACTCACCAGTAAAGAGGCAATTCAATCCACACCTCGATAAATACCAGCTGGAGTGGGACTGAGCCCCACTCACTCACCAGGATGGAGGCAATTCAACTCAGACCTCTATTAATGCCAGCTGGAGTGGTCCTGAGTCCCACTCACACACCAGGATTGAGGCAATTCAATCCACACCTCGATAAATACCAGCTGGAGTGGGACTGAGCACCACTCACACACCAGGAAGGAGCCAAGTCAATCCAGGCCTCTATAAATACCAGCTGGAGTGGTACGGAGCCCCAGTCACACACCAGGAAAGAGCCAATTCAATCCAGACATCTTAATGCCTGCTGGAGTGGTACTGAGTCCAACTCAATCACCAGTAAGGAGGCAATTCAATCCAGACCTCTATTAACACCAGCTGGAGAGGTACTGAGTCCCACTCACACACCAGGAAAGAGGCAATTCAATCCACACCTCTATTAATACCAGCTGGAGTGGTACTGAGTCCCACCCACACACCAGGAAAGAGGAAATTCAATCCACACCTCTATTAATACCAGCTGGAGTGGTACTGAGTCCCACTCACACACCACGATTGAGGCAATTCAATCCACACCTCGATAAATACCAGCTGGAGTGGTACTGAGCCCCACTCACTCACCAGGAAAGAGCCAATTCAATCCAGACCTCTATTAACACCAGCTGGAGTGGTACTGAGCCCCACTCACTCACCAGGAAAGAGCCAATTCAATCCAGACCTCTATTAACACCAGCTGGAGTGGTTCTGAGCCCCACTCACACACCAGGAAAGATCCAAGTCAATCCAGTCCTCTATTAATACCAGCTGGAGAGGTACTGAGTCCCACTCACACACCAGGAAAGAGGCAATTCAATCCACACCTCTATTAATACCAGCTGGAGTGGTACTGAGTCCCACTCACACACCACGATTGAGGCAATTCAATCCACACCTCGATAAATACCAGCTGGAGTGGTTCTGAGCCCCACTCACACACCAGGAAAGATCCAAGTCAATCCAGTCCTCTATTAATACCAGCTGGAGAGGTACTGAGTCCCACTCACACACCAGGAAAGAGGCAATTCAATCCACACCTCTATTAATACCAGCTGGAGTGGAACTGAGTCCGACTCACACACTCGGAAAGAGTCAATTCAAACCAGGTCTTTATTAATACCAGCTGGAGTGGATCTGAGTCCGACTCACACACCAGGAAAGAGCCAATAAAATCCAGACATCTATTAATACCAGCTGGAGTGGAACTGAGTCACACTCACACACCAGGGAAGAGCCAATTCAAGCCAGGCCTCTATTAATACCAGCTGGCGCGTACGGAGCCCCACTCACACACCAGGAAAGAGCCAATCCAATCCAGACCTCTTAATACCAGCTGGAGTGGGACTGAGTCCCACTCACTCACCAGTAAAGAGGCAATTCAATCCACACCTCGATAAATACCAGCTGGAGTGGGACTGAGTCCCACTCACACACCAGGAAAGAGGCAATTCAATCCACACCTCTATTAATACCAGCTGGAATGGTTGTGAGCCCCACTCACACACCAGGAAGAGCCAATTCAATCCAGGCCTCTATTAATACCAGCTGGAGTGGTACTGAGTCCCACTCACACACGCGGAAAGAGTCAATTCAAACCAGGTCTCTATTAACACCAGCTGGAGTGGGACTGAGCCCCACTCAATCACCAGGAAGGAGCCAATTAAATCCAGACCTCTATTCATACCAGCTGGAGTGTTTTTAGTCCCACTCACACACCAGGAAAGAGGCAATTCAATCCAGGCCTCTATTAATACCAGCTGGAGTGGGACTGAGCCCCACTCACTCACCAGGAAAGAGCCAATTCAATCCAGGCCTCTATAAATACCAGCTGAAGTGGTACTGAGCCCCACTCACACACCAGGATTGAGGCAATTCAATCCACACCTCGATAAATACCAGCTGGAGTGGGACTGAGCCCCACTCATACACCAGGAAAGAGCCAATTCAATCCAGACATCTTAATGCCAGCTGGAGTGGGACTGAGCCCCACTCAATCACCAGGAAAGAGCCAAATCAATCCAGACGTCTATTAATACCAGCTGGAGTGGTACTGAGTCCCACTCACACACCAGGAAAGAGCCAATTAAATCCAGACCTCTATTAATACCAGCTGGAGTGGAACTGAACCCCAGTCACCCACCAGGAAAGAGCCACTTAAATCCAGGCCTCTATAAATACCAGCTGGAGAGGTACTGAGTCTCACTCACACACCAGAAAAGTGCCAATTCAATGCAAACCTTTATTAGGAACAGCTGGAGTGGTACTGAGTCCCACTCACATACCAGGAAAGAGCCAGTTCAATCCAGGCCTCTATTAATAACAGCTGGAGTGGAACTGAGTCCCACACACACACCAGGAACGAGTCAATACAATCCAGACCTCTGTTCATAACAGCTGGAGTGGAACTGAGTCCCACACACACACCAGGAAAGAGTCAATTCAATCCAGACCAATATTAGTACCAGCTGGAGTGGTACTGAACCCCAGTCACCCACCAGGAAAGAGCTACTTAAATCCAGGCCTCTATAAATACCAGCTGCTGAGGTACAGAGTCCCATTCACACACCAGGGAAGAGCCAGTACATTCCAGGCCTCTATAAATACAAGCTGGAGTGGTACTGAGTCCCACGCAAACATCAGGAAAGACCCAGTTCAATCCAGGCCTCTAATAATATCAGCTGGAGTGGTACTGAGAATCGCTCACACAAAAAAAAAGAGCCAGTTTAATCCAGGCCTCTATTAATACCAGCTGGAGTGGGACTGAGTGCCACCCATTCAGCAGGAAAGAGCCAATTCAATCCAGGCCTCTATTTATACCAGCTGGAGTGAGACTGAGTGCCACCCATTCAGCAGGGAAGAGCCAGTTCAATCCAGGCCTCTATTAATACCAGCTGGAGTGGGACTGAGTGCCACCCATTCAGCAGGAAAGAGCCAATTCAATCCAGGCCTCTATTTATACCAGCTGGAGTGGTACTGAGACCCACACACACATCAGGAAAGAGCCAGTTCAATCCAGGCCTCTATTAATACCAGCTGGAGTGGCACTGAACCCCAGTCACCCACCAGGAAAGAGCCAATTCAATCCAGGCCTCTATTAATACCAGCTGGAGTGGGACTGAACCCCAGTCACCCACCAGGAAAGAGCTACTTAAATCCAGGCCTCTATAAATACCAGCTGAAGTGGGACTGAGTCCCACTCACACACCAGAAAGAGCCAATTCAATCGAGGCTTCCATTATTACCAGCTGGAGTGGTACTGAGTCTCACTCACACACCAGGAAAGAGCCAATGCAATCCAGACCTCTTTCAATACCAGCTAGAGTGGTACTGAGGCCCACACACACACCAGAAAAGAACCAATTCAATCCAGACATCTATTAATATCTGCTGGAGTGGTACTGAGGCTCACGCACACACCAGAAAAGAGCCAATTCAATCCAGACCTCTATTAATACCAGCTGGAGTGGTACTGAGCCCCACTCACTCACCAGGAAGGAGCCAATTCAAACCAGGTCTCTATTAATACCAGCTGGAGTGGTACTGAGTCCCACTCACACACCAGGAAAGAGCCAATTCAATCCAGGCCTCAATTAATACCAGCTGGAGTGGTACTGAGCACCACTCACTCACCAGGAAAGATCCAAGTCAATCCAGGCCTCTATTAATACCAGCTGGAGTGGTACTGAGCCCCACTCACTCACCAGGAAAGAGCCAATTCAATCCAGGCCTCAATTAATACCAGCTGGAGTGGTACTGAGCCCCAGTCACGCACCAGGAAAGAGCCAAGTCAATCCAGGCCTCTATTAATACCAGCTGGAGTGGTACTGAGCCCCACTCACTCACCAGGAAAGAGCCAAGTCAATCCAGGCCTCTATTAATACCAGCTGGAGTGGTACTGAGTCCCACTCACTCACCAGGATGGAGCCAATTCAATCCAGACCTCTATGAGTACAAGCTGGTGTGGTACTGAGTCCCACTCACACACCAGGAAGGAGCCAATTCAATCCAGACCTCTATGAGTACAAGCTGGTGTGGTACTGAGTCCCACTCACACACCAGGAAGGAGCAAAGTCAATCCAGGCCTCTATTAATACCAGCTGGAGTGGTACTGAGACCCACTCACTCACCAGGATGGAACCAATTCAATCCAGACCTCTATTAATACCAGCTGGAGAGATACTGAGCCCCACTCACTCACCAGGATGGAACCAATTCAATCCAGACCTCTATTAATACCAGCTGGAGTGGTACTGAGCCCCACTCACTCACCAGGATGGAGCCAATTCAATCCAGTCTATTAATAACAGCTGGAGTGGTACTGAGTCCCACTCACTCACCAGGATGGAGCCAATTCAATCCAGACCTCTATTAATACCAGCTGGAGTGGTACTGAGCCCCACTCACTCACCGGGAAAGAGCCAATTCAATCCAGACCTCTATGAGTACAAGCTGGTGTGGTACTGAGTCCCACTCAAACACCAGGAAAGCGCCAAATCAATGCAGACCTCTATTAATACCAGCTGGAGTGGCACTGAGTCCCACTCACACACCAGGAAAGAGGCAATTCAATCCTTATCTCTATTAATACCAGCTGGAGTGGCACTGAGTCCCACTCACATACCAGGAAAGAGTCAATTCAAACCAGGCTTCTATTAATACCAGCTGGAGAGGTACTGAGTCCCACTCACACACCAGGAAAGAGTCAATTCAAACCAGGCCTCTATTAATACCAGCTGGAGTGGACCTGAGTCCCACTCACACACCAGGAAAGAGCCAATTCAATCCAGACCTCTATTAATACCAGCTGGAGTGGCACTGAGCCCCACTCACTCACCAGGAAGGAGCCAATTCAATCCAGACCTCTATTAACACCAGCTGGAGTGGTACTGAGTCCCACTCACACACCAGGAAAGAGTCAATTCAAACCAGGCCTCCATTAATACCAGCTGGAGTGGACCTGAGTCCCACTCACACACCAGGAAAGAGCCAATTCAATCCAGACCTCTTAATACCAGCTGGAGTGGGACTGAGCCCCACTCACTCACCAGGAAGGAGCCAATTCAATCCAGACCTCTATTAACACCAGCTGGAGTGGTACTGAGTCCCACTCACTCACCAGGAAAGAGTCAATTCAACCAGGCCTCTATTAATACCAGCTGGAGTGGAACTGAGTCCCACACGCACACCAGGAAAGAGGCAATTCAAACCAGGCCTCTTTTGATACCAGCTGGAGTGGAACTGAGTCCCACTCACACACCAGGAATGAGTCAATTCTAACCAGGCCTCTATTAATACCAGCTGGAGTGGTACTGAGCCCCTGTCACGCACCAGGAAAGAGCAAATTCAATCCAGGCCTCTATTAATACCAGCTGGAGTGGTACTGAGTCCCACTCACACACCAGGAAAGAGTCAATTCAATCCAGACTTCTATTAATACCAGCTGGAGTGGACCTGAGTCCCACTCACACACCAGGAAAGAGGCAATTCAAACCAGGCCTCTATTAATACCAGCTGGAGTGGTTCTGAGCCCCACTCACACACCAGGGAAGAGCCAATTCAATCCAGACCTCTATTAATACCAGCTGGAGTGGAACTGAGTCCCACTCAAACACCAGGAAAGAGCCAAATCAATCCAGACCTCTTATAAACACCAGCTGGAGTGGGACTGAGTCCCACTCAAACACCAGGAAAGAGCCAAATCAATCCAGACCTCTTATAAACACCAGCTGGAGAGGTACTGAGCCCCACTCACACACCAGGAAAGAGTCAATTCAATCCAGACCTCTTATAAACACCAGCTGGAGAGGTACTGAGCCCCACTCACACACCAGGAAAGAGCCAATTCAATCCAGCCCTCTATAAATACCAGCTGGAGTGGTACTGAGTCCCACTCAAACACCAGGAAAGAGCCAAATCAATCCAGACCTCTATTGATACCAGCTGGAGAGGTACTGAGTCCCACTCACATACCAGGAAAGAGTCAATTCAATCCAGACCTCTATTAATACCAGCTGGAGTGGACCTGAGTCCCATTCACACACCAGGATAGTGTCAATTCAAAACAGGCCTCTATAAATACCAGTTGGAGTGGTACTGAGTCCCACTCACTCACCAGGAAAGAGTCAATTCAATCCAGGCCTCTATTAATACCAGCTGGAGTGGTACTGAGCCCCACTCACTCACCAGGATGGAGCCAATTCAATCCAGACCTCTATGAATACCAGCTGGAGTGGTACTGAGTCCCATTCACACACCAGGAAAGAGTCAATTCAATCCAGGCCTCCATTAATACCAGCAGGAGTGGTACTGAGTCCCATTCACACACCAGCTAAGAGGCAATTCAATCCCGGTCTCAATGAATACCAGCTGGAGTGTTACCGAGTCCCACTCACACACCAGGAAAGAGTCAATTCAATCCAGGCCTCTATTAATACCAGCTGGAGCGGTACTGAGCCCCACTCACACACCAGGAAAGAACCAATTCAATCCAGACCTCTATTAATACCAGCTGGAGTGGTACTGAGTCCCACTCACACACCAGGAAAGAACCAATTCAATCCAGACCTCTATTAATACAAGCTGTTGTGGTACTGAGCCCCACTCACACACCAGGGAAGAGCCAATTCAATCCAGACCTCTATTAATACCAGCTGGAGTGGAACTGAGTCCCACTCAAACACCAGGAAAGAGCCAAATCAATCCAGACCTCTTATAAACACCAGCTGGAGTGGGACTGAGTCCCACTCAAACACCAGGAAAGAGCCAAATCAATCCAGACCTCTTATAAACACCAGCTGGAGAGGTACTGAGCCCCACTCACACACCAGGAAAGAGTCAATTCAATCCAGACCTCTTATAAACACCAGCTGGAGAGGTACTGAGCCCCACTCACACACCAGGAAAGAGCCAATTCAATCCAGCCCTCTATAAATACCAGCTGGAGTGGTACTGAGTCCCACTCAAACACCAGGAAAGAGCCAAATCAATCCAGACCTCTATTGATACCAGCTGGAGAGGTACTGAGTCCCACTCACATACCAGGAAAGAGTCAATTCAATCCAGACCTCTATTAATACCAGCTGGAGTGGACCTGAGTCCCATTCACACACCAGGATAGTGTCAATTCAAAACAGGCCTCTATAAATACCAGTTGGAGTGGTACTGAGTCCCACTCACTCACCAGGAAAGAGTCAATTCAATCCAGGCCTCTATTAATACCAGCTGGAGTGGTACTGAGCCCCACTCACTCACCAGGATGGAGCCAATTCAATCCAGACCTCTATGAATACCAGCTGGAGTGGTACTGAGTCCCATTCACACACCAGGAAAGAGTCAATTCAATCCAGGCCTCCATTAATACCAGCAGGAGTGGTACTGAGTCCCATTCACACACCAGCTAAGAGGCAATTCAATCCCGGTCTCAATGAATACCAGCTGGAGTGTTACCGAGTCCCACTCACACACCAGGAAAGAGTCAATTCAATCCAGGCCTCTATTAATACCAGCTGGAGCGGTACTGAGCCCCACTCACACACCAGGAAAGAACCAATTCAATCCAGACCTCTATTAATACCAGCTGGAGTGGTACTGAGTCCCACTCACACACCAGGAAAGAACCAATTCAATCCAGACCTCTATTAATACAAGCTGTTGTGGTACTGAGCCCCACTCACACACCAGGAAAGAGGCAATTCAATCCAGGCCTCTATTAATACCAGCTGTTGTGGTACTGAGCCCCACTCACACACCAGGAAAGAGGCAATTCAATCCAGGCCTCTATTAATACCAGCTGCAGTGGTACTGAGTCCCACTCACACACCAGGATTGAGGCAATTCAATCCACACCTCGATAAATACCAGCTGGAGTGGGACTGAGTCCCACTCACACACCAGGAAAGAGCCAATTCAATCCAGACATCTTAATACCAGCTGGAGTGGGACTGAGTCCAACTCAATCACCAGTAAGGAGCCAATTCAATCCAGATCTCTATTAACACCAGCTGGAGTGGTACTGAGTCCCACTCACACATCAGGAAAGAGTCAATTCAATCCAGGCCTCCATTAATACCAGCTGGAGTGTTACTGAGCCCCACTCACACACCAGGAAAGAGCCAATTCAATCCAGACCTCTATTAATACCAGCTGGAGTGGTACTGAGCCCCACTCACACACCAGGAAAGAGCCAATTCAATCCACACCTCTATTAATACCAGCTGGAGTGGCACTGAGTCCCATTCACATACCAGGAAAGAGTCAATTCAAACCAGGCTTCTATTAATACCAGCTGGAGAGGTACTGAGTCCCACTCACACACCAGGAAAGAGTCAATTCAAACCAGGCCTCCATTAATACCAGCTGGAGTGGACCTGAGTCCCACTCACACACCAGGAAAGAGCCAATTCAATCCAGACCTCTTAATACCAGCTGGAGTGGGACTGAGCCCCACTCACTCACCAGGAAGGAGCCAATTCAATCCAGACCTCTATTAACACCAGCTGGAGTGGTACTGAGTCCCACTCACTCACCAGGAAAGAGTCAATTCAACCAGGCCTCTATTAATACCAGCTGGAGTGGAACTGAGTCCCACACGCACACCAGGAAAGAGGCAATTCATGCAGGCCTCTTTTGATACCAGCTGGAGTGGAACTGAGTCCCACTCACACACCAGGAATGAGTCAATTCTAACCAGGCCTCTATTAATACCAGCTGGAGTGGTACTGAGTCCCTGTCACGCACCAGGAAAGAGCAAATTCAATCCAGGCCTCTATTAATACCAGCTGGAGTGGTACTGAGTCCCACTCACACACCAGGAAAGAGTCAATTCAATCCAGACTTCTATTAATACCAGCTGGAGTGGACCTGAGTCCCACTCACACACCAGGAAAGAGGCAAATCAAACCAGGTCTCTATTAATACCAGCTGGAGTGGAACTGAGTCCCATTCACACACCAGGAAAGAGTCAATTCAAACCAGGCCTCTATTAATACCAGCTGGAGTGGAACTGAGTCCCACTCACACACCAGGAAAGAGGCAAATCAAACCAGGTCTCTATTAATACCAGCTGGAGTGGTTCTGAGCCCCACTCACACACCAGGGAAGAGCCAATTCAATCCAGACCTCTATTAATACCGGCTGGAGTGGAACTGAGTCCGACTCACACACCAGGGAAGAGCCAATTCAATCCAGACCTCTATTAATACCAGCTGGAGTGGGACTGAGTCCCACTCAAACACCAGGAAAGAGCCAAATCAATCCAGACCTCTTATAAACACCAGCTGGAGAGGTACTGAGCCCCACTCACACACCAGGAAAGAGTCAATTCAATCCAGACCTCTTATAAACACCAGCTGGAGAGGTACTGAGCCCCACTCACACACCAGGAAAGAGCCAATTCAATCCAGCCCTCTATAAATACCAGCTGGAGTGGTACTGAGCCCCACTCAAACACCAGGAAAGAGCCAAATCAATCCAGACCTCTATTGATACCAGCTGGAGAGGTACTGACTCCCACTCACATACCAGGAAAGAGTCAATTCAATCCAGACCTCTATTGATACCAGCTGGAGAGGTACTGACTCCCATTCACACACCAGGAAAGAGTCAATTCAATCCAGGCCTCCATTAATACCAGCAGGAGTGGTACTGAGTCCCATTCACACACCAGCTAAGAGGCAATTCAATCCCGGTCTCAATGAATACCAGCTGGAGTGTTACCGAGTCCCACTCACACACCAGGAAAGAGTCAATTCAATCCAGGCCTATATTAATACCAGCTGGAGTGGTACTGAGCCCCACTCACTCACCAGGATGGAGCCAATTCAATCCAGACCTCTATGAATACCAGCTGGAGTGGTACTGAGTCCCATTCACACACCAGGAAAGAGTCAATTCAATCCAGGCCTCCATTAATACCAGCAGGAGTGGTACTGAGTCCCATTCACACACCAGCTAAGAGGCAATTCAATCCCGGTCTCAATGAATACCAGCTGGAGTGTTACCGAGTCCCAAACACACACCAGGAAAGAGCCAATTCAATCCAGGCCTCTATTAATACCTGCTGGAGTGGTACTGAGCCCCACTCACTCACCAGGATGGAGTCAATTCAATCCAGACCTCTATGAATACCAGCTGGAGTGGTACTGAGTCCCATTCACACACCAGGAAAGAGTCAATTCAATCCAGGCCTCCATTAATACCAGCAGGAGTGGCACTGAGTCCCATTCACACACCAGCTAAGAGGCAATTCAATCCCGGTCTCAATGAATACCAGCTGGAGTGTTACCGAGTCCCACTCACACACCAGGAAAGAGCCAATTCAATCCAGGCTTCTATTAATACCAGCTGGAGTGGTACTGAGTCCCACTCACACACCAGGATTGAGGCAATTCAATCCAGGCTTCTATTAATACCAGCTGGAGTGGTACTGACCCCACTCACACACCAGGAAAGAACCAATTCAATCCAGACCTCTATTAATACAAGCTGTTGTGGTACTGAGCCCCACTCACACACCAGGAAAGAGGCAATTCAATCCAGGCCTCTATTAATACCAGCTGCAGTGGTACTGAGTCCCACTCACACACCAGGATTGAGGCAATTCAATCCACACCTCGATAAATACCAGCTGGAGTGGGACTGAGCCCCACTCACACACCAGGAAAGAGCCAATTCAATCCAGACATCTTAATACCAGCTGGAGTGGGACTGAGTCCAACTCAATCACCAGTAAGGAGCCAATTCAATCCAGACCTCTATTAACACCAGCTGGAGTGGTACTGAGTCCCACTCACACATCAGGAAAGAGTCAATTCAATCCAGGCCTCCATTAATACCAGCAGGAGTGGTACTGAGTCCCATTCACACACCAGCTAAGAGGCAATTCAATCCCGGTCTCAATGAATACCAGCTGGAGTGTTACTGAGCCCCACTCACACACCAGGAAAGAGCCAATTCAATCCAGACCTCTATTAATACCAGCTGGAGTGGTACTGAGCCCCACTCACACACCAGGAAAGAGCCAATTCAATCCACACCTCTATTAATACCAGCTGGAGTGGTACTGAGCCCCACTCACACACCAGGAAAGAGCCAATTCAATCCACACCTCTATTAATACCAGCTGGAGTGGTACTGAGTCCCACTCACACACCAGGAAAGAGGCAATTCAAACCAGGCTTCTATTAATACCAGCTGGAGAGGTACTGAGTCCCACTCACACACCAGGAAAGAGTCAATTCAAACCAGGCCTCCATTAATACCAGCTGGAGTGGACCTGAGTCCCCCTCACACACCAGGAAAGAGCCAATTCAATCCAGACCTCTTAATACCAGCTGGAGTGGGACTGAGCCCCACTCACTCACCAGGAAGGAGCCAATTCAATCCAGACCTCTATTAACACCAGCTGGAGTGGTACTGAGTCCCACTCACACACCAGGAAAGAGTCAATTCAAACCAGGCCTCCATTAATACCAGCTGGAGTGGACCTGAGTCCCAATCACACACCAGGAAAGAGCCAATTCAATCCAGACCTCTTAATACCAGCTGGAGTGGGACTGAGCCCCACTCACTCACCAGGAAGGAGCCAATTCAATCCAGACCTCTATTAACACCAGCTGGAGTGGTACTGAGTCCCACTCACTCACCAGGAAAGAGTCAATTCAACCAGGCCTCTATTAATACCAGCTGGAGTGGAACTGAGTCCCACACGCACACCAGGAAAGAGGCAATTCAAACCAGGCCTCTTTTGATACCAGCTGGAGTGGAACTGAGTCCCACTCACACACCAGGAATGAGTCAATTCTAACCAGGCCTCTATTAATACCAGCTGGAGTGGTACTGAGTCCCTGTCACGCACCAGGAAAGAGCAAATTCAATCCAGGCCTCTATTAATACCAGCTGGAGTGGTACTGAGTCCCACTCACACACCAGGAAAGAGTCAATTCAATCCAGACTTCTATTAATACCAGCTGGAGTGGACCTGAGTCCCACTCACACACCAGGAAAGAGGCAAATCAAACCAGGTCTCTATTAATACCAGCTGAAGTGGAACTGAGTCCCATTCACACACCAGGAAAGAGTCAATTCAAACCAGGCCTCTATTAATACCAGCTGGAGTGGAACTGAGTCCCACTCACACACCAGGAAAGAGGCAAATCAAACCAGGTCTCTATTAATACCAGCTGGAGTGGTCCTGAGCCCCACTCACACACCAGGGAAGAGCCAATTCAATCCAGACCTCTATTAATACCGGCTGGAGTGGAACTGAGTCCGACTCACACACCAGGGAAGAGCCAATTCAATCCAGACCTCTATTAATACCAGCTGGAGTGGGACTGAGTCCCACTCAAACACCAGGAAAGAGCCAAATCAATCCAGACCTCTTATAAACACCAGTTGGAGAGGTACTGAGCCCCACTCACAAACCAGGAAAGAGTCAATTCAATCCAGACCTCTTATAAACACCAGCTGGAGAGGTACTGAGCCCCACTCACACACCAGGAAAGAGCCAATTCAATACAGCCCTCTATAAATACCAGCTGGAGTGGTACTGAGCCCCACTCAAACACCAGGAAAGAGCCAAATCAATCCAGACCTCTATTGATACCAGCTGGAGAGGTACTGACTCCCACTCACATACCAGGAAAGAGTCAATTCAATCCAGACCTCTATTAATACCAGCTGGAGTGGACCTGAGTCCCATTCACACACCAGGATAGTGTCAATTCAAAACAGGCCTCTATAAATACCAGTTGGAGTGGTACTGAGTCCCACTCACTCACCAGGAAAGAGTCAATTCAATCCAGGCCTCTATTAATACCAGCTGGAGTGGTACTGAGCCCCACTCACTCACCAGGATGGAGCCAATTCAATCCAGACCTCTATGAATACCAGCTGGAGTGGTACTGAGTCCCATTCACACACCAGGAAAGAGTCAATTCAATCCAGGCCTCCATTAATACCAGCAGGAGTGGTACTGAGTCCCATTCACACACCAGCTAAGAGGCAATTCAATCCCGGTCTCAATGAATACCAGCTGGAGTGTTACCGAGTCCCACTCACACACCAGGAAAGAGTCAATTCAATCCAGGCCTCTATTAATACCAGCTGGAGTGGTACTGAGCCCCACTCACTCACCAGGATGGAGCCAATTCAATCCAGACCTCTATGAATACCAGCTGGAGTGGTACTGAGTCCCATTCACACACCAGGAAAGAGTCAATTCAATCCAGGCCTCCATTAATACCAGCAGGAGTGGTACTGAGTCCCATTCACACACCAGCTAAGAGGCAATTCAATCCCGGTCTCAATGAATACCAGCTGGAGTGTTACCGAGTCCCACTCACACACCAGGAAAGAGCCAATTCAATCCAGGCTTCTATTAATACCAGCTGGAGTGGTACTGAGCCCCACTCACACACCAGGAAAGAACCAATTCAATCCAAACCTCTATTAATACAAGCTGTTGTGGTACTGAGCCCCACTCACACACCAGGAAAGAGGCAATTCAATCCAGGCCTCTATTAATACCAGCTGCAGTGGTACTGAGTCCCACTCACACACCAGGATTGAGGCAATTCAATCCACACCTCGATAAATACCAGCTGGAGTGGGACTGAGCCCCACTCACACACCAGGAAAGAGCCAATTCAATCCAGACATCTTAATACCAGCTGGAGTGGGACTGAGTCCAACTCAATCACCAGTAAGGAGCCAATTCAATCCAGACCTCTATTAACACCAGCTGGAGTGGTACTGAGTCCCACTCACACATCAGGAAAGAGTCAATTCAATCCAGGCCTCCATTAATACCAGCAGGAGTGGTACTGAGTCCCATTCACACACCAGCTAAGAGGCAATTCAATCCCGGTCTCAATGAATACCAGCTGGAGTGTTACTGAGCCCCACTCACACACCAGGAAAGAGCCAATTAAATCCAGACCTCTATTAATACCAGCTGGAGTGGTACTGAGCCCCACTCACACACCAGGAAAGAGCCAATTCAATCCACACCTCTATTAATACCAGCTGGAGTGGTACTGAGTCCCACTCACACACCAGGAAAGAGGCAATTCAATCCACACCTCTATTAATACCAGCTGGAGTGGTACTGAGTCCCACTCACACACCAGGAAAGAGGCAATTCAATCCAGGCATCTATTCATACCAGCTGGAGTGGTTCTGAGCCCCAGTCACACACCAGGAAAGATCCAAGTCAATCCAGTCCTCTATTAATACCAGCTGGAGAGGTACTGAGTCCCACTCACACACGCGGAAAGAGTCAATTCAAACCAGGTCTCTATTAACACCAGCTGGAGTGTTACCGAGTCCCACTCACACACCAGGAAAAAGGCAATTCAATCCAGGCCTCTATTAATACCAGCTGGAGTGGGACTGAGTCCCACTCACACACCAGGAAAGAGTCAATTAAATCCATGTCTCTATTAATACCAGCTGGAGTGGTACTGAGCCCCACTCACACACCAGGAAAGAGCCAATTCAATCCAGGCCTCTATAAATACCAGCTGAAGTGGTACGGAGCCCCACTCATACACCAGGAAAGAGCCAATTCAATCCAGACATCTTAATGACAGCTGGAGTGGGACTGAGTCCCACTCAAACACCAGGAAAGAGCCAATTCAATCCAGACATCTTAATGCCAGCTGGAGTGGGACTGAGTCCCACTCATACACCAGGATGGAGCCAATTCAATCCAGACCTCTATGAATACCAGCTGGAGTGGTACTGAGTCCCATTCACACACCAGGAAAGAGTCAATTCAATCCAGGCCTCCATTAATACCAGCAGGAGTGGTACTGAGTCCCATTCACACACCTGCTAAGAGGCAATTCAATCCCGGTCTCAATGAATACCAGCTGGAGTGTTACCGAGTCCCAAACACACACCAGGAAAGAGCCAATTCAATCCAGGCCTCTATTAATACCAGCTGGAGTGGTACTGAGCCCCACTCACTCACCAGGATGGAGTCAATTCAATCCAGACCTCTATGAATACCAGCTGGAGTGGTACTGAGTCCCATTCACACACCAGGAAAGAGTCAATTCAATCCAGGCCTCCATTAATACCAGCAGGAGTGGCACTGAGCCCCATTCACACACCAGCTAAGAGGCAATTCAATCCCGGTCTCAATGAATACCAGCTGGAGTGTTACCGAGTCCCACTCACACACCAGGAAAGAGCCAATTCAATCCAGGCTTATATTAATACCAGCTGGAGTGGTACTGAGTCCCACTCACACACCAGGAAAGAACCAATTCAATCCAGACCTCTATTAATACAAGCTGTTGTGGTACTGAGCCCCACTCACCCACCAGGAAAGAGGCAATTCAATCCAGGCCTCTATTAATACCAGCTGCAGTGGTACTGAGTCCCACTCACACACCAGGATTGAGGCAATTCAATCCACACCTCGGTAAATACCAGCTGGAGTGGGACTGAGCCCCACTCACACACCAGGAAAGAGCCAATTCAATCCAGACATCTTAATACCAGCTGGAGTGGGACTGAGTCCAACTCAATCACCAGTAAGGAGCCAATTCAATCCAGACCTCTATTAACACCAGCTGGAGTGGTACTGAGTCCCACTCACACATCAGGAAAGAGTCAATTCAAACCAGGCCTCCATTAATACCAGCAGGAGTGGTACTGAGTCCCATTCACACACCAGCTAAGAGGCAATTCAATCCCGGTCTCAATGAATACCAGCTGGAGTGTTACTGAGCCCCACTCACACACCAGGAAAGAGCCAATTCAATCCAGACCTCTATTAATACCAGCTGGAGTGGTACTGAGCCCCACTCACACACCAGGAAAGAGCCAATTCAATCCACACCTCTATTAATACCAGCTGGAGTGGTACTGAGCCCCACTCACACACCAGGAAAGAGCCAATTCAATCCACACCTCTATTAATACCAGCTGGAGTGGTACTGAGTCCCACTCACACACCAGGAAAGAGGCAATTCAAACCAGGCTTCTATTAATACCAGCTGGAGAGGTACTGAGTCCCACTCACACACCAGGAAAGAGTCAATTCAAACCAGGCCTCCATTAATACCAGCTGGAGTGGACCTGAGTCCCACTCACACACCAGGAAAGAGCCAATTCAATCCAGACCTCTTAATACCAGCTGGAGTGGGACTGAGCCCCACTCACTCACCAGGAAGGAGCCAATTCAATCCAGACCTCTATTAACACCAGCTGGAGTGGTACTGAGTCCCACTCACACACCAGGAAAGAGTCAATTCAAACCAGGCCTCCATTAATACCAGCTGGAGTGGACCTGAGTCCCAATCACACACCAGGAAAGAGCCAATTCAATCCAGACCTCTTAATACCAGCTGGAGTGGGACTGAGCCCCACTCACTCACCAGGAAGGAGCCAATTCAATCCAGACCTCTATTAACACCAGCTGGAGTGGTACTGAGTCCCACTCACTCACCAGGAAAGAGTCAATTCAACCAGGCCTCTATTAATACCAGCTGGAGTGGAACTGAGTCCCACACGCACACCAGGAAAGAGGCAATTCAAACCAGGCCTCTTTTGATACCAGCTGGAGTGGAACTGAGTCCCACTCACACACCAGGAATGAGTCAATTCTAACCAGGCCTCTATTAATACCAGCTGGAGTGGTACTGAGTCCCTGTCACGCACCAGGAAAGAGCAAATTCAATCCAGGCCTCTATTAATACCAGCTGGAGTGGTACTGAGTCCCACTCACACACCAGGAAAGAGTCAATTCAATCCAGACTTCTATTAATACCAGCTGGAGTGGACCTGAGTCCCACTCACACACCAGGAAAGAGGCAAATCAAACCAGGTCTCTATTAATACCAGCTGGAGTGGAACTGAGTCCCATTCACACACCAGGAAAGAGTCAATTCAAACCAGGCCTCTATTAATACCAGCTGGAGTGGAACTGAGTCCCACTCACACACCAGGAAAGAGGCAAATCAAACCAGGTCTCTATTAATACCAGCTGGAGTGGTCCTGAGCCCCACTCACACACCAGGGAAGAGCCAATTCAATCCAGACCTCTATTAATACCGGCTGGAGTGGAACTGAGTCCGACTCACACACCAGGGAAGAGCCAATTCAATCCAGACCTCTATTAATACCAGCTGGAGTGGGACTGAGTCCCACTCAAACACCAGGAAAGAGCCAAATCAATCCAGACCTCTTATAAACACCAGTTGGAGAGGTACTGAGCCCCACTCACAAACCAGGAAAGAGTCAATTCAATCCAGACCTCTTATAAACACCAGCTGGAGAGGTACTGAGCCCCACTCACACACCAGGAAAGAGCCAATTCAATACAGCCCTCTATAAATACCAGCTGGAGTGGTACTGAGCCCCACTCAAACACCAGGAAAGAGCCAAATCAATCCAGACCTCTATTGATACCAGCTGGAGAGGTACTGACTCCCACTCACATACCAGGAAAGAGTCAATTCAATCCAGTCCTCTATTAATACCAGCTGGAGTGGACCTGAGTCCCATTCACACACCAGGATAGTGTCAATTCAAAACAGGCCTCTATAAATACCAGTTGGAGTGGTACTGAGTCCCACTCACTCACCAGGAAAGAGTCAATTCAATCCAGGCCTCTATTAATACCAGCTGGAGTGGTACTGAGCCCCACTCACTCACCAGGATGGAGCCAATTCAATCCAGACCTCTATGAATACCAGCTGGAGTGGTACTGAGTCCCATTCACACACCAGGAAAGAGTCAATTCAATCCAGGCCTCCATTAATACCAGCAGGAGTGGTACTGAGTCCCATTCACACACCAGCTAAGAGGCAATTCAATCCCGGTCTCAATGAATACCAGCTGGAGTGTTACCGAGTCCCACTCACACACCAGGAAAGAGTCAATTCAATCCAGGCCTCTATTAATACCAGCTGGAGTGGTACTGAGCCCCACTCACTCACCAGGATGGAGCCAATTCAATCCAGACCTCTATGAATACCAGCTGGAGTGGTACTGAGTCCCATTCACACACCAGGAAAGAGTCAATTCAATCCAGGCCTCCATTAATACCAGCAGGAGTGGTACTGAGTCCCATTCACACACCAGCTAAGAGGCAATTCAATCCCGGTCTCAATGAATACCAGCTGGAGTGGTACTGAGTCCCACTCACACACCAGGAAAGAGGCAATTCAAACCAGGCTTCTATTAATACCAGCTGGAGAGGTACTGAGTCCCACTCACACACCAGGAAAGAGTCAATTCAAACCAGGCCTCCATTAATACCAGCTGGAGTGGACCTGAGTCCCACTCACACACCAGGAAAGAGCCAATTCAATCCAGACCTCTTAATACCAGCTGGAGTGGGACTGAGCCCCACTCACTCACCAGGAAGGAGCCAATTCAATCCAGACCTCTATTAACACCAGCTGGAGTGGTACTGAGTCCCACTCACACACCAGGAAAGAGTCAATTCAAACCAGGCCTCCATTAATACCAGCTGGAGTGGACCTGAGTCCCAATCACACACCAGGAAAGAGCCAATTCAATCCAGACCTCTTAATACCAGCTGGAGTGGGACTGAGCCCCACTCACTCACCAGGAAGGAGCCAATTCAATCCAGACCTCTATTAACACCAGCTGGAGTGGTACTGAGTCCCACTCACTCACCAGGAAAGAGTCAATTCAACCAGGCCTCTATTAATACCAGCTGGAGTGGAACTGAGTCCCACACGCACACCAGGAAAGAGGCAATTCAAACCAGGCCTCTTTTGATACCAGCTGGAGTGGAACTGAGTCCCACTCACACACCAGGAATGAGTCAATTCTAACCAGGCCTCTATTAATACCAGCTGGAGTGGTACTGAGTCCCTGTCACGCACCAGGAAAGAGCAAATTCAATCCAGGCCTCTATTAATACCAGCTGGAGTGGTACTGAGCCCCACTCACACACCAGGAAAGAGTCAATTCAATCCAGACTTCTATTAATACCAGCTGGAGTGGACCTGAGTCCCACGCACACACCAGGAAAGAGGCAAATCAAACCAGGTCTCTATTAATACCAGCTGGAGTGGAACTGAGTCCCATTCACACACCAGGAAAGAGTCAATTCAAACCAGGCCTCTATTAATACCAGCTGGAGTGGAACTGAGTCCCACTCACACACCAGGAAAGAGGCAAATCAAACCAGGTCTCTATTAATACCAGCTGGAGTGGTCCTGAGCCCCACTCACACACCAGGGAAGAGCCAATTCAATCCAGACCTCTATTAATACCGGCTGGAGTGGAACTGAGTCCGACTCACACACCAGGGAAGAGCCAATTCAATCCAGACCTCTATTAATACCAGCTGGAGTGGGACTGAGTCCCACTCAAACACCAGGAAAGAGCCAAATCAATCCAGACCTCTTATAAACACCAGTTGGAGAGGTACTGAGCCCCACTCACAAACCAGGAAAGAGTCAATTCAATCCAGACCTCTTATAAACACCAGCTGGAGAGGTACTGAGCCCCACTCACACACCAGGAAAGAGCCAATTCAATACAGCCCTCTATAAATACCAGCTGGAGTGGTACTGAGCCCCACTCAAACACCAGGAAAGAGCCAAATCAATCCAGACCTCTATTGATACCAGCTGGAGAGGTACTGACTCCCACTCACATACCAGGAAAGAGTCAATTCAATCCAGTCCTCTATTAATACCAGCTGGAGTGGACCTGAGTCCCATTCACACACCAGGATAGTGTCAATTCAAAACAGGCCTCTATAAATACCAGTTGGAGTGGTACTGAGTCCCACTCACTCACCAGGAAAGAGTCAATTCAATCCAGGCCTCTATTAATACCAGCTGGAGTGGTACTGAGCCCCACTCACTCACCAGGATGGAGCCAATTCAATCCAGACCTCTATGAATACCAGCTGGAGTGGTACTGAGTCCCATTCACACACCAGGAAAGAGTCAATTCAATCCAGGCCTCCATTAATACCAGCAGGAGTGGTACTGAGTCCCATTCACACACCAGCTAAGAGGCAATTCAATCCCGGTCTCAATGAATACCAGCTGGAGTGTTACCGAGTCCCACTCACACACCAGGAAAGAGTCAATTCAATCCAGGCCTCTATTAATACCAGCTGGAGTGGTACTGAGCCCCACTCACTCACCAGGATGGAGCCAATTCAATCCAGACCTCTATGAATACCAGCTGGAGTGGTACTGAGTCCCATTCACACACCAGGAAAGAGTCAATTCAATCCAGGCCTCCATTAATACCAGCAGGAGTGGTACTGAGTCCCATTCACACACCAGCTAAGAGGCAATTCAATCCCGGTCTCAATGAATACCAGCTGGAGTGTTACCGAGTCCCACTCACACACCAGGAAAGAGCCAATTCAATCCAGGCTTCTATTAATACCAGCTGGAGTGGTACTGAGCCCCACTCACACACCAGGAAAGAACCAATTCAATCCAAACCTCTATTAATACAAGCTGTTGTGGTACTGAGCCCCACTCACACACCAGGAAAGAGGCAATTCAATCCAGGCCTCTATTAATACCAGCTGCAGTGGTACTGAGTCCCACTCACACACCAGGATTGAGGCAATTCAATCCACACCTCGATAAATACCAGCTGGAGTGGGACTGAGCCCCACTCACACACCAGGAAAGAGCCAATTCAATCCAGACATCTTAATACCAGCTGGAGTGGGACTGAGTCCAACTCAATCACCAGTAAGGAGCCAATTCAATCCAGACCTCTATTAACACCAGCTGGAGTGGTACTGAGTCCCACTCACACATCAGGAAAGAGTCAATTCAATCCAGGCCTCCATTAATACCAGCAGGAGTGGTACTGAGTCCCATTCACACACCAGCTAAGAGGCAATTCAATCCCGGTCTCAATGAATACCAGCTGGAGTGTTACTGAGCCCCACTCACACACCAGGAAAGAGCCAATTAAATCCAGACCTCTATTAATACCAGCTGGAGTGGTACTGAGCCCCACTCACACACCAGGAAAGAGCCAATTCAATCCACACCTCTATTAATACCAGCTGGAGTGGTACTGAGTCCCACTCACACACCAGGAAAGAGGCAATTCAATCCACACCTCTATTAATACCAGCTGGAGTGGTACTGAGTCCCACTCACACACCAGGAAAGAGGCAATTCAATCCAGGCATCTATTCATACCAGCTGGAGTGGTTCTGAGCCCCAGTCACACACCAGGAAAGATCCAAGTCAATCCAGTCCTCTATTAATACCAGCTGGAGAGGTACTGAGTCCCACTCACACACGCGGAAAGAGTCAATTCAAACCAGGTCTCTATTAACACCAGCTGGATTGTTACCGAGTCCCACTCACACACCAGGAAAAAGGCAATTCAATCCAGGCCTCCATTAATACCAGCTGGAGTGGGACTGAGTCCCACTCACACACCAGGAAAGAGTCAATTAAATCCATGTCTCTATTAATACCAGCTGGAGTGGTACTGAGCCCCACTCACACACCAGGAAAGAGCCAATTCAATCCAGGCCTCTATAAATACCAGCTGAAGTGGTACGGAGCCCCACTCATACACCAGGAAAGAGCCAATTCAATCCAGACATCTTAATGCCAGCTGGAGTGGGACTGAGTCCCACTCAAACACCAGGAAAGAGCCAATTCAATCCAGACATCTTAATGCCAGCTGGAGTGGGACTGAGTCCCACTCATACACCAGGAAAGAGCCAAATCAATCCAGACATCTTAATGCCAGCTGGAGTGGTACTGAGCCCCACTCACACACCAGGAAAGAGCCAAATCAATCCAGACCTCTATTAACACCAGCTGGAGTGGTACTGAGTCCCACTCACACACCAGGAAAGAGGCAATTCAATCCACACCTCTATTAACACCAGCTGGAGTGGTTCTGAGCCCCACTCACACACCAGGAAAGAGGCAATTCAATCCAGGCCTCTATTAACACCAGCTGGAGTGGTACTGAGTCCCACTCAAACACCAGGAAAGAGGCAATTCAATCCACACCTCTATTAACACCAGCTGGAGTGGTTCTGAGCCCCACTCACACACCAGGAAAGAGCCAATTCAATCCAGACCTCTATTAACACCAGCTGGAGAGGTACTGAGCCCCACTCATACACCAGGAAAGAGCCAATTCAATCCACACCTCTATTAATACCAGCTGGAGTGGTACTGAGTCCCACTCAGACACCAGGAAAGAGGCAATTCAATCCACACTTCTATTAATACCAGCTGGAGTGGTACTGAGTCCCACTCACACACCAGGAAAGAGCCAATTCATTCCAGGCCTCTATAAATACCAGCTGAAGTGGTACTGAGCCCCACTCACACACCAGGAAGGAGCCAATTCAAACCAGGTCTCTATTAATACCAGCTGGAGTGGTACTGAGCCCCACTCACTGACCAGGAAGGAGCCAATTCAAACCAGGTCTCTATTAATACCAGCTGGAGTGGTACTGAGTCCCACTCACTCACCAGGATGGAGGCAATTCAATCCAGACCTCTATTGATAACAGCTAGAGTGGTACTGATTCCCACTCACACACCAGGAAAGAGCCAATTCAATCCAGGCCTCTATAAATACCAGCTGAAGTGGTACTGAGCCCCACTCACACACCAGGAAAGAGCCAATTCAAACCAGACCTCTATTAATACCAGCTGGAGAGGTACTGATCCCAACTCACACACCAGGAAAGAGTCAATTCAATCCAGACCTCTCTTAACACCAGCTGGAGTGGTACTGATCCCCACTCACACACCAGGAAAGAGTCAATTCAATCCAGACCTCTATTAACACCAGCTGGAGTGGTACTGAGACCCACTCACTCACCAGTAAAGAGGCAATTCAATCCACACCTCGATAAATAACAGCTGAAGTGGTACTGAGCCCCACTCACACACCAGGAAAGAGCCAATTCAATCCAGGCCTCTATAAATACCAGCTGAAGTGGTACTGAGCCCCACTCACACACCAGGAAAGAGCCAATTCAAACCAGGTCTCTATTAATACCAGCTGGAGTGGAACTGAGTCCCACTCACACATCAGGAAAGAGCCAAGTCAATCCAGACCTCTATTAACACCAGCTGGAGTGGTACTGAGTCCCACTCACTCACCAGTAAAGAGGCAATTCAATCCACACCTCGATAAATACCAGCTGGAGTGTTACTGAGCCCCACTCACACACCAGGAAAGAGCCAATTAAATCCAGACCTCTATTAATACCAGCTGGAGTGGTACTGAGCCCCACTCACACACCAGGAAAGAGCCAATTCAATCCACACCTTTATTAATACCAGCTGGAGTGGTACTGAGTCCCACTCACACACCAGGAAAGAGGCAATTCAATCCACACCTCTATTAATACCAGCTGGAGTGGTACTGAGTCCCACTCACACACCAGGAAAGAGGCAATTCAATCCAGGCATCTATTCATACCAGCTGGAGTGGTTCTGAGCCCCAGTCACACACCAGGAAAGATCCAAGTCAATCCAGTCCTCTATTAATACCAGCTGGAGAGGTACTGAGTCCCACTCACACACGCGGAAAGAGTCAATTCAAACCAGGTCTCTATTAACACCAGCTGGAGTGGGACTGAGTCCCACTCACACACCAGGAAAGAGTCAATTAAATCCATGTCTCTATTAATACCAGCTGGAGTGGTACTGAGCCCCACTCACACACCAGGAAAGAGCCAATTCAATCCAGTCCTCTATAAATACCAGCTGAAGTGGTACGGAGCCCCACTCATACACCAGGAAAGAGCCAATTCAATCCAGACATCTTAATGCCAGCTGGAGTGTGACTGAGTCCCACTCAAACACCAGGAAAGAGCCAATTCAATCCAGACATCTTAATGCCAGCTGGAGTGGGACTGAGTCCAACTCAATCACCAGGAAAGAGCCAAATCAATCCAGACCTCTATTAACACCAGCTGGAGTGGTACTGAGTCCCACTCACACACCAGGAAAGAGGCAATTCAATCCACACCTCTATTAACACCAGCTGGAGTGGTTCTGAGCCCCACTCACACACCAGGAAAGAGGCAATTCAATCCAGGCCTCTATTAACACCAGCTGGAGTGGTACTGAGTCCCACTCAAACACCAGGAAAGAGGCAATTCAATCCACACCTCTATTAATACCAGCTGGAGTGGTTCTGAGCCCCACTCACACACCAGGAAAGAGCCAATTCAATCCAGACCTCTATTAACACCAGCTGGAGAGGTACTGAGCCCCACTCATACACCAGGAAAGAGCCAATTCAATCCACACCTCTATTAATACCAGCTGGAGTGGTACTGAGTCCCACTCAGACACCAGGAAAGAGGCAATTCAATCCACACCTCTATTAATACCAGCTGGAGTGGTACTGAGTCCCACTCACACACCTGGAAAGAGCCAATTCATTCCAGGCCTCTATAAATACCAGCTGAAGTGGTACTGAGCCCCACTCACACACCAGGAAGGAGCCAATTCAAACCAGGTCTCTATTAATACCAGCTGGAGTGGTACTGAGCCCCACTCACTGACCAGGAAGGAGCCAATTCAAACCAGGTCTCTATTAATACCAGCTGGAGTGGTACTGAGTCCCACTCACTCACCAGGATGGAGGCAATTCAATCCAGACCTCTATTGATAACAGCTAGAGTGGTACTGAGTCCCACTCACACACCAGGAAAGAGCCAATTCAATCCAGGCCTCTATAAATACCAGCTGAAGTGGTACTGAGCCCCACTCACACACCAGGAAAGAGCCAATTCAATCCAGACCTCTATTAATACCAGCTGGAGAGGTACTGATCCCCACTCACACACCAGGAAAGAGTCAATTCAATCCAGACCTCTCTTAACACCAGCTGGAGTGGTACTGATCCCCACTCACACACCAGGAAAGAGTCAATTCAATCCAGACCTCTATTAACACCAGCTGGAGTGGTACTGAGACCCACTCACTCACCAGTAAAGAGGCAATTCAATCCACACCTCGATAAATACCAGCTGAAGTGGTACTGAGCCCCACTCACACACCAGGAAAGAGCCAAGTCAATCCAGACCTCTATTAACACCAGCTGGAGTGGTACTGAGTCCCACTCACTCACCAGTAAAGAGGCAATTCAATCCACACCTCGATAAATACCAGCTGGAGTGTTACTGAGCCCCACTCACACACCAGGAAAGAGCCAGTTAAATCCAGACCTCTATTAATACCAGCTGGAGTGGTACTGAGCCCCACTCACACACCAGGAAAGAGCCAATTCAATCCACACCTTTATTAATACCAGCTGGAGTGGTACTGAGTCCCACTCACACACCAGGAAAGAGGCAATTCAATCCACACCTCTATTAATACCAGCTGGAGTGGTACTGAGTCCCACTCACACACCAGGAAAGAGGCAATTCAATCCAGGCATCTATTCATACCAGCTGGAGTGGTTCTGAGCCCCAGTCACACACCAGGAAAGATCCAAGTCAATCCAGTCCTCTATTAATACCAGCTGGAGAGGTACTGAGTCCCACTCACACACGCGGAAAGAGTCAATTCAAACCAGGTCTCTATTAACACCAGCTGGAGTGGGACTGAGTCCCACTCACACACCAGGAAAGAGTCAATTAAATCCATGTCTCTATTAATACCAGCTGGAGTGGTACTGAGCCCCACTCACACACCAGGAAAGAGCCAATTCAATCCAGGCCTCTATAAATACCAGCTGAAGTGGTACGGAGCCCCACTCATACACCAGGAAAGAGCCAATTCAATCCAGACATCTTAATGCCAGCTGGAGTGTGACTGAGTCCCACTCAAACACCAGGAAAGAGCCAATTCAATCCAGACATCTTAATGCCAGCTGGAGTGGGACTGAGTCCAACTCAATCACCAGGAAAGAGCCAAATCAATCCAGACCTCTATTAACACCAGCTGGAGTGGTACTGAGTCCCACTCACACACCAGGAAAGAGGCAATTCAATCCACACCTCTATTAACACCAGCTGGAGTGGTTCTGAGCCCCACTCACACACCAGGAAAGAGGCAATTCAATCCAGGCCTCTATTAACACCAGCTGGAGTGGTACTGGGTCCCACTCAAACACCAGGAAAGAGGCAATTCAATCCACACCTCTATTAATACCAGCTGGAGTGGTTCTGAGCCCCACTCACACACCAGGAAAGAGCCAATTCAATCCAGACCTCTATTAACACCAGCTGGAGAGGTACTGAGCCCCACTCATACACCAGGAAAGAGCCAATTCAATCCACACCTCTATTAATACCAGCTGGAGTGGTACTGAGTCCCACTCAGACACCAGGAAAGAGGCAATTCAATCCACACCTCTATTAATACCAGCTGGAGTGGTACTGAGTCCCACTCACACACCTGGAAAGAGCCAATTCATTCCAGGCCTCTATAAATACCAGCTGAAGTGGTACTGAGCCCCACTCACACACCAGGAAGGAGCCAATTCAAACCAGGTCTCTATTAATACCAGCTGGAGTGGTACTGAGCCCCACTCACTGACCAGGAAGGAGCCAATTCAAACCAGGTCTCTATTAATACCAGCTGGAGTGGTACTGAGTCCCACTCACTCACCAGGATGGAGGCAATTCAATCCAGACCTCTATTGATAACAGCTAGAGTGGTACTGAGTCCCACTCACACACCAGGAAAGAGCCAATTCAATCCAGGCCTCTATAAATACCAGCTGAAGTGGTACTGAGCCCCACTCACACACCAGGAAAGAGCCAATTCAATCCAGACCTCTATTAATACCAGCTGGAGAGGTACTGATCCCCACTCACACACCAGGAAAGAGTCAATTCAATCCAGACCTCTATTAACACCAGCTGGAGTGGTACTGAGACCCACTCACTCACCAGTAAAGAGGCAATTCAATCCACACCTCGATAAATACCAGCTGAAGTGGTACTGAGCCCCACTCACACACCAGGAAAGAGCCAATTCAATCCAGGCCTCTATAAATACCAGCTGAAGTGGTACTGAGCCCCACTCACACACCAGGAAAGAGCCAATTCAAACCAGGTCTCTATTAATACCAGCTGGAGTGGTACTGAGTCCCACTCACTCACCAGGAAGGAGCCAATTCAATCCAGGCCTCTATAAATACCAGCTAAAGTGGTACTGAGCCCCACTCACACACCAGGAAAGAGCCAATTCAATCCAGACCTCTATTAATACCAGCTGGAGTGGTACTGAGTCCCACTCACAAACCAGGAAAGAGGCAATTCAATCCAGGCCTCTATAAATACCAGCTAAAGTGGTACCGAGACCCACTGACACACCAGGAAAGAGGCAATTCAATCCAGACCTCTATTAATACCAGCTGGAGTGGTACTGAGTCCCACTCACACACCAGGAAAGAGGCAATTAAATCCAGGTCTCTATTAATACCAGCTGGAGTGGTACTGAGTCTCACGCACACTCCTGGAAAGAGCCAATTCAATCCAGGCCTCTATAAATACCAGCTGAAGTGGTACTGAGTCCCAGTCACGCACCAGGAAGGAGCCATTTCAATCCAGGCCTCGATTAATACCAGCTGAAGTGGTACTGAGTCCCAGTCACGCACCAGGAAAGAGCCAAATCAATCCAGACCTCTATTAATACCAGCTGGAGAGGTACTGATCCCCACTCACACACCAGGAAAGAGTCAATTCAATCCAGACCTCTCTTAACACCAGCTGGAGTGGTACTGAGTCCCACTCACACACCAGGAAAGAGTCAATTCAATCCAGACATCTTAATGCCAGCTGGAGTGGTACTGAGCAACACTCACACACCAGGAAAGAGCCAATTCAATCCATAGCTCTATTAATACCAGCTGGAGTGGTACTGAGCCCCACTCACACACCAGGGAAGAGCCAATTCAATCCAGACCTCTATTAATACCAGCTGGAGTGGGACTGAGTCCCACTCACTCACCAGGAAAGAGTCTATTCAATCCAGGCATCTATAAATACCAGCTGGAGTGGTTCTGAGCCCCAGTGACGCACCAGGAAAGAGCCAAGTCAATCCAGGCCTCTATTCATACCAGCTGGAGTGGAACTGAGTCCCACTCACACATCAGGAAAGAGCCAAGTCAATCCAGGCCTCTATTCATACCAGCTGGAGTGGAACTGAGTCCCACTCACACATCAGGAAAGAGCCAAGTCAATCTTGACCTCTATTAATACCAGCTGGAGTGGACCTGAGTCCCACTCACTCACCAGGAAAGAGCCAATTCAAACCAGGTCTCTATTAACAGCAGCTGGAGTGGGACTGAGTCCCACTCACTCACCAGGAAAGAGTCTATTCAATCCAGGCATCTATTAATACCAGCTGGAGTGGAACTGAGTCCCACTCACACATCAGGAAAGAGCCAAGTCAATCCAGACCTCTATTAACACCAGCTGGAGTGGTACTGAGTCCCACTCACTCACCAGTAAAGAGGCAATTCAATCCACACCTCGATAAATACCAGCTGGAGTGGGACTGAGTCCCACTCACACATCAGGAAAGAGCCAAGTCAATCTAGACCTCTATTAATACCAGCTGGAGTGGTACTGAGTCCCACTCACACACCAGGAAAGAGTCAATTCAAACCAGGTCTCTATTAATACCAGCTGGAGTGGTACTGAGTCCCACTCACTCACCAGGAAAGAGTCAATTCAAACCAGGTCTCTATTAACACCAGCTGGAGTGGTACTGAGTCCCACTCACTCACCAGGAAAGAGTCAATTCAATCTAGACCTCTATTAATACCAGCTGGAGTGGACCTGAGTCCCACTCACATACCAGGAAAGAGTCAATTCAAACCAGGTCTCTATTAACACCAGCTGGAGTGGTACTGAGTCCCACTCACTCACCAGGAAAGAGTCAATTCAATCCAGACCTCTATTAATACCAGCTGGAGTGGGACTGATTCCCACTCACACAACAGGAAAGAGGCAATTCAATCCAGGCCTCTACTAATACCATCTGGAGTGGTACTGAGCCCCACTCACTCACCAGGATGGAGGCAATTCAACTCAGACCTCTATTAATAGCAGCTGGAGTGGTCCTGAGTCCCACTCACACACCAGGATTGAGGCAATTCAATCCACACCTCGATAAATACCAGCTGGAGTGGGACTGAGCACCACTCACACACCAGGAAAGAGCCAATTCAATCCAGGCCTCTATTAATACCAGCTGGAGTGGTACAGATCCCCACTCACACACCAGGAAGGAGCCAAGTCAATCCAGGCCTCTATAAATACCAGCTGGAGTGGTACTGAGTCTCACTCACAAACCAGGAAAGAGGCAATTCAATCCAGACCTCTATTAACACCAGCTGGAGTGGTACTGAGCCCCACTCACTCACCAGGAAGGAGCCAATTCAAACCAGGTCTCTATTAATACCAGCTGGAGTGGTACTGAGTCCCAGTCACGCACCAGGAAGGAGCCATTTCAATCCAGGCCTCGATTAATACCAGCTGGAGTGGTACGGAGCCCCAGTCACCCACCAGGAAAGAGCCAAATCAATCCAGACCTCTATTAATACCAGCTGGAGAGGTACTGATCCCGACTCACACACCAGGAAAGAGTCAATTCAATCCAGACCTCTCTTAACACCAGCTGGAGTGGTACTGAGTCCCACTCACACACCAGGAAAGAGTCAATTCAATCCAGACATCTTAATGCCAGCTGGAGTGGTACTGAGCCCCACTCACACACCAGGGAAGAGCCAATTCAATCCATAGCTCTATTAATACCAGCTGGAGTGGTACTGAGCCCCACTCACACACCAGGAAAGAGCCAATTCAATCCAAGTCTCTATTAATACCAGCTGGAGTGGTACTGAGCCCCACTCACACACCAGGGAAGAGCCAATTCAATCCAGACCTCTATTAATACAAGCTGGAGTGGGACTGAGTCCCACTCACACACCAGGAAAGAGTCTATTCAATCCAGGCCACTATTAATACCAGCTGGAGTGGTTCTGAGCCCCAGTGACGCACCAGGAAAGAGCCAAGTCAATCCAGGCCTCTATTCATACCAGCTGGAGTGGAACTGAGTCCCACTCACACACCAGGAAAGAGCCAAGTCAATCCAGGCCTCTATTCATACCAGCTGGAGTGGAACCGAGTCCCACTCACACATCAGGAAAGAGCCAAGTCAATCTAGACCTCTATTAATACCAGCTGGAGTGGACCTGAGTCCCACTCACACACTAGGAAAGAGTCAATTCAAACCAGGTCTCTATTAACACCAGCTGGAGTGGTACTGAGTCCCACTCACTCACCAGTAAAGAGGCAATTCAATCCACACTTCAATAAATACCAGCTGGAGTGGGACTGAGTCCCACTCACACACTAGGAAAGAGTCAATTCAAACCAGGTCTCTCTTAACACCAGCTGGAGTGGTACTGAGTCCCACTCACTCACCAGGAAAGAGTCAATTCAATCCAGACCTCTATTAATACCAGCTGGAGTGGGACTGAGCCCCACTCACTCACCAGGATGGAGGCAATTCAACTCAGACCTCTATTAATGCCAGCTGGAGTGGTACTGAGTCCCACTCACACACCAGGATTGAGGCAATTCAATCCACACCTCGATAAATACCAGCTGGAGTGGGACTGAGCACCACTCACTCACCAGGAAGGAGCCAAGTCAACCAGGCCTCTATTAATACCAGCTGGAGTGGTACAGATCCCCACTCACACACCAGGAAGGAGCCAAGTCAATCCAGGCCTCTATAAATACCAGCTGGAGTGGTACGGAGCCCCAGTCACACACCAGGAAAGAGCCAATTCAATCCAGACATCTTAATGCCAGCTGGAGTGGTACTGAGTCCAACTCAATCACCAGTAAGGAGGCAATTCAATCCAGACCTCTATTAACACCAGCTGGAGAGGTACTGAGTCCCACTCACACACCAGGAAAGAGGCAATTCAATCCACACCTCTATTAATACCAGCTGGAGTGGTACTGAGTCCCACTCACACACCAGGAAAGAGGCAATTCAATCCACACCTCTATTAATACCAGCTGGAGTGGTACTGAGCCCACTCACACACCAGGATTGAGGCAATTCAATCCACACCTCGATAAATACCAGCTGGAGTGGTACTGAGCCCCACTCACTCACCAGGAAAGAGGCAATTCAATCCAGGCCTCTATTAATACCAGCTGAAGTGGTACTGAGCCCCACTCACTCACCAGGAAAGAGGCAATTCAATCCAGGCCTCTATTAATACCAGCTGAAGTGGTACTGAGCCCACTCACACACCACGATTGAGGCAATTCAATTCACACCTCGATAAATACCAGCTGGAGTGGTACTGAGCCCCACTCACTCACCAGGAAAGAGCCAATTCAATCCAGACCTCTATTAACACCAGCTGGAGTGGTACTGAGCCCCACTCACTCACCAGGAAAGAGGCAATTCAATCCACACCTCTATTAATACCAGCTGGAGTGGTACTGAGTCCCACTCACACACCAGGAAAGAGGCAATTCAATCCACACCTCTATTAATACCAGCTGGAGTGGTACTGAGTCCCAGTCACACACCAGGGAAGAGGCAATTCAATCCACACCTCTATTAATACCAGCTGGAGTGGTACTGAGTCCCACTCACACACCAGGAAAGAGGCAATTCAATCCACACCTCTATTAATACCAGCTGGAGTGGTACTGAGCCCCACTCACACACCAGGATTGAGGCAATTCAATCCACACCTCGATAAATACCAGCTGGAGTGGTACTGAGCCCCACTCACTCACCAGGAAAGAGGCAATTCAATCCAGGCCTCTATTAATACCAGCTGAAGTGGTACTGAGCCCCACTCACTCACCAGGAAAGAGGCAATTCTATCCAGGCCTCTATTAATACCAGCTGAAGTGGTACTGAGCCCCACTCACACACCACGATTGAGGCAATTCAAACCACACCTCGATAAATACCAGCTGGAGTGGTACTGAGCCCCACTCACTCACCAGGAAAGAGCCAATTCAATCCAGACCTCTATTAACACCAGCTGGAGTGGTACTGAGCCCCACTCACTCACCAGGAAAGAGGCAATTCAATCCAGGCCTCTATTAATACCAGCTGAAGTGGTACTGAGCCCCACTCACACACCACGATTGAGGCAATTCAATCCACACCTCGATAAATACCAGCTGGAGTGGTACTGAGCCCCACTCACTCACCAGGAAAGAGCCAATTCAATCCAGACCTCTATTAATACCAGCTGGAGTGGAACTGAGCCCCACTCACACACCAGGAAAGATCCAAGTCAATCCAGTCCTCTATTAATACCAGCTGGAGTGGAACTGAGTCCGACTCACACACCAGGAAAGATCCAAGTCAATCCAGTCCTCTATTAATACCAGCTGGAGTGGAACTGAGTCCGACTCACACACTCGGAAAGAGTCAATTCAAACCAGGTCTCTATTAATACCAGCTGGAGTGGAACTGAGTCCGACTCACACACCAGGAAAGAGCCAATAAAATCCAGACATCTATTAATACCAGCTGGAGTGGAACTGAGTCCCACTCACACACCAGGGAAGAGCCAATTCAAGCCAGGCCTCTATTAATACCAGCTGGCGCGTACGGAGCCCCACTCACACACCAGGAAAGAGCCAATCCAATCCAGACCTCTTAATACCAGCTGGAGTGGGACTGAGCTCCACTCAATCACCAGGAAAGAGCCAATTAAATCCAGACCTCTATTAATACCAGCTGGAGTGTTACCGAGTCCCACTCACACACCAGGAAAGAGGCAATTCAATCCAGACCTCTATTCATACCAGCTGGAGTGTTTTTAGTCCCACTCACACACCAGGAAAGAGGCAATTCAATCCAGGCCTCTATTAATACCAGCTGAAGTGGTACTGAGCCCCACTCACACACCAGGATTGAGGCAATTCAATCCACACCTCGATAAATACCAGCTGGAGTGGGACTGAGCCCCACTCACTCACCAGGAAAGAGCCAATTCAATCCAGGCCTCTATAAATACCAGCTGAAGTGGTACTGAGCCCCACTCACACACCAGGATTGAGGCAATTCAATCCACACCTCGATAAATACCAGCTGGAGTGGGACTGAGCCCCACTCACACACCAGGGAAGAGCCAATTCAAGCCAGGCCTCTATTAATACCAGCTGGCGCGTACGGAGCCCCACTCACACACCAGGAAAGAGCCAATCCAATCCAGACCTCTTAATACCAGCTGGAGTGGGACTGAGCTCCACTCATACACCAGGAAAGAGCCAATTCAATCCAGACATCTTAATGCCAGCTGGAGTGGGACTGAGCCCCACTCAATCACCAGGAAAGAGCCAAATCAATCCAGACGTCTATTAATACCAGCTGGAGTGGTACTGAGTCCCACTCACACACCAGGAAAGAGCCAATTAAATCCAGACCTCTATTAATACCAGCTGGAGTGGAACTGAACCCCAGTCACCCACCAGGGAAGAGCCAGTACATTCCAGGCCTCTATCAATACAAGCTGGAGTGGTACTGAGTCCCACGCAAACATCAGGAAAGACCCAGTTCAATCCAGGCCTCTAATAATACCAGCTGGAGTGGTACTGAGAATCGCTCACATAAAAAAAAAGAGCCAGTTTAATCCAGGCCTCTATTAATACCAGCTGGAGTGGGACTGAGTGCCACCCATTCAGCAGGAAAGAGCCAGTTCAATCCAGGCCTCTATTAATACCAGCTGGAGTGAGACTGAGTGCCACCCATTCAGCAGGAAAGAGCCAGTTCAATCCAGGCCTCTATTAATACCAGCTGGAGTGAGACTGAGTGCCACCCATTCAGCAGGAAAGAGCCAGTTTAATCCAGGCCTCTATTAATACCAGCTGGAGTGGGACTGAGTGCCACCCATTCAGCAGGAAAGAGCCAATTCAATCCAGGCCTCTATTAATACCAGCTGGAGTGGTACTGAGTCCCACACACACATCAGGAAAGAGCCAGTTCAATCCAGGCCTCTATTAATACCAGCTGGAGTGGGACTGAGTGCCACCCATTCAGCAGGAAAGAGCCAGTTCAATCCAGGCCTCTATTAATACCAGCTGGAGTGGGACTGAGTGCCACCCATTCAGCAGGAAAGAGCCAATTCAATCCAGGCCTCTATTAATACCAGCTGGAGTGGTACTGAGTCCCACACACACATCAGGAAAGAGCCAGTTCAATCCAGGCCTCTATTAATACCAGCTGGAGTGGGACTGAGTGCCACCCATTCAGCAGGAAAGAGCCAGTTCAATCCAGGCCTCTATTAATACCAGCTGGAGTGGGACTGAGTGCCACCCATTCAGCAGGAAAGAGCCAGTTCAATCCAGGCCTCTATTAATACCAGCTGGAGTGGGACTGAGTGCCACCCATTCAGCAGGAAAGAGCCAGTTCAATCCAGGCCTCTATTAATACCAGCTGGAGTGGGACTGAGTGCCACCCATTCAGCAGGAGAGAGCCAATTCAATCCAGGCCTCTATTTATACCAGCTGGAGTGGTACTGAGACCCACACACACATCAGGAAAGAGCCAGTTCAATCCAGGCCTCTATTAATACCAGCTGGAGTGGCACTGAACCCCAATCACCCACCAGGAAAGAGCCAATTCAATCCAGGCCTCTATTAATACCAGCTGGAGTGGGACTGAACCCCAGTCACCCACCAGGAAAGAGCTACTTAAATCCAGGCCTCTATAAATACCAGCTGAAGTGGGACTGAGTCCCACTCACACACCAGAAAGAGCCAATTCAATCGAGGCTTCCATTATTACCAGCTGGAGTGGTACTGAGTCTCACTCACACACCAGGAAAGAGCCAATGCAATCCAGACCTCTTTCAATACCAGCTAGAGTGGTACTGAATCGCACTCACACACCAGGAAAGAGTCAATTCAAACCAGGTCTCTATTAACACCAGCTGGAGTGGTACTGAGTCCCACTCACACAACAGGAAAGAGGCAATTCAATCCCGACCTCTACTAATACCAGCTGGAGTGGTACTGAGCCCCACTCACTCACCAGGATGGAGGCAATTCAACTCAGACCTCTATTAATAGCAGCTGGAGTGGTCCTGAGTCCCACTCACACACCAGGATTGAGGCAATTCAATCCACACCTCGATAAATACCAGCTGGAGTGGGACTGAGCACCACTCACACACCAGGAAAGAGCCAAGTCAATCCAGGCCTCTATAAATACCAGCTGGAGTGGTACTGAGTCTCACTCACACACCAGGAAAGAGGCAATTCAATCCAGACATCTTAATGCCAGCTGGAGTGGGACTGAGTCCAACTCAATCACCAGTAAGGAGGCAATTCAATCCAGACCTCTATTAACACCAGCTGGAGTGGTACTGAGTCCCACTCACACACCAGGAAAGAGGCAATTCAATCCACACCTCTATTAATACCAGCTGGAGTGGTACTGAGCCCCACTCACTCACCAGGAAGGAGCCAATTCAAACCAGGTCTCTATTAATACCAGCTGGAGTGGTACTGAGTCCCACTCACACACCAGGAAAGAGCCAATTCAATCCAGGCCTCTATAAATACCAGCTGAAGTGGTACTGAGCCCCACTCACACACCAGGAAAGAGCCAATTCAATCCAGACCTCTATTAATACCAGCTGGAGTGGTACCGAGACCCACTGACACACCAGGAAAGAGGCAATTAAATCCAGGTCTCTATTAATACCAGCTGGAGTGGTACTGAGTCTCACTCACACACCAGGAAGGAGCCAATTCAAACCAGGTCTCTATTAATACCAGCTGGAGTGGTACTGAGTCCCACTCACACACCAGGAAAGAGCCAATTCAATCCAGGCCTCTATAAATACCAGCTGAAGTGGCACTGAGTCCCAGTCACGCACCAGGAAGGAGCCATTTCAATCCAGGCCTCGATTAATACCAGCTGGAGTGGTACTGAGTCCCACTCACACACCAGGAAAGAGTCAATTCAATCCAGACATTTTAATGCCAGCTGGAGTGGTACTGAGCCCCAGTCACCCACCAGGAAAGAGCCAAATCAATCCAGACCTCTATTAATACCAGCTGGAGAGGTACTGATCCCCACTCACACACCAGGAAAGAGTCAATTCAATCCAGACCTCTCTTAATACCAGCTGGAGTGGTACTGAGTCCCACTCACACACCAGGAAAGAGTCAATTCAATCCAGACATCTTAATGCCAGCTGGAGTGGTACTGAGCCCCACTCACACACCAGGGAAGAGCCAATTCAATCCATAGCTCTATTAATACCAGCTGGAGTGGTACTGAGCCCCACTCATACACCAGGGAAGAGCCAATTCAATCCAGACCTCTATTAATACAAGCTGGAGTGGGACTGAGTCCCACTCACACACCAGGAAAGAGTCTATTCAATCCAGGCATCTATTAATACTAGCTGGAGTGGTTCTGAGCCCCAGTGACGCACCAGGAAAGAGCCAAGTCAATCCAGGCCTCTATTCATACCAGCTGGAGTGGAACTGAGTCCCACTCACACACCAGGAAAGAGCCAAGTCAATCCAGGCCTCTATTCATACCAGCTGGAGTGGAACTGAGTCCCACTCACACACCAGGAAAGAGCCAAGTCAATCCAGGCCTCTATTCATACCAGCTGGAGTGGAACCGAGTCCCACTCACACATCAGGAAAGAGCCAAGTCAATCTAGACCTCTATTAATACCAGCTGGAGTGGACCTGAGTCCCACTCACACACTAGGAAAGAGTCAATTCAAACCAGGTCTCTATTAACACCAGCTGGAGTGGTACTGAGTCCCACTCACTCACCAGGAAAGAGTCAATTCAATCCAGACCTCTATTAATACCAGCTGGAGTGGGACTGAGCCCCACTCACTCACCAGGATGGAGGCAATTCAACTCAGACCTCTATTAATGCCAGCTGGAGTGGTACTGAGTCCCACTCACACACCAGGATTGAGGCAATTCAATCCACACCTCGATAAATACCAGCTGGAGTGGGACTGAGCACCACTCACACACCAGGAAGGAGCCAAGTCAACCAGGCCTCTATTAATACCAGCTGGAGTGGTACAGATCCCCACTCACACACCAGGAAGGAGCCAAGTCAATCCAGGCCTCTATAAATACCAGCTGGAGTGGTACGGAGCCCCAGTCACACACCAGGAAAGAGCCAATTCAATCCAGACATCTTAATGCCAGCTGGAGTGGTACTGAGTCCAACTCAATCACCAGCAAGGAGGCAATTCAATCCAGACCTCTATTAACACCAGCTGGAGAGGTACTGAGTCCCACTCACACACCAGGAAAGAGGCAATTCAATCCACACCTCTATTAATACCAGCTGGAGTGGTACTGAGTCCCACTCACACACCAGGAAAGAGGCAATTCAATCCACACCTCTATTAACACCAGCTGGAGTGGTACTGAGCCCCACTCACACACCAGGATTGAGGCAATTCAATCCACACCTCGATAAATACCAGCTGGAGTGGTACTGAGCCCCACTCACTCACCAGGAAAGAGGCAATTCAATCCAGGCCTCTATTAATACCAGCTGAAGTGGTACTGAGCCCCACTCACTCACCAGGAAAGAGGCAATTCAATCCAGGCCTCTATTAATACCAGCTGAAGTGGTACTGAGTCCCACTCACACACCAGGATTGAGGCAATTCAATCCACACCTCGATAAATACCAGCTGGAGTGGTACTGAGCCCCACTCACTCACCAGGAAAGAGCCAATTCAATCCAGACCTCTATTAACACCAGCTGGAGTGGTACTGAGCCCCACTCACTCACCAGGAAAGAGGCAATTCAATCCACACCTCTATTAATACCAGCTGGAGTGGTACTGAGTCCCACTCACACACCAGGAAAGAGGCAATTCAATCTACACCTCTATTAATACCAGCTGGAGTGGTACTGAGTCCCACTCACACACCAGGAAAGAGGCAATTCAATCCACACCTCTATTAATACCAGCTGGAGTGGTACTGAGCCCCACTCACACACCAGGATTGAGGCAATTCAATCCACACCTCGATAAATACCAGCTGGAGTGGTACTGAGCCCCACTCACTCACCAGGAAAGAGGCAATTCAATCCAGGCCTCTATTAATACCAGCTGAAGTGGTACTGAGCCCCACTCACTCACCAGGAAAGAGGCAATTCTATCCAGGCCTCTATTAATACCAGCTGAAGTGGTACTGAGCCCCACTCACACACCACGATTGAGGCAATTCAATCCACACCTCGATAAATACCAGCTGGAGTGGTACTGAGCCCCACTCACTCACCAGGAAAGAGCCAATTCAATCCAGACCTCTATTAACACCAGCTGGAGTGGTACTGAGCCCCACTCACTCACCAGGAAAGAGGCAATTCAATCCAGGCCTCTATTAATACCAGCTGAAGTGGTACTGAGCCCCACTCACACACCACGATTGAGGCAATTCAATCCACACCTCGATAAATACCAGCTGGAGTGGTACTGAGCCCCACTCACTCACCAGGAAAGAGCCAATTCAATCCAGACCTCTATTAATACCAGCTGGAGTGGTACTGAGCCCCACTCACACACCAGGAAAGATCCAAGTCAATCCAGTCCTCTATTAATACCAGCTGGAGTGGAACTGAGTCCGACTCACACACTCGGAAAGAGTCAATTCAAACCAGGTCTCTATTAATACCAGCTGGAGTGGAACTGAGTCCGACTCACACACCAGGAAAGAGCCAATAAAATCCAGACATCTATTAATACCAGCTGGAGTGGAACTGAGTCCCACTCACACACCAGGGAAGAGCCAATTCAAGCCAGGCCTCTATTAATACCAGCTGGCGCGTACGGAGCCCCACTCACACACCAGGAAAGAGCCAATCCAATCCAGACCTCTTAATACCAGCTGGAGTGTTACCGAGTCCCACTCACACACCAGGAAAGAGGCAATTCAATCCAGGCCTCTATTAATACCAGCTGAAGTGGTACTGAGCCCCACTCACACACCAGGATTGAGGCAATTCAATCCACACCTCGATAAATACCAGCTGGAGTGGGACTGAGCCCCACTCACTCACCAGGAAAGAGCCAATTCAATCCAGGCCTCTATAAATACCAGCTGAAGTGGTACTGAGCCCCACTCACACACCAGGATTGAGGCAATTCAATCCACACCTCGATAAATACCAGCTGGATTGGGACTGAGCCCCACTCATACACCAGGAAAGAGCCAATTCAATCCAGACATCTTAATGCCAGCTGGAGTGGGACTGAGCCCCACTCAATCACCAGGAAAGAGCCAAATCAATCCAGACGTCTATTAATACCAGCTGGAGTGGTACTGAGTCCCACTCACACACCAGGAAAGAGCCAATTAAATCCAGACCTCTATTAATACCAGCTGGAGTGGAACTGAACCCCAGTCACCCACCAGGAAAGAGCCACTTAAATCCAGGCCTCTATAAATACCAGCTGGAGAGGTACTGAGTCTCACTCACACACCAGAAAAGTGCCAATTCAATGCAAACCTTTATTAGGAACAGCTGGAGTGGTACTGAGTCCCACTCACATACCAGGAAAGAGCCAGTTCAATCCAGGCCTCTATTAAGACCAGCTGGAGTGGAACTGAGTCCCACTCACACACCAGGAAAGAGTCAATACAATCCAGACCTCTGTTCATAACAGCTGGAGTGGAACTGAGTCCCACACACACACCAGGAAAGAGTCAATTCAATCCAGACCAATATTAGTACCAGCTGGAGTGGTACTGAACCCCAGTCACCCACCAGGAAAGAGCTACTTAAATCCAGGCCTCTATAAATACCAGCTGCTGAGGTACAGAGTCCCATTCACACACCAGGGAAGAGCCAGTACATTCCAGGCCTCTATAAATACAAGCTGGAGTGGTACTGAGTCCCACGCAAACATCAGGAAAGACCCAGTTCAATCCAGGCCTCTAATAATACCAGCTGGAGTGGTACTGAGAATCGCTCACACAAAAAAAAAGAGCCAGTTTAATCCAGGCCTCTATTAATACCAGCTGGAGTGGGACTGAGTGCCACCCATTCAGCAGGAAAGAGCCAGTTCAATCCAGGCCTCTATTAATACCAGCTGGAGTGAGACTGAGTGCCACCCATTCAGCAGGAAAGAGCCAGTTCAATCCAGGCCTCTATTAATACCAGCTGGAGTGAGACTGAGTGCCACCCATTCAGCAGGAAAGAGCCAATTCAATCCAGGCCTCTATTAATACCAGCTGGAGTGGTACTGAGTCCCACACACACATCAGGAAAGAGCCAGTTCAATCCAGGCCTCTATTAATACCAGCTGGAGTGGGACTGAGTGCCACCCATTCAGCAGGAACGAGCCAGTTCAATCCAGGCCTCTATTAATACCAGCTGGAGTGGGACTGAGTGCCACCCATTCAGCAGGAAAGAGCCAATTCAATCCAGGCCTCTATTTATACCAGCTGGAGTGGGACTGAGTGCCACCCATTCAGCAGGAAAGAGCCAGTTCAATCCAGGCCTCTATTAATACCAGCTGGAGTGGGACTGAGTGCCACCCATTCAGCAGGAAAGAGCCAGTTCAATCCAGGCCTCTATTAATACCAGCTGGAGTGGGACTGAGTGCCACCCATTCAGCAGGAAAGAGCCAGTTCAATCCAGGCCTCTATTAATACCAGCTGGAGTGGGACTGAGTGCCACCCATTCAGCAGGAAAGAGCCAATTCAATCCAGGCCTCTATTTATACCAGCTGGAGTGGTACTGAGACCCACACACACATCAGGAAAGAGCCAATTAAATCCAGACCTCTATTAATACCAGCTGGAGTGGTACTGAGTCACACTCACACACCAGGAAAGAGCCAATTAAATCCAGACCTCTATTAATACCAGCTGGAGTGGTACTGAGACCCACACACACATCAGGAAAGAGCCAGTTCAATCCAGACGTCTATTAATACCAGCTGGAGTGGTACTGAGTCCCACTCACACACCAGGAAAGAGCCAATTCAATCCAGGCCTCTATTAATACCAGCTGGAGTGGAACTGAACCCCAGTCACCCACCAGGAAAGAGCCACTTAAATCCAGGCCTCTATAAATACCAGCTGGAGAGGTACTGAGTCTCACTCACACACCAGAAAAGTGCCAATTCAATGCAAACCTTTATTAGGAACAGCTGGAGTGGTACTGAGTCCCACTCACATACCAGGAAAGAGCCAGTTCAATCCAGGCCTCTATTAAGACCAGCTGGAGTGGAACTGAGTCCCACTCACACACCAGGAAAGAGTCAATACAATCCAGACCTCTGTTCATAACAGCTGGAGTGGAACTGAGTCCCACACACACACCAGGAAAGAGTCAATTCAATCCAGACCAATATTAGTACCAGCTGGAGTGGTACTGAACCCCAGTCACCCACCAGGAAAGAGCTACTTAAATCCAGGCCTCTATAAATACCAGCTGCTGAGGTACAGAGTCCCATTCACACACCAGGGAAGAGCCAGTACATTCCAGGCCTCTATAAATACAAGCTGGAGTGGTACTGAGTCCCACGCAAACATCAGGAAAGACCCAGTTCAATCCAGGCCTCTAATAATACCAGCTGGAGTGGTACTGAGAATCGCTCACACAAAAAAAAAGAGCCAGTTTAATCCAGGCCTCTATTAATACCAGCTGGAGTGGGACTGAGTGCCACCCATTCAGCAGGAAAGAGCCAGTTCAATCCAGGCCTCTATTAATACCAGCTGGAGTGAGACTGAGTGCCACCCATTCAGCAGGGAAGAGCCAGTTCAATCCAGGCCTCTATTAATACCAGCTGGAGTGAGACTGAGTGCCACCCATTCAGCAGGAAAGAGCCAGTTCAATCCAGGCCTCTATTAATACCAGCTGGAGTGGGACTGAGTGCCACCCATTCAGCAGGAAAGAGCCAGTTCAATCCAGGCCTCTATTAATACCAGCTGGAGTGGTACTGAGTCCCACACACACATCAGGAAAGAGCCAGTTCAATCCAGGCCTCTATTAATACCAGCTGGAGTGGGACTGAGTGCCACCCATTCAGCAGGAACGAGCCAGTTCAATCCAGGCCTCTATTAATACCAGCTGGAGTGGGACTGAGTGCCACCCATTCAGCAGGAAAGAGCCAATTCAATCCAGGCCTCTATTAATACCAGCTGGAGTGGTACTGAGTCCCACACACACATCAGGAAAGAGCCAGTTCAATCCAGGCCTCTATTAATACCAGCTGGAGTGGGACTGAGTGCCACCCATTCAGCAGGAACGAGCCAGTTCAATCCAGGCCTCTATTAATACCAGCTGGAGTGGGACTGAGTGCCACCCATTCAGCAGGAAAGAGCCAATTCAATCCAGGCCTCTATTTATACCAGCTGGAGTGGGACTGAGTGCCACCCATTCAGCAGGAAAGAGCCAGTTCAATCCAGGCCTCTATTAATACCAGCTGGAGTGGGACTGAGTGCCACCCATTCAGCAGGAAAGAGCCAGTTCAATCCAGGCCTCTATTAATACCAGCTGGAGTGGGACTGAGTGCCACCCATTCAGCAGGAAAGAGCCAGTTCAATCCAGGCCTCTATTAATACCAGCTGGAGTGGGACTGAGTGCCACCCATTCAGCAGGAAAGAGCCAATTCAATCCAGGCCTCTATTTATACCAGCTGGAGTGGTACTGAGACCCACACACACATCAGGAAAGAGCCAGTTCACTCCAGGCCTCTATTAATACCAGCTGGAGTGGCACTGAACCCCAGTCACCCACCAGGAAAGAGCTACTTAAATCCAGGCCTCTATAAATACCAGCTGAAGTGGGACTGAGTCCCACTCACACTCCAGAAAGAGCCAATTCAATCGAGGCTTCCATTATTACTAGCTGGAGTGGTACTGAGTCTCACTCACACACCAGGAAAGAGCCAATGCAATCCAGACCTCTTTCAATACCAGCTAGAGTGGTACTGAGGCCCACACACACACCAGGAAAGAACCAATTCAATCCAGACATCTATTAATAGCATCTGGAGTGGTACTGAGGCCCACTCACACACCAGGAAAGAACCAATTCAATCCAGACATCTATTAATATCTGCTGGAGTGGTACTGAGTCTCACGCACACACCAGAAAAGAGCCAATTCAATCCAGACCTCTATTAATACCAGCTGGAGTGGTACTGAGTCCCACTCACATACCAGGAAAGAGCCATTTCATTCCTGGCCATTATCAATACCAGCTGGAGCGGGACTGAGTCCGATTCACACACCAGGGAAGAGTCAGTTCATTACAGGCCTCTATTAATACCAGCTGGAATGGCACTGAGTCTCACTCACACACCAGGAAAGAGGCAATTCGATCCAGGTCTCTAATAATACCAGCTGGAGTGGTACTGAGTCCCACTCACACACCAGAAAGAGCCAATTCAATCCAGACCTCTATTAATACCAGCTGGAGTGGTACTGAGTCCCACTCACACACCAGAAAGAGCCAAATCAGTCCTGATCTCCATTAATACCAGCTGGAGTGGTACTGAGTCCCACTCACACACCAGGAAAGAGCCAATTCAATCCAGATCTCTATTAGAACCAGCTGTACTGGAATCAACTCACACTCAAACAGCAGGGAAGAGCCAGTACTTTCCAGGCCTCTATAAATACCAGCTGGAGTGGTACTGAGTCCCACGCACACATCAGGAAAGACCCAGTTCAGTCCAGGCCTCTAATAATACCAGCTGGAGAGGTACTGATCCCCACTCACACACCAAGAAAGAGCCAATTCAATCCAGACCTCTATTAATACCAGCTGGAATTGTTTTGAGTCCCACTCACACTCCAGGAAAGAGCCAATTCAATCCAGACACCTATTAATACCAGCTGGAGTGGTACTGAGCCCCACTCACACACCAGGAAAGGGAAAAATCAATCCAGGCTAATTTAATACCAGCTGGAGTGGTACTGAGCCCCACTCACACACCAGGAAAGAGCCAATTCAATCCAGAGCTCTATTGATATCTGCTGGAGTGGTACTGAGTCTCACGCACATACCAGAAAAGAGCCAATTCAATGCAAACCTTTATTAAGACCAGCTGGAGTGGTACTGAGACTCGCTCACACACCAGGAAGAGGCAGATCAATCCAGGTGTCTGTTAATACCAGCTGGAGTGGTACTGAGTCCCACTCACACACCAGGAAAGTGAGAATTCAATATAGACCTCCATTAATAGCATCTGGAGTTGCACTGAGTCTCTCTCACACACCAGGAAAAAGAGAATGCAATCCAGAACTCTATAAATACCAGCTGGAGTGGTACTGAACCCCACTCAAACACCAGTAAAGAGCCAATTCAATTCAGGCCTCTATCAATACCAGCTGGAGTGGTACTGAGTCTCACTGACACACCAGGAAAGAGCCAATTCAATCCAGGGTTCTATTAAAACCAGCTGGCGTGGTACTGAGTCCCACTCACACACCAGGAAAGAGCCAATTCCATCCAGACCTCTATTAATACCAGCTGGAGTGGTACTGAGCCCCACTTACACACCCGGAAAGAGCCAATTCTATCCAGACCTCTATTCATACCAGCTGGAGTGGCACTGAGTCCCACTCACACTCCAGGAAAGAGCCAATTCAATCCACGCCTCTATCAATACCAGCTGGAGTGGGACTGAGCCCCACTCAGACACCCGGAAAGAGCCAATTCTATCCAGACCTCTATTCATACCAGCTGGAGTGGGACTGAGTCCCACTCACACACCAGGAAAGAGGCAAATCAATCCAGATCTCTATTAATACCAGCTGGAGTGGTACTGAGTCCCACTCACACACCAGGAAAGAGCCAATTCAATCCAGGCCTCTATTAATACCAGCTGGAGTGGGACTGAGTCCCACTCACACACCAGGAAAGAGTCAATTCTATCCAGACCTCTATTCATACCAGCTGGAGTGGCACTGAGTCCCACTCACACACCAGGAAAGAGGCAAATCAATCCAGATCTCTATTAATACCAGCTGGAGTGGTACTGAGTCCCACTCACACACCAGGAAAGAGCCAATTCAATCCAGGCCTCTATTAATACCAGCTGGAGTGGGACTGAGTCCCACTCACACACCAGGAAAGAGTCAATTCTATCCAGACCTCTATTCATACCAGCTGGAGTGGCACTGAGTCCCACTCACACACCAGGAAAGAGGCAAATCAATCCAGATCTCTATTAATACCAGCTGGAGTGGAACTGAGCCCCACTCACACTCCAGGAAAGAGCCAATTCAATCCACGCCTCTATCAATACCAGCTGGAGTGGGACTGAGCCCCACTCAGACACCCGGAAAGAGCCAATTCTATCCAGACCTCTATTCATACCAGCTGGAGTGGGACTGAGTCCCACTCACACACCAGGAAAGAGGCAAATCAATCCAGATCTCTATTAATACCAGCTGGAGTGGTACTGAGTCCCACTCACACACCAGGAAAGAGGCAAATCAATCCAGATCTCTATTAATACCAGCTGGAGTGGGACTGAGTCCCACTCACACACCAGGAAAGAGGCAAATCAATCCAGATCTCTATTAATACCAGCTGGAGTGGGACTGAGTCCCACTCACACACCAGGAAAGAGCCAATTCAATCCAGACTTGTGGTGAAGGGGAGTTGGAGTGAGAAGTGGAGAGAGGGGAGTTGGGGAGGGAAGTGAGGGATGGGAGAAGATGGGAGAGGGGGAGGAGAGTGGGGGTGCGAAGTTTGAAGAGGAGTGGAGAGGGGAGAGGAGAAGAGAGGCGAGGGGAGTGGGGGAGGGGTGAGGAATAGGGGAGTGGGAAGTGGAGTGGGGGAGGGGAGAGGGGAGGGGAGTGGAGGGGAGAGGTCGAAGTGAGTGGAGGAGGTGTGAGGGATAGGGGAGTGGGAAGTGGAATGGTGAAAGGAGTGGGGGAGGGGTGTCCCGGAGTGGAGAGTGGGAAGTGGGGGAATTGAGTCAGGAGTGGGGAGTGGGGGAGGGGAGGGAAGAGGAGGCGAATGAGGGAGGGGAGGGGAGAGGTGTAGAGTGGGAGGAGAGAGGGGGAGTGGGAGGGATTTGGGGGAGGGGTGTGGGGCATGCGGGAGGTGAGTTGGAAATGGAGGCGTGCAGGGGGGGAGTAGAGGAGGTGAGTGGGGAGTGAGGGGGTGGGGGAATGGAGAGTTGGGGAGGGGAGTTGGAGTGTGTTGTCGGTGAGTGGAGGCGTGCAGGGGGGGGATTGGAGGAGGTGAGTGGGGAGTGGGGGAGAGGATTGGGGGAGGGGAGGGGAGTGGAGGAGGGCAGAGGTGAAAACTGGAGTGGGGAGTGGGGGAGTGGTGTGGGGGAAGGGAGTGGGGAAGGGAGTGGGGGAAGGGAGTGGGGAAGGGAGTTGGGGAAGGGAGTGGGGAGTGCGGGAGGGGAGTGAGGAGGGGGAGTGGGGGTGGGGGAGTGGGGGAGGGGCGTGGAGGGTGCGGGAGGGGAGTGAGGAGGAGGAGTGGGGGTGGGGTAGTGGGGAGGTGAGTTAGGAGGGGAGTGAGGAAGGGGAGTGTGGGTGGGGGAGTGGTGAGGGGCGTGGAGAGTGCGGGAGGGGAGTGAGGAGGAGGAGTGGGGTTGGGGGAATGGGGAGGTGAGTTGGCAGGGGAGTGAGGAGGGGGAGTGGGGGTGGGGGTGGGTTTGTGGGGAGGTGAGTTGGAAGCGCAGGAGTGAGAGTGGGGAAAGGATTGGGTGTGGGTGTGGTTGTGGGGAGAGGGAAGGAGGGCAAGAGGAGAGGGGTGGAAGTGGGGGAGGGAAGTGGGGGAGAGGATTGGTGAGTGGGGAGAGGGGAGTGGGGACAGGAGTGTAGAGTGGGAGAGGGGAGTGGGGGACGGGAGTGTAGAGTGGGATAGGGGAGTGGGTAGTGGGGGAATTGAGTCGGGAGTGGAGAGTGGGGGAGGGGGGAGTGGAGTGAGGACTGGGGAGGGAAGGGGGAGTGGGGAGTGGGGGAGTGGAGTGGGGAGTGAGGAGTGGGGTGTGGAGGAGTCATGTGGGGAGTCGGGGAGGGGGTGGGGACAGGAGTGGGGGAGGGGAGTGGGGTTTGCGGGATGGGAGTGTGGAGTGAGGGAGGGGAGTGAGGAGTCGGGGAGGGGATAGTGGTGTGGGGAGTGGGGTAGGGGAGTGGTGAGTGGGTGACGTGAATGAGGAGTAGGGAGGGGAGTGTGGAGTTGGGTGTGGAGTTGGGAGTGAAGAGTGGGCAGTGGGGTAGTGGGGAGTGTTATGGGGAGTGAGGAGTGGGGAGTGGGGGAGTGGGGAGTGGAGTGAGGAGTGGGGAGTGGGGTTGGGGAAGGGATGGTTGAGAGGGGAGTGGGTGAGTGGAGTGGAGAGTGAGGAGTAGAGTGGGGAGTGAGTAGTGGGCAGTGGGGGAGTGCGGAGAGGTGTGGGGAGTGAGGAGTGGCGAGTGGGTGAGTGAGGAGTGGAGTGGGGAATGTGGAGGGGGAGTGGGGAGTGGGGAGTTGAGTGGGGAGTGACAAGTGGGGAATGGGGGAGAGGAGTGAGAAGTGGGTAGCGAGGAGTGGGGGACTGGAGCGGGGAGTGGGGAGTGGGAGAGTGAGGAGTGGAGTGGGGAGTGAGGAGTGGGGAGTGGGAGAGTGGGGAGTGGGGAAGGGGAGTGGGGGAGGGGAGTGGGGGAGTGTGGAGTTGAGTGGGGAGTGGGAAGTGGGGAGTGGGGGAGTGGATTGAGAAGTGGGTAGTGGGGAGTGGGCGAGTTGAGAGGGGCGTGAGGAGTGGGGTGTGGGGGAGGGGAGTGGGGTTGGTGGGAGGGGAGTGGGGTTTATGGGATTGGAGTGAGGAGTGGGGGAGGGGAGTGAGGAGTGGGGGATGGATTGGGGAGTTGGTAGTTGGGGAGGGGAGTGGTAAGTGGGGGAGGGGAGTGGGGGAGGGTAGTGGGGGAGGGGAGTGAGGAGTGGGGAGTGGAGTGATGAGTGAGGAGTGGGGAGTGGGGTAGAGGTGAGTAGGGGAGTGGTGAGTGAGGAGTGGGGAGTGGGGGAGTTGTTAGTGGGGGAGGGGAGTGGGGGAGGGGAGTGGGGAGTGGAGTGTGGGAGAGAGGTGAGTGGGGGAGTGGGGAGTGAGGAGTCGGGGAGTGAGGAGTGGAGAGGGGAGTGAGGAGTGGGGAGTGGGAGAGTGGGGAGTGGGGGAGGGGAGTGGGGGAGGGGAGTGGGGGAGGGGAGTGTGGAGTGAGGAGTGGAGTGTGGGAGAGAGGTGAGTGGGGGAGTGGGGAGTGAGGAGTCGGGGAGTGAGGAGTGGAGAGGGGAGTGAGGAGTGGGGAGTGGGAGAGTGGGGAGTGGGGGAGGGGAGTGGGGGAGGGGAGTGGGGGAGTGTGGAGTTGAGTAGGGAGTGAGAAGTGGGGAGTGGGGGAGTGGGGGAGTGGAGTGGGGAGTGAGGAGTCGGGTGTGGGAGAGGGGAGTGGGGAGTGAGGAGTCGGGTGAGGGGGAGGGTTGTGGGGAGTGGGGGAGGGGAGCGGGGAGTGTGTGAGGGGAGTGGGGAGTGGGTGAGGGGAGTGGGGTTGGTGGGAGGGGAGTGGGGTTTATGGGATTGAAGTGAGGAGTGGGGGTGTGGGGTGAGGAGTGGGGGAGGGGATTGGGGAGTGGGTAGTTGGGGAGGGGAGTGGTTAGTGGGGGAGGGGAGTGGGGGAGAGGAGTGAGGAGTGGGGGAGTGGAGTGGTGAGTGAGGGGTGGGTGGGGAGTGAGGAGTGGAGTGGGAGAGTGGGGAGTGGGGGAGGGGAGTGGGGGAGTGGCGGAGTGGAAGGGGGGAGTGTGGAGTGGAGTAGGGAGTGAGGAGTGCGGAGTGGGGTGTGGGGGAGGGCAGTGATAGAGGGTCAGGGCTGAGTCGGGGAGGGGGAGTGGGGGAGGGGAGTGGGGGAGAGGTGTGGGGGAGAGGGGTTAGGGAGGGTAGTGGGGGAGGGTTGTTGGGAGTGGGGGAGTGGAGGGGGAGGTGAGGGGAATGGAGAGTGAGGAGTGGGGAGTGGGGAGTGAGGGGTGGGGAGTGGGGGAGGGAGCGTGGTGTGCGGGAGGGGAGTGGGGAGGGAGAGGGGGAGAGGTGTTAGGGAGGGGAGTGAGGAGTGCGGAGTTGGGGAGGGAATTGGTGAGTGAGGAGTGGGGTAGGGGTGAGCGGATTGTGGGAGAGGCGTGGGGGAGGGTGGTGAGGAGGGGAGTGGGGAGGGGAGCGAGGGAGGGGGAGTTGTGGAGGGAAGTGGGGGAGACGGAGTGGGCGAGGCAGATAGGCGAGTGGGGGAGGGGAGTGGAGAGTGAGGAGTTGGGGACGGGTGAGCGGAGTGGGTGAGGGTTGTGGGGGAGGGGAGTGGGGAGGGGAGTGAAGGATGGGATTGCGGGAGGAGAGTTGAGAAGGGGAGAGGGGGAGGGGTGTGCAGAAGTGGAGAAGGGAGTGAGGGAGGGGAGGGTGATGTGAGTGGGAGAGGGGCAGTGGGATTCGGGGATGGGAGTGGGGAAGGAGAAGGAGTGTGAGGGGAGAAGGAGGTGAGTGGGAAGTGTAGGGTACGGAAAGTGGAGTTGGGAGTGGAGTGTAGGATGGTAGTGATGGAGGAGAGTGTGGGAGTGGTGAAGCGGAGTGAAGGAGGGGGAGGGGGAGCGGTGAAGAAGTGAAGAAGAGGCGTTCGGGGGAGGGGTGTGGGTGAGGGTAATAGGGGACGGAAGTGTGGGAGGGGAGTGGGGGAGGGGAAGGGGAGTGGGAGATGGGAGGGGAGGAGGGAAGGGTGTGGGGAATGGAATGGGGGTGGGCAGTGGGGGAGGGGAGTGGGGAGGGGAGTGGGGGGAGGGGGGTGGAGGTTGGGGGTAGGGGAAGGGAGGCAGAAGAGGAGTGGGGGAGGTGCTGGGGAGTGTAGGAGGGGGTGTTGCGTGAGGGGGAAGGGGGAGGGGAGGGTTGAAGGGACTGGGGGAAAGGTGTGGGGGAAGGGATTGGGGATGGGGCGTGGGGGAGGGGGAGGGCAGAGCAGAAGGGACACGGGGGAGGGAGAGTGGGGGAGGGTGAGTGGGATTGGGGGAGGGTAGTGGGGAGGGAGAGGGAGAGTGAGGAAGAGAGGGTGGTGAGTGGGGGGTATCAGGGAGGGGAGAGAGGAGTGGGAACTGGAATGGAGGATGCGAGTGAGGGAGGAGAGGGGGGAGTGTGGGAGGGGAGTGCAGGGGGTTGGGGAGGGGAGTGGGGGAGGGGACTGGGCAGGGGAGGGGGAGGGGAGCAGGGAGAGGAATGGGCGAGGTGGCAGTGAGAGTGGAGTGAGAAATGGGAGTGAGTGTGCGGAGTTGGGGAGGGGAGGTGAGAGGGGAGTGGGGAAAGGAGGGGTGTTGGGAGGGCAGTGGGGTAGGGATGTGGGGAAGGGGACTCGTGGAGGGTAACGGGGTAGGTGGATGGTCGTGGGGGAGGAGAGTGGCGGAGGGGAATGGGGTAAGCCAATGAGGAGTAGGGTAGGTGAGTGGGGGAGGGGATTGGGGAGGGGGAGAAGGGGAGAGGGAAGGGAGTGGTGGAATAGAGTGGGGAAGGGGACGGGGAAGGGCAGGGAGGGGGATGGGAGTGGTAGAGGGGATGCAGGAAGGGAATAAGGGAGGGCAGTGGGGTGGGGTGCAAGGAACAGGGAGGGGAGTTAGGGGAGTGGGGGTGCAGAGTTAGGGGAGTGAGGGATAGTGAGTGGGGCAGGGGGAGGGTTGTGGGGAGGGAGAGGGAATGTGAAGGGGAGAGGGTATTGAATGAAGGGGTGTAGGGGAGGGGAGAGAGGAGTTATGAGTGGAGTGGCGGATGGGAGTGAGGCAGGAGAGTAGTGGAGTGGGGGAGGGAGTGGGGGAGGCGAGTGGAGGAGGGGGATGTGGGAAGGTAAGGGAAGTGATGCAGGGGAAAGGGAGTAGGGGAGAGGGGGAGTGGGGAGGGGTAGGGAAGTGGTAGATGGGAGTGAGTGTGCAGAGTGTGGTGGGGAGGAGGAGGGGAGTGGACAGGGCACTGGAGAAGGGGACTCGCGGAGGGTAGTGGGGGAGGTGTAGGGTAATGGTGGAGGGTAGTGGGTGAGGGTAGTGGGGGAGGGTAGTGAAAGATGGGAATGGTGGAGATGAGTGGGGGAGGCCGATGAGAATTAGGGGGTGGGTGTTGTGGAAGGGATTAGGGAGGGGGTAGGGCGGAAGGGGGAAGGGGAGATGAAAGGGAGTGGGGGAATAGAGTGGGGAGGAAGGGGGAAGGGCGGGGAGGGGATGGGAGTGGTAGAGGGAGAGCAGGAAGGGAATAAGGGAGGGCAGTGGGGTGGGGTGTAGGGAACGGGGAGGGGAGTTAGGGGAGTGGGGGAGGGTGAGTGGGGCAGAGAGAGGGTTGTGGGGAGGGAGAGGGGATGTGAGGGTGAGAGAGAGGGTATGTAAGGGGGAGAGGGTGGTGAGTGAAGGGGTGTAGGTGAGGGGAGAGGAGTGGGGAGTGTGCTGGCGGATGGGAGTGAGGGAGGAAAGTGGTGGAGTGGGGGAGGGGGTGGGGAATGGGGGCTTGGAGTGGGGGAGATGGAGGGGAAAGGGGAGTGGAGGAAGGGAGTGGGGGAGGCGAGTGGGGGAGGGGGATGTGGGACGGGAAGGGGAGTGGGGCAGGGGAGGGTGAGTAGGTGAGTGGGGAGGGGGAGGGAAGTGGGAGACGCAAGTGAGTGTGCAGAGTGTGGTGGGGAGGGGAGACGGGAGTGGAGTATGGAAAGGAGGCGAGTGGACAGGGCAGTGGAGAAGGGGACTCGAGGAGGGTAGTGGGGGAGGTGTAGGGTAGTGGGGGAGGGTAGTTGGAGAGGGTAGTGAAAGATGGGAGTGGCGGAGGGGAGTGGGGGAGGCCGATGAGAAGTAGGGGTGGGTGTTGTGCAGGGGATTGGGGAGGGGGAAGAGGGAAGGGGGAAGGGGAGAGGGAAGGGAGTGGGGGAATAGAGTGGGCATGGGGAGGGGGAAGGGCGTGGTGGTGGGGAGTGGGGGAGGGGGAGGGGAAGGGAATGGGGAGGGTAGTGGGGGAGGGGGAGGGAAGCGGAGAGGGGAGTCGGGGAGGGGAGTTGAGGGGGAGGGGGTGTTGGGGAGGAGAGGGGAGGGGGAAGTGGGTGGGTTGTTGGGGAGGAGAGGGGAGGGGATAGGTGATGGGGTGTTGGGGAGGAGAGGGGAAACGGAATGGGGGTGGGGGGAGGGAATAGGGAGGGGAGTGCGGGAGGGGGCTGAGTGACTGAGGAGTGGGGGAGGAGAGTGGAGAGAGGAATGGGAGTGGGGAGGTGGAGGTGTGTGAGGAGGATTAGGGGAGTGGATGTGTGAATTGGAGTAGTGGAAAGGGGGAGGGGAGTCATGAGGGGCGTGGGGAAGAGAGGGAAGTGGTGAGATAGGTGTGGAAGGGGGTGAGGGAGGGAAGTGGGGGAGGGGAGTGGGGGAGTGGAGTGGGAGAGGGTGAGTGGGATTGGGGGAGGGTGAGTAGGATTGGTGGAGGGTGAGTGGGATTGGGGGAGGGTGAGTGAGATTGGGGGAGGGTGAGTGGGATTGGGGGAGGGGAGTGGGATTGGGGGAGGGTGAGTGGGATTGGGGGAGGGGAGTGGGATTGGGGGAGGGTGAGCGGGATTGGAAGAGGGGAGTGGGGAGTGGAGTGGAGGATGAGAGTGAGGGAGTGGGGGACGTGGCAGGGGAGTGGGGGAGGGAGATGTGGGAAGGATAATCGGAGGGGAGTGAGAGAGCAAAGATGGGAGTGATGGAGAGGAGTGGGGGAGGGAGATGTGGGAAGGATAATCGGAGGGGAGTGAGAGAGCAAAGATGGGAGTGATGGAGAGGAGTGGGGGAGGGGAGAGTTGGGGGTTAGGGGAGGGAATTGGGGAGGGGAGCAGGGGAGGGGAGTGGGGGGAGGGGTTGGTGGGTTGGGCGGGAGAGGAGGGTGGGGAGGGGAGTGTGGGAGGGGTTGGGGGTAGGGAGTGTGGCAGAGTGTGGGAGGAGTGGTGAGACTGGCAGAAGAGTGGGGGAGGGGAGTGGGAGAGGTGTGTTGGGGAGGGTAGTTGGGGAGGGGAGTGAGGGAGGGGTTGGGGGGGTAAGGGTTGGGGAGGGAGGGGAGTGAGGGAAGGGTGTGGGGAGAGGAGTGAGGCTCAGGGTCAGAGAGGGAAGGGAGTGGGGGAATGGAGTGGGGAAGAGGAGGGTAGTTCGGGGGTGGGGAGGGGAGTGGGAGTGGATTGGGGTGGGGAGGGTTCTGCTGGAGGGGAGTGTGGGAGAGGAGTGGGTGAGGGGAGGGGCTGGGGGAGGGGAATGGGAGAGGGGACTGGGTGAGAGAAGTGGGAGTTAGGGAGGGACTTGGAAAGGGGAGTGGGGGAAGGCGGGTGGGGAAATTGGAGTGAGTGTGTGAGGTGGGGCCGGGGAAAGGAGGGGAGTTGGGAAGGGGTGGGGGAGGGAAGGGCGGTGGGATATTTGGGAGAGGACGTGGAGTGGAGTAGGGGGCTGTGAGGGGAGGGATACGTGTGAGGTGAAGGGAGTCGCGGATGGGAGGGCAATGGCGGCAGCGGGTCTGGAGGAGGAAAGTGGGGGAGGGGATTGAGGGATGGGAGACGAGTGGGGAGGGAACTGGGGGAGGGGAGTGGTGGATAGGGGTGGGGGAGAGGAGTGGGGGAGAGGAGTGGGGAAAGGAGGGGTGGGGAGTGGATGGGGGAGAGGAATGGGGAGGGGAGGGGACGGGTAAGGGAGTGTGTGAATGGAGTGGGTGGGATAGGAAATTGGGGTAAGGAGGGGGAAGAGAGTGGGGCAGCGGTGTTGGAGAGGGTGAGTGCGGATGGCAGTGGACAGAGGAGGGGAATGTACAAGGGCAGTGGAGGAGGGGCGTGGGGGAAGTGAGTGTGAGAGTGGGGAGGGAAGGGGAGGGGAGTGGGGAGTGGGGTAGGTAAGTGGGGGAGAGGAGTGGGGGAGGGGAGGTCTTGGGGGAGGGGAGAAGCTGGACGAGCGGTTTGAGGAAGGTGAGTGGGGGAGGGGAGTAGGGAGGAGTGGGGGAGGGGAGTGGGGGCGGAGTGGGGGAGGGGAGTGGGGGAGGGGATTGAGGACAGGAGTGAGGGGAGGGGTTGGGGAGGGAGGGGAGATGGGGAATGGAGTGGGCAGAGGGAAGTTAGGGGAGTGCGGCGCGGAGTTAGCAGAGTGGGTGAGGGGATTTGGAGTTGGGAGTGGGAGGAGTGGGGAAGGAGTGCGGGAGTAGTGGGGGAGGGGTGGGCGAGGGGAGTGGCGGGAGGGGTTTGGGGACAGGAGTGAGAGGAGGGGTTGGGGAGTGAGGGGAGTGGAGTGGGCAGAGGGTAGTTAGGGAAATGGAGGAGGGGATTTGCAGTTCGGACTGGGAGGGGAGTGGAGGGGAGGGGTTTGTGAGGCATGTGGGGGAGGGGCAGGGGTGTGGGGGAGGGGCAGGGATGTGGGGGAGGGAGAGGTGGAATGAGGGTGCAGGGCAACGGGAGTGGGTTAGGGTGAGGGTGAGTGCGGGACGGGAATGGGGTAGGGGAGTGTGGGGAGAGTTGGGGAGGGCAGAGTGGGAGGGGAGGGGGAGGGGAGTGGGGGCCGGTAGTGGAGGATGAGAGTGGGGGAGTGGTATGGGGTGGAGGGGAGGGGAGTAGGGGAGGGGTGTTTGGGAGTGGAGTGGGGTAATGGTAGGGGAGGGAGAGAAGTGCGAGAGGGGAGGGAGTGCAGTGGGGGAGGAGAGGGAGGGGAGTGGGGGAGGGCGACAGGAGAGCGGGGAGTGGGTAGGTCTTTGGGGCAGGGGAGTGGGGGTGAGGTGGGGATGGGAGGGTAGTGAGGGAGGGGATTGAGTGCAGGGTGCTGGGGGGAGGTAGAGGGGCAGGGGTAAGGGCGAGGGGAGTGGGGGAGGGGCGGGGGTGAAGGTGAGTTGGCAGAGGAGTTGGGAGGGGTTTTTGGGAGGGGAGGTGGAGGATTGGGGAGTGGGGTAGGGGAGTTGGGGACGAGGGACGGGAGAGAGGGGAGTTGGGGAGGGGAGTTGACTGAGTGGCGTGGGTAGTGGCGGAGGGTAGTGGGCGAAGGTAGTGGGGGAGGGGCATTTGAGGGTAGGGCAGTTGGAGGGGAGTGGCGGATGGGTGTGGGTGAGAGGGAGTGTGGGAGTGAAGGGAAGTGGGGGATGTGAGGGGGAGGGGAGTTTGGAGGGAAACTAGGTGTGAGGGGGAAAGGGTGCGGACAAGGGGTGTAGGGGAGCGAAGTGAGAAGAGGGGGACTGGAGTGGACGATAGGAGTGAGGGAGGGGAGTGGGATGTGGGAGGGGAAAGGGGAGTGGGGACCGAAGACGAGTGGGGGAGGGGTGCATTGAGGGGAATGGCAGAATGAGAGGGGAGGTGAGTGGGGAATGCGGAAGTGGAGTGGAGGATGGGGAGTGGGGAAATAGGAAGGGGAAGGGGAGGGTGTGCAATGGTGAGGGGGAGGGGAGTGGGAGGGGGAGGAGAGTGTGAGGGGGAGGGAGAGGGTAGTGTGGAAGGAGGTTGGGGAGGGGAGTGGGGGATGGGGAGGGGGAGTGTGGCAGAGAGTGGGGGAGGGGAGTTGGAGAGGGGAGTGGGGGAGGGAAATGGTCAGAAGGGAGGGGGAGAGTGGGAGGAGGAGTGTGGTAGAAGGAGAGAGTGTGAGATGGGCGGAGGGGAGAGTGGAAGGGAGTGGGGGAAGGGAGTGGGGGAGAGGGCAGGGGAAAGAAGAGTGGGCGGGAGTGGGAGGTGGAGGGGAATGAGGAGGGGGAGGGAGGTAGAGGTGGAGGGGAATGAAGAGGGGGAGGGAGGGGGAGGTGGAGGAGAATGAAGAGGGGGAGGGAGGGGGAGGAGGAGGAGAATGAAGAGGGGGAGGGAGGGGGAGGTGGAGGGGAATGAAGAGGGGGAGGTAGGGGGAGGTGGAGGAGAAAGAAGAGGGGGAGGGAGGGGGTGGTGGAGGAGAATGAAGAGGGGGAGGGAGGAGGAGGTGGAGGAGAATGAAGAGGGGGAGGGAGGGGGTGGTGGAGGAGAATGAAGAGGGGAGGGAGGAGGAGGTGGAGGGGAATGAAGAGGGGAGGGAGGGGGAGGTGGAGGGGAATGAAGAGGGGGAGGGAGGGGGTGGTGAAGGGGAATGAAGAGGAGGAGGGAGGGGGATGTGGAGGGGAATGAAGAGGAGGAGGGAGGGGTTCGTGGAGGGGAAAGAAGAGGGGGAGGGAGGGGGAGGTGGAGGGGATTAAGAGGGGGAGGGAGGGGGGTGGTGGAGGGGAATGAAGAGGGGGAGGGAGGGGTTGGTGGAGGGGAATGGAGGGAGGGGGAGGTGGAGTGGAATGAAGAGGGGGAGGGAGGGGGTGGTGGATGGGAATGAAGAGGGGGAGGGAGGGATTGGTGGAGGGGAATGAAGAGGGGGAGGGAGGGGGTGGTGGAGGGGAATGAAGAGGGGGAGGGAGGGGGTGGTGGAGGAGAAAGAAGAGGGGGAGGGAGGGGGTGATGGAGGAGAATGAAGAGGGGGAGGGAGGGGGTGGTGGAGGGGAATGAAGGGGGGGAGGGAGGGATTGGTGGAGGGGAATGAAGAGGGGGAAGGAGGGGGTGGTGGAGGGGAATGAAGAGGGGGAGGGAGGGGGTGGTGGAGGGGAATGAAGAGGAGGAGGGTGGGGGAGGTAGATGGGAATGAAGAGGGGGAGGGAGGGGGAGGTGGAGGGGAATGAAGTGAGGGAGGGAGGGGGAGGTGGAGGGGAATGAAGAGTGGGAGGGAGGGGGAGGTGGAGGGGAATGAATAGGGCGAGGGAGAGGATTGTCGAGGGCAATGAAGATGGGAAGGGAGGGGGAGGAGGATGGGAATGAAGAGGGGGAGGGAGGGAGTGGCGGGGGGAATGAAGAGGGAGAGGGAGGGGCAGGTGGAGGGAAATGAAGAGGGGAGGGAGGGGGAGGTGGAGGGGAATGAAGAGGGGGTGGGAGGGGGTGGGGAGGGGAATGAGGAGGGGGAGGGAGGGGGAGCTGGAGGGGAATGAAGAGGGAGAGGGAGGGGGAGGTGTAGGGGAATGAAGAGGGGGAGGGAGGGGGAGGTGGAGTGGGAGATGGGAGTGAGAGTGCAGAGTGTGGTGGGGAGGAGGAGGGGACGGGAGTGGAGTGGGGAAAGGAGTGGAGTGGACAGGGCAGTGGAGAAGGGGACTCGCGGAGGGTAGTGGGGGAGGTGTAGGGTAGTGTTGGAGGGTAGTGGTGGAGGGTTGTGGGTGAGGGTAGTGGGAAGGGTAGTGAAAGATGGGAATGGTGGAGAGGAGTGGGGGAGGCCGATGAGAATTAGGGGGTGGGTGTTGTGGAGGGTATTGGGGAGGGGGTAGGGCGGAAGGGTGAAGGGGAGATGGAAGGGAGTGGGGGAATAGAGTGGGGAAGGAGGGGGAAGGGCGGGGAGGGGGATGGGAGTGGTAGAGGGGGAGCAGGAAGGGAATAAGTGAGGGCAGTGGGAAGGGGTGCAGGGAACGGGGAGGAGCATTAGGGGAGTGGGGGAGGGTGAGTGGGGCAGAGGGAGGGTTGTGGGGAGGGAGAGGGTATGGGAGCGGGAGAGGGTTGTGAGTGAAGGGGTGTAGGGGAGGGGAGAGGAGTGGGGAGTCTAGTGGCGGATGGGAGTGAAGGAGGAAAGTGGTGGAGTGGGGGAGGGAGGGGAAAGGGGAGTGGGGGAGGCGAGTGGGGGAGGGGGATGTGGGACGGGAAGTGGAGTGGGGCAGGGGAGGGTGAGTAGGTGATTGGGGAGGGGGAGGGAATTGGGAGACGCAAGTGAGTGTGCAGAGGGTGGTGGGGGAGGGGAGAGGGGAGTGGAGTGGGGAAAGGAGGCGAGTGGACAGGGCAGTGAAGAAGGGGACTCGAGGAGGGTAGTGGGGGAGGTGTAGGGTAGTGGTGGAGGGTAGTGTGGGAGGGTAGTTGGGGAGGGTAGTGAAAGATGGGAGTGGCGGAGCGGAGTGTGGGAGGCTGATGAGAAGTAGGGGGTGGGTGTTGTGGAGGGGTTTGGGGAGGGGGAAGAGGGAAGGGGGAAGGGGAGAGGGATGGGAGTGGGGGAATAGAGTGGGCATGGGGAGGGGGAAGGGCGTGGTGGTGGGGAGTGGGGGAGGGGGAGGGGAGGGGAAGGGAATGTGGGAGGGTAGTGGGGGAGGGGGAGGGGAGTGGAGAGGGGAGTCGGGGAGGGGAGTTGAGGGGGAGGGGGTGTTGGGGAGGAGAGGGGAGGGGGAAGTGGGTGGGTTGTTGGGGAGGAGAGGGGAGGGGGTCGGTGATGGGGTGTTGGGGAGGAGAGGGGAAAGGGAATGGGGGTGGGGGGAGGGAATGGGGAGGGGAGGGTGGGATGGGCTGGCGGAATGAGGAATGGGGGAGGAGAGTGGAGAGAGGAATGGGAGAGGGGAGGTGGAGGTGATTGAGGAGGATTGGGGAGTGGATGTGTGAATTGGAGTAGTGGAAAGGGGAGGGGAGTCATGAGGGGCGTGGGGAAAGGAGGGAAGTGGTGAGATAGGTGTGGAAGGGGGTGAGGGAGGGAAGTGGGGGAGGGGTGTGGGGGAGTGGAGTGGGAGAGGGTGAGTGGGATTGGGGGAGGGTGAGTGGGATTGGGGGAGGGTGAGTGAGATTGGGGGAGGGTGAGTGGGATTGGGGGAGGGGCGTAGGGAGTGGGAGTGGAGGATGAGAGTGAGGAGTGGGGGACGTGACAGGGGAGTGGGGGAGGGAGATGTGGGAAGGATATTAGGAGGGGACTGAGGGAGCAAAGATGGGAGTGATGGAGAGGAGTGGGGGAGGGGAGAGTTGGGGGTTAGGGGAGGGAATTGGGGAGGGGAGCAGGGGAGGGGAGTGGTGGGAGGGGTTGGTGGGTTGGGCGGGAGAGAAGAGTGAGGAGGGGAGTGTGGGAGGGGTTGGGGGTAGGGAGTGTGGCAGAGTGGGGGAGGAGTGGTGGGATTGGCAGAAGAGTGGGGGAGGGGAGTGGGAGAGGTGTGTTGGGGAGGGGAGTGAGGGAGGGGTTGGGGGGTAAGGGTTGGGTTGTAAGGGTTGGGGAGGGAGGGGAGTGAGGGAGATGAGTGGGGAGAGGAGTGAGGCGAGGGGTCGGAGAGGGAAGGGAGTGGGGGAATGGAGTGGGGAAGAGGAGGGGAGTTCGGGGGTGGGGAGGGGAGTGGGAGTGGATTGGGGTGGGGAGGGTTCTGCTGGAGGGGAGTGCGGGAGAGGAGGGGGTGAGGGGAGGGAGTGGGGGAGGGGAATGGGAGAGGGGACTGGGTGAGAGAAGTGGGAGTTAGGGAGGGACTAGGAAGGGGAGTGGGTGAAGGCGGTTGGGGAAATTGGAGTGAGTGTGTGAGGTGGGCAGGTGAAAGGAGGGGAGTTGGGAAGGGGTGGGGGAGGGAAGGGCGGTGGGAGATGTGGGAGAGGAAGTGGAGTAGAGTAGGGGGCTGTGAGGGGAGGGATATGTGAGAGGTGAAGGGAGTCGCGGAGGGGAGGGCAATGGTGGCAGCGGGTGTGGAGGAGGATAGTGGGGAGGGGGGTAGAGGGATGGGAGACGAGTGGGGAGGGAAGTGCGGAGGGGAGTGGGGTGTGGGGTAGGTGAGTGGGGGAGAGGAGTGGGGGAGGGGAGGTCTTGGGGGAGGGGAGAGGCTGGGGGAACCGTTTGAGGAAGGGGAGTGGGGGAGGGGAGTAGGGAGGAGTGGGGGAGGGGAGTGGGGGCGGAGTGGGGGAGGGGAGTGGGGGGAGGGATTGGGGACAGGAGTGAGGGGAGGGGTTGGGGAGGGAGGGGAGAGGGGGAGTGGAGTGGGGAGAGGGTAGTTAGGGGAATGGAGGAGGGAATGGAGGAGTGGATTTGCAGTTGGGAATGGGAGGGGAGTGGAGGGGAGGGGGTGGTGAGGCATGTGGGGGGGGGGCAGGGGTGTGGGGGAGGGCAGGTTGTGGGGGAGGGAGAGTTGGAATGAGGGTGCAGGGGAACGGGAGTGGGTTAGGGTTAGGGTGAGTGAGGGATGGGAGTGGGGTAGGGGAGTGTGGGGAGAGTTGGGGAGGGCAGAGTGGAAGGGGAGGGGGGAGGGGAGTGGGGGACGGTAGTGGAGGATGGAGTGGGGGAGTGGAGTGGGGTGGAGGGGAGTAGGGGAGGGGTGTTTGGGAGTGGAGTGGGGTAATGGTAGGGGAGGGAGAGAAGTGGGAGAGGGGAGGGAGTGCAGTGGGGGAGGAGATGGAGGGGAGTGGGGGAGGGGGACAGGAGAGCGGGGAGTGGGTAGGTCTTTGGGGCAGGGGAGTGGGGGTGAGGTGGGTATGGGAGGGTAGTGAGGGAGGGGATTGGGTGCAGGGTGTTGGGGGAGGTAGAGGGGCAGGGGTATGGGCGAGGCGAGTGGGGGAGGGGCGGGGGTGAAGGTGAGTTGGCAGAGGAGTTGGGAGGGGTGTTTGGGAGGGGCGGTGGAGGAGTGGGGAGTGGGGTAGGGGAGTTGGGGACGAGGGACGGGAGAGAGGGTAGTGGGGGAAGGTAGTGGGGGAGGGGCATTTGAGGGTAGGGCCGTTGTAGGGGAGTGGCGGATGGGTGTGGGTGAGAGGGAGTGTGGGGTTGGAGGGAAGTGGGGGGATGTGAGGGGGAGGGCAGTGTGGAGGGAAACCAGGTGTGAGGGGGAGAGGGTGCGGACAAGGGGTGTAGGGGAGCGAAGTGTGCAGTGGGGGACTGGAGTGGACGATAGGAGTGAGGGAGGGGAGTGGGATGTGGGAGGGGAAAGGGGAGTGGGGACCGGAGTCCAGTGGGGGAGGGGTGCATTGAGGGGAATGGCAGAATGAGAGGGGAGGTGAGTGGGGAATGCAGAAGTGGAGTGGAGGATGGGGAGTGGGGAAATAGGAAGGGGAAGGGGAGTGTGTGTAATGGTGAGGGGGAGGGGAGTGGGAGGGGGAGGGGAGTGTGAGGGGGAGGGAGAGGGTAGTGTGGAAGGAGGTTGGGGAGGGGAGTGGGGGATGGGGAGGGGGAGTGTGGCAGAGAGTGGGGAAGGGGAGTTGGAGAGGGGAGTGGGGGAGGGAAATGGTCAGAAGGGAGGGGGAGAGTGGGAGGAGGAGTGTGGTAGAAGGAGAGAGTGAGATCGGCGGAGGGGAGATTGGAAGGGAGTGGTGGAAGGGAGTGGGGGAGAGGGTAGGGGAATGAAGAGGGGGCGGGAGGGCAAGGTGGAGGGGTATGAAGTGTCGGAGGGAGGGGGTGTTGGAGGGGAATGAAGGGGGGAGGGAGGGGAATGTGGAGGGGAATGAAGAGGGAGAGGGAGGGGAAGGTGGAGTGGAATGAAGAGGGGAGGGAGGGGGTGGTGGAGGGGAATGAAGAGGGGGGAGGGGGAGATGGAAGGGAATGAAGAGGGGGAGGGAGCGGGTGGTGAAGGGGAATGAAGAGGGGGAGGGAGGGGGAGGTGGAGGGGAATGAAGAGGGGGAGGGAGGGGGTGGTAAAGTGGAATGCAGAGGGGGAGGGAGGTAGAGGTGGAGGGGAATGAAGAGGGGGGTGGGGGAGGTGGAAGGGAATGAAGAGGGGGAGGGAGCATGTGTTGAAGGGGAATGAAGAGGGGGAGGGAGGGGGAGGTGGAGGGGAATGAAGAAGGGGAGGGAGGGGGAGGTGGAGGGGAATGAAGAGGGGGAGGGAGGGGGAGGTGGAGGGGAATGAAGAGGGGGAGGGAGGGTGTGGTGGAGTGGAATGAAGAGGGGGAGGGAGGGGGTGGTGGAGGGGAATGAAGAGGGGGAGGGAGGGGGTGGTGGAGGAGAAAGAAGAAGGGGAGGGAGCTGGTGGTGGAGGAGAATGAAGAGGGGGAGGGAGGGGGAGTCGGAGGGGAATGAGGAGGGGGAGGGAGGGGGAGGTGGAGGGGAATGAAGAGGGGAGGGAGGGGGAGGTGGAGGGGAACGAAAAGGGGGAGGGAGGGGTGGTGGAGGGGAATGAAGAGGGGGTGGGAGGGGGATGTGGAGGGGAATGAAGAGGAGGAGGGAGTGGGAGGTGGAGGGGAAAGAAGAGGGGGAGGGAGGGGGAGGGGGAGGTGAATGAAGACAGGAAAGGAGTGGGTGGTGGAGGTGAATGAAAATAGGGAGGGAGGGGTTGGTGATGGATAATGGAGGGAGGGGGAGGTGGAGGGGAATAAAGTGGGGGAGGGAGTGGGTGGTGGAAGAGAAAGAAGAGGGGGAGGGAGGGGGTGGTGGAGGAGAATGAAGAGGGGGACTGAGGTGGTGGTGGAGGGGAATGAAGAGGGGAGGGACGGAGTGGTGGAGGGGAATGACGAGGTGTAGGGAGGGGGAGGTGGATGGGAATGATGATGCGGAGGGAGGGGGTGGTGGAGGGGTATGAAAATAGGGAGGGAGGGGTTGGTGATGGATAATGGAGGGAGGGGGAGGTGGAGGGGAATAAAGTGGGGGAGGGAGTGGGTGGTGGAAGAGAAAGAAGAGGGGGAGGGATGGGGTGGTGGAGGAAAATGCAGAGGGGGAAGGGAGGTGGTGGTGGAGGGGAATGAAGAGGGGGAGGGAGTGAGTGGTGGAGGGGAATGAAGAGGGGGAGGGAGGGGTGGTGGAGGGGAATTAAGAGTGGGAGGGAGGGGTAAGTGGAGGGGAATGAAGAGGGGGAGGGAGAGGGTTGTGGAGGGGAATGAAGAGGGGGAGGGAGGGGGTGGTGGAGGGGAATGGAGAGGCAGAGGGAGGGGGAGGTATCGGGGAATGAAGAGAGGAGGGAGGGGGTGGTGGAGGGGAATGAAGAGGGGGAGGGAGGGGGTGGTGGAGGGGAATGAAGAGGGGGAGGGAGGGGGAGGAGGATGGGAATGAAGATGGGGAGGGAGGGAGTGGTGGGGGGAATGAAGAGGGGGAGGGAGGGGGAGGTGTAGGGGAATGAAGAGGGGGAGGGAGGGGTTGTGGAGGGGAATGAAGAGGGGGAGTGAGGGGGTGGTGGAGGGGAATGAAGATGGGAAGGGAGGTGTAGGTGGATGGGAATGAAGAGGGGGAGGGAGGGGGAGGAGGATGGGAATGAAGAGGGGGAGGGAGGGGGTGGTGGAGGGGTATGAAGAGGGGAGTGAGGGGGAGCTGGAGGGGAATGAAGATGGAGAGGGAGGGGGTGGTGGAGGAGAATGAAGAGGGAGAGGGAGGGGGAGGTGTAGGGGAATAAAGAGGGGGAGGGAGGAGGTGGTGGATGGGAATGAAGATGCGGAGGGAGGGGGTGGTGTTGGGGAATGAAGAGAGGGAGGGGGTGGTGGAGGAGAATGAAGAGGGGGAGGGAGGGGGTGGTGTTGGGGAATGAAGAGAGGGAGGGAGGGGGTGGTGGATGGGAATGAAGATGCGGAGGGAGGGGGTGGTGGAGGGGTATGAAAGTGGGGAGGGAGGGGTTGGTGATGGATAATGGAGGGAGGGGGAGGTGGAGATGAATGAAGGGGGAGGGAGGGGTGGTGGAGGGGAATAAAGTGGGGGAGGGTGGTGGTGTTGGATGGGAATGAAAAGGGGGAGGGAGTGGGTGGTAGAGGAGAAAGAAGCGGGGGCGGGATGGGGTGGTGGAGGAAAATGCAAAGGGGGAGGGAGGTGGTGGTGGAGGGGAATGAAGAGGGGGAAGGAGTGAGTGGTGGAGGGGAATAAAGAGGGGGAGGGAGGGGGTGGTGGAGGGGAAAGAAGAGGAGGACGGTGGGGAGGTGGATGGGAATGAAGAGGGGGAGGGAGGGGAGGTGGAGTGGAATGAAGAGGGGCAGGAAGGGCTTGGTGAATAATGAAGAGGGGGAGGGAGGGGGAGCTTGAGGGGAATGAAGAGAGGGAAGCAGGGGGTGTGGAGGGGAATTATGAGTGGGAGGGAGAGGGTTGTGGAGGGGAATGAAGATGGGGAGGGAGGGGGAGGAGGATGGGAATGAAGAGGGGGAGGGAGGGAGTGGTGGAGGGGAATGAAGATGGGGAGGGAGGGGGAGGTGGATGGGAATGAAGAGGGGGAGGGAGGGGGTGCTGGAGGGGTATGAAGAGGGGGAGTGAGGGGGAGCTGGAGGGGAATGGAGAGGGAGAGGGAGGGGGATGTGTAGGGGAATGAAGAGGTGGAGGGAGGGGTTGGTGGAGGGGAATGAAGAGGTGGAGGGAGGGGGTGGTGCAGGAGAATGAAGATGGGGAGGGAGGGGCAGGTGGAGGGGAATGAAGAGGGGAAGGGTGTGGGTGATGGAGTAGAATGAAGATGGGGAGAGAAGGGGAGCTGGAGGGGAATGGAGAGGGAGAGGGAGGGGGATGTGTAGGGGTATGAAGAGGGGGAGGGAGGGGGAGGCGGAGGGGAATGAAGAGGGGGAGAGAGGGGGAGGTGGAGGAGAATGAAGATGGGGAGGGACTGGTTGGTGGAAGGGAATGGAGGGAGGGGGAGTTGGAGTGGAATGAAGAGGGGGAGGGAGTGGTTGGTGGAGGGGAATGAAGAGGGGGAGGGTGTGGGTGGTGGAGGAGAAAGAAGAGGGGGAGGGAGGGAGTGGTGGAGGGGAATGAAGAGGCGGAGGGAGGGGGTGGTGGAGGGGAATGAAGAGGGGGAGGGAGGGGGTGGTGGAGGAGAAAGAAGAGGGGGAGGGTAGGGGTGGTGGTGGAGAATGAAGAGGGGGAGGGAGGGGATGGTGGAGGGGAATGAAGAGAGGGAGGGAGGGAGTGGTGGAGGGGAATGAAGAGGGGGAGGGAGGAGGTGGTGGAGGGGAATGAAGAGTAGGAGGGTGGGGGAGGTGGATGGGAATGAAGAGGGGGAGGGAGTGGAGGTGGAGGGGAATGAAGAGAGGGAGGGAGGGGGAGGTGGAGTGGAATGAAGAGGGGCATGAAGGGCTTGGTGAAGAATGAAGAAGGTGAGGGAGGGGGAGCTTGAGGGGAATGAAGAGAGGGAGGCAGGGGTGGTGGAGGGGAATGAAGAGGGGAGGGAGGGGTTTGTGGAGGGGAATGAAGATGGGGAGGGAGGGGGAGGAGGATGGGAATGAAGAGGGGGAGAGAGGGGGTGGTGGAGGAAAATGAAGAGGGGAGGGAGGGGTAGGTGGAGGGGAATGAAGAGAAGGAAGGAGGGGGTGTTGGATGGGAATGAAGAGGGGGAGGGAGGGGGAGGAGGAGGGGAATGAAGAGGGGGAGGGAGGGGTAGGTGGAGGGGAATGAAGAGAAGGAAGGAGGGGGTGTTGGATGGGAATGAAGATGCGGAGGGAGGGGGTGGTGGAGGGGTATGAAAGTGGGGAGGGAGGGGTTGGTGATGGATAATGGAGGGAGGGGGAGGTGGAGATGAATGAAGGGGGGAGGGAGGGGTGGTGGAGGGGAATAAAGTGGGGGAGGGTGGTGGTGTTGGATGGGAATGAAAAGGGGGAGGGAGTGGGTGGTAGAGGAGAAAGAAGAGGGGGCGGGATGGGGTGGTGGAGGAAAATGCAAAGGGGGAGGGAGGTGGTGGTGGAGGGGAATGAAGAGGGGGAAGAAGTGAGTGGTGGAGGGGGATGAAGAGGGGGAGGGAGGGGGTGGTGGAGGGGAAAGTAGAGGAGGACGGTGGGGAGGTGGATGGGAATGAAGAGGGGGAGGGAGAGGAGGTGGAGGGGAATGAAGAGGGGGAGGGAGGGGAGGTGGAGTGGAATGAAGAGGGGCAGGAAGGGCTTGGTGAATAATGAAGGGGGGAGGGAGGGGGAGCTTGAGGGGAATGAAGAGGGGGAGGGAGGGAGTGGTGGAGGGGAATGAAGATGGGGAGGGAGGGGGAGGTGGATGGGAATGAAGAGGGGGAGGGAGGGGGTGGTGGAGGGGTATGAAGAGGGGGAGTGAGGGGGAGCTGGAGGGGAATGGAGAGGGAGAGGGAGGGGGATGTGTAGGGGAATGAAGAGGTGGAGGGAGGGGTAGGTGGAGGGGAATGAAGAGGTGGAGGGAGGGGGTGGTGCAGGAGAATGAAGATGGGGAGGGAGGGGCAGGTGGAGGGGAATGAAGAGGGGAAGGATGTGGGTGGTGGAGTAGAATGAAGATGGGGAGAGAAGGGGATCTGGAGGGGAATGGAGAGGGAGAGGGAGGGGGATGTGTAGGGGAATGAAGAGGGGGAGGGAGGGGGAGGCGGAGGGGAATGAAGAGGGGGAGAGAGGGGGAGGTGGAGGAGAATGAAGATGGGGAGGGACTGGTTGGTGGAAGGGAATGGAGGGAGGGGGAGTTGGAGTGGAATGAAGAGGGGGAGGGAGTGGTTGGTGGAGGGGAATGAAGAGGGGGAGGGTGTGGGTGGTGGAGGAGAAAGAAGAGGGGGAGGGAGGGGATGGTGGAGGGGAATGAAGAGAGGGAGGGAGGGAGTGGTGGAGGGGAATGATGAGGCGGAGGGAGGGGGTGGTGGAGGGGAATGAAGAGGGGGAGGGTGGGGGTGGTGGTGGAGAATGAAGAGGGGGAGGGAGGGGATGGTGGAGGGGAATGAAGAGAGGGAGGGAGGGTGTGGTGGAGTGGAATTAAGAGGGTTATGGAGGGGGTGGTGGAGTGGAATGAAGAGAAGGAAGGAGGGGGTGTTGGATGGGAATGAAGAGGGGGAGGGAGTGGGAGGAGGAGGGGAATGAAGAGGGGGAGGGAGGGGTAGGTGGAGGGGAATGAAGAGAAGGAAGGAGGGGGTGTTGGATGGGAATGAAGAGAGGGAGGGAGGGGTGGTGGAGGAGAATGAAGAGGGGGAGGGATGGGGTGGTGGAGTGGAATTAAGAGGGTTATGGAGGGGGTGGTGGAGTGGAATGAAGAGGGGGAGCGAGGGGGTGGTGGAGTGGAATTAAGAGGGTTATGGAGGGGGTGGTGGAGTGGAATGAAGAGGGGGAGGGAGGGGGTGGTGGAGTGGAATGAGGAGGGGGAGGGAGGGAGTGGTGGAGGGGAATGATGAGGCGGAGGGAGGGGGTGGTGGAGGGGAATGAAGAGGGGGTGGGTGTGGGTGGTGGAGGAGAAAGAAGAGGGGGAGGGTGGGGGTGGTGGAGGAGAAAGAAGAGGGGGAGGGAGGGGATGGTGGAGGGGAATGAAGAGAGGAAGGGAGTGAGTGGTGGAGGAGAATGAAGAGGGGGAGGGAGGGAGTGGTGGTGGAGAATGAAGAGGCGGAGGGAGGGGATGGTGGAGGGGAATGAAGAGAGGGAGGGAGGGAGTGGTGGAGGGGAATGATGAGGCGGAGGGAGGGGGTGGTGGAGGGGAATGAAGAGGGGGAGGGAGGGGGTGGTGGAGGGGAATGAAGAGGGGGAGGGAGTGGAGGTGGAGGGGAATGAAGAGAGGGAGGGAGGGGGAGGTGGAGTGGAATGAAGAGGGGCAGGAAGGGCTTGGTGAAGAATGAAGAAGGTGAGGGAGGGGGAGCTTGAGGGGAATGAAGAGAGGGAGGCAGGGGGTGTGGAGGGGAAAGAAGAGGGGGAGGGAGGGGTGGTGGAGGGGAATGAAGAGGGGAGGGAGGGGTTTGTGGAGGGGAATGAAGATGGGGAGGGAGGGGGAGGAGGATGGGAATGAAGAGGGGGAGGGACGGGGAGGTGGAGGGGAATGAAGAGGGGGAGGGAGGGGCAAGTGGAGGGGAATGAAGAGGGGGAGGGAGGGGGAGGTGGAAAGGAATGAAGAGGGGGAGGGAGGCGGAGGTGGATGGGAATGAAGAGGGGGAGGGAGGGGGAGGAGGAGGGGAATGAAGAGGGGGAGGGAGGGGGAGGAGGAGGGGAATGAAGAGGGGGAGGGAGGCGGAGGTGGATGGGAATGAAGAGGGGGAGGGAGGGGGAGGTGGAGGGGAATGAAGAGGGGGAGGGAGGGGTAGGTGGATGGGAATGAAGAGGGGGAGGGAGGGGGAGGTGGAGGGGAATAAAGAGGGGGAGGGAGGGGGAGGTGGAGGGGAATGAAGAGGGGGAGGGAGGGGGAGGTGGAGGGGAATGAAGAGGGGGAGGGAGGCGGAGGTGGATGGGAATGAAGAGGGGGAGAGAGGGTGTTGTGGATGGGAATGAAGAGGGGGAGGGAGGGGTAGGTGGAGGGGAATGAAGAGAAGGAGGGAGTGGTGGTGGAGGGGAATGAAGAGGGGGAGGGAGGAGGAGGTGGAGGGCAATGAAGAGAAGGAAGGAGGGGGTGTTGGATGGGAATGAAGAGAGGGAGGGAGGGAGGGGTGGTGGATGGGAATGACGATGGGGAGTGATGGGGTGGTGGAGTCGAATTAAGAGGGTTATGGAGGGGGTGGTGGAGTGGAATGAAGAGGGGGAGGGAGGGGGTGGTGGAGTGGAATTAAGAGGGTTATGGAGGGGGTGGTGGAGTGGAATGAAGAGGGGGAGGGAGGGGGTGGTGGAGTGGAATGAGGAGGGGGAGGGAGTGGGAGTTGGATGGGAATGAAGATGCGGAGGGAGGGGGAGTGGAGGGGAATGAAGAAGTGGAGGGAGGAGGTGGTGGATGGGAATGAAGAGGGGACGAAGGGGGAGGGAGGGGGAGGTGGGCAATGAACAGGCGGAGGGAGGGGGTGGTGGAGGGGAATGAAGATCTGGAGGGAGGAGGTGGTGGATGGGAATGAAGAGGGGACGAAGGGGAGGGAGGGGGAGGTGGGCAATGAACAGGCGGAGGGAGGGGGTGGTGGAGGGGAATGAAGATGTGGAGGGAGGGGGTGGTGGATGGGAATGAAGAGGGGGAGGGAGGGGGTGGTGGAGGGGAATGAAGAGGGGGAGGGTGTAGTGGAGAGGAGTGGGGGAGAGGAGTGGGGGAGAAGAGTGGGGAAAGGAGGGGTGGGGAGTGGATGGGGGAGAGGAATGGGGAGGGGACGGGTAAGGGAGTGTGTGAATGGAGTGGGTGGGATAGGAATTTGGGGTAAGGAGGGGGAAGAGAGTGGGGCAGCGGTGTTGGAGAGGGTGAGTGCGGAGGGCAGTGGACTGATGAGGGGAATGTACAAGGGCAGTGGAGGAGGGGCGTGGGGGAAGTGAGTGTGAGAGTGGGGAGGGAAGGGGAGGGGAGTGGGGGAGCGGAGCGGAGTAGGGGAGTGGGGTAGGGGTGTGGTGTTGGGGTGTGGGGTAGGGGAGGGCGGGGAGGGGAGTGTGGGCAGGGAGCGGAGTAGGGGAGTGGGGAATGGGAGTTTGTGAGGGGAGTGGGGAGGAGAGTTGGGGAGGGGAGTTGCAGAGAGGAGAGGGGTAGAGGAGTGTAGTAGCGGAGTGTGGTAAAGGAGTGGGGTGAGTGATTGGGGTAGGGGAGTGAGGGAGGGGTTTGGGGACAGGGAGTGGTGTAGGGGAGAGGCGTGTTTGAGTGGGCGTGGGGTGAGCGGAGCGGAGTGGGGGAGGGGAGTGGAGGGAAGGGGAGTTGGGGAGTGGAGTGGGGGACGTGTTTGGGGTAGGAGAGTTGGGTAGTGCAGGGCAGTGAGGAGTTGGAGGGAAGGGGAGTGGGGTAGGGGAATGCGGTAGGTGTGTCGAGTTGGGGAGTGGGTTACGGTAGTGGGGGAGTGTTGTGGGGTAGGGGAGTGGGGTAGGGGTGTGGGGTAGGGAGTGGGGGAGGGTAGTGGTGGATGGGATTGTGCTGCGGGAGGGCAGTGAGGAGGTGCAGGGAAGCGGAGTGGTGGAACGCGAGTGGGAAAGGGTAGTGGTGGAGGGGAGTGGGGAGGGGAGTGGGGAAGGGGAATGGGGCAGAGGAGTGGGGAAGAGGAGTGGGGAGGGGAGTGGGGGAGGTTAGTGTGGGAGGGGAGCGGGGGAGGGGAGCGGGGAGGGGAGTTGTGGAAGTGAGTGAGGGAGGGGAGTGTGAGAGGAGAGTGGGTGAGGGGAGTTGGGGAGGGGAGTTGGGGATGGGAGTTGGGGAGGGGAGTGGGGGAGGGGGGTGGGGCAGGGGAGTTGGGGAGTGGAGTGGGGGAGGGGAGTTAGGGAGGGGTGTTGGGGAGGGGAGTTGGGGAGGGGGGCGGGGTAGGGGAGTGACGGAGGGCAGTTCGGGAGGGGAGTGGGTAGGGGAGTGAGGGTGGGGAGCGGGGCAGGGAAGTGGGTTATGGGAGTTTGTGAGGTGAGTGGGGGATGAGAGTTGGGGAGGAGAGTTGGGGAGGAGATTTACGGAGAGGAGAGGGGGAGGGGAGTGGGGTAGAGGAGTGTGGTATAGGAGTAGGGTGTGTGAGTGGGGTAGGTGAGTGAAGGAGTGGAGTGGGCGACAGGGAGTGGGATATGGGAGTGGGGGAGGGGAGCGGAGTAGGGATGTGGGGTAGGGGTATGGTGTCGGGGAGTGGGGTAGTGGAGTGGGATAGGGGAGTGGGGTCGGGGAGTTGGGTAAGAGAGTGGGGAAGGGAGTTGGGGAGGGGAGTGGGGGAGTGGAGTGTGGTAGGGGAGTGGGGTCGGGGAGTTGGGTAAAAGAGTGGGGGAGGAGGTGGGACAGGGGAGTGGGGCAGGGGAGTGGGGGAGGGGAGCGGAGTAGGGGTGTGGTATAGGGGAGTGGGGTAGTGGAGAGGGGTAGGGGAGTGGGGTCGGGGAGTTGGGTAAGAGAGTGGGGAAGGGTGTTGGGGAGGGGAGTGGGGGAGTGGAGTGTGGTAGGGGAGTGGGGTCGGGGAGTTGGGTAAAAGAGTGGGGGAGGAGGTGGGGCAGGGGAGTGGGGCAGGGGAGTGGGGGAGGGGAGTTGGGGAGGTGAGTGAGGGAGGAGAGTGGGGGAGGGGAGTGTGGTAGGGGAGTGGGGTCGGGGAGTTGGGTAAAAGAGTGGGGGAGGAGGTGGGGCAGGGGAGTGGGGCAGGGGAGTGGGGGAGGGGAGTTGGGGAGGTGAGTGAGGGAGGAGAGTGGGGGAGGGGAGTTGGGGAGTGGGGGAGGGGAGTTGGGGAGCGGAGTGGGGGAGGGGAGTGGGGGACGGGAGTGTGGGAGGGGAGTTGGAATGGGAGTTGAGGAGGGGTGTGGGGGAGGGGTGTGGGGGAGGGATGCGGAGTAGGGGGTGGGGTATGGGAGTTGGTGAGGGGCGTGGGGGAGGAGAAGGGGGAGGGGAGTTGGGGAGGGAAGTTGGTGAGGGACATTGCAGAGAGGAGTTTTAGAGGGGAGTTCGGGATGGGAGTTGGGGAGGGTAGTTGGGGTATGGGAGTTTGTGTGAGGAGTGGGGGAGGAGAGTTGGGGAGGGGAGTTGGTGTGGGGAGTTGGGGAGGGAAGTGGGGGAGGGGAGTTGGGGAGGGGCGTTGCAGAGGGGAGTTGCAGAGGGGTGTTGGGGAGGTGAGTTGGGGAGGGGAGTTGGGGAGGGGTTTTAGGGTATGGGAGTTTGTGTGTGGAGTGGGGGACGAGAGTTGGGGAGGGGAGTTGGGGAGGGGAGTTGGGGAGGGAAGTGGGGGAGGGGAGGGGAGTTGGGTAGAGGAGTGGGGTGTAGGAGTAGGGTGGTGAGTGGGGTAGGGGAATGAGGGAGGGGAGTGGGGGACAGGGATTGGGGTAGGGGAGTGGGGTAGGGGTGTGGGGGAGGGGAGCGGAGTAGGGGAGTGGGGCAGGGGTGTTGTGTCGGGGAGTGTGATAGGGGAGTGGGGGGAGGGGAGTGGGGGCAGGGAGCGGAGTAGGGGAGTGGGGTATGGGAGTTAGTGAGGGCAGTGGGGGAGGAGAGTTGGGGAGGAGAGTTGCGGAGAGGAGAGGGGTAGAGGAGTGTGGTAGAGGAGTGGGGTGAGTGATTGGGGTAGGGGAGTGAGGGAGGGGAGTGGGGGACAGGGAGTGGGGTAGGGGAGTGGCGTATTTGTGTGGGGGCGGGGAGAGGAGAGTGGAGTGGGGGAGGGGAGTGTGGTACGGGAGGGCAGTGAGGAGGTGCAGGGAAGCGGAGTGGTGGAACGGGCGTGGGGGAGGGGAGTGGGGGAGGGGAGTGGGGGTGGGGAGTGGTGTAGGGGAATGGGCAGAGGAGTGGGGCAGAGGAGTGGGGCAGAGGAGTGGGGAGCGTTTTGGGGGAGGTTAGTGTGGGAGGGGAGCGGGGGAGGGGAGCGGGGGAGGGTAGTAGTGGAAGTGAGTGAGGGAGGGGAGTGTGGGAGGAGAGTGGGGGAGGGGAGTTGGGGAGGGGAGTTGGAGAGGGGAGTTGGGGAGGGGAGTTGGAGAGGGGAGTTGGGGAGGGGAGTTGGGGAGGGGAGCGGGGTAGGGGAGTGAGGGAGGGGAGTTGGGAGGGGAGTGAGCGAGCGGAGCGGAGTAGGGGTGTGGGGTATGGGAGTTGGTAAGGGGAGTGGGGGAGGAGAGTTGGGGAGGGGCGTTGTGGAGAGGAGCGGGGTAGAGGAGTGGGGTGTAGGAGTAGGGTGGTGAGTGGGGGAGGGATGCGGAGTAGGGGAGTGGGGTATGGGAGGGAGGAGAGTTGGGGAGGGGTGTTGGGGAGAGGAGTTGGGGAGGGAAGTGGGGGAAGGGAGGGTGAGGGGAGTTGGGGACTGGAGTGGAGGAGGGGAGTCGGGAGGGGAGTGCCGTACGGGTGTTGGGGAGGGGAGATGGCGAGGGGAGGGGCAAGGGGAGGTTGGTACGGGAGCGGGGGAGGGGTGTTTATGCAGGGAGTGGGGGAGTGGAGTGGTGGAGGGAAGTTGCGGTGAGGAGAGGGGGATGGGAGTTGGGTAGAGGAGTGGGGAGGGGAGTGGGATGTGTGAGAGGGGTAGGGGAGTGAGGGAGGGGAGTGGGGGACATGGAGTGGGGTGGGGGTGTGGGGTAGGGGAGTGGGGGAGCGGAGAGGGGTAGGGGAGTGTGGTAGGGCTGTGGTGGCGGGGAGTGGAGTAAGGGAGATGGGGGAGGGGTGTGGGGGAGGGTAGCGGAGTAGGGGAGTGGGGCAGGCGGGTGATGTCGGGGAGTGTGATAGGGGAGTGGGGGGAGGGGAGTGGGGGCAGGGAGCGGAGTAGGGGAGTGGGGTATGGGAGTTAGTGAGGGGAGTCGGGGAGGAGAGTTGGGGAGGGGAGTTGCGGAGAGGAGAGGGGTAGAGGAGAGTGGTAGAGGAGTGTGGTAGAGGAGTGCGGCGAGTGATTGGGGTAGGGGAGTGAGGGAGAGGAGTGGGGGACAGGGAGTGGGGTAGGGGAGTGGCGTATTTGTGTGGGGGCGGGGAGAGGGGAGTGGAGTGGGTGAGGGGATTTGGGGTATGGGAGTTTGTGTGAGGAGTGGGGGAGGAGAGTTATGGAGGGGTGTTGGGGAGAGGAGTTGGGGAGGGAAGTGGGGGAAGGGAGGGTGAGGGGAGTTGGGGACTGGAGTGGAGGAGGGGAGTAGGGAGGGGAGTGCTGTACGGGTGTTGGGGAGGGGAGTTGGGGATGGGAGGGGCAAGTGGAGGTTGGTACGGGAGTGGGGGAGGGGTGTTCATGCAGGGAGTGGGGGAGTGGAGTGGTGGAGGGAAGTTGCGGTGAGGAGAGGGGGAGGGGAGTTGGGTAGAGGAGTGGGGGAGGGGAGTGGGGTGTGTGAGAGCGTTAGGGGAGTGAGGGAGGGGAGTTGGGGACATGGAGTGGGGTGGGGGAGTGGCGTAAGTGAGTGGGGGCGGAGAGAGGGGAATGGAGTGGTCGAGGCGAGCGGAGGGAAGGGGAGTGGGGAGTGGAGTGGGGGAAGTGTGTGGGGCAGGAGAGTTGGGTAGTGGAGTGCAGTGAGGAGGCGGAGGGGAGGGGAATGGGTAGGGGTGTAGTGTCGGGGAGTGGGGTAGGGGAGTGGGGGAGCGGAGTGGGGTAGGGGAGTGGGGAAGGGGAGTGGGGTTGGTGGTGTGGTGTATGGGAGTGGGGTAGGGGAGTAGTGGAGGGGAGTGCGGTAGGGGAGTGGGGGAGTGGAGTGGGGTAGGAGAGTGGGGGATGGTAGTGGGGGAGGGTAGTGGGGGCTGGGTGTTGTACGGGATGCAGTGAGGAGGTGCAGGGAAGCGGAGTGGGGGAGGGGAGTGGGGGAGGGGAGTGGGGCAGAGGAGTGGAGCAGAGGAGTGGAGCAGAGGAGTGGTGGAGGTTAGTGTGGGAGGGGAGCGGGAGAGGGCAGTTGTGGAGGTGAGTGAGGGAGGGGAGTGGGGGAGGAGAGTTGGGGAGGGGAGTGGGGGAAGGGAGTGTGACAGGGGAGTGCAGCAGGGGAGTTGGGGAGTGGAGTGGGGGAGGGGAGTTGTGGAGGGGATCTGGGGAGGGGAGTGGGGTAGGGGAGTGAGGGAGGGGAGTGGGGAGGGGAGTGAGGTAGGAGAGCGGATTATGGGAGTGGGGTATGGGAGTTGGTGAGGGGAGTGGGGGAGGAGAGTTGGGGAGGGGCATTGCGGAGAGGAGAGGGGGAGGGGAGTGGGGTAGAGGAGTAGGGTATAGGGGTAGGGTGGTCAGTGGGGTAGGGGAATGAGGGAGGGAAGTGGGGGACAGGGAGTGGGGTAGGGGAGTGGGGTAGGGGTGTGGTGGAGGGGAGTGGGGTAAGGGAGTGGAGGAGCGGAGTGGTCGAGGGGAGTGGGGCAGAGGAGTGGGGCAGAAGAGTGGGGCAGAGGAGTGGGGAGCGTTGTGGGGGAGGTTAGTGTGGGAGGGGAGCGGCGGAGGGGAGCGGGGAGTGGAGTTGTGTAAGTGATTGAGGGAGGGAAGTGTGGGAGGAGAGAGAGGGTGGGGAGATGGGGAGGGCAGTTGGGGAGGGGATTGTGGGAGGGGAGTGGGAGAGGGGAGTGGGGGAGGGGAGTTGGGGAGTGGAGTGGGGGAGGAGACTTGGGGAGGGGAGTTGGGGAGGGGGGTTTTGGAGGGGCGTGGGGTTGCGGAGTGAGGGAGGGCAGTTGGGGAGTGGAGCGGAGTAGTGGAGTGGGGTATGGGAGTTGGTGACGGGAGTGGGGGAGGAGAGTTGGGGAGGAGAGTTGGGGAGGGGAATTTGGGGAGGGGAGTTGCGGAGAGGAGAGGGGAAGGGGAGTGGGATCGAAAGGTGGGGTACAGGAGTAGGCTGTGTGAGTGGGGTAGGTGAGTGAAGGAGGGGAGTGGGGGACAGGGAGTGGGGTACGGGAGTGGGGGGAGGGGAGTGGGGGAGGGGAGCGGAGTAGGGGAGTGGGGTAGGGGAGTGGTGTCGGGGAGTGGGGTAGTGGAGAGGGGGAGCGGAGTGGGGTAGGGGAGTGGGGTAGTGGTGTGTGGTAGAGGAGTGACGTGAGTGAGTGCGGTTGGGGATTGAGGGAGGGGAGGGGGGACAGGGAGTGGGGTAGGGGAGTGGCGTATTTGAGTGGGGGCGAGGAGAGGGGAGTGGAGTGGGGGAGGGGAGTGGACGGAAGGGGAGTGGGGGAGTGGAGTGGGGGACGTGTTTGGGGTAGGACAGTTGTGTAGTGGAGGGCAGTGAGGAGGTGGAGGGAAGGGGAGTGGGGAGGGGAGTGGGGTAGGGGTGTCGTGTTGGGGAGTGGGGGAGCGGAGTGGGTTAGGGGAGTGGGGTAGGGGAGTGGGGGCGGGTAGTGGTGAATGGGAGTGTGGTACGCGAGGGCAGTGAGGAGGTGCAGGGAAGCGGAGTGGTGAAACGGGTGCGGGGGAGGGTATTGGGGGAGTGGAGTGGGTGAGGGGAGTGAGGCAGAGGAGTGGGGCACAGGAGTTGTGGAAGTGAGTGAGGGAGTGGAGTGTGGGAGGAGGGTGGGGGAGGGGAGTTGGGGAGGGGAGTTGGGCAGGGGAGTGTGGGAGGGGAGTGGGGGAGGGGAGTTGTGGAAGTGAGTGAGGGAGTGGAGTGTGGGAGGAGGGTGGGGGAGGGGAGTTGGGGAGGGGAGTTGGGCAGGGGAGGGTGGGAGGGGAGTGGGGGAGGGGAGTGGGGAGGCAAGTGGGGCAGAGGAGTGGGGCAGAGGAGTGAGGATCGGTGTGGGGGAGGTTAGTGCGGGAGGGGAGCGGGGCAGGAGTGCGGGGGAGGGGAGCACGGAGGGGAGTTGTGGAAGTGAGTGAGGGAGGGGAGTGTGGGAGGAGGGTGGGGGAGGGTAGTTGGGGAGGGGAGTTGGGCAGGGGAGTGTGGGAGGGGAGTGGGGGAGGGGAGTTGTGGAAGTGAGTGAGGGAGTGGAGTGTGGGAGGAGGGTGGGGGAGGGGAGTTGGGGAGGGGAGTTGGGCAGGGGAGGGTGGGAGGGGAGTGGGGGAGGGGAGTGGGGTAGGGGAGTGGGGTAGTGGTGTGTGGTAGAGGAGTGGGGTGAGTGAGTGGGGTTGGGGAGAGAGGGAGGGGAGTGGGGGACAGGGGGTGGGGTAGGGGAGTGGGGTATGAGAGTTGGTAAGGGGAGTGGGGGAGGAGAGTTGGGGAGTGGAGGGCAATGAGGAGGTGGATGGAAGGGGAGGCGGTAGGAGAGTTGGGGAGCGGAGTGGGGGCGGGGGGCGGAGTAGGGGAGTGGGGTATGGGAGTTGGTGAGGGGAGTGGTGGTGGAGAGTCGGGGAGGGGAGTTGCGGAGAGGGGAGGGGTAGAGGAGTGTGGTGGAGGAGTGTGATAGAGGAGTGGGGTGAGTGAGTGGGTAGGGGAGTGAGGGAGGGGAGTGGGGGAAGGGAGTGGCGTATTTGAGTGGGGAAGGGGAGAGGGGAGTGGAGTGGGGGAGGGGAGTGGAGGGAAGGTGAGTGGGGGAGTGGAGTGGGGGACGTGTTTGGTGTAGGAGAGTTGGGTAGTGGAAGGCAGTGAAGAGGTGGAGGGAAGGGGAGTGGGAGTGGGGGCGGGGAGAGGGGTAGGGGTGTCGTGTTGTGGAGTGGGGGAGTGGAGTGGTGTAGGGGAGTGGGGTAGGGGAGTGGGGTTGGGGAGTGGGGTAGGGGAGTGGGGGCGGGTAGTGGTGAATGGGAGTGTGGTACGGGAGGGAAGTGAGGAGGTGCAGGGAAGCGGAGTGGTGGAACGGGTGTGGGGGAGGGTTGTGGGGGAGTGGAGTGGGCGATTGGAGTGGGGGAGAGGAGTGGGGAGCGTTGTGGGGCAGGTTTGTGCGGGAGGGGAGCGTGGGAGGGGATTGGGGGAGGGGAGCACGGAGGGGAGTTGTGGAAGTGAGTGAGGGAGGGGAGTGTGGGAGGAGGGTGGGGGAGGGTAGTTGGGGAGGGGAGTTGGGCAGGGGAGTGTGGGAGGGGAGTGGGGGAGGGGAGTTGTGGAAGTGAGTGAGGGAGTGGAGTGTGGGAGGAGGGTGGGGGAGGGGAGTTGGGGAGGGGAGTTGGGCAGGGGAGGGTGGGAGGGGAGTGGGGGAGGGGAGTGGGGTAGGGGAGTGGGGTAGTGGTGTGTGGTAGAGGAGTGGGGTGAGTGAGTGGGGTTGGGGAGAGAGGGAGGGGAGTGGGGGACAGGGGGTGGGGTAGGGGAGTGGCGTATTTGAGTGGGGGCGGGGATAGGGGAGTGGAGTGGGGGAGGGGAGTGGAGGGAAGGGGAGTGGGGGATTGGAGTGGGGGACGTGTTTGGGGTAGGAGAGTTGGGTAGTGGAGGGAAGTGAGGAGGTGCAGGGAAGCGGAGTGGTGGAACGGGTGTGGGGGAGGGTAGTGGGGGAGTGGAGTGGGGAGGTAAGTGGGGCAGAGGAGTGGGGCAGAGGAGTGAGGATCGGTGTGGGGGAGGTTAGTGCGGGAGGGGAGCGGGGCAGGAGTGCGGGGGAGGGGAGCACGGAGGGGAGTTGTGGAAGTGAGTGAGGGAGGGGAGTGTGGGAGGAGTGTGGGGGAGGGTAGTTGGGGAGGGGAGTTGGGGAGGGGATTGTGGGAGGGGAGTGGGGGAGGGGAGTTGGGGAGGGGAGTGGGGGTGGGGAGTGGTGTAGGGGAATGGGCAGAGGAGTGGGGCAGAGGAGTGGGGCAGAGGAGTGGGGAGCGTTTTGGGGGAGGTTAGTGTGGGAGGGGAGCGGGGGAGGGGAGGGGGGGAGGGTAGTAGTGGAAGTGAGTGAGGGAGGGGAGTGTGGGAGGAGAGTGGGGGAGGGGAGTTGGGGAGGGGAGTTGGAGAGGGGAGTTGGGGAGGGGAGTTGGAGAGGGGAGTTGGGGAGGGGAGTTGGGGAGGGGAGCGGGGTAGGGGAGTGAGGGAGGGGAGTTGGGAGGGGAGTGAGCGAGCGGAGCGGAGTAGGGGAGTGGGGTATGGGAGTTGGTAAGGGGAGTGGGGGAGGAGAGTTGGGGAGGGGCGTTGCGGAGAGGAGCGGGGTAGAGGAGTGGGGTGTAGGAGTAGGGTTGTGAGTGGGGGAGGGATGCGGAGTAGGGGAGTGGGGTATGGGAGTTGGTGAGAAGAGTGTGGGAGGAGAGTTGGGGAGGGGATTTGGGGAGGGGAGTTGGGGAGGCGATTTGGGGTATGGGAGTTTGTGTGAGGAGTGGGGGAGGAGATTTGGGGAGGGGTGTTGGGGAGAGGAGTTGGGGAGGGAAGTGGGGTAAGGGAGGGTGAGGGGAGTTGGGGACCGGAGTGGAGGAGGGGAGTGGGGTTGGGGAGTCGGGTCGGGGTGTGGCGATGGGGAGTGGGGTCGGGAAGTGAGGTAGGGGTGGTGTGGAGGGGAGTGCGTTAGGGGAGTGCGGTAGAGGAGTGGGGGAGGGTAGTGGGGAATGGGAGCGTGGAACGGGGGGGCAGTGAGGAGGTGAAGGGAAGCGGAGTGGTGGACGGGAGAGGGTGAGAGGAGTGGGGGACGGGAGTGGGGGAGGGGAGTGCGGTAGGGGAGTTGGAATGGGAGTTGGAATGGGAGTTGGGGAGGGGAGAGGGGTAGGGGAGTTGGGGAGGGGACTTGAGGAGGGGAGTGGGGGAGAGGAGTGGGCCATTGGAGTGGGTCAGAGGAGTGGGGCAGAGGAGTGGGGAGCGTTGTGAGGCAGGTAAGTGCGGGAGGGGAGCGGGGGAATGGAGCGGGGGAGGGGAGCACGTAGGCGAGTTGTGGAAGTGAGTGAGGGAGGGGAGTGTGAGAAGAGGGTGGGTGAGGGGAGTTGGGGAGGGGTGTTGGGGAGGGGAGTGTGGTAGGGGAGTGGGGGAGGGGAGTGAGGAAGGGGAGTTGGGGAGTGGAGTGGGGAAGGGGAGTTGGGGAAGGGAGTTGGGGAGGGGGGCGGGGTAGCGGAGCGAGGGAGGGCAGTTGGGGAGGGGAGTGGCGGTGGGGAGTGAGGGAGGGGAGCGGAGTAGGGGAGTGGGGTATGGGAGTTGTTAAGGGGAGTGGGGGAGGAGAGTTGGGGAGGAGAGTTGGGGAGGGGCGTTGGGGAGGGGAGTTGCAGAGAGGAGAGGGGGATGGGAGTGGGGTAGAGGAGTGGGGTATTGGTGTGGGGTGTGTGAGTAGGGTAGGTGAGTGAAGGAGGGGAATGGGGGACAGGGAGTGGAGTAGGGGAGTGGGGGGAGGGGTGTGGGGGAGGGGAGTGGGGTAGGGGTGTGGTGTCGGGAAGTGGGGTAGTGGAGTGGGGGCATAGTGAGGGGTAGGGGAGTGGGGTAGGGGTGTGGTGGCGGGGAGTGGGGTAGGGGCGTGGAGTAGACGAGTGGGGTAGGGGTGCGATGTCGGGGAGTGGGGTAGGGGAGTTGGGAAGGGAAGTGGGGGAGGGGAGCGGAGTAGGGGAGTGGGGTATGGGCGTTGGTAAGGTGAGTGGGGGAGGAGAGTTGGGGAGGGGAGTGGCGGAGTGGAGAGGGGGAGGGGAGTGGGGTAGTAGTGTGTGGTAGAGGAGTAGGGTGAGTGAGTAGGGTTGGGGAGTGAGGGAGGGGAGTGGGGGACAGGGTGTGGGATAGGGGAGTGGTGTATTTGAGTGGGGGCGGGGAGACGGGAGTGGAGTGTGGCAGGCGAGTGGAGGGAAGGGGATTGGGGGGAGCGGAGTGAGGTAGGGGAGTCGGGTAGGGGTGTGGCGATGGGGAGTGGGGTCGGGAAGTGAGGTAGGGGTCGTGTGGAGGGGAGCGCGTTAGGGGAGTGCGGTAGGGGGGTGGGGGAGTGGAGTGGGGTTGGGGAAGTGGGGGAGGGTAGTGGGGAATGGGAGCGTGGTACGGGAGGGGAGTGAGGAGGTGAAGGGAAGCGGAGTGGTGGACGGGAGAGGGGAAGGGGAGTGGGGACGGGAGTGGGGGAGGGGAGTGCGGCAGGGGAGTTGGAATGGGAGTTGGAATGGGAGTTGGGGAGAGGGGTGGGGTAGGGGTGCGATGGAGGGGATCTGGGGAGGGGAGTGGGGGAGAGGAGTGAAGGAGGGGAGTTGAGGAGGGGTATGGGGCAGGGGATCGGGGAGGGGTTCAGAGTAGGGGAGTGGGGTATGGGAGTTGAGGCAGGGTGTGGGGGAGAGGAGTGGGGGAGGGGAGTTGCGGAGAGGAGTAGGGGAGGGGAGTGGGGTAGAGTGGGGGAGGGGTGTGGGATGTGTGAGTGGGGTAGAGAGGTGAGGGAGGGGAGTGGGGGAGCGGAGTGGGGTATGGGAGTTGGTGAGGGGCGTGGGGGAGGAGAGTTGAGGAGGAGAGTTGGGGAGGGGAGTTGGGGAGGGGAGTTGCGGAGAGGAGAGGGGGAAGGGAGTGGGGTAGAGGAGTGGGGGGAGGGAAGTGGGGGAGGGGAGCGGAGCAGGGGAGTGGGGAAGCGGTGTGGTGTCGGGGAGTGGGGTAGTGGAGTGGGTGAGTGGAGTGGGGTAGGGGAGTGGGGGGAGGGAAGTGGGGGAGGGGAGCGGAGTAGGGGAGTGGGGAAGCGGTGTGCTGTCGGGGAGTGGGGTAGTGGAGTGGGTGAGTGGAGTGGGGTAGGGGAGTGGGGTAGGGGAGTGGTGGCGGGGAGTGGGGCAGGGGTGCAGAGTAGGCGAGTGGGGTAGAGGAGTGGTGTCGGGGAGTGTCGTAGGGGAGTTGGGAAGGGGAGTGGGGGAGGGGAGCGGAGTAGGGGAGTGGGGTATGGGCGTTGGTGAGGGGAGTAGGGGAGGAGAGTTGGGGAAGGGAGTGGCGGGGTGGAGAGGGGGAAGGGAGTGGGGTACAGGTGTGTGGTAGAGGAGTAGGGTGAGTGAGTAGTGTTGGGGAGTGAGGGAGGGGAGTGGGGGACAGGGTGTGGGATAGGGGAGTGGCGTATTTGAGTGGGGGCGGGGAGAGTGGAGTGGAGTGTGGGAGCGGAGTGGAGGGAAGGGGAGTGGGAAGTGGAGTTGGGGACATATTTGGGGTAAGAGAGTTTGGTAGTGGAGGGCAGTGAGGAGGTGGAGGGAAGGGGAGTGGGGGAGGGGAGTGGGGTAGGGGTGTCGGGTAGGGGAGTGGGGGCGCGGTGTGGGGTAGGGGAGTCGGGTAGGGGTGTGGTGATGGAGAGTGGGGTCGGGAAGTGAGGTAAGGATGGTGTGGAGGGGAGTGCGTTAGGGGAGAGCGGTAGGGGAGTGGGGGAGTGGAGTGGGGTAAGGGAGTGAGGGAGGGTAGTGGGGAATGGGAGCGTGGTACGGCAGGGGAGTGAGGAGGTGAAGGGAAGCGGAGTGGTGGACGGGAGAGGGGAAGGGGAGTGGGTGAGGGGAGTGGGGGAGGGGAGTGCGGTAGGGGAGTTGGAATGGGAGTTGGAATGGGAGTTGGGGAGGGGAGTGTGGTAGGGGAGTTGGGGAGGGGAGTGGGGAGGGGAGTGGGGGAGAGGAGTGAGGGAGGGGAGTTGAGGAGGGGTGTTGGGCAGGGGAGTGGGGGAGGGGTTCAGACTAGGGGAGTGGGGTTTGGGAGTTGCCGCAGGGAGTGGGGTAGGGGAGTTGAGGCAGGGTGTGGGGGAGAGGAGTGGGGGAGGGGAGTTGCGGAGAGGAGTAGGGGAATGGAGTGGGGTAGAATGGGGGAGGGGTGTGGGATGTGTGAGTGGGGAACGGGGAGTTGGGTAGGGGTGTGGCGTAAGTGAGTGGGGGCAGGGAGAGTGGAGTGGAGTGGGGGAATGGAGTGGGGGAGCTGTGTAGGGCAGGAGAGTTGGGGAGTGGAGGGCAATGAGGAGGTGGATGGAAGGGGAGTCGGGTAGGGGTGTGGTGATGGAGAGTGGGGTCGGGAAGTGAGGTAAGGGTGGTGTGGAGGGGAGTGCATTAGGGGAGTGCGGTAGGGGGGTGGGGGAGTGGAGTGGGGTTGGGGGAGTGGGGGAGGGTAGTGGGGAATGGGAGCGTGGTACGGGAGGGGAGTGAGGAGGTGAAGGGAAGCGGAGTGGTGGACGGGAGAGGGGAAGAGGAGTGGGGGAGGGGAGTGGGGGAGTGGAGTGCAGTAGGGGACTTGGAATGGGAGTTGGAATGGGAGTTGGGGAGGGGGTTGGGGTAGGGGAGCGACGGAGGGGAGCTGTGGAGGGGAGTGGGGGAGAGGAGTGAGGGAGGGGAGTTGAGGAGGGGTTTGGGGCAGGGGATCGGGGAGGGGTTCAGAGTAGGGGAGTGGGGTATGGGAGTTGGCGCAGGGAGTGGGGTAGGGGAGTTGAGGCAGGGTGTGGGGGAGAGGAGAGGGTAAGGGGAGTTGCGGAGAGGAGTAGGGGAGGGGAGTGGGGTAGAGTGGGGGAGGGGTGTGGGATGTGTGAGTGGGGTAGAGAGGGGAGGGAGGGGAGTGGGGGAGGGGAGTGACGGAGGGGAGCGGAGTAGGGGAGTGGGGTATGGGAGTTGGGGAGGGGAGTTGCGGAGAGGAGAGGGGGAAGGGAGTGGGATAGAGGAGTGGGGTATTGGAGTAGGGTGTATGATTTGGGTAGGTGAGTGAAGGAGGGGAGTGGGGGACAGGGAGTGGGGTAGGGGAGTGGGGGGAGGGAAGTGGGGGAGGGGAGCGGAGTAGGGGAGTGGGGTAGGGGTGTGGTGGCGGGGAGTGGGGTAGGGATGCGGAGTAGGCGTGTGGGGTAGGGGTGTGGTGTCGGGGAGTATCGTAGGGGAGTTGGGAAGGGGAGTGGGGGAGGGGATCGGAGTCGGGGGGTGGGGTATGGGCGTTGGTGAGGGTAGCAGGGGAGGAGAGTTGGGGAAGGGAGTGGCGGGGTGGAGAGGGGGAGGGGAGTGGGGGACAGGGTGTGGGATAGGGGAGTGGCGTATTTGAGTGGGGGCGGGGAGAGTGGAGTTGAGTGTGGGAGGGGAGTGGAGGGAAAGGGAAGTGGGAAGTGGAGTTGGGGACATATTTGGGGTAAGAGAGTTGGGTAGAGGAGGGCAGTGAGGAGGTGGAGGGAAGGGGAGTGGGGGAGGGGAGTGGGGTAGGGGTGTCGGGTAGGGGAGTGGGGGAGCGGTGTGGGGTAGGGGAGTCAGGTAGGGGTGTGGTGATGGGGAGTGGGGCCGGTAAGTGAGGTAAGGGTGGTGTGGAGGGGTGTGCGTTAGGGGAGTGCGGTAGGGGAGTGGGGGCGTGGAGTGGGGTAAGGGAGTGGGGGATGGTAGTGGGGAATGGGAGCGTGGTACGGGAGGGCAGTGAGGAGGTGAAGGGAAGCGGAGTGGTGGACGGGAGAGGGGGAGGGGAGTGGGGGAGGGGAGTGCGGTAGGGGAGTTGGAATGGGAGTTGGAATGTGAGTTGGGGAGGGGAGTGGGGTAGGGGAGTTGGGGAAGGGAGTTGGGGAGGGGAGTGGGGGAGAGGAGTGAGGGAGGGGAGTTGAGGAGGGGTGTTGGGCAGGGGAGTGGGTTAGGGGAGTGGGGGGAGGGGAGTGGGGGAGAGGAGCGGAGTAGGGGAGTGGGGTAGGGGTGTGGTGGCGTGGAGTGGGGTAGGGGTGCGGAGTAGACGCGTGGGGTAGGGGTGTGGTGTCGGGGAGAGGGGTAGGGGAGTTGGGAAGGGAAGTGGGGGAGGGGAGCGGAGTCGGGGAGTGGGGTATGGGCGTTGGTGAGGGGAGTGGGGGAAGAGAGTTGCGGTGGGGAGTGGCGGAGTGGAGAGGGGGAGGGGAGTGGGGTAGAGGTGTGTGGTACAGGAGTAGGGTGAGTGAGTATGGTTGGGGAGTGAGGGAGGGGAGTGGGGGACAGGGTGTGGGATAGGGGAGTGGCGTATTTGAGTGGGGGCGGGGAGAGCGGAGTGGAGTGTGGGAGGCGAGTGGAGGGAAGGGGAGTGGGGAAGGGGAGTGGGGTAGGGGTGTTGTGTTGGGGAGTGGGGTAGGGGAGTGGGGGAGCGGAGTGGGGTATGGGTGTGGTGATGGGGAGTGGGGGCGGGAAGTGAGGTGGGGTGGTGTGGAGGGGAGTGCGTTAGAGGAGTGAGGTAGGGGGTGGGGGAGTGGAGTGGGGTAGGGGAGTGGGGGAGGTTAGTGGGGAATGGGAGTGTGGTACGGGAGGGGAGTGAGGAGGTGAAGGGAAGCGGAGTGGTGGATGGGAGAGGGGAAGGGGAGTGCGGGAGGGTAGTTGGGGAGGGGAGTGCGGTGGGGGAGTTGGAATGGGAGTTGGAATGGGAGTTGGGGAGGGGCGTGGGGTAGGGGAGCGACGGAGGGGAGCTGGGGCAGGGGAGTGGGGGAGGGGTTCAGAGTAGGGAAGTGGGGTATGGGAGTTGGCGCAGGGAGTGGGATAGGGGAGTTGAGGCAGGGTGTGGGGGAGAGTTGTGGGGGAGGGGAGTTGCGGAGAGGATTAGGGGAGGGGAGTTGGGTAGAGTGGGGGAGGGTTGTGTGATGTGTGAGTGGGGTAGAGAGGTGAGGGAGGGGAGTGGGGGAAAGGGAGTTGGGTAGGGGAGTGGGGGCGTGTAGAGTGGAGTGGAGTGGGGGAATGGAGTGGCGGAGGTGTGTTGGGCAGGAGAGTTGGGGAGTGGAGGGCAGTGAGGAGGTGGATGGAAGGGGAGGCGGTAGGAGAGTTGGGGAGCGTAGTGGGGGCGGGGAGCGGAGTAGGGGAGTGGGGTATGGGAGTTGGTGAGGGGAGTTGTGGTGGAGAGTCGGGGAGGGGAGTTGCGGAGAGGAGAGGGGTAGAGGAGTGTGGTAGAGGAGTGTGGTAGAGGAGTGTGATAGAGGAGTGGGGTGAGTGAGTGGGTAGGGGAGTGAGGGAGGGGAGTGGGGGACAGGGAGTGGGGGAGGGGTTTGGCGTATTTGAGTGGGGAAGGGGAGAGGGGAGTGGAGTGGGGGAGGGGAGTGGAGGGAAGGTGAGTGGGGGAGTGGAGTGGGGGACATGTTTGGGGTAGGAGAGTTGGGTAGTGGAAGGCAGTGAAGAAGTGGAGGGGAGTGGGGGAGGGGGTGGGGCAGAGGAGTGGGGGAAGGGGAGCGGGGCAGGGGAGTTGGGGAGGGGAATGGGGAGAGGGGTTGGGGAGTGGAGTGCGGGAGGGGAGTGGGGGAGGGTAGAGGGGCAGGGGAGTTGGGGAGGGCAGTGTGGTCGGGGAGTTGGGGAGGGGAGTTGGGGTGGGGAGCTGGGGAGTGGAGCATGGTAGGTGAGTGACGGAGGGGAGTTAGGGAGGGGTGTAGGGGAGGGGTGTGCAGGAGGGGAGTTGAGGAGGGGAGTGGGGTAGGTGAATGGAGTGGGAGAGGAAAGGGGAGATGAGAGTGTGGTAAGGGAGGGCAGTGAGGAGGTGCAGGGATGCGGAGTGGTTTACAGGAGTGGGGGAGGGGGTGGGGTAGGGGAGTGGGGGAAGGGGAGCGGGGTAGGGGAGTTGGGGAGGGAAATGGGGAGGGGTGTTGAGGAGTGGATTGCGTGTGGGGAGTGGGGGTGGGTAGTGGGGGAGGGGAGTTGGGGAGGGCAGTGTGGTCGGGGAGTTGGGGATGGGAGTTGGGGAGGGGAGCTGGGGAGGGGAGCTGGGGAGGGGAGCGGGGTAGGTGAGTGAGGTAGGGGAGTTGGGGATGGGAGTAGGGAAGGGGAGTGCAGGAGGGGAGTTGAGCAGGGGTGCGTTGGAGGGGAGCGCAGCAGGAGAGCAGAGTAGGGGCGTGGGGGATGTGAGTTAGAGAGGGGAGTGGGGGAGGAGAGTTGGGAAGGGGTGTTGTGTTTAGGTGTGGTAACGGGGAGCGGTGTAGGGGAATTGGGGAGGGGATAGGGGAGGGGGTTGAAAGTGGATTGCGGGAGGGAAGTGGGCGAGGGGAGTTGGGGAGGGCAGTGTGATCGGGGAGTTGGGGAGGGGAGTTGGGGAGGGGAGCTGGGGAGGGGAGCGGGGTAGGTGAGTTGCGGAGGGGAGTTTCGGAGGGGAGTAGGGGAGGGGAGTAGGGGAAGGGAGTGCAGGAGGGGAGTTGAGGAGGGGTGAGGGCGTGAGGAGCTGAGTAGGGGAGCAGAGTAGGGGAGTGGGGTATGGGAGTTAGTGAGGGGAGTGGGGGGAGGAGGAGAGTTGGGAAGGGGAGTTGTGTCGGGGTGTGGGAACGGGGAGTGGGAAAGGGGATATGTGGAGGGGAGTGCGGTAGGGGAGTGGAGTGGGGGAGGGTAGTGGGGGATGGGAGTGTGGTAGGGGAGGGCAGTGAGGAGGTGCAGGGATGCAGAGTGGTGGACGGGAGTGAGGGAGGGGTGGGGTAGGGGAGTGGGGGAATGGGGAGGCGGGTTGGGGAGTGGAGTGCGGGAGGGGAGTGGGGATGGGTAGTGGGGGAGTGGAGTTGGGGAGGGGAGTGTGGTTGGGGATATGGGGAGGGGGGTTGGGGAGGGGAATGGGGAGGTGGGTTGGGGATTGGTGTGCGGGAGGGGTGTGCGGGTGGGGACTGGGGGAGGGTAGTTGGGGAGGGGAGTTAGGGAGGGCAGTGTGGTCGGGGAGTTGGGGAGGGGAGTTGGGGAGGGGAGCTGGGGAGCGGATCGGGGAAGGTGATTGAGGGAGGGGAGTTGGGGAGGGGAATAGGGGAGGGGAGTGCAGGAGGGGAGTTGAGGAGGTGTGTGGGAGAGGGGAGCGGACTGGGGGAGCAGAGTGGGGGAGGGTAGTGGGGGATGGGAGTGTGGTAGGGGAGGGCAGTGAGGAGGTGCAGGGATGCAGAGTGGTGGACGGGAGTGAGGGAGGGGTGGGGTAGGGGAGTGGGGGAATGGGGAGGCGGGTTGGGGAGTGGAGTGCGGGAGGGGAGTGGGGATGGGTAGTGGGGGAGTGGAGTTGGGGAGGGGAGTGTGGTTGGGGATATGGGGAGGGGGGTTGGGGAGGGGAATGGGGAGGTGGGTTGGGGATTGGTGTGCGGGAGGGGTGTGCGGGTGGGGACTGGGGGAGGGTAGTTGGGGAGGGGAGTTAGGGAGGGCAGTGTGGTCGGGGAGTGGGGTATGGGAGTTAGTGAGGGGAGTGGGGGAGGAGAGTTGGGAAGGGGAGTAGTGTCGGGGTGTGGGAACCGGGAGTGCGGTAGGGGATATGTGGAGGGGATTGCGGTCTGGGAGTGGAGTGGGGGAAGGTAGTGGGGGATGGGAGTGTGGTAGGGGAGGGCAGTGAGGAGGTGCAGGGATGCGGAGAGGTGGACGGGAGTGGGGGAGGGGGTGGGGTAGGGGAGTGGAGGAAGGGGAGCGGGGTAGGGGAGTTGGGGAGGGGAATGGGGCGGTGGGTTGGGGAGTTGTGTGCGGGAGGGGAGTGCGGGAGGGGAGTGCGGCAGGGGACTGGGGGAGGGTAGTGGGGGAGGGGTGTTAGGGAGGGCAGTGTGGTCGGGGAGTTGGGGAGGGGAGTTGGGGAGGGGAGCTGGGGAGGGGAGCGGGTTAGGTGAGTGAGGGAGGGGAGTTGGGGAGGGGAGTAGGGGAGGGCAGTGCTGGAGGGGAGTTGCGGAGGGGTGTGGGGGAGCGGAGCGGACTAGGGGAGCAGAGTAGGGGTCTGCAGTTTGGGAGTTAGTGTGGGGAGTCGAGGAGGAGAGTTGGGAAGGGGAGTTGTCTCGGGGTGTGTTAACAGGGAGTATGGTAGGGGAGTGGGATAGAGGATATGTGGAGGGGAGTGCGGTAGGGGAGTGGAGTGGGGGAGGGTAGTGGGGGTTGGGAGTGTGGTAGGGGAGGGCAGTGAGGAGGTGAAGTAATGCGGAGTGGTGGACGGGAGTGGGGGAGTGGGTGGGGTAGGGGAGTGGGGGAAGGGGAGCGGGGTAGGGGAGTTGGGGAGGGTAATGGGGACGGGGTTGGGGAGTGGAGTGGGGGAGGGTAGTGGGGGATGGGAGTGTGGTAGGGAAGGGCAGTGAGGAGGTGCAGGGATGCGGAGTGGTGGATGGGAGTGGGCAGGGGGTTGAGGAGTGGGGTGAGGGAGGGGAGTGGGGGAGGGTAGTGGGGGAGGGGAGTTGGGGAGGGCAGTTTTGTCGGGGAGTTGGGGAGGGGAGTTGGGGCGGGAAGTGTGGTCGGGGAGTTGGGGAGGGGAGTTGGGGAGGGGAGCTAGGGAGTGGAGCGTGGTAGGTGAGTGAGGGAGGGGAGTTGGGGAGGGGAGTCGGGGAGGGGAGTGCATGTGGGGAGTTGAGGAGGGCTGTGGGGGAGGGTAGCGGAGAAGGGGAGCAGAGTAGGGCAGTGGGGTATGGGAGTTAGTGAGGGGAGTGGGCGAGGAGAGTTGGGAAGGGGAGTTGTGTCGGGGTGTGGTAACGGGGAGTGGGGTAGGGGAGTGGGGAATGGGAGTGAGGGAGGGGAGTGAGGGAGGGGAGTGTGTGAGGGGAATGAGGTAGGGGAGTGGGGGAGGGGAGTTACAGAGAGGAGGGGATGGGAGTGGGTTGGGGAGTGGGGGAGGGGAGTTGGGGAGTGTAGTAGTGGAGGGGATTGGGAGTGGGGAGTGGGGTAGGGGATGTGGGGATTGATTGTGATGTAGGAGAGTGGGGGAGGGTAGTGGGGGAGGAGAGCAAGGTAGGGGAGGGGGCAGGGGTGTGGGGGAAGGGAGTTGTGAGAGGTGAGTGGGCGAGGGGAGCGGGGTAGTGGATTGGGGGAGGGGTGTTGGGGAGGGGAGCGGAGTCGGGGAGCAGAGTAGGGGAGTGGGGTATGGGAATTAGTGAGGGGAGTGGGGGAGGAGAGTTGGGAAGGGGAGTTGTGTAGGGGTGTGCTAACGGGGAGTGGGGTAGGGGAGTGGGGACGGGGATATGAGGAGGGGAGTGCGGTAGGGGAGTCGAGTGGGGGAGGGTAGTGGGGGATGGGAGTGTGGTAGGGGAGGGCAGTGAGGAGGTGCAGGGATGCGGAGTGGTGGACGGGAATGGGGGAGGGGGTGGGGTAGGGGAGTGGGGGATGGGGAGCGGGGTAGGGGAGTTGGGGAGAGGAATGGGGAGGGGCTTGAGGAGTGGAGTGCAGGAGGGGAGTGGGGCAGGGCAGTGGGGGAGTGGAGTTGGGGAGGGAAGTGTGGTCGGGGCGTTGGGGGAGGGGTGCTTGGGAGGGGAGCGTGGTCGGTGAGTGAGGCAGGGGAGTTGGGGAGGGGAGTAGGGGAGGGGAGTGCACGAGGGGAGGTGTGGAGGGGTGTGGGTGAGGGGAGAGGAGTAGGGGAGGGGAGTGGGGGATGGGAGTGTGGAAGGGAAGGGCAGTGAGGAGGTGCAGGGATGCGGAGTGGTGGACGGGAGTGGGGGAGGGGAGTGGGGGAGGGGTTGGGGTAGGGGAGTGGGTGCAGGGGAGCGGAGTAGGGGAGCGTTGGTGAGGGGAATGGGAAGGGGTGTTGGGGAGTGGAGTGCGGGAGGGGAGTAGGATAGGGGTGTGGAGTAGGGGAGTGGGGTAGGGTAGTTGAGGATGGGAATGGGGAGGAGGGATGGGGAGTGGGATGCGGGAGGGGGTGAGGGAGGGTAGTGGGGGAGGGGAGCTGGGGAGGGGAGTTGGGGAGGGGAGTGGGGTATGGGAGTTTGGAGGGGAGTGACGGAGGAGGGTTGGGGAGGGGAGGTAGGGAGGGGAGCGGGGTAGGTGAGTGAGGGAGGGGAGTTGGTGAGGGGAGTAGGGGAGGGGAGTGCAGGAAGGGAGTTGAGGAGGAGTGTGGGGGAGGGGAGCGGAGTAGGGGAGCAGAGTAGGGGAGTGGGGTAAGGCAGTTAGTGTGGGGAGTGTGGGAGGAGAGTTGGGAAGGGGAGTTGTGTAGGGGTGTGGTAACGGGGAGTGCGGTCGGCGAGTGGAGTGGGGGAGGGTAGTGGGGGATGGGAGCGTGGTAGGGGAGAGCAGTGAGGAGGTGCTGGGATGCGGAGTGGTGGACGGGAGTGGGGGAGGGGAGTGTGTGAGGGGGTGGGGTAGGGGAAGGGGAGCGGGGTAGGCGAGTTGCGGAGGGGAATGGGGAGGAGGGTTGGGGAGTGGGATGCGGGAGGGGGGTGAGGGAAGGTAGTGGAGGAGGGGAGTGGGGGAGGGGAGTTGGTGATGGGAGTGATGTCGGGGAGTGGGGGAGGGGAGTGGGGGAGGGGAGTGTGGGAGGGGTGTTGGGGAGGGAGTTGGGGAGGGGACTTGGGTAGGGGAGTGGGGTATGGGAGTTAGTGAGGGGAGTCAGGGTGGAGAGTTGGGGAGGGGAGTTAACGAGTGGAGTGGGGGAGTGGAGTGGGGGTGTGGAGTGGGGGAGGGGAGTGGGGGTGGGGAGTGGGTGAGGGGGTGGGGTAGGGGATTAGGGGATGGGGAGCGGGGTAGGGGAGTTGGGGAGGGGAATCGGGAGGGGGTTGAGGAGTGAAGTGCGGGCGGGGAGTGAGGGAGGGTAGTGGGGGAGGGGAGTTGGGGAGGGGAGTTGGTGAGGGGAGTGGGGTATGGGAGTTTCTGAGGGGCGTGGGGGAGGAGAGTTGGGGAGTGGAGTGGGGGAGTGGAGTGGGGGTGTGGAGTGGGGGAGGGGAGTGATTCACTGGAGTGGGGGAGGGGAGTTGGAGACTGGAGTGGGCTGAGCGGAGTGGAGGAGGGGAGTGGGGTATGGGAGTTGGAGAGGGAAGTACGGGAGGAGTGTTGGGGAGGGGAGTTGGGGAGGGGATTGGGGTAGGTAAGCGGGGTAGGAGAGTGGGGGAGGGGAGCTAAGGCAGGGATAGGGGGAGCGGAGTGGTTGAGGGGAGTTGCGGAGAGGAGAGGGGGAGGTGAGTGGGGTAGAGGAATGGGGAGGGCAGTGGGGGGGAGTCGGGGAATGTAGTTGGGGAGGGGACTTGGGGAGGGGCGTGGGGGATGGGGTGGGGGAGGGGAGTGGGGGAGGGGAGTTGGGGACTGGATTGAGGAGGGGAGTGGGGGAGGGGATTGCAGTAGGGGAATTGGGGAGGTGAGTGGGGGAGGGGAGTTCGGGACTGGAGTGGGGGAGGGGAGTGGGGGAGGGGAGTGAGGGAGGGGTGTTGGAGAGGTGAGCGGGGAGGGGAGTGAGGGAGGGGAGTTGAGGAGGGATGTGGTGTATGGGATTTGATGAGGGAAGTGGGGGAGGAGTGTTGAGGAGGGGAGTTGGGGAGGGTAATGGGGTAGGGGAGTGGGGCAGGGGAGTTGGGAGGGGAGTTGAGGCAGGGATTGGAGGAGCGGAGTGATTGTGGGGAGTTGCGGAGATGAGTGGGGGAGCGGAGTGGTGGACAGGAGAGGGGAAGTGCAGTTGGGGGGAGTATGGGAGCGGAGTTGGGGGCAAGTGTGGTTGGGGAGTTGGTGTAGGGAGTGGGGAAGGGGAGTGGGGTAGGGGAGTTGAGGAGAGGGGTGGGGGAGGGAAGCGGAGTAGGGGAGCAGAGTATGGGAGTGGAGTATGGGAGTTAGTGAGAGGAGTGGGGGAGGAGAGTTGGGAAGGGGAGTTGTGTAGGGATGTGATCACGGGGAGTGGGGTAGGGGAGTGGGGTAGGGGATATGTGGAGGGGTGTGCGGCAGGGGAATGGAGGGGGGAGGGTAGTGGGGGATGGGAGTGTGGTAGGGGAGGGCAGTGAGGAGGTGCAGGGATGCGGAGTGGTCGACGGGAGTGGGGGAGGGGTGGTGTAGGGGAGTGGGGGAAGGGGAGCGGGGTAGGGGAGTTGGGGAGGGGAATGGGGAGGGTCGTGGGGGAGGGGAGTTGGAGAGGGAAGTGTGGTCGGGGAGTTGGGGATGGGAGTTGTGGAGGGGAGCTGTGGAGGGGAGCTGTGGAGGGGAGCGGGGTAGGTGAGTGAGGGAGGGTAGTTGGGGAGGGGATTAGGGGAGGGGAGCTGTGGAGGGGAGTTGAGGAGGGGTGTGGGGGAGGGGAGCGGATTAGGGGAGCAGTGCAGGGGAGTGTGGTATGGGAGTTTGTGAGGGGAGTGGCGGAGGAGAGTTGGGAAGCGGAGTTGTGTAGGGGTGTGGTAACGGGGAGTGGGGTAGGGGAGTGGGGTAGGGGTTATGTGGAGGGGAGTGCGGTAGGTGAGTGGAGTGGGGGAGGGTAGTGGGGGATGGGAGCGTGGTAGGGGAGGGCAGTGAGGAGGTGCAGGGATGCGGAGTGGTGGACGGGAGTGGGGGAGGGGAGTGTGTGAGGGGGTGGGGTAGGGGAAGGGGAGCGGGGTCGGGGAGTTGTGGAGGGGAATGGGGAGGAGGGTTGGGGAGTGGGATGCGGGAGGGGGTGAGGGAGGGGAGTGGGGGAGGGGAGTTTGTGATGGGAGTGGGGGAGGGGAGTGGGGGAGGGGAGTGGGGGAGGGGTGTTGGGGAGGGGTGTTGGGTAGGGGAGTTGTGGAGGGAGTTGGGGAGGGGAGTGGGGTATGGGAGTTTGTGAGGGGAGTCAGGGTGGAGTGTTGGGGAGGGGAGTTAGGGAGTGGAGTGGGGGAGTGGAGTGTGGGTGTGGAGTGGGGGAGGGGAGTGGGGTTGGGGAGTGGGTGAGGGGTGGGGTAGGGGAGTAGGGGATGGGGAGCGGGGTAGGGGAGTTGGGGAGGGGAATCGGGAGGTGGATGGGGAGTGGTGTGCGGGATGGGAGTGAGGGAGGGTAGTGGGGGAGGGGAGTTGGGGAGGGGAGTTGGTGAGGGGAGTGGGTGGGGGAGTGGGGTCGGGGAGTTGGGGAGGGGTGTTGGGTAGGGGAGTTGGGGAGGGAGTTGGGGAGGGGAGTGGGGTATGGGAGTTTGTGAGGGGAGTCAGGGTGGAGTATTGGGGAGGGGAGTTAGGGAGTGGAGTGGGGGAGTGGAGTGTGGGTGTGGAGTGGGGGAGGGGAGTGGGGTTGGGGAGTGGGTGAGGGGTGGGGTAGGGGAGTAGGGGATGGGGAGCGGGGTAGGGGAGTTGGGGAGGGGAATCGGGAGGTGGATGGGGAGTGGTGTGTGGGATGGGAGTGAGGGAGGGTAGTGGGGGAGGGGAGATGGGGAGGGGAGATGGGGAGGGGAGTATGTGAGGGGAGTGGGTGGGGGAGTGGGGTAGGGGAGTTGGGGAGGTGAGTGGGAGAGGCGTGTTGCAGAATGGAGTTGGGGAGGGGAGTTGGGGAGGGGACTTGGGGAGGGGCGTGGGGGATGGGGTGGGGGAGGGGAGTGGGGGAGGGGAGTTGGGGACTGGATTGAGGAGGGGAGTGGGGGAGGGGATTGCAGTAGGGGTGTTGGGGAGCTGAGAGGGGGAGGGGAGTTGGGGACTGGAGTGGGGGAGGGGAGTGGGGTAGGGGAGTGAGGGAGGGGTGTTGGAGAGGTGAGCGGGGGAGGGGAGTGAGGGAGGGGAGTTGAGGAGGGATGTGGTGTATGGGATTTGGTGAGGGAAGTGGGGGAGGAGTGTTGAGGAGGGGAGTTGGGGAGGGTAATTGGGTAGGGGTTGGGGCAGGGGAGTGGGGGAGGGGAGTTGAGGCAGGGATTCGAGGAGCGGAGTGGTTGTGGGGAGTTGCGAGGATGAGAGGGGGAGGGGAGTGGTGGACAGGAGAGGGGGAGTGCAGTTGGGGGGAGTATGGGAGCGGAGTTGGGGGGAAGAGTGGTTGGGGAGTTGGGGTGGGGAGCTGGCGAGAGGAGTGGGGAAGGGGAGTGGGGTAGGGGAGTTGAGGAGAGGTGTGGTGGAGGGAAGCGGAGTAGGGGAGCAGGGTAGGGGAGTGGGGTATGGGAGTTAGTGAGAGGAGTGAGGGAGGAGAGTTGGGAAGGGGAGTTGTGTAGGGGTGTGGTAACGGGGAGTGGGGTAGGGGAGTGGGGTAGGGGATATGTGGAGGGGTGTGCGGCAGGGGAATGGAGGGGGGAGGGTAGTGGGGGATGGGAGTGTGGTAGGGGAGGGCAGTGAGGAGGTGCAGGGATGCGGAGTTGTCGATGGGAGTGGGGGAGGGGTGGTGCAGGGGAGTGGGGGAAGGGGAGCGGGGTAGGGGAGTTGGGGAGGGGAATGGGGAGGGTAGTGCGGGAGGGGAGTTGGGGAGGGAAGGGTGGTCGGGGAGTTGGGGAGGGGAGTTGTGGATGGGAGCTGTGGAGGGGAGCTGTGGAGGGGAGCGGGGTAGGTGAGTGAGGGAGGGGAGTTGGGGCGGGGATTAGGGGAGGGGAGCTGTGGAGCGGAGTTGAGGAGGGGTGTGGGGGAGGGGAGTGTGTGAGGGGATTGGGTAGGGGAAGGGGAGCGGGGTAGGCGAGTTGCGGAGGGGAATGGGGAGGAGCGTTGGGGAGTGGGATGCGGGAGGGGGGTGAGGGAGGGTAGTGGGGGAGGGGAGTGGGGGAGGGGAGTTGGTGATGGGAGTGGGGGTGGGGAGTGGGTGAGGGGGTGGGGTAGGGGAGTAGGGGATGGGGAGCGGGGTTGGGGAGTTGGGGAGGGGAATCGGGAGGGGTTGGGAAGTGGAGTGCGGGCGGGGAGTGAGGGAGGGTAGTGGGGTAGGGGAGTTGGGGAGGGGAGTGGGGGAGGTGTGTTGCAGAATGGAGTTGGGGAGGGGAGTTGGGGATGGGGAGTTGTGGAGGGGAGTGAGGTATGGGAGTATGTGAGGGGAGTGGGGGAGGAGAGTTGGGGAGGGGAGTTTGGGGAGTGGAGTGGGGGAGTGGAGTGGGGGAGTGGAGTGGGGGAGTGGCATGGGGGAGGGGAGTGAGGGAGGGGAGTTGAGGAGGGAGTGGTGGAGAGGAGTGGGGAAGGGGAGTGGGGGAGGGGAGTGGAGTAGGGGAGTGGGGTATGGGATTTTGTGAGGGAAGTGGGGGAGGTGTGTTGAGGAGGGGAGTTGGCGATGGTAATGGGGTAGGGGAGTGGTGCAGGGGAGTGGGGGAGGGGAGTTGAGGCAGGGATTGGAGGAGCGGAGTGGTTGTGGGGAGTGGAGTAGGGGCGTCGGGTATGGGATTTGGTGAGGGAAGTGGGGGAGGAGTTTTGGGGAGGGGATTTGGATGAGGGGGGTGGTTTAGGGGAGTGGGGTAGGAGAGTGGGGGAGGGGATTTGAGGCAGCGATTGGGGGAGCAGAGTGGTTGTGGGGAGTTGCGGAGATGAGAGGGGGATGGGAGTGGTGGTCAGGAGAGGGGGAGTGCAGTTGGGGGGAGTATGGGAGCGGAGTTGGGGGTAAGAGTGGTTGGGGATTTGGGGTGGGGAACCGGTTTAGGGGAGTGGGGAAGGGGAGTGGGGTAGGGGAGTTGAGGAGAGGTGTGGGGGAGGGAAGCGGAGTAGGGGAGCAGGGTAGGGGAGTGGGGTATGGGAGTTAGTGAGAGGAGTGGGGGAGGAGAATTGGGAAGGGGAGTTGTGTAGGGGTGTGGTAACGGGGAGTGGGGTAGGGGAGTGGGGTAGGGGATATGGGGAGGGGTGTGCGGCAGGGGAATGGAGGGGGGAGGGTAGTGGGGGATGGGAGTGTGGTAGGGGAGGGCAGTGAGGAGGTGCAGGGATGCGGAGTGGTCGACGGGAGTGGGGGAGGGGTGGTGTAGGGGAGTGGGGGAAGGGGAGCGGGGTAGGGGAGTTGGGGAGGGGAATGGGAGGGGAGTGCAGGAGGGGAGGTGAGGAGGGGTGTGTGAGGGGAGTGAGGGAGGAGAGTTGGGGAGGGGAGTTAGGGAGGGGAGTGGGGGAGTGGAGTTGGGGACTGGAGTGGGAGAGGGGAGTGGAGTAGGGGCGTCGGGTATGGGAGTTGGTGAGGGAAGTGGGTGAGGAGTTTTGGGGAGGGGAGTTGGATGAGGGGAGTGCTGTAGGGGAGTGGGGTAGGAGAGTGGGGGAGGGGAGTTGAGGCAGCGATTGGGGGAGCAGAGTGTTGTGGGGAGTTGCGGAGAGGAGAGGGGGAGCGGAGTGGTGTAGAGGAATGGGGGAGGGGTGTTGGGGACTGGAGTGGGGAGGAGGGTGTGGGAGGGGATTGCGGTAGGGGAGTTGGGGAGGTGAGTGGGGGAGGGGAGTTGGGGACTGGAGTGGGGGAAGTGATTGGGGCAGGGGAGTGAGGGAGATGTGTTGGGCATGTGAGCGGGGGAGGGGAGTGAGGGAGGGGTGTTGAGGAGGGTGTGGGGGAGGGGAGTGTGGGAGGGGAGTGGGGGAGGGGAGTGGGGGAGGGGAGTGGGGTAGGGGGGCGTTGGGGAGGGGAATGGGGAGGGGTGTTGGGGAGTGGGGTGCGGGAGGGGAGTTGGGGAGGGGAGTTGGGGAGGGGAGTGGGGTATGGGAGTTTGTGAGGGGAGTGAGGGAGGAGAGTTGGGGAGGGGAGGTAGGGAGGGGAGCGGGGTAGGTGAGTGAGGGAGGGGAGTTGGTGAGGGTAGTAGGGGAGGGGAGTGCAGGAAGGGAGTTGAGGAGGGGTGTGGGGGAGGGGAGCGGAGTAGGGGAGCAGAGTTAAGGGAGGGGGTATGGCAGTTAGTGTGGGGAGTGTGGGAGGAGAGTTGGGAAGGGGAGTTGTGTAGGGGTGTGGTAACGGGGAGTGGGGTAGGGGAGTGGGGTATGGGATATGTGGAGTGGAGTGCGGTAGGGGTGTGGAGTGGGGGAGTGTAGTGGGGGATGGGAGTGTAGTGGGGGAGTGCAGTGAGGAGGTGCAGGGTAGCGGAGTGGTGGACGGGAGTGGGGGAGGGGAGTTGAGGAGAGGTGTGGGGGAGGGAAGCGGAGTAGGGGAGCAGAGTAGGGGAGTGGGGTATGGGAGTTAGTGAGAGGAGTGGGGGAGGAGAGTTGGGAAGGGGAGTTGTGGAGGGGAGCTGTGGAGGGGAGCTGTGGAGGGGAGCGGGGTAGGTGAGAGAGGGAGGGGAGTTGGGGAGGGGAGCAGGGGAGGGGAGTGCAGGAGGGGAGTTGAGGAGGGGTGTGGGGGAGGGGAGCGGATTAGGGGAGCAGTGTAGGTGAGTGTGGTATGGGAGTTTGTGAGGGGAGTGGCGGAGGAGAGTTGGGAAGCGGAGTTGTGTAGGGGTGTGGTAACGGGGAGTGCGGAAGGCGAGTGGGGTGGGGGAGGGTAGTGGGGGATGGGAGCGTGGTAGGGGAGGGCAGTGAGGAGGTGCAGGGATGCGGAGTGGTGGACGGGAGTGGGGGGAGGGGAGTGTGTGAGGGGGTGGGGTAGGGGAGTAGGGGAAGGGGAGCGGGGTCGGGGAGTTGCGGAGGGGAATGGGGAGGGGGGTTGTGGAGTGGGATGCTGCAGTGGGGTGAGGGAGGGTAGTGGGGGAGGGGAGTTGGGGAGGGGAGTTGGTGATGGGATGTGGGGGAGGGGTGTTGGGGAGGGGAGTTGGGTAGGGGAGTGGGGTATGGGAGTTTGTGAGGGGAGTCAGGGTGGAGAGTTGGGGAGGGGAGTTAGGGAGGGGTGTTGAGGAGGGTGTGGGGGAGTGGAGTGGGGGAGTGGAGTGGGGGAGGGTAGTGGGGGTGGGGAGTGGGTGAGGGGGTGGGGTAGGGGAGTAGGGGAGGGAAGTTGGGGAGGGGAGTTGGGGAGTGGAGTGCGGGAGGGGAGTGAGGGAAGGTAGTGGGGGAGGGGAGTTGGGGAGGGGAGCTAAGGCAGGGATTGGGGGAGCGGAGTGTTTGAGGGGAGTTGCGGAGAGGAGAGGGGGAGGTGAGTGGGGTAGAGGAATGGGGAGGGCAGTGGGGGGGAGTCGGGAAATGTAGTTGGGGAGGGGACTTGGGGAGGGGCGTGCGGGATGGGGTTAGGGAGGGGAGTGGGTGAGGGGAGTGGAGTGGGGGAGTGTGGTATGGGACTTGGTGAGGGAAGTGGGGGAAGAGTGTTGGGGAGTGGGAGATGGGGAGGGTAGTGGGGTAGGGGAGTGGGGTCGGGGAGTGGGGGAGCGGAGTGGGGGAGGGGAGGTGAGGCAGGGATTGGAGGAGCGGAGTGGTTGTGGGGAGTTGCGGAGAGGAGAGGGGGAGGGGAGTGGGGTACAGGAGTGGGGGTGGGCCGTGGGGGTGAGGGCGGTAGAGGAGCTCGGGAGTGGAGTTGGGGAGGGGAGTGGTCTAGGGGAGTGAGGGAAAGGAGTTTGGGAGGGGAGTTGGGGAGGCGAGTTGGGGAGGGGAGTTCGGTTGGGGTGTTGGGGAGGGAGGTTGGGGATGGGAGTGGGGTAGGGGAGTGAGGGAGAGGAGTTGGGAAGGGGAGTTGTGGATGGAGTTGCGGAGGGGAGTTGGGGAATGGTGTGGGGGTATGGGAGTGGGTGAGGAGCGTTGGGGAGGGGAGTGGGGTCGGGGAGTGGGGTAGGGGTGTGAGGGAGGGGAGTAGAGGAGGGGTGTGTGGGAGTGGAGTGGGGAAGGGAGTCCGGTAGGGGAGTTGGGGAGGGGACCTGGGGAGGGGAGTGGGGGAGGGGAGTGAGGGAGGGGAGTTGTGGAGGATTGTGGGGTAGGGGAGTGGGTGAGGGGAGTGGGGGAGGGGAGTGGGGGAGGGGAGTCGGGTATGGGAGTTTGTGCGGGGAGTGGGGGAGGAGCGTTGGGGAGGGGATTTGAGGCAGGGAGTGGCGGAGAGGAGTGGGGGAGGGGGGTTGCGGAGAGGAGAGGAAGAGGGAAGTGGGGTAGAGGAGTGGGGGAGGGGAGTTGAGTGCGTGAGTGGGGTAGGGGAGTAGGGGAGGGTAGTGGGGGACGGGTGTGTTGTTGGGGAGGGCAGTGAGGAGGTGCAGGGAAGCAAAGTGGTGGACGGGAGTGGGAGAGGGGTGTGGGGAGGGGTGGGATAGGGGAGTGGGGTAGGGGAGTGGGGGAGGGGAGTGAGGGAGGGGAATGGGGTAGGGGAGTGAGGGAGGGGAGTGAGGGAGTGGAATGTGGTAGGGGAATGGTGTAGGGGAGTGGGGTAGGGGAGTTACAGAGAGGAGGTGGAGAGGAGTGTGTTGGGGAGTGGGGGAGGGGAGTTTTGGAGGGGAGTTGGGGAGGGGAGTTGGGGAGGGTAGTGGGGTAGGGGAGTGGGGTAGGGGAGTGGGGGAGGGGAGTGGGGGAGGGGAGTTGAGGCAGGGATTGGAGGAGCGGAATGGTTGTGGGGAGTTGCGGAGAAGAGAGGGGAGGGGAGTGGGGTACAGGAGTGGGGAAGGGTAGTGGGGGGGAATGTGGGAGCGGAGTTGGGGAGGGGACTTGGAGAGGGGCGTGGGGTATGGGAGTGGGGATGGGGAGTGGGGTAGAGGAGTGGGGTAGGGAAGTGGGGTAGTCGGGGAACGTAGTTGTGGAGGGGACCTGGGGAGGGGCGTGGGGGATGGGGGTGAGGGAGGGGAGTGGGGGAGGGTAGTTGGGGACTGGAGTGGGGAGGGGTGTGGGGGAGTGGATTGCGGTAGGGGAGTTGGGGTGGTGAGTGGGGTTGGGGAGTTGGGGACAGGAGTGGGGGAGGGGAGTGTGGTAGGGGAGTGAGGGAGGGGTGTTGGGGAGGTGAGCGGGGGATGGGAGTCAGGGAGGGGAGTTGAGGAGGGGTGTGGGTGAGGGGAGTGGGGGCGGGGAGTGGGGGAGGGGAGTGGGTGAGGGGAGTGGAGTATGTGAGTGAGGTATGGGAGTTGGTGAGGGAAGTGGGGGAGGAGTGTTGGGGAGGGGAGTTGGGGGAGGGTAGTGAGGAGGTGCAGGGAAGCAAAAGTGGTGGACGGGAGTGGGGGGAGTAAAGTGGGGAGGGGGTGGGGTAGGGGACTGGGGTCGGGGAGTGGAGGAGGGGAGTGAGGGAGGGTAGTGGTGTAGACGAGTGGGGTAGGGGAGTGGGGGAGGGGAGTGAGGGAGGGGAGTGGGGGAGGGGAGTTAAAGAGAGGAGGGGTCGGGGAGTGGGTTGGGGAGTGGGGGAGGGGGGTTGGGAGGGGAGTTGGGGAGGGGAGTGGGGGAGGGTAGTGGTGGAGGATATTTGGAGTGGGGAGTGGGGTAAGGGAGTGGGGATTGGTTGTGATGTAGGGGAGTGGGGGGAGGGGATCGAGGTAGGGGAGGGGGCAGGGGTGTTGGGGAGGGGGAGTTGTTAGAGGTGAGTGGGGGAGGGGAGTGGGGGAGTGGATTGGGGGAGGGGAGTTGGGGAGTGGAGTGCGGTAGGGGTGTTGGGACGTGGAGTTGGAGAGTGCAGTGGGGGAGGGGAGTTGGGGAGGGGAGTTAGGAAGGGGACTTTGGGCGGGGAGTTGAGGAGGGGAGTGGGTGTAGGGAAGTGAGGGAGGGGAGTTGGGGAGGGGAGTTGTGGATGGGAGTTACGGAGGGGAGTTGGGGAGTGGTATGGGGTATGGGAGTTTGTGAGGGGAGTGTGTGAGGAGAGTTGGGGAGGGGAGTTGTGTAGGGGAGTGGGGTAGGGGGAGTGGGGTGGGGAGAGTGAGGGAGGGGAGCTGAGGAGGGGTGTGGGGGAGGGGGAGTTAGGGACTGCAGTGGGGTAGGGGAGTGTGGGAGTGGAGTGACAATGGGAGTCCGGTAGGGGTGTTGGGGAGGGGAGCTGGGGAGTTGAGTGGGGTAGGGGGGTGAGGGAGGGGAGTTGGGGAGGATTGTGGGGTAGGGGAGTGGGGGAGGGGTGTTGGGAATGGGAGTTGGAGCGGGGAGTGGGGGAGGAGCGTTGGGGAGGGGATTTCAGGCAGGGAGTGGTGGAGAGGAGTGGGGGAGGGGAGTTGCGGATAGGAGATGGGAGGGAAGTGGGGTAGGAGGAGTAGGGGAGGGGAGTTGAGAGTGTGAGTGGGGTAGGGGAGTGGGGGAGGGTAGTGGGGGGACGTGAGTGTTGTATGGGAGGGCAGTGAGGAGGTGCAGGGAAGCAAAGTGGTGAAAGGGAGTGGGGGAGGGGTGTGGGGAGGGTGTGGGGTAGGGGAGTGATGTAGGGGAGTGTGGGAGGGGAGTGAGAGAGGGTAGTGGGGTAGGGGAGTGGGGCAGGTGAGTGGGGTATGGGAGTGGGGTAGCGGATGTGAGGAGGGGAGTGAGGGAGGGGGTGAGGGAGGGGAATGGGGTAGGGGAGTGGGGGAGGGGAGTTGGGGGAGGGGGTGGGGGAGGGGAGTGGGGTAGGGGAGCGGTGGTAGCGGAGTGGGGGAGGGGAGTGAGGGAGGGGGGTGAGTGAGGGTAATGGGGTAGGGGAGTGGGGGAGGGGAGTTACAGAGAGGAGGGGGAGAGGAGTGGGTTGGGGAGTGGGGGAGGGGAGTTGGGGATGGGAGTTGGGGAGGGTAGTAGTGGAGGGGATTGGGGGTGGGGAGTGGGGTAGTGGAGTGGGGATTGGTTATGATGCAGGGGAGTGGGGTGGGGGGTGTTGGGGAGGGGAGTGGGGGAGGGGAGTTGCAGAGGGGAGTTGGGGAGGGGAGTTGGGGAGGGGAGTTGGGGCAGGGAGTGTGGTATGGGGGTTTGTGAGGGGAGTAAGGGAGGAGCGTTGGGGAGGGGAGGTATGGAGGGGAGTGGGGGAGTGGAGTGGTGGAGGGGAGTGGGGGAGGGGAGTTGGGGACTGGGGTGGGGAGGGGAGTGGGGGGAGGGGAGTGGGGGAGGGGAGTGAGGGAGGGGAGTGGGGGAGGGGGAGTTGGGGACTGGAGTGGGGGAGTGGAGTGGAGTAGGGGAGTGGAGTAGGGGAGTGGGGTATGGGAGTTGGTTGAGGGAAGTGGGGATTGGTGGTGATGCAGGGGAATGGTGGAGAGGAGTGGGGGAGGAGAGCGAGGTAGGGGAGGGGGTGAGGTGAGCGAGGTAGGGGAGGGGGACAGGGAGTGTGGGAGGGGATATGGGGAGGGGAGTTGGGGAGGGGAGTTGGGGGGTGGAGTGCGGGTAGGGCAGTTGTGGAGGGGAGTTTCGGAGGGGAGTGGGGTAGGGGAGTGAGGGAGGGGAGTTGGGGAAGGGAGTGGGGGAGTGGAGTGGTGGAGGGGAGTGGGGGAGGGGAGTTGGGGACTGGGGTGGGGAGGGGAGTGGGGGAGGGGAGTGGGGGAGGGGAGTGAGGGAGGGGAGTGGGGGAGGGGAGTTGGGGACTGGAGTGGGGGAGTGGAGTGGAGTAGGGGAGTGGAGTAGGGGAGTGGGGTATGGGAGTTGGTGAGGGAAGTGGGGATTGGTGGTGATGCAGGGGAATGGTGGAGAGGAGTGGGGGAGGAGAGCGAGGTAGGGGAGGGGGTGAGGTGAGCGAGGTAGGGGAGGGGACAGGGGAGTGTGGGAGGGGATATGGGGAGGGGAGTTGGGGAGGGGAGTTGGGGGGTGGAGTGCGGTAGGGCAGTTGTGGAGGGGAGTTTCGGAGGGGAGTGGGGTAGGGGAGTGAGGGAGGGGAGTTGGGGAAGGGAGTGGGGGAGGGGAGTGGGGGAGGGGAGATGAGGCTGGGATTGGGGGAGCGGAGTGATTGCGGGGTGTTGCGGTGGGGAGAGGGGGAGGGGAGTGGGGTAGAGGAATGGGGGAGGGCAGTGTGGGGGAGTCGGGGCGCGTAGTTGTTGAGGGAACTTGGGGAGTGGCGTGGGGGATGGGGGTGGGGGAGGGGAGTGGTGGAGGGGCGTTGCGGACTGGAGTGGGGAGGGGAGTGGGGGAGTGGATTGCGGTAGGGGTGTTGAGGAGGTGAGTGGGGGAGGGGAGTTGGGGATAGGAGTGGGTGTGCAGAGTGGGGTATGGGTGTGGGGTAGGGTAGTGGGGAAGGGGAGATGGGGAGGCGAAGGAGGGAGGGGAGTGGGGTAGGGGAGTGGCAAAGGTCTGTGCGGTTGGGGAGAGGGGAGTGGAGTGGGGGAGGGGCGAGGGGGGAGTGGGTATGGGAGTTGGTGAGGGGAGTGGGGGATGAGAGTTGGGGAAGAGGAGTGGGGAGGGGAGTGGGGGCGGGGAGTGAGGGAGGGGAGTGAGGGAGGGGAGTTGGTGAGGATTGTGGGGGAGGGGAGTGGGGGAGGGGAGTTGGGGATGGGAGTGCGGTATGGAGTGGGGGAGGGGAAAGAGGGAGGGGAGTGGGGGACAGGGAGTGGGGTAGGGGAGTGGATAGGTCCGTGGGGGTGGGGAGAGGGGAGTGGAGTGGGGGAGGGGAGTGGGGAGGGGAGTTGCTGGGGGAGCTTGGGAGGGGTGTGGGATGTGGAGTGGTATGCGGAGTGGAGCAGGGGAGTTGGGTATGGGAGTTTGTGAGGGGAGTGGGGGCGGAGATTTGGGGAGGGGAGTTGGGAGAGGAGTGGGGGAGGGGAGAGCGGTAGGGGAGTTGGGGCGGGGAGTGAGGGAGGGGAGTTGAGAAGGGGTGTGTGGGAGGGGAGTGGGGTGGTAAGTGGATCAGGGGAGTTGGGTATGGGAGCTGATGAGGGGAGTGGGGGAGGGGTGTGAGGGAGGGGAATTGCGGAGGGGAGTGGGGGAGGGGAGTGGGGGAGGGGAGTGAGGGAGGGGAGTTGCGGAGGGGAGTGGGGAGGGGAGTGGGGGAGGGGAGTGGGGAGAGGAATGGTTGCGGAGAGTTGCGGAGAGGAGAGGGGGAGGAGAGTGGGTGAGAGGAGTGGTGGAGTTTCGTGGCGTGTGGGAGTGATATTGGGGAGTGGGGGAGGAGAGAGAGGGAGGGGAGTGGGGGAGGAGTGCGATGTAGGGGAGGGGGGCAAGGGAGTGGTGGAGGGGAGTTGGTTGAGTGGAGAGGGGAGTGGAAGCGGGGAGTTGGGGAGGAGAGTGGGGGAGGAGAGGTGGGGAGGAGAGTTGCAGTGGGGAGTTGGGGAGGGGAGTTGGGGAGTGGGGTAGGGGAGTGGGGTAGGGGCGTGCGGTATGGCAGTTGGTGAGGGGAGTGGGGGAGGAGAGGTGGGGAGGAGAGTTGGGGTGGGGAGTTGGGGAGGGGTGTTGGGGAGGGGAGTTGGGGAGGGGAGTGGGGTAGTGGAGTGGGGTAGGGGTTGAGGCGGGGAGTGGGGTTAGGAGTGGAGGAGGAATGTTGCGGAGAGGAGATGTGGCTGGGAGAGGGAGTGGTGTGGGGGAGGGGAGTAGGGGAGGGGTGTGGGGGAGGGGTTTGGTAGGGGAGCTTGGGAGGGGAGTGGGGTAGGGGAGTGGGGGAGGGTAATGGGGGAGTGGAGTGGTGTAGGGGAGAGCAGTAGGGTAAGGCTGTAAGGAGATGGAGGGAAGGGGAGTTGGGGAGGGGATTTGGAGTCGGCAATGGGGTAGGGGAGCAGGGGAGGGGAGTTGGATAGGGAGTGGGGGAGGGGATTTGGGAAGGTGTGTGGGGGAGGGGTGTTTGTGCGGGGAGTAGGGGAGTGGAGTGGGTAGGGTCGTGTGGGAGGGAGTTGTGGAAGGTAGTGGGATAGGGGAGTGGGGTAGGGGAGAGCAGTGAGGAGGTGGAGGAAAGGGGAGAGGGGGAGGGGAATGGTGGAGGGGTGGCAGTGAGGATTTGGAGGGAAGGTAATGGGGAGGAAAATAGGGGAGGGGAGTTGGGGAGGGGTGTATGTTTTATGAGTGGGGTAGGGGAGTGGGGGAAGGAGTGAGGTAGGGGAATGGGGGAGGGGTGTGGGGTATGGGAGAAGGGAAGGGCAGTGCGTGAGGTGAGCGTGGGAGGGGAGTGGGGTAGGGGAGTTGGGTAGCGAAGGGCAGTGTGAAGGTGGAGGGAAGGGGCGTGGGGTGAGGAGTGGGGGAGGGAAGTGGGGTAGGGGAGTTGGGTAGGGGAAGGCAGTGAGGAGGATAAGGAAGGGGAGTAGCGGAGGGGAGTGGGGGAGGGTAGTGGGGGTGGTAACTGGGGAGTGGATGTGAGGTAGGGCAGTGGGGGAGGCGTGTGGGGTCGGGAGTGGGGTAGGGGAGTGGCATAGGGGATGGCAGTGAGGAGGTGGAGTGAAGGGGAGTTGCTTGGGGAGTAGGAGAGGGCAGTGGCATAGGGGAGTTCGGTAGGGGAGGGCAGTGAGGAGGAGAAGGAATGGGAGCAGGGGAGGGGAGTGAAGTAGGGGTGTGGGGCACGGGAGTGGGGGAGGGAAGTGAGTTAGGGGAGTGGGGTAGGGGAGCGGGAAAGTGAGTGAGATAGGGGCGTGGTGTAGGGGAGCGCAGTGAGGAGGTGGAGGGAAGGTGAGTGGGGGAGGGTAGTAGGATAGGTGAGTTGGGGAGCGGAGTGGGGTAGGGGAGTGGGGTAGGAGAGTGGGGGAGGTGTCTGGGGTAGGGGCGTTGGGTAGTGGAGGGCAGTGAGGAGATGGAGGGAAGGGGAGTAGGGGACGGGAGCAGGATAGGAGAGTTGGGGAGTGGAGTGGCAGAGGGGAGTGGGGAGGGGAATGAGGGAGGGGAGATGTGGAGGGGTGTGGGGGAGGGGAATGAGAGGGAGGGGAGATGACGAGGGGAGTGGGGGAGGAGAGAGGGGTAGGGGAGAGGGGTAGGGGAGAGGGGAAGGGGAGAGCGTGAGGGGAGTTGAGGAGGGGAGTGTGGCAGAGGTGTGGGGTAGGGGTGTTGCGGAGAGGGGAGGGGTGGGGAGTGAGGTAGGGCAGTGGTGGAGGGGAGTGGGGGAGGGGAGTGGGGTAGGGGAGGGCAGTGAGGAGGTGGGGTGAAGGGGAGTTGCATGGGGAGTGGGGGAGGGCACTGGCATAGGGGAGTTTGATAGGGGAGTGGGGAGGCAATGAGGAGGATAAGGAAGGGGAGTAGGTGAGGGGAGTTGGGGAGGGGAGTCTGGTAGGGGAGTGGGGTAGAGGAGTGTGGTAGGGGAGTGTGGTAAGGGAGTTATGGAGGCGAGTGGGGGAGTGGAGTGGGGTAGGAGAGGTGGGTAGGGGAGTAGGGAATGGGAGTGGGTTAGGGGAGTGGGGTCGGGGAGTGGGTTAGGGGAGTGGGGGAGGTGATTGGGGAGGGGAGGGGAGTACTGAGAGTGGGGTATTGGAGTTGTTGAGGGCAATGGGGGAGGGGAGTGAGGCAGGGGAGTTGGGGAGGAGAGTGGGGAGGGGAGTCTGGTAGGGGAGTGGGGTAGGGGAGTGTGGTAGGGGAGTGGGGTAGGGGAGTTATGGTTGCGAGTGGGGTAGTGGAGTCGGGTAGGAGAGGTGGGTAGGGGAGTAGGGAATGGGAGTGGGTTAGGGGATTGGGGCCGGGGAGTGGGTTAGGGGAGTGGGGGATGTGTTTGGGGAGGGGAGGGGAGTACTGAGAGTGGGGTATTGGAGTTGTTGAGGGAATGGGGGAGGGGAGTGAGGCAGGGGAGTTGGGGTTGGGAGTGGTGTAGTGGTGTAGAGGAGTTGGGTAGGGGAAGGCAGTGAGGAGGATAAGGAAGGGGAGTAGAGGAGGGGAGTGGGGGATGTGAGTGGGGTAGGGGAGTGGGGGAGGGGAGTGAGGGAGGGGAGTGAGGGAGGGGAGTGGGGTAGAGGAGTGGGGTAGGGGAGTGGGGGAGGGGAGTGAGGGAGGAGAGTGAGGGAGGGGAGTGGGGTAGGGGAGTTACTGAGAGGAGGGGGAGGGGAGTGAGTTGGGGAGTGGGGGAGGGGAGTTGGGGAGGGGAGTTGGGGAGGGTAGTAGTGGAGGGGATTGGGCGTGGGAAGTGGGGTAGGGGAGTGGGGGAGGGGAGTGGGTTGGGGAGGGGAGTCGGGAAGGGGAGTGAGGGACGGGGGTTGGGGAGGATTGTGGGGTAGGGGAGTGGGGGAGGGGAGTGGGAGAGGATTGTGGGGTAGGGTAGTGGGGGAGGTTAGAGGGGGAGGTTAGAGGGGGAGGGGAGTGGGGGAGGAGAGTTGGGGGTGGGAGTGGGGGACGGGTGTGAGGGAGGGGAGTTGAGAAGGGGTGTGGGGGAGGGGAGTGGGGTGGTAAGTGGAGCAGGGGTGTTGGGTATGGGAGTTGTTGAGGGGAGTGGGGGAGGAGATTTGGGGAGGGGAGTTGGGAGAAGAGTGGGGGAGGGGAGTGCGGTAGGGGAGTTGGAGAGGGCATTGAGGGAGAGGAGTTGAGAAGGGGTGTGTGGGAGGGGAGTGGGGTGGTAAGTGGATCAGGAGAGTTGCGTATGGGAGCTGGGGAGGGGAGTGGGGGACGAGAGTTGGTGGTGGAGTGGGGCGGTGGTGGTGGTGGAGTGGGGCGGTGGTGGTGGTGGAGTGGGGCGGTGGTAATGGTGGAGTGGGGTGGTGGTGGTGGAGTGGGGCGATGGTGGTGGTGTGGGGCGGTGGTGTTGGTGGAGTGGGGCGGTGGTGGAGTGGAGTGGGGTGGTGGTGGTAGTGGAGTGGGGTGGTAAGTGGATCAGGGGAGTTGCGTATGGGAGCTGGGGAGGGGAGTGGGGGACGAGAGTTGGGGGTGGGAGTGGGAAGGGGAGTTGGGGAGGGGAGTGGGGGAGGGGAGTGGGGAAGGGAGTGAGGGAGGGGAGTTGGGAGAGGAGTGGTTGCGGGGAGTTGCGGAGAGGAGAGGGGAGGGGAGTGGATGAGAGGAGTGGGGGAGTGTAGTGGGGTCGTGGGAGTGGGGTATGGGTGTGGGGTAGGGTAGTGGGGAAGGGGAGAGGGGGAGGCGAAGGAGGGAGGGGAGTGGGGTAGGGTAATGTGTAGGGGAGTTTGGGAGGGGAGTGCTGTGGGGAGTGGGGTGGGGTGTGGAGCAGGGAGTTGGATATGGGAGTTGGTGAGGGGAGTGGGGGATGAGAGTTGGGGAGAGGAGTGGGGGAGGGGTGTGGGGGAGGGGAGTGGGCTGGGGAGTTGGGGATGGGAGTGGGGGTATTTGTGTGAGGTAGGTGTGTGGGGTAGGGGAGTGGAGTAGGGGAGTTGGGTTTGGAGTGGGGGAGGGAAAAGAGTGAGGGGAATGGGGGACAGGGAGTGGGGTAGGGGAGTGGATAGGTCCGTGTGGGTGGGGAGAGGGGAGTGGAGTGGGGGAGGGGAGTGGGGAGGGGAGAGGCTAGGGGAGCTTGGGAGGGGTGTGGGGTGGGGTGTGGAGCAGGGGAGTTGGGTCTGGGAGTTTGTGAGGGGAGTGGGGGAGGAGATTTGGGGAGGGGAGTTGGGAGAGGAGTGGGGGAGGGGAGTGCGGTAGGGGAGCTGGGGAGGGCATTGAGGGAGGGGAGTTGAGAAGGGGTGTGTGGGAGGGGTGTGGGGTGGTAAGTAGATCAGGGGAGTTGGGTATGGGAGCTGGGGAGGGGAGTGGGGGACGAGAGTTGGGGGTGGGAGTGGGAAGGGGAGTTGCGGCGGGGAGTGGGGGAGGGGAGTGGGGGAGAGGTGTGGGGAGAGGAGTGACTGCGGGGAGTTGCGGAGAGGAGAGGGGAGGGGAGTGGGTGAGAGGAGTGTGGGTGTGTCGTGGGGTGTGGGAGTGAGGTTGGGGAGTGGGGGAGGAGAGAGTGGGAGGGGAGTGGGGGACAGGGTGTGGGGTAGGGGAGTGGCGTAATTCCGTGGGGGTGTGGAGAGGGGAGTGGAGTGGGGGAGGAGTGCGATGTAGGGGAGGGGGGCATGGGAGTGTTGGAGGGGAGTTGGTTGAGTGGAGTGGGAGAGGGGTGTGGGGGCGGGGAGTTGGGGAGGAGAGTGGGGTAGGGTAGTGCTGTATGGGAGTTGGTGAGGAGAGTGGGGGAGGAGAGGTGGGGAGGAGAGGTGGGGAGGGGAGTTGGGGCGGGGAGTTGGGGAGGGGAGTTGGGGAGGGGAGTTGGGGAGGGGAGTGGGGTAGGGGAGTGGGGTAGGGGAGTGGTGTAGGGGAGTGGGGAGGGGAGTTGAGGCGGGGAGTGGGGGAGAGGAGTGGAGGAAGGATGTTGCGGAGACGAGATGTGGCTGGGAGAGGGGAGTGGTGTGGGGGAGGGGAGTGGGGGAGGGGTTTTGTAGGGGAGTTTGGGAGGGGAGTGGGGTAGGGGTGTGGGGGAGGGTAGTGGGGGAGCGGAGTGGTGTCGGGGAGAGGGGTAGGGGAAGGCTGTAAGGAGATGGAGGGAAGGGGAGTTGGGGAGGGGATTTGGAGTGGGCAGTGGGGTAGGGGAGCAGTGGAGGGGAGTGGGATAGGGAGTGGGGGAGAGGAGTTGGGAAGGGGTGTGCAGAGGGGTGTGGGGACGGGGAGTAGGGGAGTGGAGTGGGGTAGGGTCGTGTGGGAGGGGTGTGCTGGAAGGGAGTGGAGTAGGGGAGTGGGGTAGGGGAGAGCAGTGAGGAGGTGGAGCAAAGGGGAGAGTGGAGGGGAGTGGTGGAGGGGAGGGCAGTGAGGATTTGGAGGGAAGGGTAGTGGGGGAGGAAAATAGGGGAGGGGAGTTGGGGAGGGGAGTGTCTTTGATGAGTGGGGTAGGGGAGTGGGGGAGGGGAGTGAGGTAGGGGAATGGGGGAGGGGAGTGGGGTAGGGGAGTGGTATAGTGGAGTGGGGTAGCGAAGGGCAGTGAGAAGGTGGAGGGAAGGGGCGTGGGGTGAGGAGTGGGGGAGGGAAGTGGGGTAGGGGAGTTGGGTAGGGGAAGGCAGTGAGGAGGATAAGGAAGGGGAGTAGGGGAGGGGAGTGGGGGAGGGTAGTGGGGGTGGTAACTCGGGGAGTGGAGTGAGGTAGGGCAGTGGGGGATGCGAGTGGGGTCGGGAGTGAGGTAGGGGAGTGGCATAGGGGATGGCAGTGAGGAGGTGGAGTGAAGGGGGGTGGCGTGGGGAGTAGGTGAGGGCAGTGGCGTAGGGGAGTTCGGTAGGGGAGGGCAGTGAGGAGGAGAAGGAATGGGAGCAGGGGAGGGGAGTGGGGGAGGGGTGTGGGGGAGTGGGGGAGGGGCGTGGGCGAGTGGAGTGGGGTAGGGGTGTGGGGCAGGGGAGTGGGGGAGGGATGTGAGTTAGGGGAGTGGGGTAGGGGAGCGGGAAAGTGGGGTGGGATAGGGGCGTGGGGTAGGGGAGCACAGTGAGGAGGTGGAGGGAAGGAGAGTGGGGGAGGGGAGTAGGATAGGTGAGTTGGGGAGCGGAGTGGGGTAGGGGAGTGGGGTAGGAGAGTGGGGGAGGTGTCTGGGGTAGGGGCGTTGGGTAGTGGAGGGCAGTGAGGAGATGGAGGGAAGGGGAGTGGGGGACGGGAGCCGTATAGGAGAGTTGGGGAGCGGAGTGGGGTAGGGGAGTGGGGTAGGGGAGTGGGGGTGCAGAGTGGGGAAGGGGAGTGTGGTCGGGGAGTGGGGTAAGGGTGTGGGGTGTGGGAGTTGTGGAGGGGAGTGCGGTAGGGGTGTGGGGGAGTGGAGTGGGTTAGGGAGGTAGGGTAGGGGAGCGAGGAGATGGAAAGAAGCGAAGTTGGTGGACTGGAGTGGGGAAGGGGAGTGGGGGAGGGGTTGGCGGAGGGGTGTGGGGGAGTGGGGGAGGGGAGTGCAGTAGGGAAGTTGGGGAGGGGAGTTGGGGTGGGGAGTTGGGGAGGGGAGTGGGGGAGGGGAATGAGGGAGGGGAGATGTGGAGGGGTGTGGGGGAGGGGAGTGGAGTAGCGAGTGGTGTTTGGGAGTTGGTAAGAGAGTGGGGGAGGAGAGTTGGGGAGGGGAGTTGGGGAGGGGAGTTGGGGAGGGGAGTTGGGGAGGGGAGTGGAGTAGGGGAGAGGGGTAGGGGAGAGGGGAAGGGGGAGAGGGGAGGGGTGTTGAGGCGGGGAGTGTGGCAGAGGAGTGGTGTAGGGGTGTTGCGGAGAGGAGAGGGGTGGGGAGTGAGGTAGGGAAGTGGTGGAGGGGAGTGGGGGAGGGGAGTGGGGTAGGGGAGGGCAGTGAGGAGGTGGAGTGAAGGGGAGTTGCATGGGGAGTGGGGGAGGGCACTGGCGTAGGGGAGTTTGGTAGGGGACGGCAATGAGGAGGATAAGGAAGGGGAGTAGGTGAGGGGAGTTGGGGAGGAGAGTGGGGAGGGGAGTCTGGTAGGGGAGTGGGGTAGGGGAGTGTGGTAGGGGAGTGGGGTAGGGGTGTTATGGAGGTGAGTGGGGTAGTGGAGTGGGGTAGGAGAGGTGGGTAGGGGAGTAGGGAATGGGAGTGGTGTAGGGGAGTGGGGTCGGGGAGTGGGTTAGGGGAGTGGGGGATGTGATTGGGGAGGGGAGGGGAGTACAGAGAGTGGGGTATTGGAGTTGTTGAGGGGAATGGGGGAGGGGAGTGAGGCAGGGGAGTTGGGGATGGGAGTGGGGTAGAGGAGTTGGGTAGGGGAAGGCAGTGAGGAGGATAAGGAAGGGGAGTAGGGGAGGGGAGTGGGGGAGGGTAGTGGGGGTGGTAACTGGGGGAGTGGAGTGAGGTAGGGCAGTGGGGGAGGCGAGTGGGGTCGGGGAGTGGGGTAGGGGAGTGGCATAGGGGACGGCAGTGAGGAGGTAGAGTGAAGGGGAGTGACGTGGGGAGTAGGGGAGGGAAGTGGGGTAGGGGAGTTGGGTAGGGGAGGGCAGTGAGGAGGAGAAGGAATGGGAGTAGGGGAGGGGAGTGGGGGAGGGGAGTGGGGGAGGGGAGTGGGTTGGGCAGTGGGGGAGGGGAGTGCTGTAGGGAATTTGGGGAGGGGAGTTGGGGAGAGGAGTTGCGGAGGGGAGTAGGGGAGGGGAGTTGGGGAGGGGAGTTTGTGAGGGGAGTGGGGTAGGGGAGTTGGGGAGGGGAGTTGGGGAGGGTAGTAGTGGAGGGGATTGGGGGTGAGGAGTGGGGGAGGGGCGTAGGAGAGGGGAGTGCAGGAGGGGAGTTGCGGAGGGGTGTGGGGGAGGGGAGTGGAGTCGGGGAGCAGAGTAGGGGAGGCGGGTATGGGAGTTAGTGAGTGGAGTGGGGGAGGAGAGTTGGGAAGGGGAGTTGTGTAAGGGTGTGGTAACGGGGAGTGTTGGAGCGGAGTGAGGTAGGGGATATGTGGAGGGGAGTGCGGTAGGGGAGTAGAGTTGGGGAGGGTAGAGGGGGATGGGAGTGTGGTAGTGGAGGGCAGTGAGGAGGTGCAGGGATGCGGAGTGGTGGACGGGAGTAGGGGAGGGGAGTGGGGGAGGGGTTGGGGTAGGGGAGTGGGTGAAGGGGAGCGGGGTAGGGGTGTTGCGGTGGGGAATGGGATGGGGGGTTTGGGAGTGGAGTGCGGGAGGGAAGTTGCAGAGGGGAGTTGCTGAGGGGAGTGGGGTATGGGTGTTTGTCAGGGGAGTGAGGGAGGAGAGTTGGGGAGGGGAGTTAGTCAGGGGAGTGGGGGCGTGGAGCGGGGGATTGGAGTGAGGGAGGGGCGTGGAGGAGGGGAGTTGGGGACTGGAGTGGGGAGGGGAGTGGGGGAGGGGAGTGCTGTAGGGGAGTTGAGTGACGGAGGGGAGTTGGGGAGTGGAGTGGGTGAGGGGAGTGGAGTTGGGCTTTGGAGTAGGGGAGTGGAATATGGGAGTTGGTGATGGAAGTGGGGGCGGAGTGTTGGGGAGGGGAGCTGATGCGGGGAGTGGGGTAGGGGAGTGTGGTAGGAGAGTGGCGGAGGGGAGATGAGGCAGGGATTGGGGGAGCAGAGTGGTTGAGGGGAGTTGTGGAGAGGAGAGGAGGAGGGGGGTGGGGTAGAGAAATGGGGGAAGGCACGGTGGGGGAGTCGGGGCGCGTAGTTGGGGAGGGAACTTGGGGAGCGGCGTGGGGGATGGGAGTGGGGGAGGGGAGTGGGGGAGGGGAGTTGGGGACTGGAGTGGGGAGGGGAGTGGGGGAGGGGATTGCGGTATGGGGAGTTGGGGAGGTGAGTGGGGGAGGGGAGTTGGGGACTGGAATGGGGGAGGGGAGTGGGGTTGGGGAGTGAGGGAGGGGTGTTGGGGAGGTGAGCAAGGGAGGGGAGTGAGGGAGGGGAGTTGAGGAGGGGTGTGGGGAAAGGGAGTGTGGGAGGGGAGTGGGGAGGGGAGTGAGGGAGGGGAGTGGTGCAGGGGAGTGGGGTATGGGATTTGGTGAGGGAAGTGGGGGAGGACTGTTGGGGAGGGGAGTTGGAGACGGTAGTGGGGTAAGGGAGTGGGATAGGGCAGTGGAGGCAGGGGTTGAAGGAGCGTAGTGGTTGAGGGGAGTTGCGGAGAGGAGAGGGGGAGTGGAGTGGCGTACAGGAGAGGGGGAGGGCAGTGGGGGGAGTGTGGGGGAGGGGAGTGGGGAAGGGGAGTCGGGGAGGGGAGTGGGGGAGGGGATTGAGGGAGGGGAATGGGGAGGGGAGTGGGGAATGTGAGTAGCGTCGGGGAGTGGGGTAGGGGAGTTGGGGAGGTGATCTGGGGAGGGGAGTTGGGGAGTGGAGTGGGGTGGCTGTGCGGTAGGGGAGTTGGGGTGCAGAGTTGGGGAGGGGAGTTGGGGAGGGGAGTTGCGGAGAGGAGAGGGGGAGGGAAGTTGAGTGGGTGATATGGGGAGGGTAGTGGGGGACGGGAGTGTTGTAGGGGAGGGCAGTGAGGAGGTGCAGGGAAGCAAAGTGGTGGATGGAAGTGGGGGAGGGGAGTGGGGAGGGGGTGGGGTAGGGGAGTGGCCTAGGGGAGTGCGGAGGGGAGTGAGGGAGGGGAGTGAGGGAGGGGAGGGGGTAGGGGAGAAGGGGAGGGGAGTTACAGAGAGGAGGGGGAGGGGAGTGGGTTGGGGAGTGGGGGAGGGGAGTTGGGGAGGGGAGTTGGGGAGGGTAGTAGTGGAGGGGATTGGGGGTGGTAAGTGGGGTAGTGGTGTGGGGATTGGTTGTGATGTAGGGGAGTGGGGGAGGGGAGTAGGGGAGGAGAGCGAGGTAGGGGAGGTGGCAGGGGAGGGGGGCTGGGGAGTTGTTATAGATAAGTGGGGGAGGCGAGCGGGGGAGTGGATTGGGCGAGGGGAGTTCGGGAGTGGAGCAGTGGAGGGGAGTTGGGGTGTGGAGTTGTGGAGGGGAGTGGTGTAGGGGAGTGAGGGAGGCGAGTTGGGGAGGGGAGTTTGGGAGGGGAGTTGGGGAGGGGAGTTGGGGAGGGGAGTTGGTGAGGGGAGTGGGGTAGGGGAGTGAGGGAGGGGAGTTGGGGAGGGGAGTGGGGTAGGGGATTAAGGGAGGGGAGTTGCGGAGTGGAGTTGTGGAGTGGAGTGGGGTTTGGGAGTTGGTGAGGGGAGTGGGTGAGGAGAGTTGGGGAGGGGAGTTGTGAGGGGAGTGGGGTAGGGGAGTGAGGGAGGGGAGTTGAGGAGGGGTGTGGGGGAGGGGACTTATGACTGGAGTGGGGAAGGGGAGTGGGTGAGGAGAGTTGGGGAGGGGAGTTGGGAGGGGAGTGGGGTAGGGGAGTGAGGGAGGGGAGTTGGGGAGGATTGTGGGGTAGGGGAGTGGGGGAGGGGAGTGGGGGAGGGGAGTGGGGGAGGGGAGCCGGGTGTGGGAGTTGGTGCGGGGAGTGGGGGAGGAGAGTTGGGGTGGGGAGTTGGGGAGGGGTGTTGGGGACGGGAGTGAGGGAGTGGAGTTGAGAAGGGGTGTGGGGGAGGGGAGTGGCGTTGTAAGTGGAGCAGGGGAGTTGGGTATGGGAGTTGGGGAAGGGTGTGCGGTAGGGGAGTGGGGGAAAGGTGTGTGGGAGGGGAGTGGGGAGAGGAGAGGGGGAGGGGAGAGGGTGATAGGAGTGGGGGAGTGTAGTGGGGCGTGGGAGTGGGGTAAGGGATTGGGGCAGGGGAGTTGCGGATGTGAGTGGGAGTGGGGAGTGGGGTATGGGTATGGGGTAGGGGAGTGGCAAAGGTCCGTAGGGGTGGGGAGAGGGGAGTGGAGTGGGGGAGGGGCGTGGGGAGGGGGTGGGTAAGGGAGTTTGGGAGGGGGTGGGGTGGGGAGTGGAGTGGGGTGTGGAGCAGGGGAGTTGGGTATGGGAGTTGGTAAATGGAGTGGGGAAGGAGTGTTGGGGAGAGGAGTGGGGGAGGGGAGTGGGGAGGGGAGTGAGGGAGGGGAGTTGGAGAGGATTATGGGGAGGGGAGTGGGGGAGGGGAGTTGGGGATGGGACTGGGGGTTGGGAGTGGTGTAAGTGAGTGGGGTAGGGGAGTGGGGTAGGGGAGTGGGGTAGGGGAGTGGGGGAGGGGATAGAGGGAGGGGAGTGAGGGAGGGGAGTGTGAGAGGGGAGATGGGGAGGAATGTGGGGGAGAGGAGTGGGGGATGGGAGTGGAGAAGGGGAGTCGGGTACGGGAGTTTCTGCGGGGAGTTGCGGAGGAGAGTTGGGGAGGGGTGGTGGGGAGGAGAGTGGGGGAGTGTATTGCGGGAGGGGAGTTGGGGAGGGGAGTGAGGGAAGGGAGTGGGGTGGTAAGGGTGCAGGGGAGTTGGGTATGGGAGTTGGTTAGGGGAGTGGGGGACGGGAGTTGGGGGTGGGAGCTGGGAAGGGGAGTTGGGGAGGGTTGGATAGGGGATTGCGGTAGGGGAGTGGGGGAAGGGAGTGGGGGAAGGGAGTGGGGGAGGGGCGTGGGGAGAGGAGTGGTTGCGGGGAGTTGCGGAGAGGAGAGGCGGAGGGGAGTGCGTGAGAGGAGTGGGGGAATGTAGTGGGGTGTGGGAGTGGGGTAAGGGAGTGGGGGAGGGGAGTTGGGGATGGGAGTGGGGGTGGAGAGTGGGTTCGGTGTGTGGTGTAGGGGAGTGGGATATGGACTGGGGGAGGGGAAAGAGGGAGGGGAGTGGGGGACAGGGAGTGGGGTAGGGGAGAGGCGTAGGTCCGTGGGGGAGGGGAGGGGGGAGTGGAGTGGGGGAGGGGAGTGGGGGAGGGGATTGGGGAGGCGAGTGGCTAGGGGAGCTTGGGAGGGGAGAGGGGTGATGAGTGGAGTGGGGTGTGGAGTGGAGCAGGGGAGTTCGGTATGGGAGTTTGTGAAGGGGAGTGGGGGTGGAGATTTGGGGAGGGGAGATGGGAGAGGAGTGGGGGAGTGGAGTGCGTTAGGGGAGTTGGAGAGGGGAGTGAGGGAGGTGAGTTGAGAAGGGGTGTGGGGGAGGGGAGTGGGGTGGTAAGTGGAGCAGGGGAGTTGGGTTTGGGAGTTTGTGAGGGGAGTGGGGGAGGAGAGTTGGGGGTGGGAGTTGGGAAGGGGAGTGGGGGAGGGGAGTGAGGGAGAGGAGTGGGGGAGGGGAGTGGATGCAGGGAGTTGCGGAGAGGAGAGGGGGAGGGGAGTGGGTGAGAGGAGCGGGGAGTGTCGTGGGGGTGGGAGTGGGGGTGGGGAGTGGGGGAGGAGAGAGAGGGAGGGGAGTGGGGGACAGGGTGTGGGGTAGGGGAGTGGCGTAGTTCCGTTGGGGCGGGGAGAGGGGAGTGGAGTGGGGGAGGAGTGCGATGTAGGGGAGGGGGGCATGGGAGTGGTGGAGGGGAGCTGGTTGAGTGGAGTGGGAGAGGGGTGTGGGGGCGGGGAGTTGGGGAGGAGAGTGGGGTAGGATAGTGCGATATGGGAGTTGCTGAGGAGAGTGGGGGAGGAGAGGTGTGGAGGAGAGTTGGGGAGGGGAGTTGGGGAGGGGAGTTGGGGAAGGGAATGGGGGAGGGGAGTGGGGTAGGGGAGTGCAGGAGGGGAGTTGAGGCGGGGAGTGGGGGAGAGGAGTGGAGGAGGGATGTTGCGGAGAGGAGATGGGGCTGGGAGAGGGGAGTGGTGTGGAGGATGGGAGTAGGGGAGGGGAGTGGGAGAGGGGTTTGGTAGGGGAGCATGGGAGGGGAGTGGGGTAGGGGAGTGGGGGATGGTAGTGGGGGAGCGGTGTGGTGTAGGGGAGAGGGGTAGGGGCATGCTGCAAGGAGATGGAGGGAAGGGGAGTTTGGGAGGGGATTTGGAGTGGGTAGTGGGGTAGGGGAGCAGGGGAGGGGAGTGGGATAGGGAGTTGGGGAGGGGAGGTGGGAGGGGGTGTGGGGGAGGGGAGTTGGGGAGGGGAGTTGGGTAGGGGAGTGGGGTATGGGAGTGGGGTAAGGGAGTGGCGGAGGGGAGTGGAGGAGGGATGTTGCGGAGAGGAGATGGGGCTGGGAGAGCGGAGTGGTGTGGGGGAAGGGAGTGGGGGAGGGGAGTGGGGGAGGGGTTAGGTAGGGGAGCTTGGGAGGGGAGTGGGGTAGGGGAGTGGGGGAGCGGAGTGGGGGTGCGTAGTGGTCTAGGGGAGAGGGGTAGGGGAAGGCTGTAAGGAGATGGAGGGAAGGGGAGTTGGAGTGGGCAGTGGGGTAGGGGAGCAGGGGAGGGGAGTGGGATAGGGCGTTGGGGAGGGGAGTTGGGAAGGGGTGTGGGGGAGGGGTGTGGGGGAGGGGCGTAGGGGAGTGGAGTGTGGTAGGGTCATGTGGGAGGGGAGTTGTGATAGGGAGTGGAGTAGGGGAGTGGGGTAGGGGAGGGCAGTGAGGAGGTGGAGGAAAGGGGAGAGGGGAGGGGAGTGGTGGAAGGGAGTGGAGTAGGGGCGTTGGGTAGTGGAGGGCAGTGAGGAGATGGAGGGAAGGGGAGTGGGGAAGGGATGTGGTAGGAGAGGTGGGTAGGGGAGCTTGGGAGGGGAGGGTGGTAGGGGAGTGGTGGAGCGGAGTGGGGGAGCAGAGTGGTGTAGGGGAGAGGGGTAGGGGAAGGCTGTAAGGAGATGGAGGGAAAGGGAGAGGGGAGGGCAGTGGTGGAAGGGAGTGGAGTAGGGGCGTTGGGTAGCGGAGGGCAGTGAGGAGATGGAGGGAAGGGGAGTGGGGGACGGGAGCAGGATAGGAGAGTTGGGGTGCGGAGTGGCGTAGGGCAGTGGTAAGGGCAGTGTGGTAGGGGAGTGGGGGGGGAGTGTGGTCGGGGAGTGGGGTAGGGGTGTTGCGTCGGGTAGTGGGGTAGGGGAGTGGGGTGTGGGAGTTGTGGAGGTGAGTGCGGTAGGGGTGTGGGTGAGTGGAGTGGGGTAGGGAAGTAGGGTAGGGGAGGTGGAGGGAAGTGGAGTGGTGGACGGGAGTGGGGAAGGGGAGTGGGGGAGGGGGTGGCGGAGGGGAGTGGGAGATGGGAGTGCAGTAGGGAAGTTGGGGAGGGGACATGGGGAGGGGAGTTTGGGAGGGGAGTGGGGGTGGGGAATGAGGGAGGGGAATGAGGGAGGGGAGATGTGGAGGTGTGTGGGGGAGGGGACTGGGGGAGGGGAGTGGGGGAGGGAAGTGGAGTAGGGGAGTGGTGTTTGGGGACTGGTGAGGGAGTGGGGGAGGAGAGTTGGGGAGGGGAGTGGGTAGGGGAGTGGGGGAGGGGAGTTGAGGCGGGAAGTGGGGCAGAGGATTGGTGTAGGGGTGTTGCGGAGAGGAGAGGGGGAGGGGAGTGAGGTAGGGCAGTGGGGGAGGGGAGTGGGGGATGGGAGTGGGGTAGGGGAGGGCAGTGAGGAGGTGGAGTGAAGGGGAGTTGCGTGGGGAGTGGGGGAGGGCACTGGCGTAGGGGAGTTTGGTAGGGGAGGGCAATGAGGAGGATAAGGAAGGGGAGTAGGTGATGGGAGTGGGGGAGGGTAGTGGGGAGGGAAGTGTGGTAGGGGTGTGAGTAGGGGAGTGGTGTAGGGGAGTGGGCGAGGAGACTGAGGTAGGGGAGTGGCATAGGGGAGTGGGAAAGGGGATTGGGATAGCTGAGTGGGGTAGGGGAGTTGTGGAGGGACTGGGGTAGGGGAGTGGGGTAGGAGAGGCGGGTAGGGGAGTAGGTGAGGGGTGTGGGGTAGGGGAGTGGGGGAGGGGATTGGGGTAGGGGAGTGGGGTCGGGGAGTGGGGTAGGGGAGTGGTGTAGGGGAGTGGGGTAGGGGAGTTGTCGAGGGGAGTGGGGTAGGGCAGTGTAGTAGAGGAATGGGGTAGGGGAGTTGGGGAGGGGAGTGGGGGAGGGGAGTGAGGCAGGGGAGTTGTGGAGGGGAGTGGGGTAGAGGAGTGGAGAATGGGAGTGGGGGAGGGGAGTTGGGGAGGGGAGTTGGAGAGGGGAGTGGGGTAGAGGAGTGGGGGATGGGAGTGGAGGAGGGGAATTGGTGAGGGGAGTGGGGAGGGGAGTGGGGGTCAGGGAGTGGGGTAGCGGAGTGATGTAGGGGAGTGGGGGAGGGGAGTGAGGCAGGGGTGTGGGGTAGCGGACTGCAGTAGGGGAGTGGGAGAGGGGAGTGGGGGACAAGGAGTGGGGTAGGGGAGAGATGTAGTGGAGTGGGTGAGGGGATTTGGTGAGGGGAGTGGGGTAGGGGAGTGAGGGAGGGGAGTGGGGGAGGGGAGAGGTGGAGGGGAGTGAGGTAGGGAAGTGGGGAAGGGGAGTGGGATAGGGGAGAGCAGTGAGGAGCTGCCAGGAAGGGGAGTGGGGAAGGGGCGTGGTAGGAGAGGTGGGTAGGGGGTAGGGCAGGTGAATGAGGTATGGGAGTTGTGGAGGGGAGTGGGGTAGGGGAGTGGTGGTGCGGAGTGGGGGAGCGGAGTGGTGTAGGGGAGAGGGGTAGGGGAAGGCTGTAAGGAGATGGAGGGAAGGGGAGTTGGGAAGGGGATTTGGAGTGGGCAGTGGGGTAGGGGAGCAGTGGAGTGGAGTGGGGTAGGGTCGTGTGGAGGGGAGTGGTGGAAGGGAGTGGGGTAGGTGAGTGGGGTAGGGGAGAGCAGTGAGGAGCTGGAGGAAAGGGGAGAGGGAAGGGGAGTGGTGGAGGGGAGGGCAGTGAGGATTTGGAAGGAATGGTAGTGGGGGAGGAAAATAGGGGAGGGGAATTGGGGAGGGGAGTGTGTTTAATGAGTGGGGTAGGGGAGTGGGGGAGGGGAGTGCGGTAGGGGAATGGGGGAGGGGTGTGGGGTATGGGAGAAGGGAAGGGCATAGTGTGAGGTGAGCGTGGGAGGGGAGTGGGGTAGGGGAGTTGGGTAGGTGAAGGCAGTGAGGAGGATAAGGAAGGGGAGTAGGGGAGGGGAGTGGGGGAGGGTAGTGGGGGTGGTAACTGGGGGAGTGGAGTGAGGTAGGGCAGTGGGTGAGGCGAGTGGGGTCGGGAGTGGGGTAGGGGAGTGGCATAGGGGATGGCAGTGAGGAGGTGGAGTGAAGGGGAGTGGCGTGTGGAGTAGGTGAGGGCAGTGGCACAGGGGAGTTCGGTAGGGGAGGGCAGTGAGGAGGAGAAGGAATGGGAGCAGGGAAGGGGTGTGGGGGAAGGGTGTGGTGGAGGGGAGTGGGGTAGGGGTGTGGGGCGGGGGAGTGTGGGAGGGAAGTGAGTTAGGGGAGTGCGGTAGGGGAGCGGGAATGTGGTGTGGGGTAGGGGAGTGCAGTGAGGAAGTGGAGGGAAGGAGATTGGGGAGGGGAGTAGGATCGGTGAGTTCGGGAGCGGAGTGGGGTAGGGGAGTGGGGGATGTGAGTTGGGGAGGGGAGTGGGTGACAGGGAGTGGGGACAGGGCGTGAGGTAGGGGAGTGAGGTAGGGGAGTGGGGGAGGCAGGTGGGGGAGGGGAGTGGGGTAGGGGAGTGGGAAAGGGGAGTGGGATAGTGGAGTTGGATAGTGGAGTGGGGTCAAAACGTTGCGTATTGCAGGGCAGTGAGGAGGTGGAGAGAAGGTGAGTGGGGGATGGGGTGGGGTAGGAGAGGTGGGTAGGGGTGTAGGGGAGGGGAGTCAGGAGGGGAGTAGGTGATGGGAGTGGGGGAGGGTAGTGGGGAGGGAAGTGTGGTAGGGGTGTGAGTAGGGGAGTGGTGTAGGGGAGTGGGTGAGGAGACTGAGGTAGGAGAGTGGCATAGGGGAGTGGGAAAGGGGATTGGGATAGCTGAGTGGGGTAGGGGAGTTGTGGAGGGAGTGGGGTAGGGGAGTGGGGGAGGGGATTGGGGTAGGGGTGTGGGGTCGGGGAGTGGGGTAGGGGAGTGGTGTAGGGGAGTGCGGTAGGGGAGTTGTCGAGGGGAGTGGGGTAGGGCAGTGTAGTAGAGGAATGGGGTAGGGGAGTTGGGGAGGGGAGTGGGGGAGGGGAGTGAGGGAGGGGAGTGGGGGAGGGGAGAGGTGGAGGGGAGTGAGGTAGGGAAGTGGGGAAGGGGAGTGGGATAGGGGAGCGCAGTGAGGAGCTCTCGGGAAGGGGAGTGGGGAAGGGGCGTGGTAGGAGAGGTGGGTAGGGGGTAGGGGAGGTGAATGAGGTATGGGAGTTGTGGAGGGGAGTGGGGTAGGGGAGTGGTGGTGCGGAGTGGGGGAGCGGAGTGGTGTAGGGGAGAGGGGTAGGGGAAGGCTGTAAGGAGATGGAGGGAAGGGGAGTTGGGAAGGGGATTTGGAGTGGGCAGTGGGGTAGGGGAGCAGGGGAGTGGAGTGGGGTAGGGACGTGTGTGAGGGGAGTGGTGGAAGGGAGTGGGGTAGGCGAGTGGGGTAGGGGAGAGCAGTGAGGAGCTGGAGGAAAGGGGAGAGGGGAGGGGAGTGGTGGAGGGGAGTGAGGTAGGGAAGTGGGGAAGGGGAGTGGGATAGGGGAGCGCAGTGAGGAGCTGCCGGGAAGGGGAGTGGGGAAGGGGCGTGGTAGGAGAGGTGGGTAGGGGGTAGGGCAGGTGAATGAGGTATGGGAGTTGTGGAGGGGAGTGGGGTAGGGGAGTGGTGGTGCGGAGTGGGGGAGCGGAGTGGTGTAGGGGAGAGGGGTAGGGGAAGGCTGTAAGGAGATGGAGGGAAGGGGAGTTGGGAAGGGGATTTGGAGTGGGCAGTGGGGTAGGGGAGCAGTGGAGTGGAGTGGGGTAGGGTCGTGTGGAGGGGAGTGGTGGAAGGGAGTGGGGTAGGCGAGTGGGGTAGGGGAGAGCAGTGAGGAGCTGGAGGAAAGGGGAGAGGGGAGGGGAGTGGTGGAGGGGAGGGCAGTGAGGATTTGGAAGGAATGGTAGTGAGGGAGGAAAATAGGGGAGGGGAATTGGGGAGGGGAGTGTGTTTAATGAGTGGGGTAGGGGAGTGGGGGAGGGGAGTGAGGTAGGGGAATGGGGGAGGGGTGTGGGGTATGGGAGAAGGGAAGGGCATTGTGTGAGGTGAGCGTGGGAGGGGAGTGGGGTAGGGGAGTTGGGTAGGTGAAGGCAGTGAGGAGGATAAGGAAGGGGAGTAGGGGAGGGGAGTGGGGGAGGGTAGTGGGGGTGGTAACTGGTGGAGTGGAGTGAGGTAGGGCAGTGGGTGAGGCGAGTGGGGTCGGGAGTGGGGTAGGGGAGTGGCATAGGGGATGGCAGTGAGGAGGTGGAGTGAAGGGGAGTGGCGTGTGGAGTAGGTGAGGGCAGTGGCACAGGGGAGTTCGGTAGGGGAGGGCAGTGAGGAGGAGAAGGAATGGGAGCAGGGAAGGGGTGTGGGGGAAGGGTGTGGTGGAGGGGAGTGGGGTAGGGGTGTGGGGCGGGGGAGTGTGGGAGGGAAGTGAGTTAGGGGAGTGGGGTAGGGGAGCGGGAATGTGGTGTGGGGTAGGGGAGTGCAGTGAGGAAGTGGAGGGAAGGAGATTGGGGAGGGGAGTAGGATAGGTGAGTTCGGGAGCGGAGTGGGGTAGGGGAGTGGGGGATGTGAGTTGGGGAGGGGAGTGGGTGACAGGGAGTGGGGACAGGGCGTGAGGTAGGGGAGTGGGGGAGGCGAGTGGGGGAGGGGAGTTGGGTAGGGGAGTGGGAAAGGGGAGTGGGATAGTGGAGTTGGATAGTGGAGTGGGGTCGGGACGTTGCGTATTGCAGGGCAGTGAGGAGGTGGAGAGAAGGTGAGTGGGGGATGGGGTGGGGTAGGAGAGGTGGGTAGGGGTGTAGGGGAGGGGAGTCAGGAGGGGAGTAGGTGATGGGAGTGGGGGAGGGTAGTGGGGAGGGAAGTGTGGTAGGGGTGTGAGTAGGGGAGTGGTGTAGGGGAGTGGGTGAGGAGACTGAGGTAGGGGAGTGGCATAGGGGAGTGGGAAAGGGGATTGGGATAGCTGAGTGGGGTAGGGGAGTTGTGGAGGGAGTGGGGTAGGGGAGTGGGGTAGGAGAGGCGGGTAGGGGAGTAGGTGAGGGGTGTGGGGTAGGGGAGTGGGGGAGGGGATTGGGGTAGGGGAGTGGGGTCGGGGAGTGGGGTAGGGGAGTGGTGTAGGGGAGTGGGGTAGGGGAGTTGTCGAGGGGAGTGGGGTAGGGCAGTGTAGTAGAGGAATGGGGTAGGGGAGTTGGGGAGGGGAGTGGGGGAGGGGAGTGAGGCAGGGGAGTTGTGGAGGGGAGTGAGGTAGAGGAGTGGAGAATGGGAGTGGGGGAGGGGAGTTGGGGAGGGGAGTTGGAGAGGGGAGTGGAGTAGAGGAGTGGGGGATGGGAGTGGAGGAGGGGAATTGGTGAGGGGAGTGGGGAGGGGAGTGGGGGTCAGGGAGTGGGGTAGCGGAGTGATGTAGGGGAGTGGGGGAGGGGAGTGAGGCAGGGGTGTGGGGTAGCGGACTGCAGTAGGGGAGTGGGAGAGGGGAGTGGGGGACAAGGAGTGGGGTAGGGGAGAGATGTAGTGGAGTGGGTGAGGGGATTTGGTGAGGGGAGTGGGGTAGGGGAGTGAGGGAGGGGAGTGGGGGAGGGGAGAGGTGGAGGGGAGTGAGGTAGGGAAGTGGGGAAGGGGAGTGGGATAGGGGAGCGCAGTGAGGAGCTGCCGGGAAGGGGAGTGGGGAAGGGGCGTGGTAGGAGAGGTGGGTAGGGGGTAGGGGAGGTGAATGAGGTATGGGAGTTGTGGAGGGGAGTGGGGTAGGGGAGTGGTGGTGCGGAGTGGGGGAGCGGAGTGGTGTAGGGGAGAGGGGTAGGGGAAGGCTGTAAGGAGATGGAGGGAAGGGGAGTTGGGAAGGGGATTTGGAGTGGGCAGTGGGGTAGGGGAGCAGGGGAGTGGAGTGGGGTAGGGACGTGTGGGAGGGGAGTGGTGGAAGGGAGTGGGGTAGGCGAGTGGGGTAGGGGAGAGCAGTGAGGAGCTGGAGGAAAGGGGAGAGGGGAGGGGAGTGGTGGAGGGGAGTGAGGTAGGGAAGTGGGGAAGGGGAGTGGGATAGGGGAGCGCAGTGAGGAGCTGCCGGGAAGGGGAGTGGGGAAGGGGCGTGGTAGGAGAGGTGGGTAGGGGGCAGGGCAGGTGAATGAGGTATGGGAGTTGTGGAGGGGAGTGGGGTAGGGGAGTGGTGGTGCGGAGTGGGGGAGCGGAGTGGTGTAGGGGAGAGGGGTAGGGGAAGGCTGTAAGGAGATGGAGGGAAGGGGAGTTGGGAAGGGGATTTGGAGTGGGCAGTGGGGTAGGGGAGCAGTGGAGTGGAGTGGGGTAGGGTCGTGTGGAGGGGAGTGGTGGAAGGGAGTGGGGTAGGCGAGTGGGGTAGGGGAGAGCAGTGAGGAGCTGGAGGAAAGGGGAGAGGGGAGGGGAGTGGTGGAGGGGAGGGCAGTGAGGATTTGGAAGGAATGGTAGTGAGGGAGGAAAATAGGGGAGGGGAATTGGGGAGGGGAGTGTGTTTAATGAGTGGGGTAGGGGAGTGGGGGAGGGGAGTGAGGTAGGGGAATGGGGGAGGGGTGTGGGGTATGGGAGAAGGGAAGGGCATAGTGTGAGGTGAGCGTGGGAGGGGAGTGGGGTAGGGGAGTTGGGTAGGTGAAGGCAGTGAGGAGGATAAGGAAGGGGAGTAGGGGAGGGGAGTGGGGGAGGGTAGTGGGGGTGGTAACTGGTGGAGTGGAGTGAGGTAGGGCAGTGGGTGAGGCGAGTGGGGTCGGGAGTGGGGTAGGGGAGTAGCATAGGGGATGGCAGTGAGGAGGTGGAGCGAAGGGGAGTGGCGTGGGGAGTAGGTGAGGGCAGTGGCACAGGGGAGTTCGGTAGGGGAAGGCAGTGAGGAGGAGAAGGAATGGGAGCAGGGAAGGGGTGTGGGGGAGGGGTGTGGTGGAGGGGAGTGGGGTAGGGGTGTGGGGCGGGGGAGTGTGGGAGGGAAGTGAGTTAGGGGAGTGGGGTAGGGGAGCTGGAATGTGGTGTGGGGAAGGGGAGTGCAGTGAGGAAGTGGAGGGAAGGAGATTGGGGAGGGGAGTAGGATAGGTGAGTTCGGGAGCGGAGTGGGGTAGGGGAGTGGGGGATGTGAGTTGGGGAGGGGAGTGGGTGACAGGGAGTGGGGACAGGGCGTGAGGTAGGGGAGTGAGGTAGGGGAGTGGGGGAGGCGAGTGGGGGAGGGGAGTGGGGTAGGGGTGTGGGAAAGGGGAGTGGGATAGTGGAGTTGGATAGTGGAGTGGGGTCGGGACGTTGCGTATTGCAGGGCAGTGAGGAGGTGGAGAGAAGGTGAGTGGGGGATGGGGTGGGGTAGGAGAGGTGGGTAGGGGTGTAGGGGAGGGGAGTCAGGAGGGGAGTGGGGGAGGGGAGTGGAGGAGAGGAATGGGGTAGGGGAGTGTGGTAGGGGAGTGGGGTAGGAGGAGTGGGGTAGGGGAGTTGTGGAGGGGAGTGCGGTAGGGGAGTGGGGTCGGGGAGTCGCGTAGGGGAGTGTAGTAGGGGAGTGGGGTAGGGGAGTTGTGGATGGGACTGTGGACAGGGTGTGGGGTCGGGGAGTGGGGCAGGAGAGTGGGGTAGGGTAGTGGGGGATGGGATTGTCTTAGGTGAGGGCAGTGAAGAGGTGGAGGGAATCGGAGTGGTGGAGGGGAGTGGGGGAGGTGATTGGAGGAGGGGGTGTGGTAAGGGTGTGAGGTAGGGGAGTGGGGTAGGAGAATGGGGTAGGGGATGGGGTCGGGGAGTTTGGGAGGGGAGTGGGGAGGAGAGTTGGGCCGGGGGGTGGGGGAGGGGAGTTGGGAGGAGTTGGGGAGGGGAGTGGGGGAAGGAAGTGAGGCAGGGGTGTTGGGGAGGGGAGTGGATATGTAAGTGGGGTAGGGGAGTGGGGTATGGGAGTTGGTAAGGGGATATGGGGAGGGGAGTTGGGGAGGGGAGTGGGATAGGGGTGTTGGGGTGGGGAGCGGGGTAGGGGAGTGGGGGAGAGGAATTGGTGAGGGGACTTGGGGAGGGGAGTGGGGTAGAGGAGTGTGGGATGGAAGTGGGGTGAGGAGTGAGGTAGGGGAGTGGGGGATGGGAGTTGGGGAGGGGAGTGGGGGACAGGGAGTGGGGACAGGGCGTGGGGTATGGGAGTGATGGAGGGGAGTGGGGGAGGCGAGTGGGGGAGGGGAGTGGGGCAGGGGAGTGGGAAAGGGGAGTGGGATAGTGGAATGGGATAGTGGAGTGGGGTCGGGGCATTGGGTATTGGAGGGCAGTGAGGAGGTGGAGAGAAGGTGAGTGGGGGATGGGGTGGGGTAGGAGAGGTGGGTAGGGGTGTAGGGGAGGGGAGTGAGGTAGGGGAGTGGGGGAGGGGAGTGGAGGAGGGGAGTGGGGGAGGGGAGTGGGGTAGGGTAGTGTGGTAGGGGAGTGGGGTAGGGGAGTGGGGTAGGGGAGTTGCGGAGGGGAGAGCGGTAGGGGAGTGGGGTCGGGGAGTGGCGTAGGGGAGAGTGGTAGGGGAGTGGGGTAGGAGAGTTGTGGAGGGGTCTGCGGTCGGGGTGTGAGGTCGGGGAGTGGGGCAGGGGAGTGGGGGAGGGTAGTTGGGGATGTGATTGTCTTTGGTGAGGGCAGTGAAATAATGGAGGGAAACGGAGTGGTGGATCGGAGTGGGGGAGGGGATTGGTGGTGGGGTGTGGTCAGGGAGTGGTTTCTGCGAATGGGGTAGGGGTGTGCTGCAGCGGAGTTTGGGAGGCTAGTTGGTGAGGGGAGTGGGGAGGAGAGTGGGGGAAGTTAGTGTAGGAGGGGAATGGGCGAGGGGAGTGGGCGAGGGGAGCTGGGGCGGGGAGTGGGGGAGGGGAGTGGGGGATAGGAGATGCGCAGGGGATTGGGGAGGGGTGTGGGGGAGGGAAGTAGGGGAGGGATGTGGGGGAGGGCAGTTGGGGGGAGTTGGGGAGGAGTGTGGGGGAGGGAAGTGAGGGAGGGGAGTTGGGGCGGGGAGTGGGGGAGGTAAGTTGGGGAGGGGAGTGGAGTACGGGCATGGGGTATGGGAGTTAGTGAGGGGAGTGGGGGAGGGGAGTGGGGTAGGGGTGTGGGGGAGGGGAGTTGAGGCGGGGAGTGGGGCAGAGGATTGGGGTAGGGGTGTTGCGGAGAGGAGAGGGGGAGGGGAGTGAGGTAGGGCAGTGGGGGAGGGGAGTGGGGGATGGGAGTGGGGTAGGGGAGGGCAGTGAGGAGGTGGAGTGAAGGGGAGTTGCGTGGGGAGTGGGGGAGGGCACTGGAGTAGGGGAGTTTGGTAGGGGAGGGCAATGAGGAGGATAAGGAAGGGGAGTAGGTGATGGGGGTGGGGGAGGGTAGTGGGGAGGGAAGTGTGGTAGGGGTGTGAGTAGGGGAGTGGTGTAGGGGAGTGGGTGAGGAGACTGAGGTAGGGGAGTGGCATAGGGGAGTGGGAAAGGGGATTGGGATAGCTGAGTGGGGTAGGGGAGTTGTGGAGGGAGTGGGGTAGGGGAGTGGGGTAGGAGAGGCGGGTAGGGGAGTAGGTGAGGGTGTGGGGTAGGGGAGTGCGGGAGGGGATTGGGGTAGGGGAGTGGGGTCGGGGAGTGGGGTAGGGGAGTGGTGTAGGGGAGTGGGGTAGGGGAGTTGTCGAGGGGAGTGGGGTAGGGCAGTGTAGTAGAGGAATGGGGTAGGGGAGTTGGGGAGGGGAGTGGGGGAGGGGAGTGAGGCAGGGGAGTTGTGGAGGGGAGTGGGTTAGAGGAGTGGAGAATGGGAGTGGGGGAGGGGAGTTGGGGAGGGGAGTTGGAGAGGGGAGTGGGGTAGAGGAGTGGGGGATGGGAGTGGAGGAGGGGAATTGGTGAGGGGAGTGGGGAGGGGAGTGGGGGTCAGGGAGTGGGGTAGCGGAGTGATGTAGGGGAGCGGGGGAGGGGAGTGAGGCAGGGGTGTGGGGTAGCGGACTGCAGTAGGGGAGTGGGAGAGGGGAGTGGGGGACAAGGAGTGGGGTAGGGGAGAGATGTAGTGGAGTGGGTGAGGGGATTTGGTGAGGGGAGTGGGGTAGGGGAGTGAGGGAGGGAAGTGGGGGAGGGGAGAGGTGGAGGGGAGTGAGGTAGGGAAGTGGGGAAGGGGAGTGGGATAGGGGAGCGCAGTGAGGATCTGCCGGGAAGGGGAGTGGGGAAGGGGCGTGGTAGGAGAGGTGGGTAGGGGGTAGGGGAGGTGAATGAGGTATGGGAGTTGTGGAGGGGAGTGGGGTAGGGGAGTGGTGGTGCGGAGTGGGGGAGCGGAGTGGTGTAGGGGAGAGGGGTAGGGGAAGGCTGTAAGGAGATGGAGGGAAGGGGAGTTGGGAAGGGGATTTGGAGTGGGCAGTGGGGTAGGGGAGCAGGGGAGTGGAGTGGGGTAGGGACGTGTGGGAGGGGAGTGGTGGAAGGGAGTGGGGTAGGCGAGTGGGGTAGGGGAGAGCAGTGAGGAGCTGGAGGAAAGGGGAGAGGGGAGGGGAGTGGTGGAGGGGAGTGAGGTAGGGAAGTGGGGAAGGGGAGTGGGATAGGGGAGCGCAGTGAGGAGCTGCCGGGAAGGGGAGTGGGGAAGGGGCGTGGTAGGAGAGGTGGGTAGGGGGTAGGGCAGGTGAATGAGGTATGGGAGTTGTGGAGGGGAGTGGGGTAGGGGAGTGGTGTAGGGGAGAGGGGTAGGGGAAGGCTGTAAGGAGATGGAGGGAAGGGGAGTTGGGAAGGGGATTTGGAGTGGGCAGTGGGGTAGGGGAGCAGTGGAGTGGAGTGGGGTAGGGTCGTGTGGAGGGGAGTGGTGGAAGGGAGTGGGGTAGGCGAGTGGGGTAGGGGAGAGCAGTGAGGAGCTGGAGGAAAGGGGAGAGGGGAGGGGAGTGGTGGAGGGGAGGGCAGTGAGGATTTGGAAGGAATGGTAGTGGGGGAGGAAAATAGGGGAGGGGAATTGGGGAGGGGAGTGTGTTTAATGAGTGGGGTAGGGGAGTGGGGGAGGGGAGTGAGGTAGGGGAATGGGGGAGGGGTGTGGGGTATGGGAGAAGGGAAGGGCATTGTGTGAGGTGAGCGTGGGAGGGGAGTGGGGTAGGGGAGTTGGGTAGGTGAAGGCAGTGAGGAGGATAAGGAAGGGGAGTAGGGGAGGGGAGTGGGGGAGGGTAGTGGGGGTGGTAACTGGGGGAGTGGAGTGAGGTAGGGCAGTGGGTGAGGCGAGTGGGGTCGGGAGTGGGGTAGGGGAGTGGCATAGGGGATGGCAGTGAGGAGGTGGAGTGAAGGGGAGTGGCGTGGGGAGTAGGTGAGGGCAGTGGCACAGGGGAGTTCGGTAGGGGAGGGCAGTGAGGAGGAGAAGGAATGGGAGCAGGGAAGGGGTGTGGGGGAGGGGTGTGGTGGAGGGGAGTGGGGTAGGGGTGTGGGGCGGGGGAGTGTGGGAGGGAAGTGAGTTAGGGGAGTAGGGTAGGGGAGCGGGAATGTGGTGTGGGGTAGGGGAGTGCAGTGAGGAAGCGGAGGGAAGGAGATTGGGGAGGGGAGTAGGATAGGTGAGTTCGGGAGCGGAGTGGGGTAGGGGAGTGGGGGATGTGAGTTGGGGAGGGGAGTGGGTGACAGGGAGTGGGGACAGGGCGTGAGGTAGGGGAGTGAGGTAGGGGAGTGGGGGAGGCGAGTGGGGGAGGGGAGTGGGGTAGGGGAGTGGGAAAGGGGAGTGGGATAGTGGAGTTGGATAGTGGATTGGGGTCGGGACGTTGCGTATTGCAGGGCAGTGAGGAGGTGGAGAGAAGGTGAGTGGGGGATGGGGTGGGGTAGGAGAGGTGGGTAGGGGTGTAGGGGAGGGGAGTCAGGAGGGGAGTGGGGGAGGGGAGTGGAGGAGAGGAGTGGGGTAGGGGAGTGTGGTAGGGGAGTGGGGTAGGAGGAGTGGGGTAGGGGAGTTGTGGAGGGGAGTGCGGTAGGGGAGTGGGGTCGGGGAGTCGCGTAGGGGAGTGTAGTAGGGGAGTGGGGTAGGGGAGTTGTGGATGGGACTGCGGACAGGGTGTGGGGTCGGGGAGTGGGGCAGGAGAGTGGGGTAGGGTAGTAGGGGATGGGATTGTCTTAGGTGAGGGCAGTGAAGAGGTGGAGGGAATCGGAGTGGTGGAGGGGAGTGGGGGAGGTGATTGGAGGAGGGGGTGTGGTAAGGGAGTGAGGTAGGGGAGTGGGGTAGGAGAATGGGGTAGGGGATGGGGTCGGGGAGTTTGGGAGGGGAGTGGGGAGGAGAGTTGGGCCGGGGGGTGGGGGAGGGGAGTTGGGAGGAGTTGGGGAGGGGAGTGGGGGAAGGAAGTGAGGCAGGGGTGTTGGGGAGGGGAGTGGGTATGTAAGTGGGGTAGGGGAGTGGGGTATGGGAGTTGGTAAGGGGATATGGGGAGGGGAGTTGGGGAGGGGAGTGGGATAGGGGTGTTGGGGTGGGGAGCGGGGTAGGGGAGTGGGGGAGAGGAATTGGTGAGGGGACTTGGGGAGGGGAGTGGGGTAGAGGAGTGTGGGATGGAAGTGGGGTGAGGAGTGGGGTAGAGGAGTGGGGGATGGGAGTTGGGGAGGGGAGTGGGTGACAGGGAGTGGGGACAGGGCGTGGGGTATGGGAATGATGTAGGGGAGTGGGGAGGCGAGTGGGGGAGGGGAGTGGGGGAGGGGAGTGGGGGACAGGGAGTGGGGGTAGGGAGTGGGGACAGGGCGTGGGGTATGGGAATGATGTAGGGGAGTGGGGGAGGCGAGTGGGGGAGGGGAGTGGGGGAGGGGAGTGGGGGACAGGGAGTGGGGACAGGGCGTGGGGTATGGGAATGATGTAGGGGAGTGGGGGAGGCGAGTGGGGGAGGGGAGTGGGGTAGGGGAGTGGGAAAGGGGAGTGGGATAGTGGAGTTGGATAGTGGAGTGGGGTCGGGACGTTGCGTATTGCAGGGCAGTGAGGAGTTGGAGAGAAGGTGAGTGGGGGATGGGGTGGGGTAGGAGAGGTGGGTAGGGGTGTAGGGGTGGGGAGTCAGGAGGGGAGTGGGGGAGGGGAGTGGAGGAGAGGAGTGGGGTAGGGGAGTGTGGGATGGGAGTTGGGGAGGGGAGTGGGGGTAGGGAGTGGGGACAGGGCGTGGGGTATGGGAATGATGTAGGGGAGTGGGGGAGGCGAGTGGGGGAGGGGAGTGGGGTAGGGGAGTGGGGGATGGGAGTTGGGGAGGGGAGTGGGGGACAGGGAGTGGGGACAGGGCGTGGGGTATGGGAATGATGTAGGGGAGTGGGGGAGCCGTGTGGGGGAGGGGAGTGGGGTAGGGGAGTGGGAAAGGGGAGTGGGATAGTGGAGTTGGATAGTGGAGTGGGGTCGGGACGTTGCGTATTGCAGGGCAGTGAGGAGGTGGAGAGAAGGTGAGTGGGGGATGGGGTGGGGTAGGAGAGGTGGGTAGGGGTGTAGGGGAGGGGAGTCAGGAGGGGAGTGGGGGAGGGGAGTGGAGGAGAGGAGTGGGGTAGGGGAGTGTGGTAGGGGAGTGGGGTAGGAGGAGTGGGGTAGGGGAGTTGTGGAGGGGAGTGCAGTAGGGGAGTGGGGTCGGGGAGTCGCGTAGGGGAGTGTAGTAGGGGAGTGGGGTAGGGGAGTTGTGGATGGGACTGCGGACAGGGTGTGGGGTCGGGGAGTGGGGCAGGAGAGTGGGATAGTGGAGTGGGATAGTGGAGTGGGGTCGGGGCGTTGGGTATTGGAGGGCAGTGAGGAGGTGGAGAGAAGGTGAGTGGGGGATGGGGTGGGGTAGGAGAGGTGGGTAGGGGTGTAGGGGAGGGGAGTGAGGTAGGGGAGTGGGGGAGGGGAGTGGAGGAGGGGAGTGGGGGAGGGGAGTGGGGTAGGGTAGTGTGGTAGGGGAGTGGGGTAGGGGAGTGGGGTAGGGGAGTTGCGGAGGGGAGAGCGGTAGGGGAGTGGGGTCGGGGAGTGGCGTAGGGGAGTGTGGTAGGGGAGTGGGGTAGGAGAGTTGTGGAGGGGTCTGCGGTCGGGGTGTGAGGTCGGGGAGTGGGGCAGGGGAGTGGGGGAGGGTAGTTGGGGATGTGATTGTCTTTGGTGAGGGCAGTGAAATAATGGAGGGAAACGGAGTGGTGGATCGGAGTGGGGGAGGGGATTGGTGGTGGGGTGTGGTCAGGGAGTGGTTTCTGCGAATGGGGTAGGGGTGTGCTGTAGCGGAGTTTGGGAGGCTAGTTGGTGAGGGGAGTGGGGAGGAGAGTGGGGGAAGTTAGTGTAGGAGGGGAATGGGCGAGGGGAGTGGGCGAGGGGAGCTGGGGCGGGGAGTGGGGGAGGGGAGTGGGGGATAGGAGATGCGCAGGGGATTGGGGAGGGGTGTGGGGGAGGGAAGTAGGGGAGGGATGTGGGGGAGGGCAGTTGGGGGGAGTTGGGGAGGAGTGTGGCGGAGGGAAGTGAGGGAGGGGAGTTGGGGCGGGGAGTGGGGGAGGTAAGTTGGGGAGGGGAGTGGAGTACGGGCATGGGGTATGCGAGTTAGTGAGGGGAGTGGGGGAGGGGAGTGGGGTAGGGGTGTGGGGTAATGAGTTGGGGTGGGGAGTGGGGGAGTGGGGGAGGAGTGTGGGGGAGGGGAGTGGGGGAGAGGAGTTGGGGAGGGGAGTTGGGTAGAGGAGTGGGTTTGGGAGTGGGGTGGGGGAGTGGGGTAGGGGTGTGGGGGAGAGGCGTTGGGGAGGGGAGTGGGAGACAGGGATTGGGGGAAAGGAAGTGGGGGACAGGGAGATGGGTAGGGGAGTGATATAGGGGAGTGGGTAGGGGAGTGGGGGAGGGGAGTGGGGTAATGAGTTGGGGTGGGGAGTGGGGGAGTGGGGGAGGGGAGTGGGGGAGGGGAGTTGGGGAGAGGGGTTGGGTAGAGGAGTGGGTTTGGGAGGTAGGGGAGTGGGGGAGGGGAGTGGAGGTGGGGAGTGGGGGAGGGGAGTGGGGAGGAGAGTGGGTGAAGTTAGTGCGGGAGGGGAGTGGGCGAGGGGAGCTGGGGCGGGGAGTGGGGGAGGGGAGTGGAGGATAGGAGATGCGGAGGGGATTGGGGAGGGGTGTGGGGAGGAGAGTGGGTGAAGTTAGTGCGGGAGGGGAGTGGGCGAGGGGAGCTGGGGCGGGGAGTGGGGGAGGGGAGTGGAGGATAGGAGATGCGGAGGGGATTTGGGAGGGGTGTGGGGGAGGGAAGTAGGGGAGGGATGTGGGGGAGGGCAGTTGGGGGGAGTTGGGGAGGGGTGTGGGGGAGGGAAGTGAGGGAGGGGAGTTGGGGCGGGGAGTGGGGGAGGTAAGTTGGGGAGGGGAGTGGAGTACGGGCATGGGGTATGGGAGTTAGTGAGGGGAGTGGGGGAGGGGAGTGGGGTCGGGGTGTGGGGTAATGAGTTGGGTTGGGGAGTAGGGGAGTGGGGGAGGAGTGTGGGGAGGGGAGTGGGGGACAGGGAGTGGGGGAAAGGGTTTAGGGGACAGGGAGTGGGGTAGGGGAGTGGGGGAGGGGTGTTGGGGAGGGGAGTGGTGTAGGGGTGTGGGGTAATGAGTTGGGGTGGGGAGTGGGGGAGTGGGGGAGGGTAGTGGGGGAGGGGAGTTGGGGAGAGGAGTTGGGTAGAGGAGTGGGTTTGGGAGTGGGGTGGGGGAGTGGGGTACGGGTGTGGGGGAGGGACGTTGGTCAGGGGAGTGGGGGACAGGGAGTGTGGGAAAGGGAGTGGGGGACAGGGAGTGGGGTAGGGGAGTGGGGGAGGGGTGTTGGGGAGGGGAGTGGGGGACAGGGAGTTGGGGACAGGGAGTGGGGTAGGGGAGTGATAAAGTGGAGTGGGGTAGGGAAGTGGGGGAGGGGAGTGGGGTAGGGGAGTGGGATAGGGGAGTGAGGTAGGGGAGTGGGGGAGGCGAGTGGGGGACAGGGAGTGGGGGAGGGGTGTGATATATGGGAGTGGGGACAGGAGTGGGTGAGAGAAGTGGGGTAGGGGAGTGAGTGAAGGGAGTGGGGGAGGGAAGTGGGGGACAGGAAGTGGGGCAGGGGAGTGCGGTAGGTGAGTCGGGGCGGGGAGAGGGGTGTGGGGGAGGGGCGTGTGGCAGGGGAGTGTGGGAGGGGAGTTCGGTAGGGGGAGTGTGGGAAGGGAGTAGGGAAGGGGAGTGTGGTAGGGAAGTGGGGTGTAGGAGTGGGGTAGGGGAGTGGGGTAGGGGAGTGATGTAGGGGAGTGGGGGGGTGGAGTGATAAGGGGACTGGGGAGGGGAGTGGGGTAGGGGAGTGCCAGCAGGAATGGGGTAGGGGAGTGGGGGAGGGAAGTGGGCTGGGGAGTGAGGGCGGGTAGTGTGGGAGGGGAGGGGAGAGGGGAGTAGGGGAGGGGAGTTGGGGAGGAGAGTGGGGACGGGACTGGGGGAGGTGATTTGCGGAGGGGAGTTGGGGAGGGGAGTGGGGGAGGGGAGATGGTGGTGGAGTTGGGGCGTGGAGCGGTTGAGGGGAGTTGGGGAGGGGAGTGGGGGAGTGGGGTAGGAGAGTGGGGGAGGGCAGTGGGGGAAGCATTGGGATCGAGGAGTGTGGTTGGGGGAGTGGTTGGGGAGTGGGGGAGGGGAATGATGGAGGGAAGTTGGGAGGGGAGTGGGGAAGGGGATTGGGGGAGGGGTGGCTGGGTGGGATGTGGGATATGGGAGTGAGGGAGGGGTGTTACGGAGTAGTGGTATCGGGGAATGGTGTATGGGAGTCGGGATGGGGATTTGGGGAACAAAGTGATGAGCTCAAAGGAGGAGAAGGTGCAAGAGGAGTTGTGGGGGGAGAGAGAGAGCAAAATGTGAACGGGGCGATTTGGCTAGGGTGGAATATTAACACACTGACAGAGAACACAGATTAATATTAAAACACTCACTGACACACTGAGTATATCATGACCCACAGTCAGATACACCCTGTGAAGTGTAAAACATCCCCACTGTCCTCAGTAATATTAACACACTGACAGAGAACACAGATTAATATTAACACACTCACTGACACACTGTGTATATCATGACCCACAGTCAGATACACCCTGTGAAGTGTAAAACACCCCCACTGTCCTCAGGAATATTAACACACTGACAGAGAACACAGATTAATATTAACACACTCACTGACACACTGTGTATATCATGACCCACAGTCAGATACACCCTGTGAAGTGTAAAACACCCCCACTGTCCTCAGTAATATTAACACACTGACAGAGAAAATAGATTAATATTAACACACTCACTGACACACTGTGTACATCATGACCCACAGTCAGATAAACACTGTGAAGTGTAAAACACCCCCACTGTCCTCAGGAATATTAACACACTGACAGAGAACACAGATTAATATTAACACACTCACTGACACACTGTGTATATCATGACCCACAGTCAGATAAACACTGTGAAGTGTAAAACACCCCCACTGTCCTCAGGAATATTAACACACTGACAGAGAACACAGATTAATATTAACACACTCACTGACACACTGTGTACATCATGACCCACAGTCAGATAAACCCTGTGAAGTGTAAAACACCCCCACTGTCCTCAGGAATATTAACACACTGACAGAGAACACAGATTAATATTAACACACTCACTGACACACTGTGTATATCATGACCCACAGTCAGATAAACCCTGTGAAGTGTAAAACACCCCCACTGTCCTCAGGAATATTAACATACTGACAGAGAACACAGATTAATATTAACACACTCACTGACACACTGTGTACATCATGACCCACAGTCAGATACACCCTGTGAAGTGTAAAACACCCCACTGTCCTCAGCAATATTAACACACTGACAGAGAACACAGATTAATATTAACACACTCACTGACACACTGTGTACATCATGACCCACAGTCAGATACACCCTGTGAAGTGAAAAACACCCCCACTGTCCTCAGTAATATTAACACACTGACAGAGAACACAGATTAATATTAACACACTCACTGACACACTGTGTATATCATGACCCACAGTCAGATAAACCCTGTGAAGTGTAAAACACCCCCACTGTCCTCAGTAATATTAAAACACTGACAGAGAACACAGATTAATATTAACACACTCACTGACACACTGTGTGTATCATGACCCACAGTCAGATACACCCTGTGAAGTGTAAAACACCCCCACTGTCCTCAGGACTATTAACACACTGACAGAGAACACAGATTAATATTAACACACTCACTGACACACTGTGTATATCATGACCCACAGTCAGCTAAACCCTGTGAAGTGTAAAACACCCCCACTGTCCTCAGGAATATTAACACACTGACAGAGAACACAGATTAATATTAACACACTCACTGACACACTGTGTATATCATGACCCACAGTCAGATAAACCCTGTGAAGTGTAAAACACCCCCACTGTCCTCAGGAATATTAACATACTGACAGAGAACACAGATTAATATTAACACACTCACTGACACACTGTGTACATCATGACCCACAGTCAGATGCACCCTGTGAAGTGTAAAACACCCCCACTGTCCTCAGGAATATTAACACACTGACAGAGAACACAGATTAATATTAACACACTCACTGACACACTGTGTATATCATGACCCACAGTCAGATACACCCTGTGAAGTGTAAAACACCCCCACTGTCCTCAGTAATATTAACACACTGACAGATAACACAGATTAATATTAACACACTCACTGACACACTGTGTATATCATGACTCACAGTCAGATACACCCTGTGAAGTGTAAAACATCCCCACTGTCCTCAGGAATATTAACACACTGACAGAGAACACAGATTAATATTAACACACTCACTGACACACTGTGTACATCATGACCCACAGTCAGATACACCCTGTGAAGTGTAAAACACCCCCACTGTCCTCAGTAATATTAACACACTGACAGAGAACACAGATTAATATTAACACACTCACTGACACACTGTGTATATCATGACCCACAGTCAGATACACCCTGTGAAGTGTAAAACACCCCCACTGTCCTCAGGAATATTAACACACTGACAGAGAACACAGATTAATATTAACACACTCACTGACACATTGTGTACATCATGACCCACAGTCAGATACACCCTGTGAAGTGTAAAACACCCCCACTGTCCTCAGTAATATTAACACACTGACAGAGAACACAGATTAATATTAACACACTCACTGACACACTGTGTACATCATGACCCACAGTTAGATACACCCTGTGAAGTGTAAAACACCCCCACTGTCCTCAGTAATATTAACACACGACAGAGAACACAGATTAATATTAACACACTCACTGACACACTGTGTACATCATGACCCACAGTCAGATAAACCCTGTGAAGTGTAAAACACCCCCACTGTCCTCAGGAATATTAACACACTGACAGAGAACACAGATTAATATTAACACACTCACTGACACACTGTGTACATCATGACCCACAGTCAGATACACCCTGTGAAGTGTAAAACACCCCCACTGTCCTCAGTAATATTAACACACTGACAGAGAACACAGATTAATATTAACACACTCACTGACACACTGTGTACATCATGACCCACAGTCAGATACACCCTGTGAAGTGTAAAACACCCCCACGGTCCTCAGGAATATTAACACACTGACAGAGAACACAGATTAATATTAACACACTCACTGACACACTGTGTATATCATGACCCACAGTCAGATACAATCTGTGAAGTGTAAAACACCCCCACTGTCCTCAGTAATATTAACACACTGACAGAGAACACAGATTAATATTAACACACTCACTGACACACTGTGTATATCATGACTCACAGTCAGATACACCCTGTGAAGTGTAAAACACCCCCACTGTCCTCAGTAATATTAACACACTGACAGAGAACACAGATTAATATTAACACACTCACTGACACACTGTGTATATCATGACCCACAGTCAGAAACACCCTGTGAAGTGTAAAACATCCCCACTGTCCTCAGGAATATTAACACACTGACAGAGAACACAGATTAATATTAACACACTCACTGACACACTGTGTATATCATGACCCACAGTCAGATACACCCTGTGAAGTGTAAAACACCCCCACTGTCCTCAGTAATATTAACACACTGACAGAGAACACAGATTAATATTAACACACTCACTGACACACTGTGTACATCATGACCCACAGTCAGATACACCCTCTGAAGTGTAAAACATTCCCACTGTCCTCAGGAATATTAACACACTGACAGAGAACACAGATTAATATTAACACACTCACTGACACACTGTGTACATCATGACCCACAGTCAGATACACCCTGTGAAGTGTAAAACACCCCCACTGTCCTCAGTAATATTAACACACTGACAGAGAACACAGATTAATATTAACACACTCACTGACACACTGTGTACATCATGACCCACAGTCAGATACACCCTCTGAAGTTTAAAACATTCCCACTGTCCTCAGGAATATTAACACACTGACAGAGAACACAGATTAATATTAACACACTCACTGACACACTGTGTACATCATGACCCACAGTCAGATACACCCTGTGAAGTGTAAAACACCCCCACTGTCCTCAGTAATATTAACACACTGACAGAGAACACAGATTAATATTAACACTCTCACTGACACACTGTGTACATCATGACCCACAGTCAGATACACCCTGTGAATTGTAAAACATCCCCACTGACCTCAGTAATATTAACACACTGACAGAGAACACAGATTAATATTAACACACTCACTGACACACTGTGTGTATCATGACCCACAGTCAGATACACCCTGTGAAGTGTAAAACACCCCCACTGTCCTCAGTAATATTAACACACTGACAGAGAACACAGATTAATATTAACACACACACTGACACACTGTGTATATCATCACCCACAGTCAGATAAACCCTGTGAAGTGTAAAACACCCCCACTGTCCTCAGGAATATTAACACACTGACAGAGAACACAGATTGATATTAACACACTCACTGACACACTGTGTACATCATGACCCACAGTCAGATACACCCTGTGAAGTGTAAAATACCCACACTGTCCTCAGTAATATTAACACACTGACAGAGAACACAGATTAATATTAACACACTCACTGACACACTGTGTATATCATGACCCACAGCCAGATACGCCCTGTGAAGTGTAAAACACCCCCACTGTCCTCAGTAATATTAACACACTGACAGAGAACACAGATTAATATTAACACACTCACTGACACACTGTGTATATCATGACCCAGAGTCAGATACACCCTGTGAAGTGTAAAACATCCCCACTGTCCTCAGGAATATTAACACACTGACAGAGAACACAGATTAATATTAACACACTCACTGACACACTGTGTATATCATGACCCACAGTCAGATACACCCTGTGAAGTGTAAAACACCCCCACTGTCCTCAGTAATATTAACACACTGACAGAGAACACAGATTAATATTAACACACTCACTGACACACTGTGCATATCATGACCCAGAGTCAGATACACCCTGTGAAGTGTAAAACACCACCACTGTCCTCAGTAATATTAACACACTGACAGAGAACACAGATTAATATTAACACACTCACTGACACACTGTGTATATCATGACCCACAGTCAGATACACCCTGTGAAGTGTAAAACACCCCCACTGTCCTCAGGAATATTAACACACTGACAGAGAACACAGATTAATATTAACACACTCACTGACACACTGTGTATATCATGACCCACAGTCAGATACACCCTGTGAAGTGTAAAACACCCCCACTGTCCTCAGGAATATTAACACACTGACAGAGAACACAGATTAATATTAACACACTCACTGACACACTGTGTATATCATGACCCAGAGTCAGATAAACCCTGTGAAGTGTAAAACACCCCCACTGTCCACAGGAATATTAACACACTGACAGAGAACACAGATTAATATTAACACACTCACTGACACACTGTGTACATCATGACCCACAGTCAGATACACCCTGTGAAGTGTAAAACACCCCCACTGTCCTCAGTAATATTAACACACTGACAGAGAACACAGATTAATATTAACACACTCACTGACACACTGTGTATATCATGACCCACAGTCAGATACACCCTGTGAAGTGTAAAACACCCCCACTGTCCTCAGTAATATTAACACACTGATAGAGAACACAGATTAATATTAACACACTCACTGACACACTGTGTATATCATGACCCACAGTCAGATACACCCTGTGAAGTGTAAAACACCCCCACTGTCCTCAGTAATATTAACACACTGACAGAGAACACAGATTAATATTAACACACTCACTGACACACTGTGTACATCATGACCCACAGTCAGATACACCCTGTGAAGTGTAAAACAGCCCCACTGTCCTCAGTAATATTAACACACTGACAGAGAACACAGATTAATATTAACACACTCACTGACACACTGTGTATATCGTGACCCACAGTCAGATACACCCTGTGAAGTGTAAAACACCCCCACTGTCCTCAGTAATATTAACACACTGACAGAGAACACAGATTAATATTAACACTCTCACTGACACACTGTGTATATCATGATCCACAGTCAGATACACCCTGTGAAGTGTAAAACACCCCCACTGTCCTCAGCAATATTAACACACTGACAGAGAACACAGATTAATATTAACACACTCACTGACACACTGTGTACATCATGACCCACAGTCAGATACACCCTGTGAAGTGTAAAACACCCCCACTGTCCTCAGTAATATTAACACACTGACAGAGAACACAGATTAATATTAAAACACTCACTGACACACTGTGTATATCATGACCCACAGTCAGATACACCCTGTGAAGTGTAAAACAGCCCCACTGTCCTCAGTAATATTAACACACTGACAGAGAACACAGATTAACATTAACACACTAACTGACACACTGTGTATATCATGACCCACAGTCAGATACACCCTGTGAAGTGTAAAACACCCCCACTGTCCTCAGGAATATTAACACACTGACAGAGAACACAGATTAATATTAACACACTCACTGACACACTGTGTATATCATGACCCACAGTCAGATACACCCTGTGAAGTGTAAAACATTCCCACTGTCCTCAGTAATATTAACACACTGACAGAGAACACAGATTAATATTAACACACTCACTGACACACTGTGTATATCATGACCCACAGTCAGATAAACCCTGTGAAGTGTAAAACATCCCCAATGTCCTCAGTAATATTAACACACTGACAGAGAACACAGATTAATATTAACACACTCACTGACACACTGTGTATTTCATGACCCACAGTCAGATAAACCCTGTGAAGTGTAAAACACCCCCACTGTCCTCAGTAATATTAACACACTGACAGAGAACACAGATTACTATTAACACACTCACTGACACACTGTGTACATCATGACCCACAGTCAGATACACCCTGTGAAGTGTAAAACACCCCCACTGTCCTCAGGAATATTAACACACTGACAGAGTACACAGATTAATATTAACACACTCACTGACACACTGTGTATATCATGACCCACAGTCAGATACACCCTGTGAAGTGTAAAACACCCCCACTGTCCTCAGTAATATTAACACACTGACAGAGAACACAGATTAATATTAACACACTCACTGACACACTGTGTATATCATGACCCACAGTCAGATACACCCTGTGAAGTGTAAAACACCCCCACTGTCCTCAGTAATATTAACACACTGACAGAGAACACAGATTAATATTAACAAACTCACTGACACACTGTGTATATCATGAACCAGAGTCAGATACAGCCTGTGAAGTGTAAAACACCCCCACTGTCCTCAGTAATATTAACACACTGACAGAGAACACAGATTAATATTAACACACTCACTGACACACTGTGTATATCATGACCCACAGCCAGATACACCCTGTGAAGTGTAAAACACCCCCACTGTCCTGAGCAATATTAACACACTGACAGAGAACACAGATTAATATTAACACACTCACTGACACACTGTGTATATCATGACTCACAGTCAGATACACCCGGTGAAGTGTAAAACACCCCCACTGTCCTCAGTAATATTAACACACTGACAGAGAACACAGATTAATATTAACACACTCACTGACACACTGTGTACATCATGACCCACAGTCAGATACACCCTGTGAAGTGTAAAACATCCCCACTGTCCTCAGGAATATTAACACACTGACAGAGAACACAGATTAATATTAACACACTCACTGACACACTGTGTATATCATGACCCACAGTCAGATACACCCGGTGAAGTGTAAAACACCCCCACTGTCCTCAGGAATATTAACACACTGACAGAGAACACAGATTAATATTAACACACTCACTGACACACTGTGTATATCATGACCCACAGTCAGATAACCCTGTGAAGTGTAAAACACCCCCACTGTCCTCAGTAATATTAACACACTGACAGAGAACACAGATTAATATTAACACACTCACTGACACACTGTGTATATCATGACCCACAGTCAGATACACCCTGTGAAGTGTAAAACACCCCCACTGTCCTCAGGAATATTAACACACTGACAGAGAACACAGATTAATATTAACACACTCACTGACACACTTTGTATATCATGACCCACAGTCAGATACACCCTGTGAAGTGTAAAACACCCCCACTCTCCTCAGGAATATTAACACACTGACAGAGAACACAGATTAATATTAACACACTCACTGACACACTGTGTATATCATGACCCACAGCCAGATACACCCTGTGAAGTGTAAAACACCCCCACTGTCCTCAGGAATATTAACACACTGACAGAGAACACAGATTAATTTTAACACACTCACTGACACACTGTGTATATCATGACCCACAGTCAGATACACCCTGTGAAGTGTAAAACACCCCCACTGTCCTCAGTAATATTAACACACTGACAGAGAACACAGATTAATATTAACACACTCACTGACACACTGTGTACATCATGACCCAGAGTCAGATACACCCTGTGAAGTGTAAAACACCCCCACTGTCCTCAGTAATATTAACACACTGACAGAGAACACAGATTAATATTAACACACTCACTGACACACTGTGTATATCATGACCAACAGTCAGATACACCCTGTGAAGTGTAAAACACCCCCACTGTCCTCAGTAATATTAACACACTGACAGAGAACACAGATTAATATTAACACACTCACTGACACAATGTGTATATCATGACCCACAGTCAGCTACACCCTGTGAAGTGTAAAACATCCCCACTGTCCTCAGGAATATTAACACACTGACAGAGAACACAGATTAATATTAACACACTCACTGACACACTGTGTATATCATGACCCACAGTCAGATACACCCTGTGAAGTGTAAAACACCCCCACTGTCCTCAGTAATATTAACACACTGACAGAGAACACAGATTAATATTAACACACTCACTGACACACTGTGTATATCATGACCCACAGTCAGATACACCCTGTGAAGTGTAAAACACCCCACTGTCCTCAGCAATATTAACACACTGACAGAGAACACAGATTAATATTAACACACTCACTGACACACTGTGTACATCATGACCCACAGTCAGATACACCCTGTGAAGTGTAAAACATTCCCACTGTCCTCAGGAATATTAACACATTGACAGAGAACACAGATTAATATTAACACACTCACTGACACACTGTGTACATCATGACCCACAGTCAGATACACCCTGTGAAGTGTAAAACACCCTCACTGTCCTCAGTAATATTAACACACTGACAGAGAACACAGATTAATATTAACACACTCACTGACACACTGTGTATATCATGACTCACAGTCAGATACACCCTGTGAAGTGTAAAACACCCCCACTGTCCTCAGTAATATTAACACACTGACAGAGAACACAGATTAATATTAACACACTCACTGACACACTGTGTATATCATGACCCACAGTCAGATACACTCTGTGAAGTGTAAAACACCCCCACTGTCCTCAGTAATATTAACACACTGACAGAGAACACAGATTAATATTAACACACTCACTGACACACTGTGTATATCATGACTCACAGTCAGATACACCCTGTGAAGTGTAAAACACCCCCACTGTCCTCAGTAATATTAACACACTGACAGAGAACACAGATTAATATTAACACACTCACTGACACACTGTGTATATCATGACCCACAGTCAGATACACTCTGTGAAGTGTAAAACACCCCCACTGTCCTCAGTAATATTAACACACTGACAGAGAACACAGATTAATATTAACACACTCACTGACACACTCTGTATATTATGACCCACAGCCAGATACACCCTGTGAAGTGTAAAACACCCCCACTGTCCTCAGTAATATTAACACACTGACAGAGAACACAGATTAATATTAACACACTCACTGACACACTGTGTATATCATGACCCACAGTCAGAAACACCCTGTGAAGTGTAAAACATCCCCACTGTCCTCAGGAATATTAACACACTGACAGAGAACACAGATTAATATTAACACACTCACTGACACACTGTGTATATCATGACCCACAGTCAGATACACCCTGTGAAATGTAAAACACCCCCACTGTCCTCAGTAATATTAACACACTGACAGAGAACACAGATTAATATTAACACACTCACTGACACACTGTGTACATCATGACCCACAGTCAGATACACCCTCTGAAGTGTAAAACATTCCCACTGTCCTCAGGAATATTAACACACTGACAGAGAACACAGATTAATATTAACACACTCACTGACACACTGTGTACATCATGACCCACAGTCAGATACACCCTGTGAAGTGTAAAACACCCCCACTGTCCTCAGTAATATTAACACACTGACAGAGAACACAGATTAATATTAACACACTCTCTGACACACTGTGTACATCATGACCCACAGTCAGATAAACCCTGTGAAGTGTAAAACATCCCCACTGTCCTCAGTAATATTAACACACTGACAGAGAACACAGATTAATATTAACACACTCACTGACACACTGTGTACATCATGACCCACAGTCAGATACACCCTGTGAAGTGTAAAACACCCCCACTGTCCTCAGTAATATTAACACACTGACAGAGAACACAGATTAATATTAACACTCTCACTGACACACTGTGTACATCATGACCCACAGTCAGATACACCCTGTGAATTGTAAAACATCCCCACTGACCTCAGTAATATTAACACACTGACAGAGAACACAGATTAATATTAACACACTCACTGACACACTGTGTGTATCATGACCCACAGTCAGATACACCCTGTGAAGTGTAAAACACCCCCACTGTCCTCAGTAATATTAACACACTGACAGAGAACACAGATTAATATTAACACACACACTGACACACTGTGTATATCATCACCCACAGTAAGATAAACCCTGTGAAGTGTAAAACACCCCCACTGTCCTCAGGAATATTAACACACTGACAGAGAACACAGATTGATATTAACACACTCACTGACACACTGTGTACATCATGACCCACAGTCAGATACACCCTGTGAAGTGTAAAATACCCACACTGTCCTCAGTAATATTAACACACTGACAGAGAACACAGATTAATATTAACACACTCACTGACACACTGTGTATATCATGACCCACAGCCAGATACGCCCTGTGAAGTGTAAAACACCCCCACTGTCCTCAGTAATATTAACACACTGACAGAGAACACAGATTAATATTAACACACTCACTGACACACTGTGTATATCATGACCCAGAGTCAGATACACCCTGTGAAGTGTAAAACATCCCCACTGTCCTCAGGAATATTAACACACTGACAGTGAACACAGATTAATATTAACACACTCACTGACACACTGTGTATATCATGACCCACAGTCAGATACACCCTGTGAAGTGTAAAACACCCCCACTGTCCTCAGTAATATTAACACACTGACAGAGAACACAGATTAATATTAACACACTCACTGACACACTGTGTATATCATGACCCACAGTCAGATAACCCTGTGAAGTGTAAAACACCCCCACTGTCCTCAGTAATATTAACACACTGACAGAGAACACAGATTAATATTAACACACTCACTGACACACTGTGTATATCATGACCCACAGTCAGATACACCCTGTGAAGTGTAAAACACCCCCACTGTCCTCAGGAATATTAACACACTGACAGAGAACACAGATTAATATTAACACACTCACTGACACACTTTGTATATCATGACCCACAGTCAGATACACCCTGTGAAGTGTAAAACACCCCCACTCTCCTCAGGAATATTAACACACTGACAGAGAACACAGATTAATATTAACACACTCACTGACACACTGTGTATATCATGACCCACAGCCAGATACACCCTGTGAAGTGTAAAACACCCCCACTGTCCTCAGGAATATTAACACACTGACAGAGAACACAGATTAATTTTAACACACTCACTGACACACTGTGTATATCATGACCCACAGTCAGATACACCCTGTGAAGTGTAAAACACCCCCACTGTCCTCAGTAATATTAACACACTGACAGAGAACACAGATTAATATTAACACACTCACTGACACACTGTGTACATCATGACCCAGAGTCAGATACACCCTGTGAAGTGTAAAACACCCCCACTGTCCTCAGTAATATTAACACACTGACAGAGAACACAGATTAATATTAACACACTCACTGACACACTGTGTATATCATGACCCACAGTCAGATACACCCTGTGAAGTGTAAAACACCCCCACTGTCCTCAGTAATATTAACACACTGACAGAGAACACAGATTAATATTAACACACTCACTGACACAATGTGTATATCATGACCCACAGTCAGCTACACCCTGTGAAGTGTAAAACATCCCCACTGTCCTCAGGAATATTAACACACTGACAGAGAACACAGATTAATATTAACACACTCACTGACACACTGTGTATATCATGACCCACAGTCAGATACACCCTGTGAAGTGTAAAACACCCCCACTGTCCTCAGTAATATTAACACACTGACAGAGAACACAGATTAATATTAACACACTCACTGACACACTGTGTATATCATGACCCACAGTCAGATACACCCTGTGAAGTGTAAAACACCCCACTGTCCTCAGCAATATTAACACACTGACAGAGAACACAGATTAATATTAACACACTCACTGACACACTGTGTACATCATGACCCACAGTCAGATACACCCTGTGAAGTGTAAAACATTCCCACTGTCCTCAGGAATATTAACACATTGACAGAGAACACAGATTAATATTAACACACTCACTGACACACTGTGTACATCATGACCCACAGTCAGATACACCCTGTGAAGTGTAAAACACCCTCACTGTCCTCAGTAATATTAACACACTGACAGAGAACACAGATTAATATTAACACACTCACTGACACACTGTGTATATCATGACTCACAGTCAGATACACCCTGTGAAGTGTAAAACACCCCCACTGTCCTCAGTAATATTAACACACTGACAGAGAACACAGATTAATATTAACACACTCACTGACACACTGTGTATATCATGACCCACAGTCAGATACACTCTGTGAAGTGTAAAACACCCCCACTGTCCTCAGTAATATTAACACACTGACAGAGAACACAGATTAATATTAACACACTCACTGACACACTGTGTATATCATGACTCACAGTCAGATACACCCTGTGAAGTGTAAAACACCCCCACTGTCCTCAGTAATATTAACACACTGACAGAGAACACAGATTAATATTAACACACTCACTGACACACTGTGTATATCATGACCCACAGTCAGATACACTCTGTGAAGTGTAAAACACCCCCACTGTCCTCAGTAATATTAACACACTGACAGAGAACACAGATTAATATTAACACACTCACTGACACACTCTGTATATTATGACCCACAGCCAGATACACCCTGTGAAGTGTAAAACACCCCCACTGTCCTCAGTAATATTAACACACTGACAGAGAACACAGATTAATATTAACACACTCACTGACACACTGTGTATATCATGACCCACAGTCAGAAACACCCTGTGAAGTGTAAAACATCCCCACTGTCCTCAGGAATATTAACACACTGACAGAGAACACAGATTAATATTAACACACTCACTGACACACTGTGTATATCATGACCCACAGTCAGATACACCCTGTGAAATGTAAAACACCCCCACTGTCCTCAGTAATATTAACACACTGACAGAGAACACAGATTAATATTAACACACTCACTGACACACTGTGTACATCATGACCCACAGTCAGATACACCCTCTGAAGTGTAAAACATTCCCACTGTCCTCAGGAATATTAACACACTGACAGAGAACACAGATTAATATTAACACACTCACTGACACACTGTGTACATCATGACCCACAGTCAGATACACCCTGTGAAGTGTAAAACACCCCCACTGTCCTCAGTAATATTAACACACTGACAGAGAACACAGATTAATATTAACACACTCTCTGACACACTGTGTACATCATGACCCACAGTCAGATAAACCCTGTGAAGTGTAAAACATCCCCACTGTCCTCAGTAATATTAACACACTGACAGAGAACACAGATTAATATTAACACACTCACTGACACACTGTGTACATCATGACCCACAGTCAGATACACCCTGTGAAGTGTAAAACACCCCCACTGTCCTCAGTAATATTAACACACTGACAGAGAACACAGATTAATATTAACACTCTCACTGACACACTGTGTACATCATGACCCACAGTCAGATACACCCTGTGAATTGTAAAACATCCCCACTGACCTCAGTAATATTAACACACTGACAGAGAACACAGATTAATATTAACACACTCACTGACACACTGTGTGTATCATGACCCACAGTCAGATACACCCTGTGAAGTGTAAAACACCCCCACTGTCCTCAGTAATATTAACACACTGACAGAGAACACAGATTAATATTAACACACACACTGACACACTGTGTATATCATCACCCACAGTAAGATAAACCCTGTGAAGTGTAAAACACCCCCACTGTCCTCAGGAATATTAACACACTGACAGAGAACACAGATTGATATTAACACACTCACTGACACACTGTGTACATCATGACCCACAGTCAGATACACCCTGTGAAGTGTAAAATACCCACACTGTCCTCAGTAATATTAACACACTGACAGAGAACACAGATTAATATTAACACACTCACTGACACACTGTGTATATCATGACCCACAGCCAGATACGCCCTGTGAAGTGTAAAACACCCCCACTGTCCTCAGTAATATTAACACACTGACAGAGAACACAGATTAATATTAACACACTCACTGACACACTGTGTATATCATGACCCAGAGTCAGATACACCCTGTGAAGTGTAAAACATCCCCACTGTCCTCAGGAATATTAACACACTGACAGTGAACACAGATTAATATTAACACACTCACTGACACACTGTGTATATCATGACCCACAGTCAGATACACCCTGTGAAGTGTAAAACACCCCCACTGTCCTCAGTAATATTAACACACTGACAGAGAACACAGATTAATATTAACACACTCACTGACACACTGTGCATATCATGACCCAGAGTCAGATACACCCTGTGAAGTGTAAAACACCACCACTGTCCTCAGTAATATTAACACACTGACAGAGAACACAGATTAATATTAACACACTCACTGACACACTGTGTATATCATGACCCACAGTCAGATACACCCTGTGAAGTGTAAAACACCCCCACTGTCCTCAGGAATATTAACACACTGACAGAGAACACAGATTAATATTAACACACTCACTGACACACTGTGTATATCATGACCCACAGTCAGATACACCCTGTGAAGTGTAAAACACCCCCACTGTCCTCAGGAATATTAACACACTGACAGAGAACACAGATTAATATTAACACACTCACTGACACACTGTGTATATCATGACCCAGAGTCAGATAAACCCTGTGAAGTGTAAAACACCCCCACTGTCCACAGGAATATTAACACACTGACAGAGAACACAGATTAATATTAACACACTCACTGACACACTGTGTACATCATGACCCACAGTCAGATACACCCTGTGAAGTGTAAAACACCCCCACTGTCCTCAGTAATATTAACACACTGACAGAGAACACAGATTAATATTAACACACTCACTGACACACTGTGTATATCATGACCCAAAGTCAGATACACCCTGTGAAGTGTAAAACACCCCCACTGTCCTCAGTAATATTAACACACTGATAGAGAACACAGATTAATATTAACACACTCACTGACACACTGTGTATATCATGACCCACAGTCAGATACACCCTGTGAAGTGTAAAACACCCCCACTGTCCTCAGTAATATTAACACACTGACAGAGAACACAGATTAATATTAACACACTCACTGACACACTGTGTACATCATGACCCACAGTCAGATACACCCTGTGAAGTGTAAAACAGCCCCACTGTCCTCAGTAATATTAACACACTGACAGAGAACACAGATTAATATTAACACACTCACTGACACACTGTGTATATCGTGACCCACAGTCAGATACACCCTGTGAAGTTTAAAACACCCCCACTGTCCTCAGTAATATTAACACACTGACAGAGAACACAGATTAATATTAACACTCTCACTGACACACTGTGTATATCATGATCCACAGTCAGATACACCCTGTGAAGTGTAAAACACCCCCACTGTCCTCAGCAATATTAACACACTGACAGAGAACACAGATTAATATTAACACACTCACTGACACACTGTGTACATCATGACCCACAGTCAGATACACCCTGTGAAGTGTAAAACACCCCCACTGTCCTCAGTAATATTAACACACTGACAGAGAACACAGATTAATATTAAAACACTCACTGACACACTGTGTATATCATGACCCACAGTCAGATACACCCTGTGAAGTGTAAAACAGCCCCACTGTCCTCAGTAATATTAACACACTGACAGAGAACACAGATTAACATTAACACACTCACTGACACACTGTGTATATCATGACCCACAGTCAGATACACCCTGTGAAGTGTAAAACACCCCCACTGTCCTCAGGAATATTAACACACTGACAGAGAACACAGATTAATATTAACACACTCACTGACACACTGTGTATATCATGACCCACAGTCAGATACACCCTGTGAAGTGTAAAACATTCCCACTGTCCTCAGTAATATTAACACACTGACAGAGAACACAGATTAATATTAACACACTCACTGACACACTGTGTATATCATGACCCACAGTCAGATAAACCCTGTGAAGTGTAAAACATCCCCAATGTCCTCAGTAATATTAACACACTGACAGAGAACACAGATTAATATTAACACACTCACTGACACACTGTGTATTTCATGACCCACAGTCAGATAAACCCTGTGAAGTGTAAAACACCCCCACTGTCCTCAGTAATATTAACACACTGACAGAGAACACAGATTACTATTAACACACTCACTGACACACTGTGTACATCATGACCCACAGTCAGATACACCCTGTGAAGTGTAAAACACCCCCACTGTCCTCAGGAATATTAACACACTGACAGAGTACACAGATTAATATTAACACACTCACTGACACACTGTGTATATCATGACCCACAGTCAGATACACCCTGTGAAGTGTAAAACACCCCCACTGTCCTCAGTAATATTAACACACTGACAGAGAACACAGATTAATATTAACACACTCACTGACACACTGTGTATATCATGACCCACAGTCAGATACACCCTGTGAAGTGTAAAACACCCCCACTGTCCTCAGTAATATTAACACACTGACAGAGAACACAGATTAATATTAACAAACTCACTGACACACTGTGTATATCATGAAACAGAGTCAGATACAGCCTGTGAAGTGTAAAACACCCCCACTGTCCTCAGTAATATTAACACACTGACAGAGAACACAGATTAATATTAACACACTCACTGACACACTGTGTATATCATGACCCACAGCCAGATACACCCTGTGAAGTGTAAAACACCCCCACTGTCCTGAGCAATATTAACACACTGACAGAGAACACAGATTAATATTAACACACTCACTGACACACTGTGTATATCATGACTCACAGTCAGATACACCCGGTGAAGTGTAAAACACCCCCACTGTCCTCAGTAATATTAACACACTGACAGAGAACACAGATTAATATTAACACACTCACTGACACACTGTGTACATCATGACCCACAGTCAGATACACCCTGTGAAGTGTAAAACATCCCCACTGTCCTCAGGAATATTAACACACTGACAGAGAACACAGATTAATATTAACACACTCACTGACACAATGTGTATATCATGACCCACAGTCAGATACACCCTGTGAAGTGTAAAACACCCCCACTGTCCTCAGCAATATTAACACACTGACAGAGAACACAGATTAATATTAACACACTCACTGACACACTGTGTATATCATGACCCGCAGTCAGATACACCCTGTGAAGTGTAAAACACCCCCACTGTCCTCAGTAATATTAACACACTGACAGAGAACACAGATTAATATTAACACACTCACTGACACACTGTGTATATCATGACCCACAGTCAGATACACCCTGTGAAGTGTAAAACACCCCCACTGTCCTCAGTAATATTAACACACTGATAGAGAACACAGATTAATATTAACACACTCACTGACACACTGTGTATATCATGACCCACAGTCAGATACACCCTGTGAAGTGTAAAACACCCCCACTGTCCTCAGTAATATTAACACACTGACAGAGAACACAGATTAATATTAACACACTCACTGACACACTGTGTACATCATGACCCACAGTCAGATACACCCTGTGAAGTGTAAAACACCCCCACTGTCCTCAGTAATATTAACACACTGACAGAGAACACAGATTAATATTAACACACTCACTGACACACTGTGTATATCGTGACCCACAGTCAGATACACCCTGTGAAGTTTAAAACACCCCCACTGTCCTCAGTAATATTAACACACTGACAGAGAACACAGATTAATATTAACACTCTCACTGACACACTGTGTATATCATGATCCACAGTCAGATACACCCTGTGAAGTGTAAAACACCCCCACTGTCCTCAGCAATATTAACACACTGACAGAGAACACAGATTAATATTAACACACTCACTGACACACTGTGTACATCATGACCCACAGTCAGATACACCCTGTGAAGTGTAAAACACCCCCACTGTCCTCAGTAATATTAACACACTGACAGAGAACACAGATTAATATTAAAACACTCACTGACACACTGTGTATATCATGACCCACAGTCAGATACACCCTGTGAAGTGTAAAACAGCCCCACTGTCCTCAGTAATATTAACACACTGACAGAGAACACAGATTAACATTAACACACTCACTGACACACTGTGTATATCATGACCCACAGTCAGATACACCCTGTGAAGTGTAAAACACCCCCACTGTCCTCAGGAATATTAACACACTGACAGAGAACACAGATTAATATTAACACACTCACTGACACACTGTGTATATCATGACCCACAGTCAGATACACCCTGTGAAGTGTAAAACATTCCCACTGTCCTCAGTAATATTAACACACTGACAGAGAACACAGATTAATATTAACACACTCACTGACACACTGTGTATATCATGACCCACAGTCAGATAAACCCTGTGAAGTGTAAAACATCCCCAATGTCCTCAGTAATATTAACACACTGACAGAGAACACAGCTTAATATTAACACACTCACTGACACACTGTGTATTTCATGACCCACAGTCAGATAAACCCTGTGAAGTGTAAAACACCCCCACTGTCCTCAGTAATATTAACACACTGACAGAGAACACAGATTACTATTAACACACTCACTGACACACTGTGTACATCATGACCCACAGTCAGATACACCCTGTGAAGTGTAAAACACCCCCACTGTCCTCAGTAATATTAACACACTGATAGAGAACACAGATTAATATTAACACACTCACTGACACACTGTGTATATCATGACCCACAGTCAGATACACCCTGTGAAGTGTAAAACACCCCCACTGTCCTCAGTAATATTAACACACTGACAGAGAACACAGATTAATATTAACACACTCACTGACACACTGTGTACATCATGACCCACAGTCAGATACACCCTGTGAAGTGTAAAACAGCCCCACTGTCCTCAGTAATATTAACACACTGACAGAGAACACAGATTAATATTAACACACTCACTGACACACTGTGTATATCGTGACCCACAGTCAGATACACCCTGTGAAGTTTAAAACACCCCCACTGTCCTCAGTAATATTAACACACTGACAGAGAACACAGATTAATATTAACACTCTCACTGACACACTGTGTATATCATGATCCACAGTCAGATACACCCTGTGAAGTGTAAAACACCCCCACTGTCCTCAGCAATATTAACACACTGACAGAGAACACAGATTAATATTAACACACTCACTGACACACTGTGTACATCATGACCCACAGTCAGATACACCCTGTGAAGTGTAAAACACCCCCACTGTCCTCAGTAATATTAACACACTGACAGAGAACACAGATTAATATTAAAACACTCACTGACACACTGTGTATATCATGACCCACAGTCAGATACACCCTGTGAAGTGTAAAACAGCCCCACTGTCCTCAGTAATATTAACACACTGACAGAGAACACAGATTAACATTAACACACTCACTGACACACTGTGTATATCATGACCCACAGTCAGATACACCCTGTGAAGTGTAAAACACCCCCACTGTCCTCAGGAATATTAACACACTGACAGAGAACACAGATTAATATTAACACACTCACTGACACACTGTGTATATCATGACCCACAGTCAGATACACCCTGTGAAGTGTAAAACATTCCCACTGTCCTCAGTAATATTAACACACTGACAGAGAACACAGATTAATATTAACACACTCACTGACACACTGTGTATATCATGACCCACAGTCAGATAAACCCTGTGAAGTGTAAAACATCCCCAATGTCCTCAGTAATATTAACACACTGACAGAGAACACAGATTAATATTAACACACTCACTGACACACTGTGTATTTCATGACCCACAGTCAGATAAACCCTGTGAAGTGTAAAACACCCCCACTGTCCTCAGTAATATTAACACACTGACAGAGAACACAGATTACTATTAACACACTCACTGACACACTGTGTACATCATGACCCACAGTCAGATACACCCTGTGAAGTGTAAAACATCCCCACTGTCCTCAGGAATATTAACACACTGACAGAGTACACAGATTAATATTAACACACTCACTGACACACTGTGTATATCATGACCCACAGTCAGATACACCCTGTGAAGTGTAAAACACCCCCACTGTCCTCAGTAATATTAACACACTGACAGAGAACACAGATTAATATTAACACACTCACTGACACACTGTGTATATCATGACCCACAGTCAGATACACCCTGTGAAGTGTAAAACACCCCCACTGTCCTCAGTAATATTAACACACTGACAGAGAACACAGATTAATATTAACAAACTCACTGACACACTGTGTATATCATGAAACAGAGTCAGATACAGCCTGTGAAGTGTAAAACACCCCCACTGTCCTCAGTAATATTAACACACTGACAGAGAACACAGATTAATATTAACACACTCACTGACACACTGTGTATATCATGACCCACAGCCAGATACACCCTGTGAAGTGTAAAACACCCCCACTGTCCTGAGCAATATTAACACACTGACAGAGAACACAGATTAATATTAACACACTCACTGACACACTGTGTATATCATGACTCACAGTCAGATACACCCGGTGAAGTGTAAAACACCCCCACTGTCCTCAGTAATATTAACACACTGACAGAGAACACAGATTAATATTAACACACTCACTGACACACTGTGTACATCATGACCCACAGTCAGATACACCCTGTGAAGTGTAAAACATCCCCACTGTCCTCAGGAATATTAACACACTGACAGAGAACACAGATTAATATTAACACACTCACTGACACAATGTGTATATCATGACCCACAGTCAGATACACCCTGTGAAGTGTAAAACACCCCCACTGTCCTCAGCAATATTAACACACTGACAGAGAACACAGATTAATATTAACACACTCACTGACACACTGTGTATATCATGACCCGCAGTCAGATACACCCTGTGAAGTGTAAAACACCCCCACTGTCCTCAGTAATATTAACACACTGACAGAGAACACAGATTAATATTAACACACTCACTGACACACTGTGTATATCATGACCCACAGTCAGATACACCCTGTGAAGTGTAAAACACCCCCACTGTCCTCAGTAATATTAACACACTGATAGAGAACACAGATTAATATTAACACACTCACTGACACACTGTGTATATCATGACCCACAGTCAGATACACCCTGTGAAGTGTAAAACACCCCCACTGTCCTCAGTAATATTAACACACTGACAGAGAACACAGATTAATATTAACACACTCACTGACACACTGTGTACATCATGACCCACAGTCAGATACACCCTGTGAAGTGTAAAACAGCCCCACTGTCCTCAGTAATATTAACACACTGACAGAGAACACAGATTAATATTAACACACTCACTGACACACTGTGTATATCGTGACCCACAGTCAGATACACCCTGTGAAGTTTAAAACACCCCCACTGTCCTCAGTAATATTAACACACTGACAGAGAACACAGATTAATATTAACACTCTCACTGACACACTGTGTATATCATGATCCACAGTCAGATACACCCTGTGAAGTGTAAAACACCCCCACTGTCCTCAGCAATATTAACACACTGACAGAGAACACAGATTAATATTAACACACTCACTGACACACTGTGTACATCATGACCCACAGTCAGATACACCCTGTGAAGTGTAAAACACCCCCACTGTCCTCAGTAATATTAACACACTGACAGAGAACACAGATTAATATTAAAACACTCACTGACACACTGTGTATATCATGACCCACAGTCAGATACACCCTGTGAAGTGTAAAACAGCCCCACTGTCCTCAGTAATATTAACACACTGACAGAGAACACAGATTAACATTAACACACTCACTGACACACTGTGTATATCATGACCCACAGTCAGATACACCCTGTGAAGTGTAAAACACCCCCACTGTCCTCAGGAATATTAACACACTGACAGAGAACACAGATTAATATTAACACACTCACTGACACACTGTGTATATCATGACCCACAGTCAGATACACCCTGTGAAGTGTAAAACATTCCCACTGTCCTCAGTAATATTAACACACTGACAGAGAACACAGATTAATATTAACACACTCACTGACACACTGTGTATATCATGACCCACAGTCAGATAAACCCTGTGAAGTGTAAAACATCCCCAATGTCCTCAGTAATATTAACACACTGACAGAGAACACAGATTAATATTAACACACTCACTGACACACTGTGTATTTCATGACCCACAGTCAGATAAACCCTGTGAAGTGTAAAACACCCCCACTGTCCTCAGTAATATTAACACACTGACAGAGAACACAGATTACTATTAACACACTCACTGACACACTGTGTACATCATGACCCACAGTCAGATACACCCTGTGAAGTGTAAAACACCCCCACTGTCCTCAGGAATATTAACACACTGACAGAGTACACAGATTAATATTAACACACTCACTGACACACTGTGTATATCATGACCCACAGTCAGATACACCCTGTGAAGTGTAAAACACCCCCACTGTCCTCAGTAATATTAACACACTGACAGAGAACACAGATTAATATTAACACACTCACTGACACACTGTGTATATCATGACCCACAGTCAGATACACCCTGTGAAGTGTAAAACACCCCCACTGTCCTCAGTAATATTAACACACTGACAGAGAACACAGATTAATATTAACAAACTCACTGACACACTGTGTATATCATGAAACAGAGTCAGATACAGCCTGTGAAGTGTAAAACACCCCCACTGTCCTCAGTAATATTAACACACTGACAGAGAACACAGATTAATATTAACACACTCACTGACACACTGTGTATATCATGACCCACAGCCAGATACACCCTGTGAAGTGTAAAACACCCCCACTGTCCTGAGCAATATTAACACACTGACAGAGAACACAGATTAATATTAACACACTCACTGACACACTGTGTATATCATGACTCACAGTCAGATACACCCGGTGAAGTGTAAAACACCCCCACTGTCCTCAGTAATATTAACACACTGACAGAGAACACAGATTAATATTAACACACTCACTGACACACTGTGTACATCATGACCCACAGTCAGATACACCCTGTGAAGTGTAAAACATCCCCACTGTCCTCAGGAATATTAACACACTGACAGAGAACACAGATTAATATTAACACACTCACTGACACAATGTGTATATCATGACCCACAGTCAGATACACCCTGTGAAGTGTAAAACACCCCCACTGTCCTCAGCAATATTAACACACTGACAGAGAACACAGATTAATATTAACACACTCACTGACACACTGTGTATATCATGACCCGCAGTCAGATACACCCTGTGAAGTGTAAAACACCCCCACTGTCCTCAGTAATATTAACACACTGACAGAGAACACAGATTACTATTAACACACTCACTGACACACTGTGTACATCATGACCCACAGTCAGATACACCCTGTGAAGTGTAAAACACCCCCACTGTCCTCAGGAATATTAACTCACTGACAGAGTACACAGATTAATATTAACACACTCACTGACACACTGTGTATATCATGACCCACAGTCAGATACACCCTGTGAAGTGTAAAACACCCCCACTGTCCTCAGTAATATTAACACACTGACAGAGAACACAGATTAATATTAACACACTCACTGACACACTGTGTATATCATGACCCACAGTCAGATACACCCTGTGAAGTGTAAAACACCCCCACTGTCCTCAGTAATATTAACACACTGACAGAGAACACAGATTAATATTAACAAACTCACTGACACACTGTGTATATCATGAAACAGAGTCAGATACAGCCTGTGAAGTGTAAAACACCCCCACTGTCCTCAGTAATATTAACACACTGACAGAGAACACAGATTAATATTAACACACTCACTGACACACTGTGTATATCATGACCCACAGCCAGATACACCCTGTGAAGTGTAAAACACCCCCACTGTCCTGAGCAATATTAACACACTGACAGAGAACACAGATTAATATTAACACACTCACTGACACACTGTGTATATCATGACTCACAGTCAGATACACCCGGTGAAGTGTAAAACACCCCCACTGTCCTCAGTAATATTAACACACTGACAGAGAACACAGATTAATATTAACACACTCACTGACACACTGTGTACATCATGACCCACAGTCAGATACACCCTGTGAAGTGTAAAACATCCCCACTGTCCTCAGGAATATTAACACACTGACAGAGAACACAGATTAATATTAACACACTCACTGACACAATGTGTATATCATGACCCACAGTCAGATACACCCTGTGAAGTGTAAAACACCCCCACTGTCCTCAGCAATATTAACACACTGACAGAGAACACAGATTAATATTAACACACTCACTGACACACTGTGTATATCATGACCCGCAGTCAGATACACCCTGTGAAGTGTAAAACACCCCCACTGTCCTCAGTAATATTAACACACTGACAGAGAACACAGATTAATATTAACACACTCACTGACACACTGTGTACATCATGACCCACAGTCAGATACACCCTGTGAAGTGTAAAACATCCCCACTGTCCTCAGTAATATTAACACACTGACAGAGAACACAGATTAATGTTCACACAATCACTGACACACTGTGTATATCATGACCCACAGTCAGATACACCCTGTGAAGTGTAAAACACCCCCACTGTCCTCAGGAATATTAACACACTGACAGAGAACACAGATTAATATTAACACACTCACTGACACACTGTGTACATCATGACCCACAGTCAGATGCACCCGGTGAAGTGTAAAACACCCCCACTGTCCTCAGTAATATTAACACACTGACAGAGAACACAGATTAATATTAACACACTCACTGACACACTGTGTATATCATGACTCACAGTCAGATACACCCTGTGAAGTGTAAAACATCCCCACTGTCCTCAGTAATATTAACACACTGACAGAGAACACAGATTAATATTAACACACTCACTGACACACTGTGTATATCATGACCCACAGTCAGATACACCCTGTGAAGTGTAAAACACCCCCACTGTCCTCAGTAATATTAACACACTGACAGAGAACACAGATTAATATTAACACACTCACTGACACACTGTGTATATCATGACTCACAGTCAGATACACCCTGTGAAGTGTAAAACATCCCCACTGTCCTCAGTAATATTAACACACTGACAGAGAACACAGATTAATATTAACACACTCACTGACACACTGTGTATATCATGACCCACAGTCAGATACACCCTGTGAAGTGTAAAACACCCCCACTGTCCTCAGTAATATTAACACACTGACAGAGAACACAGATTAATATTAACACACTCACTGACACACTGTGTACATCATGACCCACAGTCAGATACACCCGGTGAAGTGTAAAACATCCCCACTGTCCTCAGGAATATTAACACACTGACAGAGAACACAGATTAATATTAACACACTCACTGACACACTGTGTACATCATGACCCACAGTCAGATAAACTCTGTGAAGTGTAAAACACCCCCACTGTCCTCAGTAATATTAACATACTGACAGAGAACACAGATTAATATTAACACACTCACTGACACACTGTGTATATCATGACCCACAGTCAGATACACCCTGTGAAGTGTAAAACACCCCCACTGTCCTCAGTAATATTAACATACTGACAGAGAACACAGATTAATATTAACACACTCACTGACACACTGTGTATATCATGACCCACAGTCAGATACACCCTGTGAAGTGTAAAACACCCCCACTGTCCTCAGTAATATTAACACACTGACACAGAACACAGATTAATATTAACACACTCACTGACACACTGTGTATATCATGACCCACAGTCAGATACACCCTGTGAAGTGTAAAACACCCCCACTGTCCTCAGGAATATTAACACACTGACAGAGAACACAGATTAATATTAACACACTCACTGACACACTGTGTATATCATGACCCACAGTCAGATACACCCTGTGAAGTGTAAAACACCCCCACTGTCCTCAGTAATATTAACACACTGACAGAGAACACAGATTAATATTAACACACTCACTGACACACTGTGTACATCATGACCCACAGTCAGATACACCCTGTGAAGTGTAAAACACCCCCACTGTCCTCAGTAATATTAACACACTGACAGAGAACACAGATTAATATTAACACACTCACTGACACACTGTGTATATCATGACTCACAGTCAGATAAACTCTGTGAAGTGTAAAACACCCCCACTGTCCTCAGGAATATTAACACACTGACAGAGAACACAGATTAATATTAACACACTCACTGACACACTGTGTATATCATGACCCACAGTCAGATACACCCTGTGAAGTGTAAAACACCCCCACTGTCCTCAGGAATATTAACACACTGACAGAGAACACAGATTAATATTAACACACTCACTGACACACTATGTATATCATGACCCACAGTCAGATACACCCTGTGAAGTGTAAAACATTCCCACTGTCCTCAGTAATATTAACACACTGACAGAGAACACAGATTAATATTAACACACTCACTGACACACTGTGTATATCATGACTCACAGTCAGATAAACCCTGTGAAGTGTAAAACACCCCCACTGTCCTCAGTAATATTAACACACTGACAGAGAACACAGATTAATATTAACACACTCACTGACACACTGTGTACATCATGACCCACAGTCAGATACACCCTGTGAAGTGTAAAAAACCCCCACTGTCCTCAGTAATATTAACACACTGACAGAGAACACAGATTAATATTAACACACTCACTGACACACTGTGTATATCATGACCCACAGTCAGATACACCCTGTGAAGTGTAAAACACCCCCACTGTCCTCAGGAATATTAACACACTGACAGAGAACACAGATTAATATTAACACACTCACTGACACACTGTGTATATCATGACCCACAGTCAGATACACCCTGTGAAGTGTAAAACACCCCCACTGTCCTCAGTAATATTAACACACTGACAGAGAACACAGATTAATATTAACACACTCACTGACACACTGTGTATATCATGACTCACAGTCAGATAAACCCTGTGAAGTGTAAAACACCCCCACTGTCCTCAGTAATATTAACACACTGACAGAGAACACAGATTAATATTAACACACTCACTGACACACTGTGTATATCATGACCCAGAGTCAGACACACCCTGTGAAGTGTAAAACACCCCCACTGTCCTCAGTAATATTAACACACTGACAGAGAACACAGATTAATATTAACACACTCACTGACACACTGTGTACATCATGATCCACAGTCAGATACACCCTGTGAAGTGTAAAACACCCCCACTGTCCTCAGCAATATTAACACACTGACAGAGAACACAGATTAATATTAACACACTCACTGACACACTGTGTATATCATGACCCAGAGTCAGATACACCCTGTGAAGTGTAAAACACCCCCACTGTCCTCAGTAATATTAACACACTGACAGAGAACACAGATTAATATTAACACACTCACTGACACACTGTGTATCTCATGACCCACAGTCAGATACACCCTGTGAAGTGTAAAACACCCCCACTGTCGTCAGCAATATTATCACACTGACAGAGAACACAGATTAATATTAACACACTCACTGACACACTGTGCATATCATGACCCACAGTCAGATACACCCTGTGAAGTGTAAAACACCCCCACTGTCCTCAGTAATATTAACACACTGACAGAGAACACAGATTAATATTAACACACTCACTGACACACTGTGTATATCATGACCCACAGTCAGATACACCCTGTGAAGTGTAAAACACCCCCACTGTCCTCAGGAATATTAACACACTGACAGAGAACACAGATTAATATTAACACACTCACTGACACACTGTGTATATCATGGCCCACAGTCAGATACACCCTGTGAAGTGTAAAACACCCCCACTGTCCTCAGTAATATTAACACACTGACAGAGAACACAGATTAATATTAACACACTCACTGACACACTGTGTACATCATGACCCACAGTCAGATACACCCTGTCAAGTGTAAAACACCCCCACTGTCCTCAGTAATATTAACACACTGACAGAGGACACAGATTAATATTAACACACTCACTGACACACTGTGTACATCATGACCCACAGTCAGATACACCCTGTGAAGTGTAAAACACCCCCACTGTCCTCAGGAATATTAACACACTGACAGAGAACACAGATTAATATTAACACACTCACTGAAACACTGTGTATATCATGAACAACAGTCAGATACACCCTGTGAAGTGTAAAACACCCCCACTGTCCTCAGTAATATTAACACACTGACTGAGAACACAGATTAATATTAACACACTCACTGACACACTGTGTACATCATGACCCACAGTCAGATACACCCTGTGAAGTGTAAAACACCCCCACTGTCCTCAGGAATGTTAACACACTGACAGAGAACACAGATTAATATTAACACACTCACTGACACACTGTGTATATCATGACCCACAGTCAGATAAATCCTGTGAAGTGTAAAACACCCCCACTGTCCTCAGCAATATTATCACACTGACAGAGAACACAGATTAATATTAACACACTCACTGACACACTGTGTATATCATGACCCACAGTCAGATACACCCTGTGAAGTGTAAAACATTCCCACTGTCCTCAGCAATATTAACACACTGACAGAGAACACAGATTAATATTCACACACTCACTGACACACTGTGTATATCATGGCCCACAGTCAGATACACCCTGTGAAGTGTAAAACACCCCACTGTCCTCGGTAATATTAACACACTGACAGAGAACACAGATTAATATTAACACAGTCACTGACACACTGTGTACATCATGACCCACAGTCAGATACACCCTGTGAAGTGTAAAACACCCCCACTGTCGTCAGCAGTATTATGACGCTGAAAGAGAACACAGATTAATATTAACACACTCACTGACACACTGTGTATATCATGACCCACAGTCAGATACACCCTGTGAAGTGTAAAACACCCCCACTGTCCTCAGGAATATTAACACACTGACAGAGAACACAGATTAATATTAACACACTCACTGACACACTGTGTACATCATGACCCACAGTCAGATACACCCTGTGAAGTGTAAAACACCCCCACTGTCCTCAGTAAGATTAACACACTGACAGAGAACACAGATTAATATTAACACACTCACTGACACACTGTGTATATCATGACCCACAGTCAGATACACCCTGTGAAGTGTACAACACCCCCACTGTCCTCAGTAATATTAACACACTGACAGAGAACTCAGATTAATATTAACACACTCACTGACACACTGTGTATCTCATGACCCACAGTCAGATACACCCTGTGAAGTGTAAAACACCCCCACTGTCGTCAGCAATATTATCACACTGACAGAGAACACAGATTAATATTAACACACTCACTGACACACTGTGCATATCATGACCCACAGTCAGATACACCCTGTGAAGTGTAAAACACCCCCACTGTCCTCAGTAATATTAACACACTGACAGAGAACACAGATTAATATTAACACACTCACTGACACACTGTGTATATCATGACCCACAGTCAGATACACCCTGTGAAGTGTAAAACACCCCCACTGTCCTCAGGAATATTAACACACTGACAGAGAACACAGATTAATATTAACACACTCACTGACACACTGTGTATATCATGACCCACAGTCAGATACACCCTGTGAAGTGTAAAACACCCCCACTGTCCTCAGTAATATTAACACACTGACAGAGAACACAGATTAATATTAACACACTCACTGACACACTGTGTACATCATGACCCACAGTCAGATACACCCTGTCAAGTGTAAAACACCCCCACTGTCCTCAGTAATATTAACACACTGACAGAGAACACAGATTAATATTAACACACTCACTGACACACTGTGTACATCATGACCCACAGTCAGATACACCCTGTGAAGTGTAAAACACCCCCACTGTCCTCAGGAATATTAACACACTGACAGAGAACACAGATTAATATTAACACACTCACTGAAACACTGTGTATATCATGAACCACAGTCAGATACACCCTGTGAAGTGTAAAACACCCCCACTGTCCTCAGTAATATTAACATACTGACAGAGAACACAGATTAATATTAACACACTCACTGACACACTGTGTACATCATGACCCACAGTCAGATACACCCTGTGAAGTGGAAAACACCCCCACTGTCCTCAGTAATATTAACACACTGACAGAGAACACAGATTAATATTAACACACTCACTGACACACTGTGTACATCATGACCCACAGTCAGATACACCCTGTGAAGTGTAAAACACCCCCACTGTCCTCAGGAATGTTAACACACTGACAGAGAACACAGATTAATATTAACACACTCACTGACACACTGTGTATATCATGACCCACAGTCAGATAAATCCTGTGAAGTGTAAAACACCCCCACTGTCCTCAGCAATATTATCACACTGACAGAGAACACAGATTAATATTAACACACTCACTGACACACTGTGTATATCATGACCCACAGTCAGATACACCCTGTGAAGTGTAAAACATTCCCACTGTCCTCAGCAATATTAACACACTGACAGAGAACACAGATTAATATTAACACACTCACTGACACACTGTGTATATCATGACCCACAGTCAGATACACCCTGTGAAGTGTAAAACACCCCACTGTCCTCAGTAATATTAACACACTGACAGAGAACACAGATTAATATTAACACACTCACTGACACACTGTGTACATCATGACCCACAGTCAGATACACCCTGTGAAGTGTAAAACACCCCCACTGTCGTCAGCAGTATTATGACACTGAAAGAGAACACAGATTAATATTAACACACTCACTGACACACTGTGTATATCATGACCCACAGTCAGATACACCCTGTGAAGTGTAAAACACCCCCACTGTCCTCAGGAATATTAACACACTGACAGAGAACACAGATTAATATTAACACACTCACTGACACACTGTGTACATCATGACCCACAGTCAGATACACCCTGTGAAGTGTAAAACACCCCCACTGTCCTCAGTAAGATTAACACACTGACAGAGAACACAGATTAATATTAACACACTCACTGACACACTGTGTATATCATGACCCACAGTCAGATACACCCTGTGAAGTGTAAAACACCCCCACTGTCCTCAGGAATATTAACACACTGACAGAGAACACAGATTAATATTAACACACTCACTGACACACTGTGTATATCATGACCCACAGTCAGATACACCCTGTGAAGTGTAAAACACCCCCACTGTCGTCAGCAATATTATCACACTGACAGAGAACACAGATTAATATTAACACACTCACTGACACACTGTGCACATCATGACCCACAGTCAGATACACCCTGTGAAGTGTAAAACACCCCCACTGTCCTCAGTAATATTAACACACTGACAGAGAACACAGATTAATATTAACACACTCACTGACACACTGTGTATATCATGACCCACAGTCAGATACACCCTGTGAAGTGTAAAACACCTCCACTGTCCTCAGTAATATTAACACACTGACAGAGAACACAGATTAATATTAACACACTCACTGACACACTGTGTATATCATGACCCTCAGCCAGATACACCCTGTGAAGTGTAAAACACCCCCACTGTCCTCAGTAATATTAACACACTGACAGAGAACACAGATTAATATTAACACACTCACTGACACACTGTGTACATCATGACCCACAGTCAGATACACCCTGTGAAGTGTAAAACACCCCCACTGTCCTCAGTAATATTAACACACTGACAGAGAACACAGATTAATATTAACACACTCACTGACACACTGTGTATATCATGACCCACAGTCAGATACACCCTGTGAAGTGTAAAACACCCCCTCTGTCCTCAGTAATATTAACACACTGACAGAGAACACAGATTAATATTAACACACTCACTGACACACTGTGTACATCTTGAACCACAGTCAGATACACCCTGTGAAGTGTAGAACACCCCCACTGTCCTCAGTAATATTAACACACTGACAGAGGACACAGATTAATATTAACACACTCACTGACACACTGTGTATATCATGACCCACAGTCAGATACACCCTGTGAAGTGTAAAACACCCCCACTGTCCTCAGTAATATTAACACACTGACAGAGAACACAGATTAATATTAACACACTCACTGACACACTGTGTACATCATGACCCACAGACAGATAAACCCTGTGAAGTGTAAAACACCCCCACTGTCCTCAGTAATATTAACACACTGACAGAGGACACAGATTAATATTAACACACTCACTGACACACTGTGTATATCATGACCCACAGTCAGATACACCCTGTGAAGTGTAAAACACCCCCACTGTCCTCAGTAATATTAACACACTGACAGAGAACACAGATTAATATTAACACACTCACTGACACACTGTGTACATCATGACCCACAGTCAGATACACCCTGTGAAGTGTAAAACACCCCCTCTGTCCTCAGTAATATTAACACACTGACAGAGAACACAGATTAATATTAACACACTCACTGACACACTGTGTATATCATGACCCACAGTCAGATACACCCTGTGAAGTGTAAAACACCCCCACTGTCCTCAGTAATATTAACACACTGACAGAGAACACAGATTAATATTAACACACTCACTGACACACTGTGTATATCATGACCCACAGTCAGATACACCCTGTGAAGTGTAAAACACCCCCACTGTCCTCAGGAATATTAACACATTGACAGAGAACACAGATTAATATTAACACACTCACTGACACACTGTGTATATCATGACCCACAGTCAGATAAACCCTGTGAAGTGTAAAACATCCCCACTGTCCTCAGTAATATTAACACACTGACAGAGAACACAGATTAATATTAACACACTCACTGACACACTGTGTATATCATGACCCACAGTCAGATACACCCTGTGAAGTGTAAAACACCCCACTGTCCTCGGTAATATTAACACACTGACAGAGAACACAGATTAATATTAACACACTCACTGACACACTGTGTACATCATGACCCACAGTCAGATACACCCTGTGAAGTGTAAAACACCCCCAGTGTCCTCAGTAATATTAACACACTGACAGAGAACACAGATTAATATTAACACACTCACTGACACACTGTGTACATCATGACCCACAGTCAGATACACCCTGTGAAGTGTAAAACACCCCCACTGTCCTCAGGAATATTAGCACACTGACAGAGAACACAGATTAATATTAACACACTCACTGACACACTGTGTATATCATGACCCACAGTCAGATACACCCTGTGAAGTGTAAAACACCCCCACTGTCCTCAGGAATATTAACACACTGACAGAGAACACAGATTAATATTAACACACTCACTGACACACTGTGTATATCATGACCCACAGTCAGATACACCCTGTGAAGTGTAAAACACCCCCACTGTCCTCAGGAATATTAACACACTGACAGAGAACACAGATTAATATTAACACACTCACTGACACACTGTGTATATCATGACCCACAGTCAGATACACCCTGTGAAGTGTAAAACACCCCCACTGTCCTCAGGAAGATTAAAACACTGACAGAGAACACAGATTAATATTAACACACTCACTGACACACTGTGTATATCATGACCCACAGTCAGATACACCCTGTGAAGTGTAAAACACCCCCACTGTCCTCAGGAATATTAACACACTGACAGAGAACACAGATTAATATTAACACACTCACTGACACACTGTGTATATCATGACCCACAGTCAGATACACCCTGTGAAGTGTAAAACACCCCCACTGTCCTCAGGAATATTAACACACTGACAGAGAACACAGATTAATATTAACACACTCACTGACACACTGTGTATATCATGACCCACAGTCAGATACACCCTGTGAAGTGTAAAACACCCCCACTGTCCTCAGTAATATTAACACACTGACAGAGAACACAGATTAATATTAGCACACTCACTGACACACTGTGCATATCATGACACACAGTCAGATACACCCTGTGAAGTGTAAAACACCCCCACTGTCCTCAGGAATAATAACACACGGACAGAGAACACAGATTAATATTAACACACTCACTGACACACTGTGTACATCATGACCCACAGTCAGATACACCCTGTGAAGTGTAAAACACCCCCACTGTCCTCATTAATATTAACACACTGACAGAGAACACAGGTAAATATTAACACACTCACTGACACACTGTGTACATCATGACCCACAGTCAGATACACCCTGTGAAGTGTAAAACATCCCCACTGTCCTCAGGAATATTAACACACTGACAGAGAACACAGATTAATATTAACACACTCACCGACACACTGTGTACATCATGACCCACAGTCAGATACACCCTGTGAAGTGTAAAACATCCCCACTGTCCTCAGGAATATTAACACACTGACAGAGAACACAGATTAATATTAACACACTCACTGACACACTGTGTATATCATGACCCACAGTCAGATACACCCTGTGAAGTGTAAAACACCCCCACTGTCCTCAGTAATATTAACACACTGACAGAGAACACAGATTAATATTAACACACTCACTGACACACTATGTACATCATGACCCACAGTCAGATACACCCTGTGAAGTGTAAAACACCCCCACTGTCCTCAGTAATATTAACACACTGACAGAGAACACAGATTAATATTAACACACTCACTGACACACTGTGTATATCATGACCCACAGTCAGATACACCCTGTGAAGTGTAAAACACCCCCACTGTCCTCAGTAATATTAACACACTGACAGAGAACACAGATTAATATTAACACACTCACTGACACACTGTGTACATCATGACCCACAGTCAGATACACTCTGTGAAGTGTAAAACACCCCCACTGTCCTCAGGAATATTAACACACTGACAGAGAACACAGATTAATATTAACACACTCACTGACACACTGTGTATATCATGACCCACAGTCAGATACACCCTGTGAAGTGTAAAACACCCCCACTGTCCTCAGGAATATTAACACACTGACAGAGAACACAGATTAATATTAACACACTCACTGACACACTGTGTATATCATGACCCACAGTCAGATACACCCTGTGAAGTGTAAAACACCCTCACTGTCCTCAGGAATATTAACACACTGACAGAGAACACAGATTAATATTAACACACTCACTGACACACTGTGTATATCATGACCCACAGTCAGATAAACCCTGTGAAGTGTAAAACACCCCCAGTGTCCTCAGTAATATTAACACACTGACAGAGAACACAGATTAATATTAACACACTCACTGACACACTGTGTATATCATGACTCACAGTCAGATACACCCTGTAAAGTGTAAAACACCCCCACTGTCCTCAGTAATATTAACACACTGACAGAGAACACAGATTAATATTAACACACTCACTGACACACTGTGTATATCATGACCCACAGTCAGATACACCCTGTGAAGTGTAAAACACCACCACTATCCTCAGTAATATTAAAACACTGACAGAGAACACAGATTAATATTAACACACTCACTGACACACTGTCTACATCATGACCCACAGTCAGATACACCCTGTGAAGTGTAAAACACCCCCACTGTCCTCAGGAATATTAACACACTGACAGAGAACACAGATTAATATTAACACACTCACTGAAACACTGTGTATATCATGAACCACAGTCAGATACACCCTGTGAAGTGTAAAACACCCCCACTGTCCTCAGTAATATTAACACACTGACAGAGAACACAGATTAATATTAACACACTCACTGACACACTGTGTACATCATGACCCACAGTCAGATACACCCTGAGAAGTGTAAAACACCCCCACTGTCCTCAGTAATATTAACACACTGACAGAGAACACAGATTAATATTAACACACTCACTGACACACTGTGTACATCATGACCCACAGTCAGATACACCCTGTGAAGTGTAAAACACCCCCACTGTCCTCAGGAATGTTAACACACTGACAGAGAACACAGATTAATATTAACACACTCACTGACACACTGTGTATATCATGACCCACAGTCAGATAAATCCTGTGAAGTGTAAAACACGCCCACTGTCCTCAGCAATATTATCACACTGACAGAGAACACAGATTAATATTAACACACTCACTGACACACTGTGTATATCATGACCCACAGTCAGATACACCCTGTGAAGTGTAAAACATTCCCACTGTCCTCAGCAATATTAACACACTGACAGAGAACACAGATTAATATTAACACACTCACTGACACACTGTGTATATCATGACCCACAGTCAGATACACCCTGTGAGGTGTAAAACACCCCACTGTCCTCGGTAATATTAACACACTGACAGAGAACACAGATTAATATTAACACACTCACTGACACACTGTGTACATCATGACCCACAGTCAGATACACCCTGTGAAGTGTAAAACACCCCCACTGTCCTCAGGAATATTAACACACTGACAGAGAACACAGATTAATATTAACACACTCACTGACACACTGTGTATATCATGACCCACAGTCAGATACACCCTGTGAAGTGTAAAACACCCCCACTGTCCTCAGGAATATTAACACACTGACAGAGAACACAGATTAATATTAACACACTCACTGACACACTGTGTACATAATGACCCACAGTCAGATACACCCTGTGAAGTGTAAAACACCCCCACTGTCCTCAGGAATATTAACACACTGACAGAGAACACAGATTAATATTAACACACTCACTGACACACTGTGTATATCATGACCCACAGTCAGATACACCCTGTGAAGTGTAAAACACCCCCACTGTCCTCAGGAATATTAACACACTGACAGAGAACACAGATTAATATTAACACACTCACTGACACACTGTGTATATCATGACCCACAGTCAGATACACCCTGTGAAGTGTAAAACACCCCCACTGTCGTCAGCAATATTATCACACTGACAGAGAACACAGATTAATATTAACACACTCACTGACACACTGTGCACATCATGACCCACAGTCAGATACACCCTGTGAAGTGTAAAACACCCCCACTGTCCTCAGTAATATTAACACACTGACAGAGAACACAGATTAATATTAACACACTCACTGACACACTGTGTATATCACGACCCACAGTCAGATACACCCTGTGAAGTGTAAAACACCCCCACTGTCCTCAGTAATATTAACACACTGACAGAGAACACAGATTAATATTAACACACTCACTGACACACTGTGTATATCATGACCCACAGTCAGATACACCCTGTGAAGTGTAAAACACCCCCACTGTCCTCAGTAATATTAACACACTGACAGAGAACACAGATTAATATTAACACACTCACTGACACACTGTGTACATCATGACCCACAGTCAGATACACCCTGTGAAGTGTAAAACACCCCCACTGTCCTCAGTAATATTAACACACTGACAGAGAACACAGATTAATATTAACACACTCACTGACACACTGTGTATATCATGACCCACAGTCAGATACACTCTGTGAAGTGTAAAACACTCCCCACTGTCCTCAGTAATATTAGCACACTGACAGAGAACACAGATTAATATTAACACACTCACTGACACACTGTGTATATCATGACCCACAGTCAGATACACCCTGTGAAGTGTAAAACACCCCCACTGTCCTCAGGAATATTAACACACTGACAGAGAACACAGATTAATATTAACACACTCACTGACACACTGTGTACATCATGACCCACAGTCAGATACACCCTGTGAAGTGTAAAACACGCCCACTGTCCTCAGCAATATTATCACACTGACAGAGAACACAGATTAATATTAACACACTCACTGACACACTGTGTATATCATGACCCACAGTCAGATACACCCTGTGAAGTGTAAAACATTCCCACTGTCCTCAGCAATATTAACACACTGACAGAGAACACAGATTAATATTAACACACTCACTGACACACTGTGTATATCATGACCCACAGTCAGATACACCCTGTGAGGTGTAAAACACCCCACTGTCCTCGGTAATATTAACACACTGACAGAGAACACAGATTAATATTAACACACTCACTGACACACTGTGTACATCATGACCCACAGTCAGATACACCCTGTGAAGTGTAAAACACCCCCACTGTCCTCAGGAATATTAACACACTGACAGAGAACACAGATTAATATTAACACACTCACTGACACACTGTGTATATCATGACCCACAGTCAGATACACCCTGTGAAGTGTAAAACACCCCCACTGTCCTCAGGAATATTAACACACTGACAGAGAACACAGATTAATATTAACACACTCACTGACACACTGTGTACATCATGACCCACAGTCAGATACACCCTGTGAAGTGTAAAACACCCCCACTGTCCTCAGGAATATTAACACACTGACAGAGAACACAGATTAATATTAACACACTCACTGACACACTGTGTATATCATGACCCACAGTCAGATACACCCTGTGAAGTGTAAAACACCCCCACTGTCCTCAGGAATATTAACACACTGACAGAGAACACAGATTAATATTAACACACTCACTGACACACTGTGTATATCATGACCCACAGTCAGATACACCCTGTGAAGTGTAAAACACCCCCACTGTCGTCAGCAATATTATCACACTGACAGAGAACACAGATTAATATTAACACACTCACTGACACACTGTGCACATCATGACCCACAGTCAGATACACCCTGTGAAGTGTAAAACACCCCCACTGTCCTCAGTAATATTAACACACTGACAGAGAACACAGATTAATATTAACACACTCACTGACACACTGTGTATATCACGGCCCACAGTCAGATACACCCTGTGAAGTGTAAAACACCCCCACTGTCCTCAGTAATATTAACACACTGACAGAGAACACAGATTAATATTAACACACTCACTGACACACTGTGTATATCATGACCCACAGTCAGATACACCCTGTGAAGTGTAAAACACCCCCACTGTCCTCAGTAATATTAACACACTGACAGAGAACACAGATTAATATTAACACACTCACTGACACACTGTGTACATCATGACCCACAGTCAGATACACCCTGTGAAGTGTAAAACACCCCCACTGTCCTCAGTAATATTAACACACTGACAGAGAACACAGATTAATATTAACACACTCACTGACACACTGTGTATATCATGACCCACAGTCAGATACACTCTGTGAAGTGTAAAACACTCCCCACTGTCCTCAGTAATATTAGCACACTGACAGAGAACACAGATTAATATTAACACACTCACTGACACACTGTGTATATCATGACCCACAGTCAGATACACCCTGTGAAGTGTAAAACACCCCCACTGTCCTCAGTAATATTAACACACTGACAGAGAACACAGATTAATATTAACACACTCACTGACACACTGTGTACATCATGAACCACAGTCAGATACACCCTGTGAAGTGTAGAACACCCCCACTGTCCTCAGTAATATTAACACACTGACAGAGGACACAGATTAATATTAACACACTCACTGACACACTGTGTACATCATGACCCACAGTCAGATAAACCCTGTGAAGTGTAAAACACCCCCACTGTCCTCAGTAATATTAACACACTGACAGAGGACACAGATTAATATTAACACACTCACTGACACACTGTGTATATCATGACCCACAGTCAGATACACCCTGTGAAGTGTAAAACACCCCCACTGTCCTCAGTAATATTAACACACTGACAGAGAACACAGATTAATATTAACACACTCACTGACACACTGTGTATATCATGACCCACAGTCAGATACACCCTGTGAAGTGTAAAACACCCCCACTGTCCTCAGGAATATTAACACATTGACAGAGAACACAGATTAATATTAACACACTCACTGACACACTGTGTATATCATGACCCACAGTCAGATAAACCCTGTGAAGTGTAAAACATCCCCACTGTCCTCAGTAATATTAACACACTGACAGAGAACACAGATTAATATTAACACACTCACTGACACACTGTGTATATCATGACCCACAGTCAGATACACCCTGTGAAGTGTAAAACACCCCCACTGTCCTCAGGAATATTAACACACTGACAGAGAACACAGATTAATATTAACACACTCACTGACACACTGTGTACATCATGACCCACAGTCAGATACACCCTGTGAAGTGTAAAACACCCCCAGTGTCCTCAGTAATATTAACACACTGACAGAGAACACAGATTAATATTAACACACTCACTGACACACTGTGTGCATCATGACCCACAGTCAGATACACCCTGTGAAGTGTAAAACACCCCCACCGTCCTCAGGAATATTAGCACACTGACAGAGAACACAGATTAATATTAACACACTCACTGACACACTGTGTATATCATGACCCACAGTCAGATACACCCTGTGAAGTGTAAAACACCCCCACTGTCCTCAGGAATATTAACACAATGACAGAGAACACAGATTAATATTAACACACTCACTGACACACTGTGTATATCATGACCCACAGTCAGATACACCCTGTGAAGTGTAAAACACCCCCACTGTCCTCAGGAATATTAACACACTGACAGAGAACACAGATTAATATTAACACACTCACTGACACACTGTGTATATCATGACCCACAGTCAGATACACCCTGTGAAGTGTAAAACACCCCCACTGTCCTCAGGAAGATTAAAACACTGACAGAGAACACAGATTAATATTAACACACTCACTGACACACAGTGTACATCATGACCCACAGTCAGATACACCCTGTAAAGTGTAAAACACCCCCACTGTCCTCAGTAATATTAACACACTGACAGAGAACACAGATTAATATTAACACACTCACTGACACACTATGTACATCATGACCCACAGTCAGATACACCCTGTGAAGTGTAAAACACCCCCACTGTCCTCAGTAATATTAACACACTGACAGAGAACACAGATTAATATTAACACACTCACTGACACACTGTGTATATCATGACCCACAGTCAGATACACCCTGTGAAGTGTAAAACACCCCCACTGTCCTCAGTAATATTAACACACTGACAGAGAACACAGATTAATATTAACACACTCACTGACACACTGTGTATATCATGACCCACAGTCAGATACACCCTGTGAAGTGTAAAACACCCCCACTGTCCTCAGGAATATTAACACACTGACAGAGAACACAGATTAATATTAACACACTCACTGACACACTGTGTATATCATGACCCACAGTCAGATAAACCCAGTGAAGTGTAAAACACCCCCACTGTCCTCAGTAATATTAACACACTGACAGAGAACACAGATTAATATTAACACACTCACTGACACACTGTGTATATCATGACTCACAGTCAGATACACCCTGTAAAGTGTAAAACACCCCCACTGTCCTCAGTAATATTAACACACTGACAGAGAACACAGATTAATATTAACACACTCACTGAGACACTGTGTATATCATGACCCACAGTCAGATACACCCTGTGAAGTGTAAAACACCCCCACTGTCCTCAGTAATATTAACACACTGACAGAGAACACAGATTAATATTAACACACTCACTGACACACTGTGTATATCATGACCCACAGTCAGATACACCCTGTGAAGTGTAAAACACCCCCACTGTCCTCAGGAATATTAACACACTGACAGAGAACACAGATTAATATTAACACACTCACTGACACACTGTGTATATCATGACCCACAGTCAGATACCCCCTGTGAAGTGTAAAACACCCCCACTGTCCTCAGTAATATTAACACACTGACAGAGAACACAGATTAATATTAACACACTCACTGACACACTGTGTATATCATGACCCACAGTCAGATACACCCTGTGAAGTGTAAAACACCCCCACTGTCCTCAGGAATATTAACACACTGACAGAGAACACAGATTAATATTAACACACTCACTGACACACTGTGTATATCATGACCCACAGTCAGATAAATCCTGTGAAGTGTAAAACACCCCCACTGTCCTCATTAATATTAACACACTGACAGAGAACACAGATTAATATTAACACACTCACTGACACACTATGTACATCATGACCCACAGTCAGATACACCCTGTGAAGTGTAAAACACCCCCACTGTCCTCAGTAATATTAACACACTGACAGAGAACACAGATTAATATTAACACACTCACTGACACACTGTGTATATCATGACCCACAGTCAGATACACCCTGTGAAGTGTAAAACACCCCCACTGTCCTCAGGAATATTAACACACTGACAGAGAACACAGATTAATATTAACACACTCACTGACACACTGTGTATATCATGACCCACAGTCAGATACACCCTGTGAAGTGTAAAACACCCCCACTGTCCTCAGTAATATTAACACACTGACAGAGAACACAGATTAATATTAACACACTCACTGACACACTGTGTATATCATGACCCACAGTCAGATACACCCTGTGAAGTGTAAAACACCCCCACTGTCCTCAGGAATATTAACACACTGACAGAGAACACAGATTAATATTAACACACTCACTGACACACTGTGTATATCATGACCCACAGTCAGATAAACCCTGTGAAGTGTAAAACACCCCCACTGTCCTCAGTAATATTAACACACTGACAGAGAACACAGATTAATATTAACACACTCACTGACACACTGTGTATATCATGACTCACAGTCAGATACACCCTGTAAAGTGTAAAACACCCCCACTGTCCTCAGTAATATTAACACACTGACAGAGAACACAGATTAATATTAACACACTCACTGAGACACTGTGTATATCATGACCCACAGTCAGATACACCCTGTGAAGTGTAAAACACCCCCACTGTCCTCAGTAATATTAACACACTGACAGAGAACACAGATTAATATTAACACACTCACTGACACACTGTGTATATCATGACCCACAGTCAGATACACCCTGTGAAGTGTAAAACACCCCCACTGTCCTCAGGAATATTAACACACTGACAGAGAACACAGATTAATATTAACACACTCACTGACACACTGTGTATATCATGACCCACAGTCAGATACACCCTGTGAAGTGTAAAACACCCCCACTGTCCTCAGTAATATTAACACACTGACAGAGAACACAGATTAATATTAACACACTCACTGACACACTGTGTATATCATGACCCACAGTCAGATACACCCTGTGAAGTGTAAAACACCCCCACTGTCCTCAGGAATATTAACACACTGACAGAGAACACAGATTAATATTAACACACTCACTGACACACTGTGTATATCATGACCCACAGTCAGATAAATCCTGTGAAGTGTAAAACACCCCCACTGTCCTCATTAATATTAACACACTGACAGAGAACACAGATTAATATTAACACACTCACTGACACACTATGTACATCATGACCCACAGTCAGATACAGCCTGTGAAGTGTAAAACACCCCCACTGTCCTCAGTAATATTAACACACTGACAGAGAACACAGATTAATATTAACACACTCACTGACACACTGTGTATATCATGACCCACAGTCAGATACACCCTGTGAAGTGTAAAACACCCCCACTGTCCTCAGGAATATTAACACACTGACAGAGAACACAGATTAATATTAACACAGTCACTGACACACTGTGTATATCATGACCCACAGTCAGATACACCCTGTGAAGTGTAAAACACCCCCACTGTCCTCAGGAATATTAACACACTGACAGAGAACACAGATTAATATTAACACACTCACTGACACACTGTGTATATCATGACCCACAGTCAGATAAACCCTGTGAAGTGTAAAACACCCCCACTGTCCTCAGTAATATTAACACACTGACAGAGAACACAGATTAATATTAACACACTCACTGACACACTGTGTATATCATGACTCACAGTCAGATACACCCTGTAAAGTGTAAAACACCCCCACTGTCCTCAGTAATATTAACACACTGACAGAGAACACAGATTAATATTAACACACTCACTGACACACTGTGTATATCATGACCCACAGTCAGATACACCCTGTGAAGTGTAAAATACCCCCACTATCCTCAGTAATATTAAAACACTGACAGAGAACACAGATTAATATTAACACACTCACTGACACACTGTGCATATCATGACCCACAGTCAGATACACCCTGTGAAGTGTAAAACACCCCCACTGTCCTCAGGAATATTAACACACTGACAGAGAACACAGATTAATATTAACACACTCACTGACACACTGTGTATATCATGACCCACAGTCAGATACACCCTGTGAAGTGTAAAACACCCCCACTGTCCTCAGTAATATTAACACACTGACAGAGAACACAGATTAATATTAACACACTCACTGACACACTGTGTATATCATGACCCACAGTCAGATACACCCTGTGAAGTGTAAAACACCCCCACTGTCCTCAGGAATATTAACACACTGACAGAGAACACAGATTAATATTAACACACTCACTGACACACTGTGTATATCATGACCCACAGTCAGATACACCCTGTGAAGTGTAAAACACCCCCACTGTCCTCATTAATATTAACACACTGACAGAGAACACAGATTAATATTAACACACTCACTGACACACTATGTACATCATGACCCACAGTCAGATACACCCTGTGAAGTGTAAAACACCCCCACTGTCCTCAGTAATATTAACACACTGACAGAGAACACAGATTAATATTAACACACTCACTGACACACTGTGTATATCATGACCCACAGTCAGATACACCCTGTGAAGTGTAAAACACCCCCACTGTCCTCAGGAATATTAACACACTGACAGAGAACACAGATTAATATTAACACACTCACTGACACACTGTGTATATCATGACCCACAGTCAGATACACCCTGTGAAGTGTAAAACACCCCCACTGTCCTCAGGAATATTAACACACTGACAGAGAACACAGATTAATATTAACACACTCACTGACACACTGTGTATATCATGACCCACAGTCAGATAAACCCTGTGAAGTGTAAAACACCCCCACTGTCCTCAGTAATATTAACACACTGACAGAGAACACAGATTAATATTAACACACTCACTGACACACTGTGATATCATGACTCACAGTCAGATACACCCTGTAAAGTGTAAAACACCCCCACTGTCCTCAGTAATATTAACACACTGACAGAGAACACAGATTAATATTAACACACTCACTGACACACTGTGTATATCATGACCCACAGTCAGATACACCCTGTGAAGTGTAAAACACCCCCACTATCCTCAGTAATATTAAAACACTGACAGAGAACACAGATTAATATTAACACACTCACTGACACACTGTGTATATCATGACCCACAGTCAGATACACCCTGTGAAGTGTAAAACACCCCCACTGTCCTCAGGAATATTAACACACTGACAGAGAACACAGATTAATATTAACACACTCACTGACACACTGTGTATATCATGACCCACAGTCAGATACACCCTGTGAAGTGTAAAACACCCCCACTGTCCTCAGTAATATTAACACACTGACAGAGAGCACAGATTAATATTAACACACTCACTGACACACTGTGTTTATCATGACCCACAGTCAGATACACCCTGTGAAGTGTAAAACACCCCCACTGTCCTCAGGAATATTAACACACTGACAGAGAACACAGATTAATATTAACACACTCACTGACACACTGTGTATATCATGACCCACAGTCAGATAAATCCTGTGAAGTGTAAAACACCCCCACTGTCGTCAGCAATATTATCACACTGACAGAGAACACAGATTAATATTAACACATTCACTGACACACTGTGTATATCATGACCCACAGTCAGATACACCCTGTGAAGTGTAAAACACCCCCACTGTCCTCAGTAATATTAACACACTGACAGAGAACACAGATTAATATTAACACACTCACTGACACACTGTGTATATCATGACCCACAGTCAGATACACCCTGTGAAGTGTAAAACACCCCACTGTCCTCGGTAATATTAACACACTGACAGAGAACACAGATTAATATTAACACACTCACTGACACACTGTGTACATCATGACCCACAGTCAGATACACCCTGTGAAGTGTAAAACACCCCACTGTCCTCGGTAATATTAACACACTGAAAGAGAACACAGATTAATATTAACACACTCACTGACACACTGTGTATATCATGACCCACAGTCAGATACACCCTGTGAAGTGTAAAACACCCCCACTATCCTCAGTAATATTAAAACACTGACAGAGAACACAGATTAATATTAACACACTCACTGACACACTGTGTATATCATGACCCACAGTCAGATACACCCTGTGAAGTGTAAAACACCCCCACTGTCCTCAGGAATATTAACACACTGACAGAGAACACAGATTAATATTAACACACTCACTGACACACTGTGTATATCATGACCCACAGTCAGATACACCCTGTGAAGTGTAAAACACCCCCACTGTCCTCAGGAATATTAACACACTGACAGAGAACACAGATTAATATTAACACACTCACTGACACACTGTGTATATCATGACCCACAGTCAGATACACCCTGTGAAGTGTAAAACACCCCCACTGTCCTCAGTAATAATAACACACTGACAGAGAACACAGATTAATATTAACACACTCACTGACACACTGTGTATATCATGACCCACAGTCAGATACACCCTGTGAAGTGTAAAACACCCCCACTGTCCTCAGTAATATTAACACACTGACAGAGAACACAGATTAATATTAACACACTCACTGACACACTGTGTATATCATGACCCACAGTCAGATAAACCCTGTGAAGTGTAAAACACCCCCACTGTCCTCAGTAATATTAACACACTGACAGAGAACACAGATTAATATTAACACACTCACTGACACACTGTGTACATCATGACCCACAGTCAGATACACCCTGTGAAGTGTAAAACACCCCCACTGTCCTCAGTAATATTAACACACTGACAGAGAACACAGATTAATATTAACACACTCACTGACACACTGTGTACATCATGACTCACAGTCAGATACACCCTGTGAAGTGTAAAACACCCCCACTGTCCTCAGGAAGATTAAAACACTGACAGAGAACATTAGATGAATATTAACACACTCACTGACACACTGTGAACATCACGACCCACAGTCAGATAAACCCTGTGAAGTGTAAAACACCCCCACTGTCCTCAGCAATATTAACACACTGTCAGAGAACACAGATAAATATTAACAGACTCACTGACACACTGTGTATATCATGACCCACAGTCAGATACACCCTGTGAAGTGTAAAACACCCCCACTGTCCTCAGTAATATTAACACACTGACAGAGAACACAGATTAATATTAACACACTCACTGACACACTGTGTATATCATGACCCACAGTCAGATACCCCCTGTGAAGTGTAAAACACCCCCACTGTCCTCAGGAATATTAACACACTGACAGAGAACACAGATTAATATTAACACACTCACTGACACACTGTGTATATCATGACCCACAGTCAGATACACCCTGTGAAGTGTAAAACACCCCCACTGTCCTCAGTAATATTAACACACTGACAGAGAACACAGATTAATATTAACACACTCACTGACACACTGTGTACATCATGACCCACAGTCAGATGCACCCTGTGAAGTGTAAAACATCCCCACTGTCCTCAGTAATATTAACACACTGACAGAGAACACAGATTAATATTAACACACTCACTGACACATTGTGTATATCATGACCCACAGTCAGAAACACCCTGTGAAGTGTAAAACACCCCCACTGTCCTCAGCAATATTAACACACTGACAGAGAACACAGATTAATATTAACACACTCACTGACACACTGTGTACATCATGACCCACAGTCAGATACACCCTGTGAAGTGTAAAACACCCCCACTGTCCTCAGGAATATTAGCACACTGACAGAGAACACAGATTAATATTAACACACTCACTGACACACTGTGTATATCATGACCCACAGTCAGATACACCCTGTGAAGTGTAAAACACCCCCACTGTCCTCAGGAATATTAACACACTGACAGAGAACACAGATTAATATTAACACACTCACTGACACACTGTGTATATCATGACCCACAGTCAGATACACCCTGTGAAGTGTAAAACACCCCCACTGTCCTCAGGAATATTAACACACTGACAGAGAACACAGATTAATATTAACACACTCACTGACACACTGTGTATATCATGACCCACAGTCAGATACACCCTGTGAAGTGTAAAACTCCCCCACCGTCCTCAGGAAGATTAAAACACTGACAGAGAACACAGATTAATATTAACACACTCACTGACACACTGTGTATATCATGACCCACAGTCAGATACACCCTGTGAAGTGTAAAACACCCCCACTGTCCTCAGGAATATTAACACACTGACAGAGAACACAGATTAATATTAACACACTCACTGACACACTGTGTATATCATGACCCACAGTCAGATACACCCTGTGAAGTGTAAAACACCCCCACCGTCCTCAGGAAGATTAAAACACTGACAGAGAACACAGATTAATATTAACACACTCACTGACACACTGTGTATATCATGACCCACAGTCAGATACACCCTGTGAAGTGTAAAACACCCCCACTGTCCTCAGGAATATTAACACACTGACAGAGAACACAGATTAATATTAACACACTCACTGACACACTGTGTATATCATGACCCACAGTCAGATACACCCTGTGAAGTGTAAAACACCCCCACTGTCCTCAGGAATATTAACACACTGACAGAGAACACAGATTAATATTAACACACTCACTGACACACTGTGTATATCATGACCCACAGTCAGATACACCCTGTGAAGTGTAAAACACCCCCACTGTCCTCAGTAATATTAACACACTGACAGAGAACACAGATTAATATTAACACACTCACTGACACACTGTGTACATCATGACCCACAGTCAGATACACCCTGTGAAGTGTAAAACACCCCCACTGTCCTCAGTAATATTAACACACTGACAGAGAACACAGATTAATATTAACACACTCACTGACACACTATGTACATCATGACCCACAGTCAGATACACCCTGTGAAGTGTAAAACACCCCCACTGTCCTCAGTAATATTAACACACTGACAGAGAACACAGATTAATATTAACACACTCACTGACACACTGTGTATATCATGACCCACAGTCAGATACACCCTGTGAAGTGTAAAACACCCCCACTGTCCTCAGTAATATTAACACACTGAAAGAGAACACAGATTAATATTAACACACTCACTGACACACTGTGTATATCATGACCCACAGTCAGATACACCCTGTGAAGTGTAAAACACCCCCACTGTCCTCAGGAATATTAACACACTGACAGAGAACACAGATTAATATTAACACACTCACTGACACACTGTGTATATCATGACCCACAGTCAGATAAACCCTGTGAAGTGTAAAACACCCCCACTGTCCTCAGTAATATTAACACACTGACAGAGAACACAGATTAATATTAACACACTCACTGACACACTGTGTATATCATGACTCACAGGCAGATACACCCTGTAAAGTGTAAAACACCCCCACTGTCCTCAGTAATATTAACACACTGACAGAGAACACAGATTAATATTAACACACTCACTGACACACTGTGTATATCATGACCCACAGTCAGATACACCCTGTGAAGTGTAAAACACCCCCACTGTCCTCAGTAATATTAACACACTGACAGAGAACACAGATTAATATTAACACACTCACTGACACACTGTGTATATCATGACCCACAGTCAGATAAACCCTGTGAAGTGTAAAACACCCCCACTGTCCTCAGTAATATTAACACACTGACAGAGAACACAGATTAATATTAACACACTCACTGACACACTGTGTACATCATGACCCACAGTCAGATACACCCTGTGAAGTGTAAAACACCCCCACTGTACTCAGTAATATTAACACACTGACAGAGAACACATATTAATATTAACACACTCACTGACACACTGTGTACATCATGACTCACAGTCAGATACACCCTGTGAAGTGTAAAACACCCCCACTGTCCTCAGGAAGATTAAAACACTGACAGAGAACATAGATTAATATTAACACACTCACTGACACACTATGAACATCACGACCCTCAGTCAGATAAACCCTGTGAAGTGTAAAACACCCCCACTGTCCTCAGCAATATTAACACACTGACAGAGAACACAGATAAATATTAACAGACTCACTGACACACTGTGTATATCATGACCCACACTCAGATACACCCTGTGAAGTGTAAAACACCCCCACTGTCCTCAGTAATATTAACACACTGACAGAGAACACAGATTAATATTAACACACTCACTGACACACTGTGTAAATCATGACCCACAGTCAGATACACCATGTGAAGTGTAAAACACCCCCACTGTCCTCAGTAATATTAACACACTGACAGAGAACACAGATTAATATTAACACACTCACTGACACACTGTGTACATCATGACCCACAGTCAGATGCACCCTGTGAAGTGTAAAACATCCCCACTGTCCTCAGTAATATTAACACACTGACAGAGAACACAGATTAATATTAACACACTCACTGACACACTGTGTATATCATGACCCACAGTCAGATACACCCTGTGAAGTGTAAAACACCCCACTGTCCTCGGTAATATTAACACACTGACAGAGAACACAGATTAATATTAACACACTCACTGACACACTGTGTACATCATGACCCACAGTCAGATACACCCTGTGAAGTGTAAAACACCCCCACTGTCCTCAGTAATATTAACACACTGACAGAGAACACAGATTAATATTAACACACTCACTGACACACTGTGTACATCATGACCCACAGTCAGATACACCCTGTGAAGTGTAAAACACCCCCACTGTCCTCAGGAATATTAGCACACTGACAGAGAACACAGATTAATATTAACACACTCACTGACACACTGTGTCTCTCATGACCCACAGTCAGATACACCCTGTGAAGTGTAAAACACCCCCACTGTCCTCAGGAATATTAACACACTGACAGAGAACACAGATTAATATTAACACACTCACTGACACACTGTGTATATCATGACCCACAGTCAGATACACTCTGTGAAGTGTAAAACACCCCCACTGTCCTCAGGAATATTAACACACTGACAGAGATCACAGATTAATATTAACACACTCACTGACACACTGTGTATATCATGACCCACAGTCAGATACACCCTGTGAAGTGTAAAACACCCCCACCGTCCTCAGGAAGATTAAAACACTGACAGAGAACACAGATTAATATTAACACACTCACTGACACACTGTGTATATCATGACCCACAGTCAGATACACCCTGTGAAGTGTAAAACACCCCCACTGTCCACAGGAATATTAACACACTGACAGAGAACACAGATTAATATTAACACACTCACTGACACACTGTGTATATCATGACCCACAGTCAGATACACCCTGTGAAGTGTAAAACACCCCCACTGTCCTCAGGAATATTAACACACTGACAGAGAACACAGATTAATATTAACACACTCACTGACACACTGTGTATATCATGACCCACAGTCAGATACACCGTGTGAAGTGTAAAACACCCCCACTGTCCTCAGTAATATTAACACACTGACAGAGAACACAGATTAATATTAACACACTCACTGACACACTGTGCATATCATGACCCACAGTCAGATACACCCTGTGAAGTGTAAAACACCCCCACTGTCCTCAGGAATATTAACACACTGACAGAGAACACAGATAAATATTAACACACTCACTGACACACTGTGTACATCATGATCCACAGTCAGATACACCCTGTGAAGTGTAAAACACCCCCACTGTCCTCAGTAATATTAACACACTGACAGAGAACACAGATTAATATTAACACACTCACTGACACACTGTGTATATCATGACCCACAGTCAGATAAACCCTGTGAAGTGTAAAACACCCCCACTGTCCTCAGTAATATTAACACACTGACAGAGAACACAGATTAATATTAACACACTCACTGACACACTGTGTACATCATGACCCACAGTCAGATACACCCTGTGAAGTGTAAAACACCCCCACTGTCCTCAGTAATATTAACACACTGACACAGAACACAGATTAATATTAACACACTCACTGACACACTGTGTACATCATGACTCACAGTCAGATACACCCTGTGAAGTGTAAAACACCCCCACTGTCCTCAGGAAGATTAAAACACTGACAGAGAACATAGATTAATATTAACACACTCACTGACACACTGTGAACATCACGACCCACAGTCAGATAAACCCTGTGAAGTGTAAAACACCCCCACTGTCCTCAGCAATATTAACACACTGACAGAGAACACAGATTAATATTAACACACTCACTGACACACTGTGTACATCATGACCCACAGTCAGATACACCCTGTGAAGTGTAAAACACCCCCACTGTCCTCAGTAATGTTAACACACTGACAGAGAACACAGATTAATATTAACACACTCACTGACACACTGTGTACATCATGACCCACAGTCAGATACACCCTGTGAAGTGTAAAACACCCCCACTGTCCTCAGGAATATTAGCACACTGACAGAGAACACAGATTAATATTAACACACTCACTGACACACTGTGTATATCATGACCCACAGTCAGATACACCCTGTGAAGTGTAAAACACCCCCACTGTCCTCAGCAATATTAACACACTGACAGAGAACACAGATTAATATTAACACACTCACTGACACACTGTGTATATCATGACCCACAGTCAGATACACCCTGTGAAGTGTAAAACACCCCCACTGTCCTCAGGAATATTAACACACTGACAGAGATCACAGATTAATATTAACACACTCACTGACACACTGTGTATATCATGTCCCACAGTCAGATACACCCTGTGAAGTGTAAAACACCCCCACCGTCCTCAGGAAGATTAAAACACTGACAGAGAACACAGATTAATATTAACACACTCACAGACACACTGTGTATATCATGACCCACAGTCAGATACACCCTGTGAAGTGTAAAACACCCCCACTGTCCACAGGAATATTAACACACTGACAGAGAACACAGATTAATATTAACACACTCACTGACACACTGTGTATATCATGACCCACAGTCAGATACACCCTGTGAAGTGTAAAACACCTCCACTGTCCTCAGGAATATTAACACACTGACAGAGAACACAGATTAATATTAACACACTCACTGACACACTGTGTATATCATGACACACAGTCAGATACACCCTGTGAAGTGTAAAACACCCCCACTGTCCTCAGTAATATTAACACACTGACAGAGAACACAGATTAATATTAACACACTCACTGACACACTGTGCATATCATGACCCACAGTCAGATACACCCTGTGAAGTGTAAAACACCCCCACTGTCCTCAGTAATATTAACACACTGACAGAGAACACAGATTAATATTAACACACTCACTGACACACTGTGTACATCATGACCCACAGTCAGATACACCCTGTGAAGTGTAAAACACCCCCACTGTCCTCAGTAATATTAACACACTGACAGAGAACACAGATTAATATTAACACACTCACTGACACACTGTGTACATCATGACTCACAGTCAGATACACCCTGTGAAGTGTAAAACACCCCCACTGTCCTCAGGAAGATTAAAACACTGACAGAGAACATTAGATGAATATTAACACACTCACTGACACACTGTGAACATCACGACCCACAGTCAGATAAACCCTGTGAAGTGTAAAACACCCCCACTGTCCTCAGCAATATTAACACACTGTCAGAGAACACAGATAAATATTAACAGACTCACTGACACACTGTGTATATCATGACCCACAGTCAGATACACCCTGTGAAGTGTAAAACACCCCCACTGTCCTCAGTAATATTAACACACTGACAGAGAACACAGATTAATATTAACACACTCACTGACACACTGTGTATATCATGACCCACAGTCAGATACCCCCTGTGAAGTGTAAAACACCCCCACTGTCCTCAGGAATATTAACACACTGACAGAGAACACAGATTAATATTAACACACTCACTGACACACTGTGTATATCATGACCCACAGTCAGATACACCCTGTGAAGTGTAAAACACCCCCACTGTCCTCAGTAATATTAACACACTGACAGAGAACACAGATTAATATTAACACACTCACTGACACACTGTGTACATCATGACCCACAGTCAGATGCACCCTGTGAAGTGTAAAACATCCCCACTGTCCTCAGTAATATTAACACACTGACAGAGAACACAGATTAATATTAACACACTCACTGACACATTGTGTATATCATGACCCACAGTCAGAAACACCCTGTGAAGTGTAAAACACCCCCACTGTCCTCAGCAATATTAACACACTGACAGAGAACACAGATTAATATTAACACACTCACTGACACACTGTGTACATCATGACCCACAGTCAGATACACCCTGTGAAGTGTAAAACACCCCCACTGTCCTCAGGAATATTAGCACACTGACAGAGAACACAGATTAATATTAACACACTCACTGACACACTGTGTATATCATGACCCACAGTCAGATACACCCTGTGAAGTGTAAAACACCCCCACTGTCCTCAGGAATATTAACACACTGACAGAGAACACAGATTAATATTAACACACTCACTGACACACTGTGTATATCATGACCCACAGTCAGATACACCCTGTGAAGTGTAAAACACCCCCACTGTCCTCAGGAATATTAACACACTGACAGAGAACACAGATTAATATTAACACACTCACTGACACACTGTGTATATCATGACCCACAGTCAGATACACCCTGTGAAGTGTAAAACTCCCCCACCGTCCTCAGGAAGATTAAAACACTGACAGAGAACACAGATTAATATTAACACACTCACTGACACACTGTGTATATCATGACCCACAGTCAGATACACCCTGTGAAGTGTAAAACACCCCCACTGTCCTCAGGAATATTAACACACTGACAGAGAACACAGATTAATATTAACACACTCACTGACACACTGTGTATATCATGACCCACAGTCAGATACACCCTGTGAAGTGTAAAACACCCCCACCGTCCTCAGGAAGATTAAAACACTGACAGAGAACACAGATTAATATTAACACACTCACTGACACACTGTGTATATCATGACCCACAGTCAGATACACCCTGTGAAGTGTAAAACACCCCCACTGTCCTCAGGAATATTAACACACTGACAGAGAACACAGATTAATATTAACACACTCACTGACACACTGTGTATATCATGACCCACAGTCAGATACACCCTGTGAAGTGTAAAACACCCCCACTGTCCTCAGGAATATTAACACACTGACAGAGAACACAGATTAATATTAACACACTCACTGACACACTGTGTATATCATGACCCACAGTCAGATACACCCTGTGAAGTGTAAAACACCCCCACTGTCCTCAGTAATATTAACACACTGACAGAGAACACAGATTAATATTAACACACTCACTGACACACTGTGTACATCATGACCCACAGTCAGATACACCCTGTGAAGTGTAAAACACCCCCACTGTCCTCAGTAATATTAACACACTGACAGAGAACACAGATTAATATTAACACACTCACTGACACACTATGTACATCATGACCCACAGTCAGATACACCCTGTGAAGTGTAAAACACCCCCACTGTCCTCAGTAATATTAACACACTGACAGAGAACACAGATTAATATTAACACACTCACTGACACACTGTGTATATCATGACCCACAGTCAGATACACCCTGTGAAGTGTAAAACACCCCCACTGTCCTCAGTAATATTAACACACTGAAAGAGAACACAGATTAATATTAACACACTCACTGACACACTGTGTATATCATGACCCACAGTCAGATACACCCTGTGAAGTGTAAAACACCCCCACTGTCCTCAGGAATATTAACACACTGACAGAGAACACAGATTAATATTAACACACTCACTGACACACTGTGTATATCATGACCCACAGTCAGATAAACCCTGTGAAGTGTAAAACACCCCCACTGTCCTCAGTAATATTAACACACTGACAGAGAACACAGATTAATATTAACACACTCACTGACACACTGTGTATATCATGACTCACAGGCAGATACACCCTGTAAAGTGTAAAACACCCCCACTGTCCTCAGTAATATTAACACACTGACAGAGAACACAGATTAATATTAACACACTCACTGACACACTGTGTATATCATGACCCACAGTCAGATACACCCTGTGAAGTGTAAAACACCCCCACTGTCCTCAGTAATATTAACACACTGACAGAGAACACAGATTAATATTAACACACTCACTGACACACTGTGTATATCATGACCCACAGTCAGATAAACCCTGTGAAGTGTAAAACACCCCCACTGTCCTCAGTAATATTAACACACTGACAGAGAACACAGATTAATATTAACACACTCACTGACACACTGTGTACATCATGACCCACAGTCAGATACACCCTGTGAAGTGTAAAACACCCCCACTGTCCTCAGTAATATTAACACACTGACAGAGAACACATATTAATATTAACACACTCACTGACACACTGTGTACATCATGACTCACAGTCAGATACACCCTGTGAAGTGTAAAACACCCCCACTGTCCTCAGGAAGATTAAAACACTGACAGAGAACATAGATTAATATTAACACACTCACTGACACACTATGAACATCACGACCCTCAGTCAGATAAACCCTGTGAAGTGTAAAACACCCCCACTGTCCTCAGCAATATTAACACACTGACAGAGAACACAGATAAATATTAACAGACTCACTGACACACTGTGTATATCATGACCCACACTCAGATACACCCTGTGAAGTGTAAAACACCCCCACTGTCCTCAGTAATATTAACACACTGACAGAGAACACAGATTAATATTAACACACTCACTGACACACTGTGTAAATCATGACCCACAGTCAGATACACCATGTGAAGTGTAAAACACCCCCACTGTCCTCAGTAATACTAACACACTGACAGAGAACACAGATTAATATTAACACACTCACTGACACACTGTGTACATCATGACCCACAGTCAGATGCACCCTGTGAAGTGTAAAACATCCCCACTGTCCTCAGTAATATTAACACACTGACAGAGAACACAGATTAATATTAACACACTCACTGACACACTGTGTATATCATGACCCACAGTCAGATACACCCTGTGAAGTGTAAAACACCCCACTGTCCTCGGTAATATTAACACACTGACAGAGAACACAGATTAATATTAACACACTCACTGACACACTGTGTACATCATGACCCACAGTCAGATACACCCTGTGAAGTGTAAAACACCCCCACTGTCCTCAGTAATATTAACACACTGACAGAGAACACAGATTAATATTAACACACTCACTGACACACTGTGTACATCATGACCCACAGTCAGATACACCCTGTGAAGTGTAAAACACCCCCACTGTCCTCAGGAATATTAGCACACTGACAGAGAACACAGATTAATATTAACACACTCACTGACACACTGTGTCTCTCATGACCCACAGTCAGATACACCCTGTGAAGTGTAAAACACCCCCACTGTCCTCAGGAATATTAACACACTGACAGAGAACACAGATTAATATTAACACACTCACTGACACACTGTGTATATCATGACCCACAGTCAGATACACTCTGTGAAGTGTAAAACACCCCCACTGTCCTCAGGAATATTAACACACTGACAGAGATCACAGATTAATATTAACACACTCACTGACACACTGTGTATATCATGACCCACAGTCAGATACACCCTGTGAAGTGTAAAACACCCCCACCGTCCTCAGGAAGATTAAAACACTGACAGAGAACACAGATTAATATTAACACACTCACTGACACACTGTGTATATCATGACCCACAGTCAGATACACCCTGTGAAGTGTAAAACACCCCCACTGTCCACAGGAATATTAACACACTGACAGAGAACACAGATTAATATTAACACACTCACTGACACACTGTGTATATCATGACCCACAGTCAGATACACCCTGTGAAGTGTAAAACACCCCCACTGTCCTCAGGAATATTAACACACTGACAGAGAACACAGATTAATATTAACACACTCACTGACACACTGTGTATATCATGACCCACAGTCAGATACACCGTGTGAAGTGTAAAACACCCCCACTGTCCTCAGTAATATTAACACACTGACAGAGAACACAGATTAATATTAACACACTCACTGACACACTGTGCATATCATGACCCACAGTCAGATACACCCTGTGAAGTGTAAAACACCCCCACTGTCCTCAGGAATATTAACACACTGACAGAGAACACAGATAAATATTAACACACTCACTGACACACTGTGTACATCATGATCCACAGTCAGATACACCCTGTGAAGTGTAAAACACCCCCACTGTCCTCAGTAATATTAACACACTGACAGAGAACACAGATTAATATTAACACACTCACTGACACACTGTGTATATCATGACCCACAGTCAGATAAACCCTGTGAAGTGTAAAACACCCCCACTGTCCTCAGTAATATTAACACACTGACAGAGAACACAGATTAATATTAACACACTCACTGACACACTGTGTACATCATGACCCACAGTCAGATACACCCTGTGAAGTGTAAAACACCCCCACTGTCCTCAGTAATATTAACACACTGACACAGAACACAGATTAATATTAACACACTCACTGACACACTGTGTACATCATGACTCACAGTCAGATACACCCTGTGAAGTGTAAAACACCCCCACTGTCCTCAGGAAGATTAAAACACTGACAGAGAACATAGATTAATATTAACACACTCACTGACACACTGTGAACATCACGACCCACAGTCAGATAAACCCTGTGAAGTGTAAAACACCCCCACTGTCCTCAGCAATATTAACACACTGACAGAGAACACAGATTAATATTAACACACTCACTGACACACTGTGTACATCATGACCCACAGTCAGATACACCCTGTGAAGTGTAAAACACCCCCACTGTCCTCAGGAATATTAGCACACTGACAGAGAACACAGATTAATATTAACACACTCACTGACACACTGTGTATATCATGACCCACAGTCAGATACACCCTGTGAAGTGTAAAACACCCCCACTGTCCTCAGCAATATTAACACACTGACAGAGAACACAGATTAATATTAACACACTCACTGACACACTGTGTATATCATGACCCACAGTCAGATACACCCTGTGAAGTGTAAAACACCCCCACTGTCCTCAGGAATATTAACACACTGACAGAGATCACAGATTAATATTAACACACTCACTGACACACTGTGTATATCATGTCCCACAGTCAGATACACCCTGTGAAGTGTAAAACACCCCCACCGTCCTCAGGAAGATTAAAACACTGACAGAGAACACAGATTAATATTAACACACTCACAGACACACTGTGTATATCATGACCCACAGTCAGATACACCCTGTGAAGTGTAAAACACCCCCACTGTCCACAGGAATATTAACACACTGACAGAGAACACAGATTAATATTAACACACTCACTGACACACTGTGTATATCATGACCCACAGTCAGATACACCCTGTGAAGTGTAAAACACCTCCACTGTCCTCAGGAATATTAACACACTGACAGAGAACACAGATTAATATTAACACACTCACTGACACACTGTGTATATCATGACCCACAGTCAGATACACCCTGTGAAGTGTAAAACACCCCCACGGTCCTCAGTAATATTAACACACTGACAGAGAACACAGATTAATATTAACACACTCACTGACACACTGTGCATATCATGACCCACAGTCAGATACACCCTGTGAAGTGTAAAACACCCCCACTGTCCTCAGGAATATTAACACACTGACAGAGAACACAGATTAATATTAACACACTCACTGACACACTGTGTACATCATGATCCACAGTCAGATACACCCTGTGAAGTGTAAAACACCCCCACTGTCCTCATTAATATTAACACACTGACAGAGAACACAGATTAATATTAACACACTCACTGACACACTGTGTACATCATGACCCACAGTCAGATACACCCTGTGAAGTGTAAAACACCCCCACTGTCCTCAGTAATATTAACACACTGACAGAGAACACAGATTAATATTAACACACTCACTGACACACTATGTACATCATGACCCACAGTCAGATACACCCTGTGAAGTGTAAAACACCCCCACTGTCCTCAGTAATATTAACACACTGACAGAGAACACAGATTAATATTAACACACTCACTGACACACTGTGTATATCATGACCCACAGTCAGATCCACCCTGTGAAGTGTAAAACACCCCCACTGTCCTCAGTAATATTAACACACTGACAGAGAACACAGATTAATATTAACACACTCACTGACACACTGTGTACATCATGACCCACAGTCAGATACACCCTGTGAAGTGTAAAACACCCCCACTGTCCTCAGGAATATTAACACACTGACAGAGAACACAGATTAATATTAACACACTCACTGACACACTGTGTATATCATGACCCACAGTCAGATACACCCTGTGAAGTGTAAAACACCCCCACTGTCCTCAGTAATATTAACACACTGACAGAGAACACAGATTAATATTAACACACTCACTGACACACTGTGTATATCATGACCCACAGTCAGATACACCCTGTGAAGTGTAAAACACCCCCACTGTCCTCAGGAAGATTAACACACTGACAGAGAACACAGATTAATATTAACACACTCACTGACACACTGTGAACATCACGACCCACAGTCAGATACCCCCTGTGAAGTGTAAAACACCCCCACTGTCCTCAGGAATATTAACACACTGACAGAGAACACAGATTAATATTAACACACTCATTGACACACTGTGTATATCATGACCCACAGTCAGATACACCCTGTGAAGTGTAAATCACCCCCACTGTCCTCAGTAATATTAACACACTGACAGAGAACACAGATTAATATTAACACACTCACTGACACACTGTGTATATCATGACCCACAGTCAGATACACCCTGTGAAGTGTAAAACACCCCCACTGTCCTCAGTAATATTAACACACTGACAGAGAACACAGATTAATATTAACAAACTCACTGACACACTGTGTACATCATGACCCACAGTCAGATGCACCCTGTGAAGTGTAAAACATCCCCACTGTCCTCAGTAATATTAACACACTGACAGAGAACACAGATTAATATTAACACACTCACTGACACACTGTGTATATCATGACCCACAGTCAGATACACCCTGTGAAGTGTAAAACACCCCACTGTCCTCGGTAATATTAACACACTGACAGAGAACACAGATTAATATTAACACACTCACTGACACACTGTGTACATCATGACCCACAGTCAGATACACCCTGTGAAGTGTAAAACACCCCCACTGTCCTCAGTAATGTTAACACACTGACAGAGAACACAGATTAATATTAACACACTCACTGACACACTGTGTACATCATGACCCACAGTCAGATACACCCTGTGAAGTGTAAAACACCCCCACTGTCCTCAGGAATATTAGCACACTGACAGAGAACACAGATTAATATTAACACACTCACTGACACACTGTGTATATCATGACCCACAGTCAGATACACCCTGTGAAGTGTAAAACACCCCCACTGTCCTCAGCAATATTAACACACTGACAGAGAACACAGATTAATATTAACACACTCACTGACACACTGTGTATATCATGACCCACAGTCAGATACACCCTGTGAAGTGTAAAACACCCCCACTGTCCTCAGGAATATTAACACACTGACAGAGATCACAGATTAATATTAACACACTCACTGACACACTGTGTATATCATGTCCCACAGTCAGATACACCCTGTGAAGTGTAAAACACCCCCACCGTCCTCAGGAAGATTAAAACACTGACAGAGAACACAGATTAATATTAACACACTCACAGACACACTGTGTACATCATGACCCACAGTCAGATACACCCTGTGAAGTGTAAAACACCCCCACTGTCCTCAGGAATATTAACACACTGACAGAGATCACAGATTAATATTAACACACTCACTGACACACTGTGTATATCATGACCCACAGTCAGATACACCCTGTGAAGTGTAAAACACCCCCACTGTCCACAGGAATATTAACACACTGACAGAGAACACAGATTAATATTAACACACTCACTGACACACTGTGTATATCATGACCCACAGTCAGATACACCCTGTGAAGTGTAAAACACCCCCACTGTCCTCAGGAATATTAACACACTGACAGAGAACACAGATTAATATTAACACACTCACTGACACACTGTGTATATCATGACCCACAGTCAGATACACCCTGTGAAGTGTAAAACACCCCCACTGTCCTCAGTAATATTAACACACTGACAGAGAACACAGATTAATATTAACACACTCACTGACACACTGTGCATATCATGACCCACAGTCAGATACACCCTGTGAAGTGTAAAACACCCCCACTGTCCTCAGGAATATTAACACACTGACAGAGAACACAGATTAATATTAACACACTCACTGACACACTGTGTACATCATGATCCACAGTCAGATACACCCTGTGAAGTGTAAAACACCCCCACTGTCCTCATTAATATTAACACACTGACAGAGAACACAGATTAATATTAACACACTCACTGACACACTGTGTACATCATGACCCACAGTCAGATACACCCTGTGAAGTGTAAAACACCCCCACTGTCCTCAGTAATATTAACACACTGACAGAGAACACAGATTAATATTAACACACTCACTGACACACTATGTACATCATGACCCACAGTCAGATACACCCTGTGAAGTGTAAAACACCCCCACTGTCGTCAGCAATATTATCGCACTGACAGAGAACACAGATTAATATTAACACATTCACTGACACACTGTGTATATCATGACCCACAGTCAGATACACCCTGTGAAGTGTAAAACATTCCCACTGTCCTCAGCAATATTAACACACTGACAGAGAACACAGATTAATATTAACACACTCACTGACACACTGTGTATATCATGACCCACAGTCAGATACACCCTGTGAAGTGTAAAACACCCCACTGTCCTCGGTAATATTAACACACTGACAGAGAACACAGATTAATATTAACACACTCACTGACACACTGTGTACATCGTGACCCACAGTCAGATACACCCTGTGAAGTGTAAAACACCCCACTGTCCTCGGTAATATTAACACACTGAAAGAGAACACAGATTAATATTAACACACTCACTGACACAATGTGTATATCATGACCCACAGTCAGATACACCCTGTGAAGTGTAAAACACCCCCACTATCCTCAGTAATATTAAAACACTGACAGAGAACACAGATTAATATTAACACACTCACTGACACACTGTGTATATCATGACTCACAGTCAGATACACCCTGTGAAGTGTAAAACATTCCCACTATCCTCAGTAATATTAACACACTGACAGAGAACACAGATTAATATTAACACACTCACTGACACACTGTGTATATCATGACCCAGAGTCAGATACACCCTGTGAAGTGTAAAACACCCCCACTGTCCTCAGGAATATTAACACACTGACAGAGAACACAGATTAATATTAACACACTCACTGACACACTGTGTACATCATGACCCACAGTCAGATACACCCTGTGAAGTGTAAAACACCCCCACTGTCCTCAGGAATATTAACACACTGACAGAGAAAACAGATTAATATTAACACACTCACTGACACACTGTGTATATCATGACCCACAGTCAGATACACCCTGTGAAGTGTAAAACACCCCCACTGTCCTCAGTAATATTAACACACTGACAGAGAACACAGATTAATATTAACACACTCACTGACACACTGTGTATATCATGACCCACAGTCAGATACACCCTGTGAAGTGTAAAACACCCCCACTGTCCTCAGTAATATTAACACACTGACAGAGAACACAGATTAATATTAACACACTCACTGACACACTGTGTACATCATGACCCACAGTCAGATACACCCTGTGAAGTGTAAAACACCCCCACTGTCCTCAGTAATATTAACACACTGACAGAGAACACAGATTAATATTAACACACTCACTGACACACTGTGTATATCATGACCCACAGTCAGATACACCCTGTGAAGTGTAAAACACCCCCACTGTCCTCAGTAATATTAACAGACTGACAGAGAACACAGATTAATATTAACACACTCACTGACACACTGTGTATATCATGACCCACAGTCAGATACACCCTGTGAAGTGTAAAACATCCCCACTGTCCTCAGGAATATTAACACACTGACAGAGAACACAGATTAATATTAACACACTCACTGACACACTGTGTATATCATGACCCACAGTCAGATACACCCTGTGAAGTGTAAAACACCCCCACTGTCCTCAGTAATATGAACACACTGACAGAGAACACAGATTAATATTAACACACTCACTGACACACTGTGTATATCACGACCCACAGTCAGATACACCCTGTGAAGTGTAAAACACCCCCACTGTCCTCAGGAATATTAACACACTGACAGAGAACACAGATTAATATTAACACACTCACTGACACACTGTGTATATCATGACCCAGAGTCAGATACACCCTGTGAAGTGTAAAACACCCCCACTGTCCTCAGGAATATTAACACACTGACAGAGAACACAGATTAATATTAACACACTCACTGACACACTGTGTACATCATGACCCACAGTCAGATACACCCTGTGAAGTGTAAAACACCCCCACCGTCCTCAGGAAGATTAACACACTGACAGAGAACACAGATTAATATTAACACACTCACTGACACACTGTGAACATCACGACCCACAGTCAGATAAACCCTGTGAAGTGTAAAACACCCCCACTGTCCTCAGCAATATTAACACACTGACAGAGAACACAGATAAATATTAACACACTCACTGACACACTGTGTATATCATGACCCACAGTCAGATACACCCTGTGAAGTGTAAAACACCCCCACTGTCCTCAGTAATATTAACACACTGACAGAGAACACAGATTAATATTAACACACTCACTGACACACTGTGTATATCATGACCCACAGTCAGATACACCCTGTGAAGTGTAAAACACCCCCACTGTCCTCAGCAATATTAACACACTGACAGAGAACACAGATTAATATTAACACACTCACTGACACACTGTGTATATCATGACCCACAGTCAGATACACCCTGTGAAGTGTAAAACACCCCCACTGTCCTCAGTAATATTAACACACTGACAGAGAACACAGATTAATATTAACACACTCACTGACACACTGTGTATATCATGACCCACAGTTAGATACACCCTGTGAAGAGTAAAACACCCCCACTGTCCTCAGGAATATTAACACACTGACAGAGAACACAGATTAATATTAACACACTCACTGACACACTGTGTATATCATGACCCACAGTCAGATACCCCCTGTGAAGTGTAAAACACCCCCACTGTCCTCAGGAATATTAACACACTGACAGAGAACACAGATTAATATTAACACACTCACTGACACACTGTGTACATCATGACCCACAGTCAGATGCACCCTGTGAATTGTAAAACATCCCCACTGTCCTCAGTAATATTAACACACTGACAGAGAACACAGATTAATATTAACACACTCACTGACACACTGTGTATCTCATGACCCACAGTCAGATAAAGCCTGTGAAGTGTAAAACACCCCCACTGTCCTCAGTAATATTAACACACTGACAGAGAACACAGATTAAAATTAACACACTCACTGACACACTGTGTATATCATCACCCACAGTCAGATAAACCCTGTGAAGTGTAAAACACCCCCACTGTCCTCAGTAATATTAACACACTGACAGAGAACACAGATAAATATTAACACACTCACTGACACACTGTGTACATCATGACCCACAGTCAGATACACCCTGTGAAGTGTAAAACAACCCCACTGTCCTCAGAAATATTAACACACTGACAGAGAACACAGATTAATATTAACACACTCACTGACACACTGTGTATATCATGACCCACAGTCAGATACACCCTGTGAAGTGTAAAACAACCCCACTGTCCTCAGGAATATTAACACACTGACAGAGAACACAGATTAATATTAACACACTCACTGACACACTGTGTACATCATGACCCACAGTCAGATACACCCTGTGAAGTGTAAAACACCCCCACTGTCCTCAGGAATATTAACACACTGACAGACAACACAGATTAATATTAACACACTCACTGACACACTGTGTATATCATGACCCACAGTCAGATACACCCTGTGAAGTGTAAAACACCCCCACTGTCCTCAGTAATATTAACACACTGACAGAGAACACAGATTAATATTAACACACTCACTGACACACTGTGGATATCATGACCCACAGTCAGATACACCCGGTGAAGTGTAAAACACCCCCACTGTCCTCAGTAATATTAACACACTGACAGAGAACACAGATTAATATTAACACACTCACTGACACACTGTGTACATCATGACCCACAGTCAGATACACCCTGTGAAGTGTAAAACACCCCCACTGTCCTCAGTAATATTAACACACTGACAGAGAACACAGATTAATATTAACACACTCACTGACACACTGTGTATATCATGACCCACATTCAGATACACCCTGTGAAGTGTAAAACACCCCCACTGTCCTCAGTAATATTAACACACTGACAGAGAACACAGATTAATATTAACACACTCACTGACACACTGTGTACATCATGACCCACAGTCAGATACACCCTGTGAAGTGTAAAACACCCCCACTGTCCTCAGCAATATTAACACACTGACAGAGAACACAGATTAATATTAACACACTCACTGACACACTGTGTATATCATGACTCACAGTCAGATACACCCTGTGAAGTGTAAAACACCCCCACTGTCCTCAGGAATATTAACACACTGACAGAGAACACAGATTAATATTAACACACTCACTGACACTCTGTGTATATCATGACTCACAGTCAGATACACCCTGTGAAGTGTAAAAGACCCCCACTGTCCTTAGCAATATTTACACACTGACAGAGTACACAGATTAATATTAACACACTCACTGACACACTGTGTATATCATGACTCACAGTCAGATAAACCCTGTGAAGTGTAAAACACCCCCACTGTCCTCAGTAATATTAACACACTGACAGAGAACACAGATTAATATTAACACACTCACTGACACACTGTGTCTTTCATGACTCACAGTCAGATACACCCTGTGAAGTGTAAAAGACCCCCACTGTCCTTAGCAATATTAACACACTGACAGAGTACACAGATTAATATTAACACACTCACTGACACACTGTGTATATCATGACTCACAGTCAGATAAACCCTGTAAAGTGTAAAACACCCCCACTGTCCTCAGTAATATTAACACACTGACAGAGAACACAGATTAATATTAACACACTCACTGACACACTGTGAACATCATGACCCACAGTCAGATAAACCCTGTGAAGTGTAAAACACCCCCACTGTCCTCAGCAATATTAACACACTGACAGAGAACACAGATAAATATTAACACACTCACTGACACACTGTGTATATCATGACCAACAGTTAGATACACCCTGTGAAGTGTAAAACACCCGCACTGTCCTCAGGAATATTAACACACTGACAGAGAACACAGATAAATATTAACACACTCACTGACACACTGTGTATATCATGACCCACAGTCAGATACACCCTGTGAAGTGTAAAACACCCCCACTGTCCTCAGGAATATTAACACACTGACAGAGAACACAGATTAATATTAACACACTCACTGACACACTGTGTATATCATGACCCACAGTCAGATACACCCTGTGAAGTGTAAAACACCCCCACCGTCCTCAGGAAGATTAAAACACTGACAGAGAACACAGATTAATATTAACACACTCACTGACACACTGTGAACATCATGACCCACAGTCAGATAAACCCTGTGAAGTATAAAACACCCCCACTGTCCTCAGTAATATTAACACACTGACAGAGAACACAGATTAATATTAACACACTCACTGACACACTGTGTATATCATGACCCACAGTCAGATACACCCTGTGAAGTGTAAAACATCCCCACTGTCCTCAGGAATATTAACACACTGACAGAGAACACAGATTAATATTAACACACTCACTGACACACTGTGTACATCATGACCCACAGTCAGATACACCCTGTGAAGTGTAAAACACTCCCACTGTCCTCAGTAATATTAACACACTGACAGAGAACACAGATTAATATTAACAAACTCACTGACACACTGTGTATATCATGACTCACAGTCAGATACACCCGGTGAAGTGTAAAACACCCCCACTGTCCTCAGTAATATTGTCACACTGACAGAGAACACAGATTAATATTAACAAACTCACTGACACACTGTGTATATCATGACTCACAGTCAGATACACCCTGTGAAGTGTAAAAGACCCCCACCGTCCTCAGGAAGATTAAAACACTGACAGAGAACACAGATTAATATTAACACACTCACTGACACACTGTGAACATCATGACCCACAGTCAGATAAACCCTGTGAAGTGTAAAACACCCCCACTGTCCTCAGCAAATATTAACACACTGACAGAGAACACAGATAAATATTAACACACTCACTGACACACTGTGTATATCATGACCAACAGTTAGATACACCCTGTGAAGTGTAAAACACCCCCACTGTCCTCAGGAATATTAACACACTGACAGAGAACACAGATTAATATTAACACACTCACTGACACACTGTGTACATCATGACCCACAGTCAGATGCACCCTGTGAAGTGTAAAACATCCCCACTGTCCTCAGTAATATTAACACACTGACAGAGAACACAGATTAATATTAACACACTCACTGACACACTGTGTATATCATGACCCACAGTCAGATACACCCTGTGAAGTGTAAAACACCCCCACTGTCCTCAGGAATATTAACACACTGACAGAGAACACAGATTAATATTAACACACTCACTGACACACTGTGTATATCATCACCCACAGTCAGATAAACCCTGTGAAGTGTAAAACACCCCCACTGTCCACAGGAATATTAACACACTGACAGAGAACACAGATTAATATTAACACACTCACTGACACAATGTGTATATCATGACCCACAGTCAGATACACCCTGTGAAGTGTAAAACACCCCCACTGTCCTCAGTAATATTAACACACTGACAGAGAACACAGATTAATATTAACACACTCACTGACACACTGTGTATATCATGACCCACAGTCAGATACACCCTGTGAAGTGTAAAACACCCGCACTGTCCTCAGGAATATTAACACACTGACAGAGAACACAGATAAATATTAACACACTCACTGACACACTGTGTATATCATGACCCACAGTCAGATACACCCTGTGAAGTGTAAAACACCCCCACTGTCCTCAGGAATATTAACACACTGACAGAGAACACAGATTAATATTAACACACTCACTGACACACTGTGTATATAATGACCCACAGTCAGATACACCCTGTGAAGTGTAAAACACCCCCACCGTCCTCAGGAAGATTAAAACACTGACAGAGAACACAGATTAATATTAACACACTCACTGACACACTGTGAACATCATGACCCACAGTCAGATAAACCCTGTGAAGTATAAAACACCCCCACTGTCCTCAGTAATATTAACACACTGACAGAGAACACAGATTAATATTAACACACTCACTGACACACTGTGTATATCATGACCCACAGTCAGATACACCTTGTGAAGTGTAAAACACCCCCACTGTCCTCAGGAATATTAACACACTGACAGAGAACAAAGATTAATATTAACACACTCACTGACACACTGTGTATATCATGACCCACAGTCAGACACACCCTGTTAAGTGTAAAACACCCCCACTGTCCTCAGGAATATTAACACACTGACAGAGAACACAGATTAATATTAACACACTCACTGACACACTGTGTATATCATGACCCACAGTCAGATACACCCTGTGAAGTGTAAAACACCCCCACTGTCCTCAGGAAGATTAAAACACTGACAGAGAACACAGATAAATATTAACACACTCACTGACACACTGTGTATATCATGACCCACAGTCAGATACACCCTGTGAAGTGTAAAACACCCCCACTGTCCTCAGTAATATTAGCACACTGACAGAGAACACAGATTAATATTAGCACACTCACTGACACACTGTGTTCATCATGACCCACAGTCAGATACACCCTGTGAAGTGTAAAACACCCCCACTGTCCTCAGGAATATTAACACACTGACAGAGAACACAGATTAATATTAACACACTCACTGACACACTGTGTACATCATGACCCACAGTCAGATACACCCTGTGAAGTGTAAAACACCCCCACTGTCCTCAGGAATATTAACACACTGACAGAGAACACAGATTAATATTAACACACTCACTGACACACTGTGTGTATCATGACCCACAGTCAGATACACCTTGTGAAGTGTAAAACATCCCCACTGTCCTCAGGAATATTAACACACTGACAGAGAACACAGATTAATGTTAACACACTCACTGACACACTGTGTATATCATGACCCACAGTCAGATACACCCTGTGAAGTGTAAAACACCCCCACTGTCCTCAGGAATATTAACACACTGACAGAGAACACAGATTAATATTAACACACTCACTGACACACTGTGTGTATCATGACCCACAGTCAGATACACCTTGTGAAGTGTAAAACATCCCCACTGTCCTCAGGAATATTAACACACTGACAGAGAACACAGATTAATGTTAACACACTCACTGACACACTGTGTATATCATGACCCACAGTCAGATACACCCTGTGAAGTGTAAAACACCCCCACTGTCCTCAGGAAGATTAAAACACTGACAGAGAACACAGATAAATATTAACACACTCACTGACACACTGTGTATATCATGACCCACAGTCAGATACACCCTGTGAAGTGTAAAACACCCCCACTGTCCTCAGTAATATTAACACACTGACAGAGAACACAGATTAATATTAACACACTCACTGACACACTGTGTATATCATGACCCACAGTTAGATACACCCTGTGAAGAGTAAAACACCCCCACTGTCCTCAGGAATATTAACACACTGACAGAGAACACAGATTAATATTAACACACTCACTGACACACTGTGTATATCATGACCCACAGTCAGATACCCCCTGTGAAGTGTAAAACACCCCCACTGTCCTCAGGAATATTAACACACTGACAGAGAACACAGATTAATATTAACACACTCACTGACACACTGTGTACATCATGACCCACAGTCAGATGCACCCTGTGAAGTGTAAAACATCCCCACTGTCCTCAGTAATATTAACACACTGACAGAGAACACAGATTAATATTAACACACTCACTGACACACTGTGTATCTCATGACCCACAGTCAGATAAACCCTGTGAAGTGTAAAACACCCCCACTGTCCTCAGTAATATTAACACACTGACAGAGAACACAGATTAATATTAACACACTCACTGACACACTGTGTATATCATCACCCACAGTCAGATAAACCCTGTGAAGTGTAAAACACCCCCACTGTCCTCAGTAATATTAACACACTGACAGAGAACACAGATAAATATTAACACACTCACTGACACACTGTGTACATCATGACGCACAGTCAGATACACCCTGTGAAGTGTAAAACACCCCCACTGTCCTCAGGAATATTAACACACTGACAGAGAACACAGATTAATATTAACACACTCACTGACACACTGTGTACATCATCACCCACAGTCAGATACACCCTGTGAAGTGTAAAACACCCCCACTGTCCTCAGGAATATTAACACACTGACAGAGAACACAGATTAATATTAACACACTCACTGACACACTGTGTATATCATGACCCACAGTCAGATACACCCTGTGAAGTGTAAAACACCCCCACTGTCCTCAGTAATATTAACACACTGACAGAGAACACAGATTAATATTAACACACTCACTGACACACTGTGTATATCATGACCCACAGTCAGATACACCCTGTGAAGTGTAAAACACCCCCACTGTCCTCAGTAATATTAACACACTGACAGAGAACACAGATTAATATTAACACACTCACTGACACACTGTGTACATCATGACCCACAGTCAGATACACCTTGTGAAGTGTAAAACACCCCCACTGTCCTCAGGAATATTAACACAATGACAGAGAACACAGATTAATATTAACACACTCACCGACACACTGTGTATATCATGACCCACAGTCAGTAACACCCTGTGAAGTGTAAAACACCCCCACTGTCCTCAGCAATATTAACACACTGACAGAGAACACAGATTAATATTAACACACTCACTGACACACTGTGTACATCATGACCCACAGTCAGATACACCCTGTGAAGTGTAAAACACCCCCACTGTCCTCAGCAATATTAACACACTGACAGAGAACACAGATTAATATTAACACACTCACTGACACACTGTGTATATCATGACTCACAGTCAGATACACCCTGTGAAGTGTAAAACACCCCCACTGTCCTCAGGAATATTAACACACTGACAGAGAACACAGATTAATATTAACACACTCACTGACACAATGTGTACATCATGACCCACAGTCAGATACACCCTGTGAAGTGTAAAACACCCCCACTGTCCTCAGTAATATTAACACACTGACAGAGAACACAGATTAATATTAACACACTCACTGACACACTGTGTATATCATGACCCACAGTCAGATACACCCTGTGAAGTGTAAAACACCCGCACTGTCCTCAGGAATATTAACACACTGACAGAGAACACAGATAAATATTAACACACTCACTGACACACTGTGTATATCATGACCCACAGTCAGATACACCCTGTGAAGTGTAAAACACCCCCACTGTCCTCAGGAATATTAACACACTGACAGAGAACACAGATTAATATTAACACACTCACTGACACACTGTGTATATCATGACCCACAGTCAGATACACCCTGTGAAGTGTAAAACACCCCCACCGTCCTCAGGAAGATTAAAACACTGACAGAGAACACAGATTAATATTAACACACTCACTGACACACTGTGAACATCATGACCCACAGTCAGATAAACCCTGTGAAGTATAAAACACCCCCACTGTCCTCAGTAATATTAACACACTGACAGAGAACACAGATTAATATTAACACACTCACTGACACACTGTGTATATCATGACCGACAGTCAGATACACCTTGTGAAGTGTAAAACACCCCCACTGTCCTCAGGAATATTAACACACTGACAGAGAACAAAGATTAATATTAACACACTCACTGACACACTGTGTATATCATGACCCACAGTCAGACACACCCTGTTAAGTGTAAAACACCCCCACTGTCCTCAGGAATATTAACACACTGACAGAGAACACAGATTAATATTAACACACTCACTGACACACTGTGTATATCATGATCCACAGTCAGATACACCCTGTGAAGTGTAAAACACCCCCACTGTCCTCAGGAAGATTAAAACACTGACAGAGAACACAGATAAATATTAACACACTCAGTGACACACTGTGTATATCATGACCCACAGTCAGATACACCCTGTGAAGTGTAAAACACCCCCACTGTCCTCAGTAATATTAGCACACTGACAGAGAACACAGATTAATATTAGCACACTCACTGACACACTGTGTACATCATGACCCACAGTCAGATACACCCTGTGAAGTGTAAAACACCCCCACTGTCCTCAGGAATATTAACACACTGACAGAGAACACAGATTAATATTAACACACTCACTGACACACTGTGTGTATCATGACCCACAGTCAGATACACCTTGTGAAGTGTAAAACATCCCCACTGTCCTCAGGAATATTAACACACTGACAGAGAACACAGATTAATGTTAACACACTCACTGACACACTGTGTATATCATGACCCACAGTCAGATACACCCTGTGAAGTGTAAAACACCCCCACTGTCCTCAGGAATATTAACACACTGACAGAGAACACAGATTAATATTAACACACTCACTGACACACTGTGTGTATCATGACCCACAGTCAGATACACCTTGTGAAGTGTAAAACATCCCCACTGTCCTCAGGAATATTAACACACTGACAGAGAACACAGATTAATGTTAACACACACACTGACACACTGTGTATATCATGACCCACAGTCAGATACACCCTGTGAAGTGTAAAACACCCCCACTGTCCTCAGGAATATTAACACACTGACAGAGAACACAGATTAATATTAACACACTCACTGACACACTGTGTGTATCATGACCCACAGTCAGATACACCTTGTGAAGTGTAAAACATCCCCACTGTCCTCAGGAATATTAACACACTGACAGAGAACACAGATTAATGTTAACACACTCACTGACACACTGTGTATATCATGACCCACAGTCAGATACACCCTGTGAAGTGTAAAACACCCCCACTGTCCTCAGGAAGATTAAAACACTGACAGAGAACACAGATAAATATTAACACACTCACTGACACACTGTGTATATCATGACCCACAGTTAGATACACCCTGTGAAGTGTAAAACACCCCCACTGTCCTCAGTAATATTAACACACTGACAGAGAACACAGATTAATATTAACACACTCACTGACACACTGTGTATATCATGACCCACAGTCAGATACACCCTGTGAAGTGTAAAACACCCCACTGTCCTCAGTAATATTAACACACTGACAGAGAACACAGATTAATATTAACACACTCACTGACACACTGTGTATATCATGACCCACAGTCAGATAAACCCTGTGAAGTGTAAAACACCCCACTGTCCTCAGTAATATTAACACACTGACAGAGAACACAGATTAATATTAACACACTCACTGACACACTGTGTATATCATCACCCACAGTCAGATACACCCTGTGAAGTGTAAAACACCCCCACTGTCCTCAGTAATATTAACACACTGACAGAGAACACAGATTAATATTAACACACTCACTGACACACTGTGTATATCATGACCCACAGTCAGATACACCCTGTGAAGTGTAAAACACCCCACTGTCCTCAGTAATATTAACACACTGACAGAGAACACAGATTAATATTAACACACTCACTGACACACTGTGTATATCATGACCCACAGTTAGATACACCCTGTGAAGAGTAAAACACCCCCACTGTCCTCAGGAATATTAACACACTGACAGAGAACACAGATTAATATTAACACACTCACTGACACACTGTGTATATCATGACCCACAGTCAGATACCCCCTGTGAAGTGTTAAACACCCCCACTGTCCTCAGGAATATTAACACACTGACAGAGAACACAGATTAATATTAACACACTCACTGACACACTGTGTACATCATGACCCACAGTCAGATGCACCCTGTGAAGTGTAAAACATCCCCACTGTCCTCAGTAATATTAACACACTGACAGAGAACACAGATTAATATTAACACACTCACTGACACACTGTGTATCTCATGACCCACAGTCAGATAAACCCTGTGAAGTGTAAAACACCCCCACTGTCCTCAGTAATATTAACACACTGACAGAGAACACAGATTAATATTAACACACTCACTGACACACTGTGTATATCATCACCCACAGTCAGATAAACCCTGTGAAGTGTAAAACACCCCCACTGTCCTCAGTAATATTAACACACTGACAGAGAACCCAGATAAATATTAACACACTAACTGACACACTGTGTACATCATGACGCACAGTCAGATACACCCTGTGAAGTGTAAAACACCCCCACTGTCCTCAGAAATATTAACACACTGAAAGAGAACACAGATTGATATTAACACACTCACTGACACACTGTGTATATCATGACCCACAGTCAGATACACCCTGTGAAGTGTAAAACACCCCCACTGTCCTCAGGAATATTAACACACTGACAGAGAACACAGATTAATATTAACACACTCACTGACACACTGTGTACATCATCACCCACAGTCAGATACACCCTGTGAAGTGTAAAACACCCCCACTGTCCTCAGGAATATTAACACACTGACAGAGAACACAGATTAATATTAACACACTCACTGACACACTGTGTATATCATGACCCACAGTCAGATACACCCTGTGAAGTGTAAAACACCCCCACTGTCCTCAGTAATATTAACACACTGACAGAGAACACAGATTAATATTAACACACTCACTGACACACTGTGTATATCATGACCCACAGTCAGATACACCCTGTGAAGTGTAAAACACCCCCACTGTCCTCAGTAATATTAACACACTGACAGAGAACACAGATTAATATTAACACACTCACTGACACACTGTGTACATCATGACCCACTGTCAGATACACCCTGTGAAGTGTAAAACACCCCCACTGTCCTCAGCAATATTAACACACTGACAGAGAACACAGATTAATATTAACACACTCACTGACACACTGTGTATATCATGACTCACAGTCAGATACACCCTGTGACGTGTAAAACACCCCCACTGTCCTCAGGAATATTAACACACTGACAGAGAACACAGATTAATATTAACACACTCACTGACACACTGTGTATATCATGACTCACAGTCAGATACACCCTGTGAAGTGTAAAAGACCCCCACTGTCCTTAGCAATATTTACACACTGACAGAGTACACAGATTAATATTAACACACTCACTGACACACTGTGTACATCATGACTCACAGTCAGATAAACCCTGTGAAGTGTAAAACACCCCCACTGTCCTCAGTAATATTAACACACTGACAGAGAACACAGATTAATATTAACACACTCACTGACACACTGTGTCTTTCATGACTCACAGCCAGATACACCCTGTGAAGTGTAAAAGACCCCCACTGTCCTTAGCAATATTAACACACTGACAGAGTACACAGATTAATATTAACACACTCACTGACACACTGTGTATATCATGACTCACAGTCAGATAAACCCTGTAAAGTGTAAAACACCCCCACTGTCCTCAGTAATATTAACACACTGACAGAGAACACAGATTAATATTAACACACTCACTGACACACTGTGTACATCATGATCCACAGTCAGATACACCCTGTGAAGTGTAAAACACCCCCACTGTCCTCAGTAATATTAACACACTGACAGAGAACACAGATTAATATTAACACACTCACTGACACACTGTGTATATCATGACCCACAGTCAGATACACCCTGTGAAGTCTAAAACACCCCCACTGTCCTCAGGAATATTAACACACTGACAGAGAACACAGATTAATATTAACACACTCACTGACACACTGTGTATATCATGACCCACAGTCAGATAAACCCTGTGAAGTGTAAAACATTCCCACTGTCCTCAGGAATATTAACACACTGACAGAAAACACAGATTAATATTAACACACTCACTGACACACTGTGTATATCATGACACACAGTCAGATACACCCTGTGAAGTGTAAAACACCCCCACTGTCCTCAGGAATATTAACACACTGACAGAGAACACAGATTAATATTAACACACTCACTGACACACTGTGTACATCATGACCCACAGTCAGATACACCCTGTGAAGTGTAAAACACTCCCACTGTCCTCAGTAATATTAACACACTGACAGAGAACACAGATTAATATTAACACACTCACTGACACACTGTGTGTATCATGACCCACAGTCAGATACACCTTGTGAAGTGTAAAACATCCCCACTGTCCTCAGGAATATTAACACACTGACAGAGAACACAGATTAATGTTAACACACTCACTGACACACTGTGTATATCATGACCCACAGTCAGATACACCCTGTGAAGTGTAAAACACCCCCACTGTCCTCAGGAATATTAACACACTGACAGAGAACACAGATTAATATTAACACACTCACTGACACACTGTGTGTATCATGACCCACAGTCAGATACACCTTGTGAAGTGTAAAACATCCCCACTGTCCTCAGGAATATTAACACACTGACAGAGAACACAGATTAATGTTAACACACACGCTGACACACTGTGTATATCATGACCCACAGTCAGATACACCCTGTGAAGTGTAAAACACCCCCACTGTCCTCAGGAATATTAACACACTGACAGAGAACACAGATTAATATTAACACACTCACAGACACACTGTGTGTATCATGACCCACAGTCAGATACACCTTGTGAAGTGTAAAACATCCCCACTGTCCTCAGGAATATTAACACACTGACAGAGAACACAGATTAATGTTAACACACTCACTGACACACTGTGTATATCATGACCCACAGTCAGATACACCCTGTGAAGTGTAAAACACCCCCACTGTCCTCAGGAAGATTAAAACACTGACAGAGAACACAGATAAATATTAACACACTCACTGACACACTGTGTATATCATGACCCACAGTCAGATACACCCTGTGAAGTGTAAAACACCCCCACTGTCCTCAGTAATATTAACACACTGACAGAGAACACAGATTAATATTAACACACTCACTGACACACTGTGTATATCATGACCCACAGTTAGATACACCCTGTGAGAGTAAAACACCCCCACTGTCCTCAGGAATATTAACACACTGACAGAGAACACAGATTAATATTAACACACTCACTGACACACTGTGTATATCATGACCCACAGTCAGATACCCCCTGTGAAGTGTAAAACACCCCCACTGTCCTCAGGAATATTAACACACTGACAGAGAACACAGATTAATATTAACACACTCACTGACACACTGTGTACATCATGACCCACAGTCAGATGCACCCTGTGAAGTGTAAAACATCCCCACTGTCCTCAGTAATATTAACACACAGACAGAGAACACAGATTAATATTAACACACTCACTGACACACTGTGTATCTCATGACCCACAGTCAGATAAACCCTGTGAAGTGTAAAACACCCCCACTGTCCTCAGTAATATTAACACACTGACAGAGAACACAGATTAATATTAACACACTCACTGACACACTGTGTATATCATCACCCACAGTCAGATAAACCCTGTGAAGTGTAAAACACCCCCACTGTCCTCAGTAATATTAACACACTGACAGAGAACACAGATAAATATTAACACACTCACTGACACACTGTGTACATCATGACGCACAGTCAGATACACCCTGTGAAGTGTAAAACACCCCCACTGTCCTCAGAAATATTAACACACTGAAAGAGAACACAGATTAATATTAACACACTCACTGACACACTGTGTATATCATGACCCACAGTCAGATACACCCTGTGAAGTGTAAAACACCCCCACTGTCCTCAGGAATATTAACACACTGACAGAGAACACAGATTAATATTAACACACTCACTGACACACTGTGTACATCATCACCCACAGTCAGATACACCCTGTGAAGTGTAAAACACCCCCACTGTCCTCAGGAATATTAACACACTGACAGAGAACACAGATTAATATTAACACACTCACTGACACACTGTGTACATCATGACCCACAGTCAGATACACCCTGTGAAGTGTAAAACACCCCCACTGTCCTCAGCAATATTAACACACTGACAGAGAACACAGATTAATATTAACACACTCACTGACACACTGTGTATATCATGACTCACAGTCAGATACACCCTGTGACGTGTAAAACACCCCCACTGTCCTCAGGAATATTAACACACTGACAGAGAACACAGATTAATATTAACACACTCACTGACACACTGTGTATATCATGACTCACAGTCAGATACACCCTGTGAAGTGTAAAAGACCCCCACTGTCCTTAGCAATATTTACACACTGACAGAGTACACAGATTAATATTAACACACTCACTGACACACTGTGTATATCATGACTCACAGTCAGATAAACCCTGTGAAGTGTAAAACACCCCCACTGTCCTCAGTAATATTAACACACTGACAGAGAACACAGATTAATATTAACACACTCACTGACACACTGTGTCTTTCATGACTCACAGTCAGATACACCCTGTGAAGTGTAAAAGACCCCCACTGTCCTTAGCAATATTAACACACTGACAGAGTACACAGATTAATATTAACACACTCACTGACACACTGTGTATATCATGACTCACAGTCAGATAAACCCTGTAAAGTGTAAAACACCCCCACTGTCCTCAGTAATATTAACACACTGACAGAGAACACAGATTAATATTAACACACTCACTGACACACTGTGTACATCATGATCCACAGTCAGATACACCCTGTGAAGTGTAAAACACCCCCACTGTCCTCAGTAATATTAACACACTGACAGAGAACACAGATTAATATTAACACACTCACTGACACACTGTGTATATCATGACCCACAGTCAGATACACCCTGTGAAGTCTAAAACACCCCCACTGTCCTCAGGAATATTAACACACTGACAGAGAACACAGATTAATATTAACACACTCACTGACACACTGTGTATATCATGACCCACAGTCAGATAAACCCTGTGAAGTGTAAAACATTCCCACTGTCCTCAGGAATATTAACACACTGACAGAAAACACAGATTAATATTAACACACTCACTGACACACTGTGTATATCATGACACACAGTCAGATACACCCTGTGAAGTGTAAAACACCCCCACTGTCCTCAGGAATATTAACACACTGACAGAGAACACAGATTAATATTAACACACTCACTGACACACTGTGTATATCATGACCCACAGTCAGATACACCCTGTGAAGTGTAAAACATCCCCACTGTCCTCAGGAATATTAACACACTGACAGAGAACACAGATTAATATTAACACACTCACTGACACACTGTGTACATCATGACCCACAGTCAGATACACCCTGTGAAGTGTAAAACACTCCCACTGTCCTCAGTAATATTAACACACTGACAGAGAACACAGATTAATATTAACAAACTCACTGACACACTGTGTATATCATGACTCACAGTCAGATACACCCGGTGAAGTGTAAAACACCCCCACTGTCCTCAGTAATATTATCACACTGACAGAGAACACAGATTAATATTAACAAACTCACTGACACACTGTGTATATCATGACTCACAGTCAGATACACCCTGTGAAGTGTAAAACACCCCCACTGTCCTCAGTAATATTATCACACTGACAGAGAACACAGATTAATATTAACACACTCACTGACACACTGTGTATATCATGACCCACAGTCAGATACACCCGGTGAAGTGTAAAACACCCCCACCGTCCTCAGGAAGATTAAAACACTGACAGAGAACACAGATTAATATTAACACACTCACTGACACACTGTGTATATCATGACCAACAGTTAGATACACCCTGTGAAGTGTAAAACACCCCCACTGTCCTCAGGAATATTAACACACTGACAGAGAACACAGATTAATATTAACACACTCACTGACACACTGTGTACATCATGACCCACAGTCAGATGCACCCTGTGAAGTGTAAAACATCCCCACTGTCCTCAGTAATATTAACACACTGACAGAGAACACAGATTAATATTAACACACTCACTGACACACTGTGTATATCATGACCCACAGTCAGATACACCCTGTGAAGTGTAAAACACCCCCACTGTCCTCAGGAATATTAACACACTGACAGAGAACACAGATTAATATTAACACACTCACTGACACACTGTGTATATCATCACCCACAGTCAGATAAACCCTGTGAAGTGTAAAACACCCCCACTGTCCACAGGAATATTAACACACTGACAGAGAACACAGATTAATATTAACACACTCACTGACACAATGTGTACATCATGACCCACAGTCAGATACACCCTGTGAAGTGTAAAACACCCCCACTGTCCTCAGTAATATTAACACACTGACAGAGAACACAGATTAATATTAACACACTCACTGACACACTGTGTATATCATGACCCACAGTCAGATACACCCTGTGAAGTGTAAAACACCCGCACTGTCCTCAGGAATATTAACACACTGACAGAGAACACAGATAAATATTAACACACTCACTGACACACTGTGTATATCATGACCCACAGTCAGATACACCCTGTGAAGTGTAAAACACCCCCACTGTCCTCAGGAATATTAACACACTGACAGAGAACACAGATTAATATTAACACACTCACTGACACACTGTGTATATCATGACCCACAGTCAGATACACCCTGTGAAGTGTAAAACACCCCCACCGTCCTCAGGAAGATTAAAACACTGACAGAGAACACAGATTAATATTAACACACTCACTGACACACTGTGAACATCATGACCCACAGTCAGATAAACCCTGTGAAGTATAAAACACCCCCACTGTCCTCAGTAATATTAACACACTGACAGAGAACACAGATTAATATTAAGACACTCACTGACACACTGTGTATATCATGACCCACAGTCAGATACACCCTGTGAAGTGTAAAACACCCCCACTGTCCTCAGGAATATTAACACACTGACAGAGAACACAGATTAATATTAACACACTCACTGACACACTGTGTATATCATGACCCACAGTCAGATACACCCGGTGAAGTGTAAAACACCCCCACTGTCCTCGGTAATATTTACACACTGACAGAGAACACAGATTAATAATAACACACTCACTGACACACTGTGTACATCATGACCCACAGTCAGATACACCCTGTGAAGTGTAAAACACCCCCACTGTCCTCAGTAATATTAACACACTGACAGAGAACACAGATTAATATTAACACACTCACTGACACACTGTGTACATCATGACCCACAGTCAGATACACACTGTGAAGTGTATAACACCCCCACTGTCCTCAGGAATATTAACACACTGACAGAGAACACAGATTAATGTTAACACACTCACTGACACACTGTGTATATCATGACTCACAGTCAGATACACCCGGTGAAGTGTAAAACACCCCCACTGTCCTCAGGAATATTATCACACTGACAGAGAACACAGATTAATATTAACACACTCACTGACACACTGTGTATATCATGACCAACAGTTAGATACACCCTGTGAAGTGTAAAACACCCCCACTGTCCTCAGGAATATTAACACACTGACAGAGAACACAGATTAATATTAACACACTCACTGACACACTGTGTACATCATGACCCACAGTCAGATGCACCCTGTGAAGTGTAAAACATCCCCACTGTCCTCAGTAATATTAACACACTGACAGAGAACACAGATTAATATTAACACACTCACTGACACACTGTGTATATCATGACCCACAGTCAGATACACCCTGTGAAGTGTAAAACACCCCCACTGTCCTCAGGAATATTAACACACTGACAGAGAACACAGATTAATATTAACACACTCACTGACACACTGTGTATATCATCACCCACAGTCAGATAAAGCCTGTGAAGTGTAAAACACCCCCACTGTCCACAGGAATATTAACACACTGACAGAGAACACAGATTAATATTAACACACTCACTGACACAATGTGTACATCATGACCCACAGTCAGATACACCCTGTGAAGTGTAAAACACCCCCACTGTCCTCAGTAATATTAACACACTGACAGAGAACACAGATTAATATTAACACACTCACTGACACACTGTGTATATCATGACCCACAGTCAGATACACCCTGTGAAGTGTAAAACACCCGCACTGTCCTCAGGAATATTAACACACTGACAGAGAACACAGATAAATATTAACACACTCACTGACACACTGTGTATATCATGACCCACAGTCAGATACACCCTGTGAAGTGTAAAACACCCCCACTGTCCTCAGGAATATTAACACACTGACAGAGAACACAGATTAATATTAACACACTCACTGACACACTGTGTATATCATGACCCACAGTCAGATACACCCTGTGAAGTGTAAAACACCCCCACCGTCCTCAGGAAGATTAAAACACTGACAGAGAACACAGATTAATATTAACACACTCACTGACACACTGTGAACATCATGACCCACAGTCAGATAAACCCTGTGAAGTATAAAACACCCCCACTGTCCTCAGTAATATTAACACACTGACAGAGAACACAGATTAATATTAAGACACTCACTGACACACTGTGTATATCATGACCCACAGTCAGATACACCCTGTGAAGTGTAAAACACCCCCACTGTCCTCAGGAATATTAACACACTGACAGAGAACACAGATTAATATTAACACACTCACTGACACACTGTGTATATCATGACCCACAGTCAGATACACCCGGTGAAGTGTAAAACACCCCCACTGTCCTCGGTAATATTTACACACTGACAGAGAACACAGATTAATAATAACACACTCACTGACACACTGTGTACATCATGACCCACAGTCAGATACACCCTGTGAAGTGTAAAACACCCCCACTGTCCTCAGTAATATTAACACACTGACAGAGAACACAGATTAATATTAACACACTCACTGACACACTGTGTACATCATGACCCACAGTCAGATACACACTGTGAAGTGTATAACACCCCCACTGTCCTCAGGAATATTAACACACTGACAGAGAACACAGATTAATGTTAACACACTCACTGACACACTGTGTATATCATGACCCACAGTCAGATACACCCTGTGAAGTGTAAAACACCCCCACTGTCCTCAGGAATATTAACACACTGACAGAGAACACAGATTAATATTAACACACTCACTGACACACTGTGTGTATCATGACCCACAGTCAGATACACCCTGTGAAGTGTAAAACATCCCCACTGTCCTCAGGAATATTAACACACTGACAGAGAACACAGATTAATGTTAACACACTCACTGACACACTGTGTATATCATGACCCACAGTCAGATACACCTTGTGAAGTGTAAAACACCCCCACTGTCCTCAGGAATATTAACACACTGACAGAGAACACAGATTAATATTAACACACTCACTGACACACTGTGTATATCATGACCCACAGTCAGACACACCCTGTGAAGTGTAAAACACCCCCATTGTCCTCAGGAATATTAACACACTGACACAGAACACAGATTAATATTAACACACTCACTGACACACTGTGTATATCATGACCCACAGTCAGATACACCCTGTGAAGTGTAAAACACCCCCACTGTCCTCAGGAAGATTAAAACACTGACAGAGAACACAGATTAATATTAACACACTCACTGACACACTGTGTATATCATCACCCACAGTCAGATAAACCCTGTGAAGTGTAAAACACCCCCACTGTCCACAGGAATATTAACACACTGACAGAGAACACAGATTAATATTAACACACTCACTGACACAATGTGTACATCATGACCCACAGTCAGATACACCCTGTGAAGTGTAAAACACCCCCACTGTCCTCAGTAATATTAACACACTGACAGAGAACACAGATTAATATTAACACACTCACTGACACACTGTGTATATCATGACCCACAGTCAGATACACCCTGTGAAGTGTAAAACACCCGCACTGTCCTCAGGAATATTAACACACTGACAGAGAACACAGATAAATATTAACACACTCACTGACACACTGTGTATATCATGACCCACAGTCAGATACACCCTGTGAAGTGTAAAACACCCCCACTGTCCTCAGGAATATTAACACACTGACAGAGAACACAGATTAATATTAACACACTCACTGACACACTGTGTATATCATGACCCACAGTCAGATACACCCTGTGAAGTGTAAAACACCCCCACCGTCCTCAGGAAGATTAAAACACTGACAGAGAACACAGATTAATATTAACACACTCACTGACACACTGTGAACATCATGACCCACAGTCAGATAAACCCTGTGAAGTATAAAACACCCCCACTGTCCTCAGTAATATTAACACACTGACAGAGAACACAGATTAATATTAAGACACTCACTGACACACTGTGTATATCATGACCCACAGTCAGATACACCCTGTGAAGTGTAAAACACCCCCACTGTCCTCAGGAATATTAACACACTGACAGAGAACACAGATTAATATTAACACACTCACTGACACACTGTGTATATCATGACCCACAGTCAGATACACCCGGTGAAGTGTAAAACACCCCCACTGTCCTCGGTAATATTTACACACTGACAGAGAACACAGATTAATAATAACACACTCACTGACACACTGTGTACATCATGACCCACAGTCAGATACACCCTGTGAAGTGTAAAACACCCCCACTGTCCTCAGTAATATTAACACACTGACAGAGAACACAGATTAATATTAACACACTCACTGACACACTGTGTACATCATGACCCACAGTCAGATACACACTGTGAAGTGTATAACACCCCCACTGTCCTCAGGAATATTAACACACTGACAGAGAACACAGATTAATGTTAACACACTCACTGACACACTGTGTATATCATGACCCACAGTCAGATACACCCTGTGAAGTGTAAAACACCCCCACTGTCCTCAGGAATATTAACACACTGACAGAGAACACAGATTAATATTAACACACTCACTGACACACTGTGTGTATCATGACCCACAGTCAGATACACCCTGTGAAGTGTAAAACATCCCCACTGTCCTCAGGAATATTAACACACTGACAGAGAACACAGATTAATGTTAACACACTCACTGACACACTGTGTATATCATGACCCACAGTCAGATACACCTTGTGAAGTGTAAAACACCCCCACTGTCCTCAGGAATATTAACACACTGACAGAGAACACAGATTAATATTAACACACTCACTGACACACTGTGTATATCATGACCCACAGTCAGACACACCCTGTGAAGTGTAAAACACCCCCATTGTCCTCAGGAATATTAACACACTGACACAGAACACAGATTAATATTAACACACTCACTGACACACTGTGTATATCATGACCCACAGTCAGATACACCCTGTGAAGTGTAAAACACCCCCACTGTCCTCAGGAAGATTAAAACACTGACAGAGAACACAGATTAATATTAACACACTCACTGACACACTGTGAACATCATGACCCACAGTCAGATAAACCCTGTGAAGTGTAAAACACCCCCACTGTCCTCAGCAATATTAACACACTGACAGAGAACACAGATAAATATTAACACACTCACTGACACACTGTGTATATCATGACCCACAGTTAGATACACCCTGTGAAGTGTAAAACATCCCCACTGTCCTCAGGAATATTAACACACTGACAGAGAACACAGATTAATATTAACTCACTCACTGACACACTGTGTATATCATGACCTACAGTCAGATACCCCCTGTGAAGTGTAAAACACCCCCACTGTCCTCAGTAATATTAACACACTGACAGAGAACACAGATTAATATTAACACACTCACTGACACACTGTATACATCATGACCCACAGTCAGATACACCCTGTGAAGTGTAAAACACCCCCACTGTCCTCAGGAATATTAACACACTGACAGAGAACACAGATTAATATTAACACACTCACTGACACACTGTGTACATCATGAGCCACAGTCAGATGCACCCTGTGAAGTGTAAAACATCCCCACTGTCCTCAGTAATATTAACACACTGACAGAGAACACAGATTAATACTAACACACTCACTGACACACTGTGTATATCATGACCCACAGTCAGATACACCCTGTGAAGTGTAAAACACCCCCACTGTCCTCAGGAATATTAACACACTGACAGAGAACACAGATTAATATTAACACACTCACTGACACACTGTGTATATCATGACCCAGAGTCAGATACACCCTGTGAAGTGTAAAACACCCCCACTGTCCTCAGGAATATTAACACACTGACAGAGAACACAGATTAATATTAACACACTCACTGACACACTGTGTATATCATGACCCAGAGTCAGATACACCCTGTGAAGTGTAAACACCTCCAATGTCCTCAGTAATATTAACACACAGACAGAGAACACAGATTAATATTAACACACTCACTGACACACTGTGTATATCATGACCCAGAGTCAGATACACCCTGTGAAGTGTAAAACACCCCCACTGTCCTCAGTAATATTAACACACTGACAGAGAACACAGATTAATATTAACACACTCACTGACACACTGTGTACATCATCACCCACAGTCAGATAAACCCTGTGAAGGGTAAAACACCCCCACTGTCCTCAGGAATATTAACACACTGACAGAGAACACAGATTAATATTAACACACTCACTGACACACTGTGTATATCATCACCCACAGTCAGATAAACCCTGTGAAGTGTAAAACACCCCCACTGTCCTCAGGAATATTAACACACTGACAGAGAACACAGATTAATATTAACACACTCACTGACACACTGTGTATATCATGACTCACAGTCAGATACACCCTGTGAAGTGTAAAACACCCCCACTGTCCTTAGCAATATTAACACACTGACAGAGAACACAGATTAATATTAACACACTCACTGACACACTGTGTACATCATGATCCACAGTCAGATACACCCTGTGAAGTGTAAAACACCCCCACTGTCCTCAGTAATATTAACACACCGACAGAGAAAACAGATTAATATTAACACACTCACTGACACACTGTGTTAATCATGACCCAGAGTCAGATACACCCTGTGAAGTGTAAAACACCCCCACTGTCCTCAGGAATATTAACACACTGACAGAGAACACAGATTAATATTAACACACTCACTGACACACTGTGTATATCATGACCCACAGTCAGATACACCCTGTGAAGTGTAAAACACCCCCACTGTCCTCAGGAATATTAACACACTGACAGAGAACACAGATTAATATTAACACACTCACTGACACACTGTGTATATCATGACCCACAGTCAGATACACCCTGTGAAGTGTAAAACACCCCCACTGTCCTCAGGAATATTAACACACTGACAGAGAACACAGATTAATATTAACACACTCACTGACACACTGTGTATATCATGACCCACAGTCAGATACACCCTGTAAAGTGTAAAACACCCCCACTGTCCTCAGTAATATTAACACACTGACAGAGAACACAGATTAATATTAACACACTCACTGACACACTGTGTATATCATGACCCACAGTCAGATACACCCTGTGAAGTGCAAAACACCCCCACTGTCCTCAGGAATATTAACACACTGACAGAGAACACAGATTAATATTAACACACTCACTGACACACTGTGTACATCATGACCCACAGTCAGATACACCCTGTGAAGTGTAAAACACCCCCACTGTCCTCAGGAATATTAACACACTGACAGAGAACACAGATTACTATTAACACACTCACTCACACACTGTGTATATCATGACCCACAGTCAGATACACCCTGTGAAGTGTAAAACATTCCCACTGTCCTCAGTAATATTAACACACTGACAGAGAACACAGATTAATATTAACACACTCACTGACAGACTGTGTATATCATGACCCACAGTCAGATATACCCTGTGAAGTGTAAAACACCCCCACTGTCCTCAGGAATATTAACACACTGACAGAGAACACAGATTAATATTAACAAACTCACTGACACACTGTGTACATCATGACCCACAGTCAGATACACCCTGTGAAGTGTAAAACATCCCCCACTGTCCTCAGTAATATTAACACACTGACAGAGAACACAGATTAATATTAACACACTCACTGACACACTGTGTACATCATGACCCACAGTCAGATACACCCTGTGAAGTGTAAAACACCCCCACTGTCCTCAGTAATATTAACACACTGACAGAGAACACAGATTAATATTAACACACTCACTGACACACTGTGTATATCATGACTCACAGTCAGATACACCCGGTGAAGTGTAAAACACCCCCACTGTCCTCAGTAATATTATCACACTGACAGAGAACACAGATTAATATTAACAAACTCACTGACACACTGTGTATATCATGACTCACAGTCAGATACACCCTGTGAAGTGTAAAACACCCCCACCGTCCTCAGGAAGATTAAAACACTGACAGAGAACACAGATTAATATTAACACACTCACTGACACACTGTGTATATCATGACCAACAGTTAGATACACCCTGTGAAGTGTAAAACACCCCCACTGTCCTCAGGAATATTAACACACTGACAGAGAACACAGATTAATATTAACACACTCACTGACACACTGTGTACATCATGACCCACAGTCAGATGCACCCTGTGAAGTGTAAAACATCCCCACTGTCCTCAGTAATATTAACACACTGACAGAGAACACAGATTAATATTAACACACTCACTGACACACTGTGTATATCATGACCCACAGTCAGATACACCCTGTGAAGTGTAAAACACCCCCACTGTCCTCAGGAATATTAACACACTGACAGAGAACACAGATTAATATTAACACACTCACTGACACACTGTGTATATCATCACCCACAGTCAGATAAACCCTGTGAAGTGTAAAACACCCCCACTGTCCACAGGAATATTAACACACTGACAGAGAACACAGATTAATATTAACACACTCACTGACACAATGTGTACATCATGACCCACAGTCAGATACACCCTGTGAAGTGTAAAACACCCCCACTGTCCTCAGTAATATTAACACACTGACAGAGAACACAGATTAATATTAACACACTCACTGACACACCGTGTATATCATGACCCACAGTCAGATACACCCTGTGAAGTGTAAAACACCCGCACTGTCCTCAGGAATATTAACACACTGACAGAGAACACAGATAAATATTAACACACTCACTGACACACTGTGTATATCATGACCCACAGTCAGATACACCCTGTGAAGTGTAAAACACCCCCACTGTCCTCAGGAATATTAACACACTGACAGAGAACACAGATTAATATTAACACACTCACTGACACACTGTGTATATCATGACCCACAGTCAGATACACCCTGTGAAGTGTAAAACACCCCCACCGTCCTCAGGAAGATTAAAACACTGACAGAGAACACAGATTAATATTAACACACTCACTGACACACTGTGAACATCATGACCCACAGTCAGATAAACCCTGTGAAGTATAAAACACCCCCACTGTCCTCAGTAATATTAACACACTGACAGAGAACACAGATTAATATTAAGACACTCACTGACACACTGTGTATATCATGACCCACAGTCAGATACACCCTGTGAAGTGTAAAACACCCCCACTGTCCTCAGGAATATTAACACACTGACAGAGAACACAGATTAATATTAACACACTCACTGACACACTGTGTATATCATGACCCACAGTCAGATACACCCGGTGAAGTGTAAAACACCCCCACTGTCCTCGGTAATATTTACACACTGACAGAGAACACAGATTAATAATAACACACTCACTGACACACTGTGTACATCATGACCCACAGTCAGATACACCCTGTGAAGTGTAAAACACCCCCACTGTCCTCAGTAATATTAACACACTGACAGAGAACACAGATTAATATTAACACACTCACTGACACACTGTGTACATCATGACCCACAGTCAGATACACCCTGTGAAGTGTATAACACCCCCACTGTCCTCAGGAATATTAACACACTGACAGAGAACACAGATTAATGTTAACACACTCACTGACACACTGTGTATATCATGACCCACAGTCAGATACACCCTGTGAAGTGTAAAACACCCCCACTGTCCTCAGGAATATTAACACACTGACAGAGAACACAGATTAATATTAACACACTCACTGACACACTGTGTGTATCATGACCCACAGTCAGATACACCCTGTGAAGTGTAAAACATCCCCACTGTCCTCAGGAATATTAACACACTGACAGAGAACACAGATTAATGTTAACACACTCACTGACACACTGTGTATATCATGACCCACAGTCAGATACACCTTGTGAAGTGTAAAACACCCCCACTGTCCTCAGGAATATTAACACACTGACAGAGAACACAGATTAATATTAACACACTCACTGACACACTGTGTATATCATGACCCACAGTCAGACACACCCTGTGAAGTGTAAAACACCCCCATTGTCCTCAGGAATATTAACACACTGACAGAGAACACAGATTAATATTAACACACTCACTGACACACTGTGTATATCATGACCCACAGTCAGATACACCCTGTGAAGTGTAAAACACCCCCACTGTCCTCAGGAAGATTAAAACACTGACAGAGAACACAGATTAATATTAACACACTCACTGACACACTGTGAACATCATGACCCACAGTCAGATAAACCCTGTGAAGTGTAAAACACCCCCACTGTCCTCAGCAATATTAACACACTGACAGAGAACACAGATAAATATTAACACACTCACTGACACACTGTGTATATCATGACCCACAGTTAGATACACCCTGTGAAGTGTAAAACATCCCCACTGTCCTCAGGAATATTAACACACTGACAGAGAACACAGATTAATATTAACTCACTCACTGACACACTGTGTATATCATGACCTACAGTCAGATACCCCCTGTGAAGTGTAAAACACCCCCACTGTCCTCAGTAATATTAACACACTGACAGAGAACACAGATTAATATTAACACACTCACTGACACACTGTATACATCATGACCCACAGTCAGATACACCCTGTGAAGTGTAAAACACCCCCACTGTCCTCAGGAATATTAACACACTGACAGAGAACACAGATTAATATTAACACACTCACTGACACACTGTGTACATCATGAGCCACAGTCAGATGCACCCTGTGAAGTGTAAAACATCCCCACTGTCCTCAGTAATATTAACACACTGACAGAGAACACAGATTAATACTAACACACTCACTGACACACTGTGTATATCATGACCCACAGTCAGATACACCCTGTGAAGTGTAAAACACCCCCACTGTCCTCAGGAATATTAACACACTGACAGAGAACACAGATTAATATTAACACACTCACTGACACACTGTGTATATCATGACCCAGAGTCAGATACACCCTGTGAAGTGTAAAACACCCCCACTGTCCTCAGGAATATTAACACACTGACAGAGAACACAGATTAATATTAACACACTCACTGACACACTGTGTATATCATGACCCAGAGTCAGATACACCCTGTGAAGTGTAAACACCTCCAATGTCCTCAGTAATATTAACACACAGACAGAGAACACAGATTAATATTAACACACTCACTGACACACTGTGTATATCATGACCCAGAGTCAGATACACCCTGTGAAGTGTAAAACACCCCCACTGTCCTCAGTAATATTAACACACTGACAGAGAACACAGATTAATATTAACACACTCACTGACACACTGTGTACATCATCACCCACAGTCAGATAAACCCTGTGAAGTGTAAAACACCCCCACTGTCCTCAGGAATATTAACACACTGACAGAGAACACAGATTAATATTAACACACTCACTGACACACTGTGTATATCATCACCCACAGTCAGATAAACCCTGTGAAGTGTAAAACACCCCCACTGTCCTCAGGAATATTAACACACTGACAGAGAACACAGATTAATATTAACACACTCACTGACACACTGTGTATATCATGACTCACAGTCAGATACACCCTGTGAAGTGTAAAACACCCCCACTGTCCTTAGCAATATTAACACACTGACAGAGAACACAGATTAATATTAACACACTCACTGACACACTGTGTACATCATGATCCACTGTCAGATACACCCTGTGAAGTGTAAAACACCCCCACTGTCCTCAGTAATATTAACACACCGACAGAGAAAACAGATTAATATTAACACACTCACTGACACACTGTGTTAATCATGACCCAGAGTCAGATACACCCTGTGAAGTGTAAAACACCCCCACTGTCCTCAGGAATATTAACACACTGACAGAGAACACAGATTAATATTAACACACTCACTGACACACTGTGTATATCATGACCCACAGTCAGATACACCCTGTGAAGTGTAAAACACCCCCACTGTCCTCAGGAATATTAACACACTGACAGAGAACACAGATTAATATTAACACACTCACTGACACACTGTGTATATCATGACCCACAGTCAGATACACCCTGTGAAGTGTAAAACACCCCCACTGTCCTCAGGAATATTAACACACTGACAGAGAACACAGATTAATATTAACACACTCACTGACACACTGTGTATATCATGACCCACAGTCAGATACACCCTGTGAAGTGTAAAACACCCCCACTGTCCTCAGTAATATTAACACACTGACAGAGAACACAGATTAATATTAACACACTCACTGACACACTGTGTATATCATGACCCACAGTCAGATACACCCTGTGAAGTGCAAAACACCCCCACTGTCCTCAGGAATATTAACACACTGACAGAGAACACAGATTAATATTAACACACTCACTGACACACTGTGTACATCATGACCCACAGTCAGATACACCCTGTGAAGTGTAAAACACCCCCACTGTCCTCAGGAATATTAACACACTGACAGAGAACACAGATTACTATTAACACACTCACTCACACACTGTGTATATCATGACCCACAGTCAGATACACCCTGTGAAGTGTAAAACATTCCCACTGTCCTCAGTAATATTAACACACTGACAGAGAACACAGATTAATATTAACACACTCACTGACAGACTGTGTATATCATGACCCACAGTCAGATATACCCTGTGAAGTGTAAAACACCCCCACTGTCCTCAGGAATATTAACACACTGACAGAGAACACAGATTAATATTAACAAACTCACTGACACACTGTGTACATCATGACCCACAGTCAGATACACCCTGTGAAGTGTAAAACATCCCCCACTGTCCTCAGTAATATTAACACACTGACAGAGAACACAGATTAATATTAACACACTCACTGACACACTGTGTACATCATGACCCACAGTCAGATACACCCTGTGAAGTGTAAAACACCCCCACTGTCCTCAGTAATATTAACACACTGACAGAGAACACAGATTAATATTAACACACTCACTGACACACTGTGTATATCATGACCCACAGTCAGATACACCTTGTGAAGTGTAAAACACCCCCACTGTCGTCAGTAATATTATCACACTGACAGAGAACACAGATTAATATTAACACACTCACTGACACACTGTGTATATCATGACCCACAGTCAGATACACCCTGTGAAGTGTAAAACACCCCCACTGTCCTCAGGAATATTAACACACTGACAGAGAACACAGATTAATATTAACACACTCACTGACACACTGTGTATATCATGACCCACAGTCAGATACACCTTGTGAAGTGTAAAACACCCCCACTGTCCTCAGGAATATTAACACACTGACAGAGAACACAGATTAATATTAACAGACTCACTGACACACTGTGTATATCATGATCCACAGTCAGATAAAACCTGTGAAGTGTAAAACACCCCCACTGTCCACAGTAATATTAACACACTGACAGAGAACACAGATTAATATTAACACACTCACTGACACACTGTGTATATCATGACCCACAGTCAGATACACCCTGTGAAGTGTAAAACACCCCCACTGTCCTCAGTAATATTAACACACTGACAGAGAACACAGATTAATATTAACACACTCACTGACACACTGTGTATATCATGACCCACAGTCAGATACACCCTGTGAAGTGGAAAACACCCCCACTGTCCTCAGTAATATTAACACACTGACAGAGAACACAGATTAATATTAACACACTCACTGACACACTGTGTATATCATGACCCACAGTCAGATAAACCCTGTGAAGTGTAAAACACCCCCACTGTCCTCAGGAATATTAACACACTGACAGAGAACACAGATTAATATTAACACACTCACTGACACACTGTGTATATCATGACCCACAGTCAGATACACCCTGTGAAGTGTAAAACACCCCCACTGTCCTCAGGAATATTAACACACTGACAGAGAACACAGATTAATATTAACACACTCACTGACACACTGTGTATATCATGACCCACAGTCAGATACACCCTGTGAAGTGTAAAACACCCCCACTGTTCTCAGTAATATTAACACACTGACAGAGAACACAGATTAATATTAACACACTCACTGACACACTGTGTACATCATGACCCACAGCCAGATACACCCTGTGAAGTGTAAAACACCCCCACTGTCCTCAGTAATATTAACACACTGACAGAGAACACAGATTAATATTAACACACTCACTGACACACTGTGTATATCATGACTCACAGTCAGATACACCCGGTGAAGTGTAAAACACCCCCACTGTCCTCAGTAATATTAACACACTGACAGAGAACACAGATTAATATTAACACACTCACTGACACACTGTGTACATCATGACCCACAGTCAGATACACCCCGTGAAGTGTAAAACACCCCCACTGTCCTCAGTAATATTAACACACTGACAGAGAACACAGATTAATATTAACACACTCACTGACACACTGTGCATGTCATGACCCACAGTCAGATACACCCTGTGAAGTGTAAAACACCCCCACTGTCCTCAGGAATATTAACACACTGACAGAGAACACAGATTAATATTAACACACTCACTGACACACTGTGTATATCATGACCCACAGTCAGATAAACCCTGTGAAGTGTAAAACACCCCCACTGTCCTCAGTAATATTAACACACTGACAGAGAACACAGATTAATATTAACACACTCACTGACACACTGTGTATATCATGACCCACAGTCAGATACACCCTGTGAAGTGTAAAACACCCCCACTGTCCTCAGGAATATTAACACACTGACAGAGAACACAGATTAATATTAACACACTCACTGACACACTGTGTATATCATGACCCACAGTCAGATACACCCTGTGAAGTGTAAAACACCCCCACTGTCCTCAGGAATATTAACACACTGACAGAGAACACAGATTAATATTAACAGACTCACTGACACACTGTGTACATCATGACCCACAGTCAGATACACCCTGTGAAGTGTAAAACACCCCCACAGTCCTCAGTAATATTAACACACTGACAGAGAACACAGATTAATATTAACACACTCACTGACACACTGTGTACATCATGACCCACAGTCAGATACACCCTGTGAAGTGTAAAACACCCCCACTGTCCTCAGGAATATTAACACACTGACAGAGAACACAGATTAATATTAACACACTCACTGACACACTGTGTATATCATGACCCACAGTCAGATAAACCCTGTGAAGTGTAAAACACCCCCACTGTCCTCAGGAATATTAACACACTGACAGAGAACACAGATTAATATTAACACACTCACTGACACACTGTGTATATCATGACCCACAGTCAGATACACCCTGTGAAGTGTAAAACACCCCCACTGTCCTCAGGAATATTAACACACTGACAGAGAACACAGATTAATATTAACAGACTCACTGACACACTGTGTATATCATGACCCACAGTCAGATAAACCCTGTGAAGTGTAAAACACCCCCACTGTCCTCAGGAATATTAACACACTGACAGAGAACACAGATTAATATTAACACACTCACTGACACACTGTGTATATCATGACCCACAGTCAGATACACCCTGTGAAGTGTAAAACACCCCCACTGTCCTCAGGAATATTAACACACTGACAGAGAACACAGATTAATATTAACACACTCACTGACACACTGTGTATATCATGACCCACAGTCAGATACACCCTGTGAAGTGTAAAACACCCCCACTGTTCTCAGTAATATTAACACACTGACAGAGAACACAGATTAATATTAACACACTCACTGACACACTGTGTACATCATGACCCACAGCCAGATACACCCTGTGAAGTGTAAAACACCCCCACTGTCCTCAGTAATATTAACACACTGACAGAGAACACAGATTAATATTAACACACTCACTGACACACTGTGTATATCATGACTCACAGTCAGATACACCCGGTGAAGTGTAAAACACCCCCACTGTCCTCAGTAATATTAACACACTGACAGAGAACACAGATTAATATTAACACACTCACTGACACACTGTGTACATCATGACCCACAGTCAGATACACCCCGTGAAGTGTAAAACACCCCCACTGTCCTCAGTAATATTAACACACTGACAGAGAACACAGATTAATATTAACACACTCACTGACACACTGTGCATGTCATGACCCACAGTCAGATACACCCTGTGAAGTGTAAAACACCCCCACTGTCCTCAGGAATATTAACACACTGACAGAGAACACAGATTAATATTAACACACTCACTGACACACTGTGTATATCATGACCCACAGTCAGATAAACCCTGTGAAGTGTAAAACACCCCCACTGTCCTCAGTAATATTAACACACTGACAGAGAACACAGATTAATATTAACACACTCACTGACACACTGTGTATATCATGACCCACAGTCAGATACACCCTGTGAAGTGTAAAACACCCCCACTGTCCTCAGGAATATTAACACACTGACAGAGAACACAGATTAATATTAACACACTCACTGACACACTGTGTATATCATGACCCACAGTCAGATACACCCTGTGAAGTGTAAAACACCCCCACTGTCCTCAGGAATATTAACACACTGACAGAGAACACAGATTAATATTAACAGACTCACTGACACACTGTGTACATCATGACCCACAGTCAGATACACCCTGTGAAGTGTAAAACACCCCCACAGTCCTCAGTAATATTAACACACTGACAGAGAACACAGATTAATATTAACACACTCACTGACACACTGTGTACATCATGACCCACAGTCAGATACACCCTGTGAAGTGTAAAACACCCCCACTGTCCTCAGGAATATTAACACACTGACAGAGAACACAGATTAATATTAACACACTCACTGACACACTGTGTATATCATGACCCACAGTCAGATAAACCCTGTGAAGTGTAAAACACCCCCACTGTCCTCAGGAATATTAACACACTGACAGAGAACACAGATTAATATTAACACACTCACTGACACACTGTGTATATCATGACCCACAGTCAGATACACCCTGTGAAGTGTAAAACACCCCCACTGTCCTCAGGAATATTAACACACTGACAGAGAACACAGATTAATATTAACAGACTCACTGACACACTGTGTATATCATGACCCACAGTCAGATACACCCGGTGAAGTGTAAAACACCCCACTGTCCTCAGTAATATTAACACACTGACAGAGAACACAGATTAATATTAACACACTCACTGACACACTGTGTATATCATGACCCACAGTCAGATACACCCGGTGAAGTGTAAAACACCCCCACTGTCCTCAGTAATATTAACACACTGACAGAGAACACAGATTAATATTAACACACTCACTGACACACTGTGTACATCATGACCCACAGTCAGATACACCCCGTGAAGTGTAAAACACCCCCACTGTCCTCAGTAATATTAACACACTGACAGAGAACACAGATTAATATTAACACACTCACTGACACACTGTGTATGTCATGACCCACAGTCAGATACACCCTGTGAAGTGTAAAACACCCCCACTGTCCTCAGGAATATTAACACACTGACAGAGAACACAGATTAATATTAACACACTCACTGACACACTGTGTATATCATGACCCACAGTCAGATAAACCCTGTGAAGTGTAAAACACCCCCACTGTCCTCAGTAATATTAACACACTGACAGAGAACACAGATTAATATTAAAACACTCACTGACACACTGTGTATATCATGACCCACAGTCAGATACACCCTGTGAAGTGTAAAACACCCCCACTGTCCTCAGGAATATTAACACACTGACAGAGAACACAGATTAATATTAACACACTCACTGACACACTGTGTATATCATGACCCACAGTCAGATACACCCTGTGAAGTGTAAAACACCCCCACTGTCCTCAGGAATATTAACACACTGACAGAGAACACAGATTAATATTAACAGACTCACTGACACACTGTGTACATCATGACCCACAGTCAGATACACCCTGTGAAGTGTAAAACACCCCCACTGTCCTCAGTAATATTAACACACTGACAGAGAACACAGATTAATATTAACACACTCACTGACACACTGTGTACATCATGACCCACAGTCAGATACACCCTGTGAAGTGTAAAACACCCCCACTGTCCTCAGGAATATTAACACACTGACAGAGAACACAGATTAATATTAACACACTCACTGACACACTGTGTATATCATGACCCACAGTCAGATACACCCTGTGAAGTGTAAAACACCCCCACTGTCCTCAGGAATATTAACACACTGACAGAGAACACAGATTAATATTAACACACTCACTGACACACTGTGTATATCATGACCCACAGTCAGATACACCCTGTGAAGTGTAAAACACCCCCACAGTCCTCAGGAATATTAACACACTGACAGAGAACACAGATTAATATTAACACACTCACTGACACACTGTGTATATCATGACCCACAGTCAGATACACCCGGTGAAGTGTAAAACACCCCACTGTCCTCAGTAATATTAACACACTGACAGAGAACACAGATTAATATTAACACACTCACTGACACACTGTGTATATCATGACCCACAGTCAGATACACCCGGTGAAGTGTAAAACACCCCCACTGTCCTCAGTAATATTAACACACTGACAGAGAACACAGATTAATATTAACACACTCACTGACACACTGTGTACATCATGACCCACAGTCAGATACACCCTGTGAAAGTGTAAAACACCCCCACTGTCCTCAGTAATATTAACACACTGACAGAGAACAGAAATTAATATTAACACACTCACTGACACACTGTGTATATCATGACTCACAGTCAGATAAACCCTGTGAAGTGTAAAACACCCCCACTGTCCTCAGTAATATTAACACACTGACAGAGAACACAGATTAATATTAACACACTCACTGACACACTGTGTATATCATGACCCACTGTCAGATACACCCTGTGAAGTGTAAAACACTTCCACTGTACTCAGTAATATTAACACACTGACAGAGAATACAGATTAATATTAACACACTCACTGACACACTGTGTACATCATGATCCACAGTCAGGTACACCCTGTGAAGTGTAAAACACCCCCACTGTCCTCAGGATTATTAACACACTGACAGAGAACACAGATTAATATTAACACACTCACTGACACACTGAGTTAATCATGACCCAGAGTCAGATACACCCTGTGAAGTGTAAAACACCCCCACTGTCCTCAGGAATATTAACACACTGACAGAGAACACAGATTAATATTAACACACTCACTGACACACTGAGTTAATCATGACCCAGAGTCAGATAAACCCTGTGAAGTGTAAAACATTCCCACTGTCCTCAGGAATATTAACACACTGACAGAGAACACAGATTAATATTAACACACTCACTGACACACTGTGTTAATCATGACCCAGAGTCAGATACACCCTGTGAAGTGTAAAACATTCCCACTGTCCTCAGGAATATTAACACACTGACAGAGAACACAGATTAATATTAACACACTCACTGACACACTGTGTACATCATGACCCACAGTCAGATACACCCTGTGAAGTGTAAAACACCCCCACTGTCCTCAGTAATATTAACACACTGACAGAGAACACAGATTAATATTAACACACTCACTGACACACTGTGTACATCATGACCCACAGTCAGATACACCCTGTGAAGTGTAAAACACCCCCACTGTCCTCAGGAATATTAACACACTGACAGAGAACACAGATTAATATTAACACACTCACTGACACACTGTGTATATCATGACCCACAGTCAGATACACCCTGTGAAGTGTAAAACACCCCCACTGTCCTCAGGAATATTAACACACTGACAGAGAACACAGATTAATATTAACACACTCACTGACACACTGTGTATATCATGACCCACAGTCAGATACACCCTGTGAAGTGTAAAACACCCCCACAGTCCTCAGGAATATTAACACACTGACAGAGAACACAGATTAATATTAACACACTCACTGACACACTGTGTATATCATGACCCACAGTCAGATACACCCGGTGAAGTGTAAAACACCCCACTGTCCTCAGTAATATTAACACACTGACAGAGAACACAGATTAATATTAACACACTCACTGACACACTGTGTATATCATGACCCACAGTCAGATACACCCGGTGAAGTGTAAAACACCCCCACTGTCCTCAGTAATATTAACACACTGACAGAGAACACAGATTAATATTAACACACTCACTGACACACTGTGTATATCATGACCCACAGTCAGATACACCCTGTGAAGTGTAAAACACCCCCACTGTCCTCAGTAATATTAACACACTGACAGAGAACAGAAATTAATATTAACACACTCACTGACACACTGTGTATATCATGACTCACAGTCAGATAAACCCTGTGAAGTGTAAAACACCCCCACTGTCCTCAGTAATATTAACACACTGACAGAGAACACAGATTAATATTAACACACTCACTGACACACTGTGTATATCATGACCCACTGTCAGATACACCCTGTGAAGTGTAAAACACTTCCACTGTACTCAGTAATATTAACACACTGACAGAGAATACAGATTAATATTAACACACTCACTGACACACTGTGTACATCATGATCCACAGTCAGGTACACCCTGTGAAGTGTAAAACACCCCCACTGTCCTCAGGATTATTAACACACTGACAGAGAACACAGATTAATATTAACACACTCACTGACACACTGAGTTAATCATGACCCAGAGTCAGATACACCCTGTGAAGTGTAAAACACCCCCACTGTCCTCAGTAATATTAACACACTGACAGAGAACACAGATTAATATTAACACACTCACTGACACACTGTGTATATCATGACCCACAGTCAGATACACCCTGTGAAGTGTAAAACACCCCCACTGTCCTCAGGAATATTAACACACTGACAGAGAACACAGATTAATATTAACACACTCACTGACACACTGAGTTAATCATGACCCAGAGTCAGATAAACCCTGTGAAGTGTAAAACACCCCCACAGTCCTCAGGAATATTAACACACTGACAGAGAACACAGATTAATATTAACACACTCACTGACACACTGTGTTAATCATGACCCAGAGTCAGATACACCCTGTGAAGTGTAAAACATTCCCACTGTCCTCAGGAATATTAACACACTGACAGAGAACACAGATTAATATTAACACACTCACTGACACACTGTGTACATCATGACCCACAGTCAGATACACCCTGTGAAGTGTAAAACACCCCCACTGTCCTCAGTAACATTAACACACTGACAGAGAACACAGATTAATATTAACACACTCACTGACACACTGTGTACATCATGACCCACAGTCAGATACACCCTGTGAAGTGTAAAACACCCCCACTGTCCTCAGGAATATTAACACACTGACAGAGAACACAGATTAATATTAACACACTCACTGACACACTGTGTATATCATGACCCACAGTCAGATACACCCTGTGAAGTGTAAAACACCCCCACTGTCCTCAGGAATATTAACACACTGACAGAGAACACAGATTAATATTAACACACTCACTGACACACTGTGTATATCATGACCCACAGTCAGATACACCCTGTGAAGTGTAAAACACCCCCACAGTCCTCAGGAATATTAACACACTGACAGAGAACACAGATTAATATTAACACACTCACTGACACACTGTGTATATCATGACCCACAGTCAGATACACCCGGTGAAGTGTAAAACACCCCACTGTCCTCAGTACTATTAACACACTGACAGAGAACACAGATTAATATTAACACACTCACTGACACACTGTGTATATCATGACCCACAGTCAGATACACCCGGTGAAGTGTAAAACACCCCCACTGTCCTCAGTAATATTAACACACTGACAGAGAACACAGATTAATATTAACACACTCACTGACACACTGTGTACATCATGACCCACAGTCAGATACACCCTGTGAAAGTGTAAAACACCCCCACTGTCCTCAGTAATATTAACACACTGACAGAGAACAGAAATTAATATTAACACACTCACTGACACACTGTGTATATCATGACTCACAGTCAGATAAACCCTGTGAAGTGTAAAACACCCCCACTGTCCTCAGTAATATTAACACACTGACAGAGAACACAGATTAATATTAACACACTCACTGACACACTGTGTATATCATGACCCACTGTCAGATACACCCTGTGAAGTGTAAAACACTTCCACTGTACTCAGTAATATTAACACACTGACAGAGAATACAGATTAATATTAACACACTCACTGACACACTGTGTACATCATGATCCACAGTCAGGTACACCCTGTGAAGTGTAAAACACCCCCACTGTCCTCAGGATTATTAACACACTGACAGAGAACACAGATTAATATTAACACACTCACTGACACACTGAGTTAATCATGACCCAGAGTCAGATACACCCTGTGAAGTGTAAAACACCCCCACTGTCCTCAGTAATATTAACACACTGACAGAGAACACAGATTAATATTAACACACTCACTGACACACTGTGTATATCATGACCCACAGTCAGATACACCCTGTGAAGTGTAAAACACCCCCACTGTCCTCAGGAATATTAACACACTGACAGAGAACACAGATTAATATTAACACACTCACTGACACACTGAGTTAATCATGACCCAGAGTCAGATAAACCCTGTGAAGTGTAAAACATTCCCACTGTCCTCAGGAATATTAACACACTGACAGAGAACACAGATTAATATTAACACACTCACTGACACACTGTGTTAATCATGACCCAGAGTCAGATACACCCTGTGAAGTGTAAAACATTCCCACTGTCCTCAGGAATATTAACACACTGACAGAGAACACAGATTAATATTAACACACTCACTGACACACTGTGTATATCATGACCCACAGTCAGATACACCCTGTGAAGTGTAAAACACCCCCACTGTCCTCAGTAATATTAACACACTGACAGAGAACACAGATTAATATTAACACACTCACTGACACACTGTGTATATCATGACCCACAGTCAGATACACCTTGTGAAGTGTAAAACACCCCCACTGTCCTCAGGAATATTAACACACTGACAGAGAACACAGATTAATATTAACACACTCACTGTCACACTGTGTATATCATGACCCACAGTCAGATAAACCCTGTGAAGTGTAAAACACCCCCACTGTCCTCAGTAATATTAACACACTGACAGAGAACACAGATAAATATTAACACACTCACTGACACACTGTGTATATCATGAGCCACAGTCAGATACACACTGTGAAGTGTAAAACACCCCCACTGTCCTCAGTAATATTAACACACTGACAGAGAACACAGATTAATATTATCACACTCACTGACACACTGTGTTAATCATGACCCACAGTCAGATAAACCCTGTGAAGTGTAAAACACCCCCACTGTCCTCAGTAATATTAACGCACTGACAGAGAACACAGATTAATATTAACACACTCACTGACACACTGTGTACATCATGACCCACAGTCAGATACACCCTGTGAAGTGTAAAACACCCCCGCTGTCCTCAGTAATATTAATACACTGACAGAGAACACAGATTAATATTAACACACTCACTGACACACTGTGAACATCATGATCCACAGCCAGATACACCCTGTGAAGAGTAAAACACCCCCACTGTCCTTAGCAATATTAAGACACTGACAGAGAACACAGATTAATATTAACACACTCACTGACACACTGTGTACATCATGACTCACAGTCAGATACACCCGGTGAAGTGTAAAACACCCCCACTGTCCTCAGTAATATTAACACACTGACAGAGAACACAGATTAATATTAACACACTCACTGACACACTGTGTACATCATGACCCACAGTCAGATACACCCCGTGAAGTGTAAAACACCCCCACTGTCCTCAGGAATATTAACACACTGACAGAGAACACAGATTAATATTAACACACTCACTGACACACTGTGTATATCATGACCCACAGTCAGATACACCCTGTGAAGTGTAAAACACCCCCACTGTCCTCAGTAATATTAACACACTGACAGAGAACACAGATTAATATTAACACACTCACTGACACACTGTGTATATCATGACCCACAGTCAGATAAACCCTGTGAAGTGTAAAACACCCCCACTGTCGTCAGTAATATTAACACACTGACAGAGAACACAGATTAATATTAACACACTCACTGACACACTGTGTATATCATGACCCACAGCCAGATACACCCTGTGAAGTGTAAAACACCCCCACTGTCCTTAGCAATATTAACACACTGACAGAGAACACAGATTAATATTAACACACTCACTGACACACTGTGAACATCATGACCCACAGCCAGATACACCCTGTGAAGTGTAAAACACCCCCACTGTCCTTAGCAATATTAACACACTGACAGAGAACACAGATTAATATTAACACACTCACTGACACACTGTGTACATCATGACTCACAGTCAGATACACCCGCAGAAGTGTAAAACACCCCCACTGTCCTCAGTAATATTAACACACTGACAGAGAACACAGATTAATATTAACACACTCACTGACACACTGTGTACATCATGACCCACAGTCAGATACACCCCGTGAAGTGTAAAACACCCCCACTGTCCTCAGTAATATTAACACACTGACAGAGAACACAGATTAATATTAACACACTCACTGACACACTGTGTATATCATGACCCACAGTCAGATAAACCCTGTGAAGTGTAAAACACCCCCACTGTCCTCAGTAATATTAACACACTGACAGAGAACACAGATTAATCTTAACACACTCACTGACACACTGTGTATATCATGACCCACAGTCAGATAAACCCTGTGAACTGTAAAACACCCCCACTGTCCTCAGTAATATTAACACACTGACAGAGAACACAGATTAATATTAACACACTCACTGACACACTGTGTATATCATGACCCACAGCCAGATACACCCTGTGAAGTGTAAAACACCCCCACTGTCCTTAGCAATATTAACACACTGACAGAGAACACAGATTAATATTAACACACTCACTGACACACTGTGTATATCATGACCCACAGTCAGATACACCCTGTGAAGTGTAAAACACCCCCACTGTCCTCAGTAATATTAACACACTGACAGAGAACACAGATTAATATTAACACACTCACTGACACACTGTGTATATCATGACCCACAGTCAGATACACCCTGTGAAGTGTAAAACACCCCCACTGTCCTCAGGAATATTAACACACTGACAGAGAACACAGATTAATATTAACACACTCACTGACACACTGTGTATATCATGACCCACAGTCAGATACACCCTGTGAAGTGTAAAACATCCCCACTGTCCTCAGTAATATTAACACACTGACAGAGAACACAGATTAATATTAACACACTCACTGACACACTGTGTATATCATGACCCACAGTCAGATACACCCTGTGAAGTGTAAAACACCCCCACTGTCCTCAGGAATATTAACACACTGACAGAGAACACAGATTAATATTAACACTCTCACTGACACACTGTGTATATCATGACCCACAGTCAGATACACCCTGTGAAGTGTAAAACACCCCCACTGTCCTCAGGAATATTAACACACTGACAGAGAACACAGATTAATATTAACACACTCACTGACACACTGTGTATATCATGACCCACAGTCAGATACACCCTGTGAAGCGTAAAACACCCCCACTGTCCTCAGGAATATTAACACACTGACAGAGAACACAGATTAATATTAACACACTCACTGACACACTGTGTACATCATGACCCACAGTCAGATACACCCTGTGAAGTGTAAAACACCCCCCACTGTCCTCAGTAATATTAACACACTGACAGAGAACACAGATTAATATTAACACACTCACTGACACACTGTGTACATCATGACCCACAGTCAGATACACCCCGTGAAGTGTAAAACACCCCCACTGTCCTCAGTAATATTAACACACTGACAGAGAACACAGATTAATATTAACACACTCACTGACACACTGTGTATGTCATGACCCACAGTCAGATACACCCTGTGAAGTGTAAAACACCCCCACTGTCCTCAGGAATATTAACACACTGACAGAGAACACAGATTAATATTAACACACTCACTGACACACTGTGTATATCATGACCCACAGTCAGACACACCCGGTCAAGTGTAAAACACCTCCACTGTCCTCAGGAATATTAACACACTGACAGAGAACACAGATTAATAATAACACACTCACTGACACACTGTGTACATCATGACCCACAGTCAGATACACCCTGTGAAGTGTAAAACACCCCCACTTTCCTCAGGAATATTAACACACTGACAGAGAACACAGATTAATATTAACACACTCACTGACACACTGTGTATATCATGACCCACAGTCAGATACACCCTGTGAAGTGTAAAACACCCCCACTGTCCTCAGGAATATTAACACACTGACAGAGAACACAGATTAATATTAACACACTCACTGACACACTGTGTATATCATGACCCACAGTCAGATACACCCTGTGAAGTGTAAAACACCCCCACTGTCCTCAGTAATATTAACACACTGACAGAGAACACAGATTAATATTAACACACTCACTGACACACTGTGTACATCATGACCCACAGTCAGATACACCCTGTGAAGTGCAAAACACCCCCACTGTCCTCAGTAATATTAACACACTGACAGAGAACACAGATTAATATTAACACACTCACTGACACACTGTGTATATCATGTCCCACAGTCAGATACACCCTGTGAAGTGTAAAACAACCCCACTGTCCTCAGGAATATTAACACACTGACAGAGAACACAGATTAATATTAACACACTCACTGACACACTGTGTATATCATGACCCACAGTCAGATACACCCTGTGAAGTGTTAAACACCCCCACTGTCCTCAGGAATATTAACACACTGACAGAGAACACAGATTAATATGAACACACTCACTGACACACTCTGTATATCATGACCCACAGTCAGATACACCCGGTGAAGTGTAAAACACGCCCACTGTCCTCAGTAATATTAACACACTGACAGAGAACACAGATTAATAATAACACACTCACTGACACACTGTGTACATCATGACCCACAGTCAGATACACCCTGTGAAGTGTAAAACACCCCCACTGTCCTCAGTAATATTAACACACTGACAGAGGACACAGATTAATATTAACACACTCACTGACACACTGTGTACATCATGACCGACAGTCAGATAAACCCTGTGAAGTGTAAAACACCCCCACTGTCCGCAGGAATATTAACGCACTGACAGAGAACACAGATTAATATTAACACACTCACTGACACACTGTGTATATCATGACCCAGAGTCAGATACACCCTGTGAAGTGTAAAACACCCCCACTGTCCTCAGTAATATTAACACACTGATAGAGAACACAGATTAATATTAACACACTCACTGACACACTGTGTATATCATGACCCACAGTCCGATACACCCTGTGAAGTGTAAAACACCCCCACTGTCCTCAGGAATATTAACACACTGACAGAGAACACAGATTAATATTAACACACTCACTGACACACTGTGTATATCATGACTCACAGTCAGATACACCCTGTGAAGTGTAAAACAGCCCCACTGTCCTCAGGAATATTAACACACTGACAGAGAACACAGATTAATATTAACACACTCACTGACACACTGTGTATATCATGACCCACAGTCAGATACACCCTGTGAAGTGTAAAACACCCCCACTGTCCTCAGTAATATTAACACACTGACAGAGAACACAGATTAATATTAACACACTCACTGACACACTGTGTATATCATGACCCATAGTCAGATACACCCTGTGAAGTGTAAAACACCCCCACTGTCCTCAGTAATATTAACACACTGACAGAGAACACAGATTAATATTAACACACTCACTGACACACTGTGTACATCATGGCCCACAGTCAGATACACCCTGTGAAGTGTAAAACACCCCCACTGTCCTCAGTAATATTAACACACTGACAGAGAACACAGATTAATATTAACACACTCACTGACACACTGTGTACATCATGACCCACAGTCAGATAGACCCTGTGAAGTGTAAAACACCCCCACTGTCCTCTGCAATATTAACACACTGACAGAGAACACAGATTTATATTAACACACTCACTGACACACTGTGTATATCATGACCCACAGTCAGATACACCCTGTGAAGTGTAAAACACCCCACTGTCCTCAGCAATATTAACACACTGACAGAGAACACAGATTAATATTAACACACTCACTGAAACACTGTGTATATCATGACCCACAGTCAGATACACCCTGTGAAGCGTAAAACACCCCCACTGTCCTCAGGAATATTAACACACTGACAGAGAACACAGATTAATATTAACACACTCACTGACACACTGTGTACATCATGGCCCACAGTCAGATACACCCTGTGAAGTGTAAAACACCCCCACTGTCCTCAGTAATATTAACACACTGACAGAGAACACAGATTAATATTAACACACTCACTGACACACTGTGTATATCATGACCCATAGTCAGATACACCCTGTGAAGTGTAAAACACCCCCACTGTCCTCAGTAATATTAACACACTGACAGAGAACACAGATTAATATTAACACACTCACTGACACACTGTGTACATCATGGCCCACAGTCAGATACACCCTGTGAAGTGTAAAACACCCCCACTGTCCTCAGTAATATTAACACACTGACAGAGAACACAGATTAATATTAACACACTCACTGACACACTGTGTACATCATGACCCACAGTCAGATACACCCTGTGAAGTGTAAAACACCCCCACTGTCCTCTGCAATATTAACACACTGACAGAGAACACAGATTAATATTAACACACTCACTGACACACTGTGTATATCATGACCCACAGTCAGATGCACCCTGTGAAGTGTAAAACACCCCACTGTCCTCAGCAATATTAACACACTGACAGAGAACACAGATTAATATTAACACACTCACTGACACACTGTGTATATCATGACCCACAGTCAGATACACCCTGTGAAGCGTAAAACACCCCCACTGTCCTCAGGAATATTAACACACTGACAGAGAATACAGATTAATATTAACACACTCACTGACACACTGTGTACATCATGACCCACAGTCAGATACACCCTGTGAAGTGTAAAACACCCCCACTGTCCTCAGTAATATTAACACACTGACAGAGAACACAGATTAATATTAACACACTCACTGACACAATGTGTACATCATGACCCACAGTCAGATACACCCCGTGAAGTGTAAAACACCCCCACTGTCCTCAGTAATATTAACACACTGACAGAGAACACAGATTAATATTAACACACTCACTGACACACTGTGTATGTCATGACCCACAGTCAGATACACCCTGTGAAGTGTAAAACACCCCCACTGTCCTCAGGAATATTAACACACTGACAGAGAACACAGATTAATATTAACACACTCACTGACACACTGTGTATATCATGACCCACAGTCAGATACACCCGGTGAAGTGTAAAACACCCCCACAGTCCTCAGTAATATTAACACACTGACAGAGAACATAGATTAATAATAACACACTCACTGACACACTGTGTACATCATGACCCACAGTCAGATACACCCTGTGAAGTGTAAAACACCCCCACTGTCCTCAGGAATATTAACACACTGACAGAGAACACAGATTAATATTAACACACTCACTGACACACTGTGTATATCATGACCCACAGTCAGATACACCCTGTGAAGTGTAAAACACCCCCACTGTCCTCAGGAATATTAACACACTGACAGAGAACACAGATTAATATTAACACACTCACTGACACACTGTGTATATCATGACCCACAGTCAGATACACCCTGTGAAGTGTAAAACACCCCCACTGTCCTCAGTAATATTAACACACTGACAGAGAACACAGATTAATATTAACACACTCACTGACACACTGTGTACATCATGACCCACAGTCAGATACACCCTGTGAAGTGCAAAACACCCCCACTGTCCTCAGTAATATTAACACACTGACAGAGAACACAGATTAATATTAACACACTCACTGACACACTGTGTATATCATGACCCACAGTCAGATACACCCTGTGAAGTGTAAAACAACCCCACTGTCCTCAGGAATATTAACACACTGACAGAGAACACAGATTAATATTAACACACTCACTGACACACTGTGTATATCATGACCCACAGTCAGATACACCCTGTGAAGTGTTAAACACCCCCACTGTCCTCAGGAATATTAACACACTGACAGAGAACACAGATTAATATTAACACACTCACTGACACACTCTGTATATCATGACCCACAGTCAGATACACCCGGTGAAGTGTAAAACACGCCCACTGTCCTCAGTAATATTAACACACTGACAGAGAACACAGATTAATAATAACACACTCACTGACACACTGTGTACATCATGACCCACAGTCAGATACACCCTGTGAAGTGTAAAACACCCCCACTGTCCTCAGTAATATTAACACACTGACAGAGGACACAGATTAATATTAACACACTCACTGACACACTGTGTACATCATGACCCACAGTCAGATACACCCTGTGAAGTGTAAAACACCCCCACTCTCCTCAGTAATATTAACACACTGATAGAGAACACAGATTAATATTAACACACTCACTGACACACTGTGTATATCATGACCCACAGTCCGATACACCCTGTGAAGTGTAAAACACCCCCACTGTCCTCAGGAATATAAACACACTGACAGAGAACACAGATTAATATTAACACACTCACTGACACACTGTGTATATCATGACTCACAGTCAGATACACCCTGTGAAGTGTAAAACAGCCCCACTGTCCTCAGGAATATTAACACACTGACAGAGAACACAGATTAATATTAACACACTCACTGACACACTGTGTATATCATGACCCACAGTCAGATACACCCTGTGAAGTGTAAAACACCCCCACTGTCCTCAGTAATATTAACACACTGACAGAGAACACAGATTAATATTAACACACTCACTGACACACTGTGTATATCATGACCCACAGTCAGATACACCCTGTGAAGTGTAAAACACCCCACTGTCCTCAGCAATATTAACACACTGACAGAGAACACAGATTAATATTAACACACTCACTGACACACTGTGTACATCATGACCCACAGTCAGATACACCCGGTGAAGTGTAAAACACCCCCACTGTCCTCAGTAATATTAACACACTGACAGAGAACACAGATTAATAATAACACACTCACTGACACACTGTGTACATCATGACCCACAGTCAGATACACCCTGTGAAGTGTAAAACACCCCCACTGTCCTCAGTAATATTAACACACTGACAGAGGACACAGATTAATATTAACACACTCACTGACACACTGTGTATATCATGACCCACAGTCAGATACACCCTGTGAAGTGTAAAACATCCCCACTGTCCTCAGGAATATTAACACAAAGACAGAGAACACAGATTAATATTAACACACTCACTGACACACTGTGTATATCATGACCCACAGTCAGATACACCCTGTGAAGTGTAAAACACCCCCACTGTCCTCAGCAATATTAACACACTGACAGAGAACACAGATTAATATTAACACACTCACTGACACACTGTGTATATCATGACCCACAGTCAGATACACCCGGTGAAGTGTAAAACACCCCCACTGTCCTCAGTAATATTAACACACTGACAGAGAACACAGATTAATAATAACACACTCACTGACACACTGTGTACATCATGACCCACAGTCAGATACACCCTGTGAAGTGTAAAACACCCCCACTGTCCTCAGCAATATTAACACACTGACAGAGAACACAGATTAATATTAACACACTCACTGACACACTGTGTATATCATGACCCACAGTCAGATACACCCTGTGAAGTGTAAAACATCCCACTGTCCTCAGGAATATTAACACTTGACAGAGAACACAGATTAATATTAACACACTCACTGACACACTGTGTATATCATGACCCACAGTCAGATACACCCTGTGAAGTGTAAAACATTCCCACTGTCCTCAGTAATATTAACACACTGACAGAGAACACAGATTAATATTAACACACTCACTGACACACTGTGTATATCATGACCCACAGCCAGATACACCCTGTGAAGTGTAAAACACCCCCACTGTCCTCAGCAATATTAACACACTGACAGAGAACACAGATTAATATTAACACACTCACTGACACACTGTGTATATCATGACCCACAGTCAGATACACCCTGTGAAGTGTAAAACACCCCCACTGTCCTCAGTAATATTAACACACTGACAGAGAACACAGATTAATATTAACACACTCACTGACACACTGTGTATATCATGACCCACAGTCAGATACACCCTGTGAAGTGTAAAACATCCCCACTGTCCTCAGTAATATTAACACACTGACAGAGAACACAGATTAATATTAACACACTCACTGACACACTGTGTATATCATGACCCACAGTCAGATACACCCTGTGAAGTGTAAAACAACCCCACTGTCCTCAGGAATATTAACACACTGACAGAGAACACAGATTAATATTAACACACTCACTGACACACTGTGTATATCATGACCCACAGTCAGATACACCCTGTGAAGTGTAAAACATCCCCACTGTCCTCAGTAATATTAACACACTGACAGAGAACACAGATTAATATTAACACACTCACTGACACACTGTGTACATCATGACCCACAGTCAGATACACCCTGTGAAGTGTAAAACACCCCCACTGTCTTCAGTAATATTAACACACTGACAGAGAACACAGATTAATAATAACACAATCACTGACACACTGTGTACATCATGACCCACAGTCAGATACACCCTGTGAAGTGTAAAACACCCCCACTGTCCTCAGTAATATTAACACACTGACAGAGGACACAGATTAATATTAACAGACTCACTGACACACTGTGTACATCATGACGCACAGTCAGATAAACCCTGTGAAGCGTAAAACACCCCCACTGTCCTCAGGAATATTAACGCACTGACAGAGAACACAGATTAATATTAACACACTCACTGACACACTGTGTATATCATGACCCACAGTCAGATACACCCTGTGAAGTGTAAAACACCCAAACTGTCCTCAGTAATATTAACACACTGATAGAGAACACAGATTAATATTAACACACTCACTGACACACTGTGTACATCATGACCCACAGTCCGATACACCCTGTGAAGTGTAAAACACCCCACTGTCCTCAGCAATATTAACACACTGACAGAGAACACAGATTAATATTAACACACTCACTGACACACTGTGTACATCATGACCCACAGTCAGATACACCCGGTGAAGTGTAAAACACCCCCACTGTCCTCAGTAATATTAACACACTGACAGAGAACACAGATTAATAATAACACACTCACTGACACACTGTGTACATCATGACCCACAGTCAGATACACCCTGTGAAGTGTAAAACACCCCCACTGTCCTCAGTAATATTAACACACTGACAGAGGACACAGATTAATATTAACACACTCACTGACACACTGTGTATATCATGACCCACAGTCAGATACACCCTGTGAAATGTAAAACATCCCCACTGTCCTCAGGAATATTAACACACTGACAGAGAACACAGATTAATATTAACACACTCACTGACACACTGTGTATATCATGACCCACAGTCAGATACACCCTGTGAAGTGTAAAACACCCCCACTGTCCTCAGGAATATTAACACACTGACAGAGAACACAGATTAATATTAACACACTCACTGACACACTGTGTATATCATGACTCACAGTCAGATACACCCTGTGAAGTGTAAAACAGCCCCACTGTCCTCAGGAATATTAACACACTGACAGAGAACACAGATTAATATTAACACACTCACTGACACACTGTGTATATCATGACCCACAGTCAGATACACCCTGTGAAGTGTAAAACACCCCCACTGTCCTCAGTAATATTAACACACTGACAGAGAACACAGATTAATATTAACACACTCACTGACACACTGTGTATATCATGACCCACAGTCAGATACACCCTGTGAAGTGTAAAACACCCCCACTGTCCTCAGTAATATTAATACACTGACAGAGAACACAGATTAATATTAACACACTCACTGACACACTGTGTACATCATGGCCCACAGTCAGATACACCCTGTGAAGTGTAAAACACCCCCACTGTCCTCAGTAATATTAACACACTGACAGAGAACACAGATTAATATTAACACACTCACTGACACACTGTGTACATCATGACCCACAGTCAGATACACCCTGTGAAGTGTAAAACACCCCCACTGTCCTCAGTAATATTAACACACTGATAGAGAACACAGATTAATATTAACAGACTCACTGACACACTGTGTACATCATGACCCACAGTCCGATACACCCTGTGAAGTGTAAAACACCCCACTGTCCTCAGCAATATTAACACACTGACAGAGAACACAGATTAATATTAACACACTCACTGACACACTGTGTACATCATGACCCACAGTCAGATACACCCGGTGAAGTGTAAAACACCCCCACTGTCCTCAGTAATATTAACACACTGACAGAGAACACAGATTAATAATAACACACTCACTGACACACTGTGTACATCATGACCCACAGTCAGATACACCCTGTGAAGTGTAAAACACCCCCAATGTCCTCAGTAATATTAACACACTGACAGAGGACACAGATTAATATTAACACACTCACTGACACACTGTGTATATCATGACCCACAGTCAGATACACCCTGTGAAGTGTAAAACATCCCCACTGTCCTCAGGAATATTAACACACTGACAGAGAACACAGATTAATATTAACACACTCACTGACACACTGTGTATATCATGACCCACAGTCAGATACACCCTGTGAAGTGTAAAACACCCCCACTGTCCTCAGGAATATTAACACACTGACAGAGAACACAGATTAATATTAACACACTCACTGACACACTGTGTATATCATGACTCACAGTCAGATACACCCTGTGAAGTGTAAAACAGCCCCACTGTCCTCAGGAATATTAACACACTGACAGAGAACACAGATTAATATTAACACACTCACTGACACACTGTGTATATCATGACCCACAGTCAGATACACCCTGTGAAGTGTAAAACACCCCCACTGTCCTCAGTAATATTAACACACTGACAGAGAACACAGATTAATATTAACACACTCACTGACACACTGTGTATATCATGACCCACAGTCAGATACACCCTGTGAAGTGTAAAACACCCCCACTGTCCTCAGTAATATTAACACACTGACAGAGAACACAGATTAATATTAACACACTCACTGACACACTGTGTACATCATGGCCCACAGTCAGATACACCCTGTGAAGTGTAAAACACCCCCACTGTCCTCAGTAATATTAACACACTGACAGAGAACACAGATTAATATTAACACACTCACTGACACACTGTGTACATCATGACCCACAGTCAGATACACCCTGTGAAGTGTAAAACACCCCCACTGTCCTCTGCAATATTAACACACTGACAGAGAACACAGATTAATATTAACACACTCACTGACACACTGTGTATATCATGACCCACAGTCAGATACACCCTGTGAAGTGTAAAACACCCCACTGTCCTCAGCAATATTAACACACTGACAGAGAACACAGATTAATATTAACACACTCACTGACACACTGTGTACATCATGACCCACAGTCAGATACACCCGGTGAAGTGTAAAATACCCCCACTGTCCTCAGTAATATTAACACACTGACAGAGAACACAGATTAATAATAACACACTCACTGACACACTGTGTACATCATGACCCACAGTCAGATACACCCTGTGAAGTGTAAAACACCCCCACTGTCCTCAGTAATATTAACACACTGACAGAGGACACAGATTAATATTAACACAGTCACTGACACACTGTGTATATCATGACCCACAGTCAGATACACCCTGTGAAGTGTAAAACATCCCCACTGTCCTCAGGAATATTAACACACTGACAGAGAACACAGATTAATATTAACACACTCACTGACACACTGTGTATATCATGACCCACAGTCAGATACACCCTGTGAAGTGTAAAACACCCCCACAGTCCTCAGCAATATTAACACACTGACAGAGAACACAGATTAATATTAACACACTCACTGACACACTGTGTATATCATGACCCACAGTCAGATACACCCGGTAAAGTGTAAAACACCCCCACTGTCCTCAGTAATATTAACACACTGACAGAGAACACAGATTAATAATAACACACTCACTGACACACTGTGTACATCATGACCCACAGTCAGATACACCCTGTGAAGTGTAAAACACCCCCACTGTCCTCAGCAATATTAACACACTGACAGAGAACACAGATTAATATTAACACACTCACTGACACACTGTGTATATCATGACCCACAGTCAGATACACCCTGTGAAGTGTAAAACATCCCACTGTCCTCAGGAATATTAACACTTGACAGAGAACACAGATTAATAGTAACACACTCACTGACACACTGTGTATATCATGACCCACAGTCAGATACACCCTGTGAAGTGTAAAACATTCCCACTGTCCTCAGTAATATTAACACACTGACAGAGAACACAGATTAATATTAACACACTCACTGACACACTGTGTATATCATGACCCACAGCCAGATACACCCTGTGAAGTGTAAAACACCCCCACTGTCCTCAGTAATATTAACACACTGACAGAGAACACAGATTAATATTAACACACTCACTGACACACTGTGTATATCATGACCCACAGACAGATACACCCTGTGAAGTGTAAAACACCCCCACTGTCCTCAGTAATATTAACACACTGACAGAGAACACAGATTAATATTAACACACTCACTGACACACTGTGTATATCATGACCCACAGTCAGATACACCCTGTGAAGTGTAAAACATCCCCACTGTCCTCAGTAATATTAACACACTGACAGAGAACACAGATTAATATTAACACACTCACTGACACACTGTGTATATCATGACCCACAGTCAGATACACCCTGTGAAGTGTAAAACAACCCCACTGTCCTCAGGAATATTAACACACTGACAGAGAACACAGATTAATATTAACACACTCACTGACACACTGTGTATATCATGACCCACAGTCAGATACACCCTGTGAAGTGTAAAACATCCCCACTGTCCTCAGTAATATTAACACACTGACAGAGAACACAGATTAATATTAACACACTCACTGACACACTGTGTACATCATGACCCACAGTCAGATACACCCTGTGAAGTGTAAAACACCCCCACTGTCCTCAGTAATATTAACACACTGACAGAGAACACAGATTAATAATAACACAATCACTGACACACTGTGTACATCATGACCCACAGTCAGATACACCCTGTGAAGTGTAAAACACCCCCACTGTCCTCAGTAATATTAACACACTGACAGAGGACACAGATTAATATTAACACACTCACTGACACACTGTGTACATCATGACCCACAGTCTGATAAACCCTGTGAAGTGTAAAACACCCCCACTGTCCTCAGGAATATTAACGCACTGACAGAGAACACAGATTAATATTAACACACTCACTGACACACTGTGTATATCATGACCCAGAGTCAGATACACCCTGTGAAGTGTAAAACACCCCCACTGTCCTCAGTAATATTAACACACTGATAGAGAACACAGATTAATATTAACACACTCACTGACACACTGTGTACATCATGACCGACAGTCAGATACACCCGGTGAAGTGTAAAACACCCCCACTGTCCTCAGTAATATTAACACACTGACAGAGAACACAGATTAATAATAACACACTCACTGACACACTGTGTACATCATGACCCACAGTCAGATACACCCTGTGAAGTGTAAAACACCCCCACTGTCCTCAGTAATATTAACACACTGACAGAGGACACAGATTAATATTAACACACTCACTGACACACTGTGTATATCATGACCCACAGTCAGATACACCCTGTGAAGTGTAAAACATCCCCACTGTCCTCAGGAATATTAACACACTGACAGAGAACACAGATTAATATTAACACACTCACTGAAACACTGTGTATATCATGACCCACAGTCAGATACACCCTGTGAAGTGTAAAACACCCCCACTGTCCTCAGGAATATTAACACACTGACAGAGAACACAGATTAATATTAACACACTCACTGACACACTGTGTACATCATGACCCACAGTCAGATACACCCTGTGAAGTGTAAAACACCCCCACTGTCCTCAGTAATATTAACACACTGACAGAGAACACAGATTAATATTAACACACTCACTGACACATTGTGTATATCATGACCCACAGTCAGATACACCCTGTGAAGTGTAAAACACCCCCACTGTCCTCAGGAATATTAACACACTGACAGAGAACACAGATTAATATTAACACACTCACTGACACACTGTGTACATCATGACCCACAGTCAGATACACCCTGTGAAGTGTAAAACACCCCCACTGTCCTCAGTAATATTAACACACTGACAGAGAACACAGATTAATATTAACACACTCACTGACACACTGTGTATATCATGACCCACAGTCAGATACACCCTGTGAAGTGCAAAACATTCCCACTGTCCTCAGCAATATTAACACACTGACAGAGAACACAGATTAATATTAACACACTCACTGACACACTTTGTATATCATGACCCACAGTCAGATACACCCTGTGAAGTGTAAAACACCCCCACTGTCGTCAGCAATATTATCTCACTGACAGAGAACACAGATTAATATTAACACACTCACTGACACACTGTGTATATCATGACCCACAGTCAGATCCACCCTGTGAAGTGTAAAACACCCCCACTGTCCTCAGGAATATTAACACACTGACAGAGAACACAGATTAATATTAACACACTCACTGACACACTGTGTACATCATGACCCACAGTCAGATACACCCTGTGAAGTGTAAAACACCCCCACTGCCCTCAGTAATATTAACACACTGACAGAGAACACAGATTAATATTAACACACTCACTGACACACTGTGTATATCATGACCCACAGTCAGATACACCCTGTGAAGTGTAAAACACCCCCACTGTCCTCAGTAATATTAACACACTGACAGAGAACACAGATTAATATTAACACAATCACTGACACGCTGTGTATATCATGACCCACAGTCAGATACACCCTGTGAAGTGTAAATCACCCCCACTGTCCTCAGGAATATTAACACACTGACAGAGAACACAGATTAATATTAACACACTCACTGACACACTGTGTATATCATGACCCACAGTCAGATACACCTTGTGAAGTGTAGAACATCCCCACTGTCCTCAGTAATATTAACACACTGACTGAGAACACAGATTAATATTAACACACTCACTGACACACTGTGTACATCATGACCCACAGTCAGATACACCCTGTGAAGTGTAAAACACCCCCACTGTCCTCAGCAATATTAACACACTGACAGAGAACACAGATTAATATTAACACACTCACTGAGACACTGTGTATATCATGACCCACAGTCAGATACACCCTGTGAAGTGTAAAACACCCCCACTGTCCTCAGGAATATTAACACACTGTCAGAGAACACAGATTAATATTAACACACTCACTGACACACTGTGTATATCATGACCCACAGTCAGATACACCCTGTGAAGTGTAAAACACCCCCACTGTCCTCAGGAATATTAACACACTGACAGAGAACACAGATTAATATTAACACACTCACTGACACACTGTGTACATCATGACCCACAGTCAGATAAACCCTGTGAAGTGTAAAACACCCCCACTGTCCTCAGTAATATTAACACACTGACAGAGAACACAGATTAATATTAACACACTCACTGACACACTGTGTATATCATGACCCACAGTCAGATACACCCTGCGAAGTGTAAAACATCCCCACTGTCCTCAGGAATATTAACACACTGACAGAGAACACAGATTAATATTAACACACTCACTGACACACTGTGTATATCATGACCCACAGTCAGATACACCCTGTGAAGTGTAAAACACCCCCACTGTCCTCAGGAATATTAACACACTGACAGAGAACACAGATTAATATTAACACACTCACTGACACACTGTGTATATCATGACCCACAGTCAGATACACCCTGTGAAGTGTAAAACACCCCCACTGTCCTCAGGAATATTAACACACTGACAGAGAACACAGATTAATATTAACACACTCACTGACACACTGTGTACATCATGACCCACAGTCAGATAAACCCTGTGAAGTGTAAAACACCCCCACTGTCCTCAGGAATATTAACACACTGACAGAGAACACAGATTAATATTAACACACTCACTGACACACTGTGCATATCATGACCCACAGTCAGATACCCCCTGTGAAGTGTAAAACACCCCCACTGTCCTCAGGAATATTAACACACTGACAGAGAACACAGATTAATATTAACACACTCACTGACACACTGTGTATATCATGACCCACAGTCAGATACACCCTGTGAAGTGTAAAACACCCCCACTGTCCTCAGGAATATTAACACACTGACAGAGAACACAGATTAATATTAACACACTCACTGACACACTGTGTACATCATGACCCACCGTCAGATGCACCCTGTGAAGTGTAAAACATCCCCACTGTCCTCAGTAATATTAACACACTGACAGAGAACCCAGATTAATATTAACACACTCACTGACACACTGTGTATATCATCACCCACAGTCAGATAAACCCTGTGAAGTGTAAAACACCCCCACTGTCCTCAGGAATATTAACACACTGACAGAGAACACAGATTAATATTAACACACTCACTGACACACTGTGTATATCATGACCCACAGTCAGATACACCCTGTGAAGTGTAAAACACCCCCACTGTCCTCAGGAATATTAACACACTGACAGAGAACACAGATTAATATTAACACACTCACTGACACACTGTGTATATCATGACCCACAGTCAGATACCCCCTGTGAAGTGTAAAACACCCCCACTGTCCTCAGGAATATTAACACACTGACAGAGAACACAGATTAATATTAACACACTCACTGACACACTGTGTACATCATGACCCACAGTCAGATGCACCCTGTGAAGTGTAAAACATCCCCACTGTCCTCAGTAATATTAACACTCTGACAGAGAACACAGATTAATATTAACACACTCACTGACACACTGTGTATATCATGACCCACAGTCAGATACACCCTGTGAAGTGTAAAACACCCCCACTGTCCTCAGGAATATTAACACACTGACAGAGAACACAGATTAATATTAACACACTCACTGACACACTGTGTATATCATGACCCACAGTCAGATACACCCTGTGAAGTGTAAAACATCCCCACTGTCCTCAGTAATATTAACACACTGACAGAGAACACAGATTAATATTAACACACTCACTGACACACTGTGTATATCATGACCCACAGTCAGATAAACCATGTGAAGTGTAAAACACCCCCACTGTCCTCAGTAATATTAACACACTGACAGAGAACACAGATTAATATTAACACACTCACTGACACACTGTGTATATCATGACCCACAGTCAGATACACCCTGTGTAGTGTAAAACACCCCCACTGTCCTCAGTAATATTAACACACTGACAGAGAACACAGATTAATATTAACACACTCACTGACACACTGTGTATATCATGACCTACAGTCAGATGAACCCTGTGAAGTGTAAAACACCCCCACTGTCCTCAGGAATATTAACACACTGACAGAGAACACAGATTAATATTAACACACTCACTGACACACTGTGTATATCATGACCCACAGTCAGATACACCCTGTGAAGTGTAAAACACCCCCACTGTCCTCAGGAATATTAACACACTGACAGAGAACACAGATTAATATTAACACACTCACTGACACACTGTGTACATCATGACCCACAGTCAGATACACCCTGTGAAGTGTAAAACACCCCCACTGTCCTCAGTAATATTAACACATTGACAGAGAACACAGATTAATATTAACACACTCACTGACACACTGTGTACATCATGACCCACAGTCAGATACACCCTGTGAAGTGTAAAACACCCCCACTGTCCTCAGTAATATTAACACACTGACAGAGATCACAGATTAATATTAACACACTCACTGACACACTGTGTACATCATGACCCACAGTCAGATATACCCTGTGAAGTGTAAAACATCCCACTGTCCTCAGGAATATTAACACACTGACAGAGAACACAGATTAATATTAACACACTCACTGACACACTGTGTACATCATGACCCACAGTCAGATACACCCTGTGAAGTGTAAAACATCCCACTGTACTCAGGAATATTAACACACTGACAGAGAACACAGATTAATATTAACACTCTCACTGACACACTGTGTATATCATGACCCACAGCCAGATACACCCTGTAAAGTGTAAAACACCCCCACTGTCCTCAGTAATATTAACATACTGACAGAGAACACAGATTAATATTAACACACTCACTGACACACTGTGTACATCATGACCCACAGTCAGATACACCCTGTGAAGTGTAAAACATCCCACTGTCCTCAGGAATATTAACACACTGACAGAGAACACAGATTAATATTAACACACTCACTGACACACTGTGTACATCATGACCCACAGTCAGATACACCCTGTGAAGTGTAAAACATCCCACTGTCCTCAGGAATATTAACACACTGACAGAGAACACAGATTAATATTAACACTCTCACTGACACACTGTGTATATCATGACCCACAGCCAGATACACCCTGTAAAGTGTAAAACACCCCCACTGTCCTCAGTAATATTAACACACTGACAGAGAACACAGATTAATATTAACACACTCACTGACACACTGTGTATATCATGACCCACAGCCAGATACACCCTGTAAAGTGTAAAACACCCCCACTGTCCTCAGTAATATTAACACACTGACAGAGAACACAGATTAATATTAACACACTCACTGACACACTGTGTATATCATGACTCACAGTCAGATAAACCCTGTGAAGTGTAAAACACCCCCACTGTCCTCATAATATTAACACACTGACAGAGAACACAGATTAATATTAACACACTCACTGACACACTGTGTATATCATGACCCACAGTCAGATACACCCTGTGAAGTGTAAAACATCCCCACTGTCCTCAGGAATATTAACACACTGACAGAGAACACAGATTAATATTAACACACTCACTGACACACTGTGTACATCATGACCCACAGTCAGATAAACCCTGTGAAGTGTAAAACACCCCCACTGTCCTCAGGAATATTAACACACTGACAGAGAACACAGGTTAATATTAACACACTCACTGACACACTGTGTATATCATGACCCACAGTCAGATAAACCCTGTGAAGTGTAAAACACCCCCACTGTCCTCAGGAATATTAACACACTGACAGAGAACGCAGATTAATATTAACACACTCACTGACACACTGTGTATATCATGACCCACAGTCAGATACACCCTGTGAAGTGTAAAACATCCCCACTGTCCTCAGGAATATTAACACACTGACAGAGAACACAGATTAATATTAACACACTCACTGACACACAATGTATATCATGACCCACAGTCAGATACACCCTGTGAAGTGTAAAACACCCCCACTGTCCTCAGTAATATTAACACAATGACAGAGAACACAGATTAATATTAACACACTCACTGACACACTGTGTATATCATGACCCACAGTCAGATACACCCTGTGAAGTGTAAAACACACCCACTGTCCTCAGGAATATTAACACACTGACAGAGAACACAGATTAATATTAACACACTCACTGACACACTGTGTATATCATGACCCACAGTCAGATACACCCTGTGAAGTGTAAAACACCCCCACTGTCCTCAGTAATAATAACACACTGACAGAGAACACAGATTAATATTAACATTCTCACTGACACACAGTGTATATCATGACCCACAGTCAGATACACCCTGTGAAGTGTAAAACACCCCCACTGTCCTCAGTAATATTAACACACTGACAGAGAACACAGATTAATATTAACACACTCACTGACACACTGTGTATATCATGACCCACAGTCAGATACACCCTGTGAAGTGTAAAACACCCCCACTGTCCTCAGTAATATTAACACACTGACAGAGAACACAGATTAATATTAACACACTCACTGACACACTGTGTATATCATGACCCATAGTCAGATACACCCTGTGAAGTGTAAAACACCCCCACTGTCGTCAGCAATATTATCTCACTGACAGAGAACACAGATTAATATTAACACACTCACTGACACACTGTGTATATCATGACCCACAGTCAGATACACCCTGTGAAGTGTAAAACACCCCCACTGTCCTCATTAATAATAACACACTGACAGAGAACACAGATTAATATTAACACTCTCACTGACACACAGTGTATATCATGACCAACAGTCAGATACACCCTGTGAAGCGTAAAACACCCCCACTGTCCTCAGTAATATTAACACACTGACAGAGAACACAGATTAATATTAACACACTCACTGACACACTGTGTATATCATGACCCACAGTCAGATACACCCTGTGAAGTGTAAAACACCCCCACTGTCCTCAGTAATATTAACACACTGACAGAGAACACAGATTAATATTAACACACTCACTGACACACTGTGTATATCATGACCCACAGTCAGATACACCCTGTGAAGTGTAAAAAACCCCCACTGTCCTCAGCAATATTAACAAACTGACAGAGAACACAGATTAATATTAACACACTCACTGACACACTGTGTATATCATGACCCACAGTCAGATACACCCGGTGAAGTGTAAAACACCCCCACTGTCCTCAGTAATATTAACACACTGACAGAGAACACAGATTAATATTAACACACTCACTGACACACTATGTACATCATGACCCAGAGTCAGATAAACCCTGTGAAGTGTAAAACACCCCCACTGACCTCAGGAATATTAACACACTGACAGAGAACACAGATTAATATTAACACACTCACTGACACACTGTGTATATCATGACCCACAGTCAGATAAACCCTGTGAAGTGTAAAACACTCCCACTGTCCTCAGGAATATTAACACACTGACAGAGAACACAGATTAATATTAACACACTCACTGACACACAATGTATATCATGACCCACAGTCAGATACACCCTGTGAAGTGTAAAACACCCCCACTGTCCTCAGTAATATTAACACAATGACAGAGAACACAGATTAATATTAACACACTCACTGACACACTGTGTATATCATGACCCACAGTCAGATACACCCTGTGAAGTGTAAAACACACCCACTGTCCTCAGGAATATTAACACACTGACAGAGAACACAGATTAATATTAACACACTCACTGACACACTGTGTATATCATGACCCACAGTCAGATACACCCTGTGAAGTGTAAAACACCCCCACTGTCCTCAGTAATAATAACACACTGACAGAGAACACAGATTAATATTAACACTCTCACTGACACACTGTGTATATCATGACCCACAGTCAGATACACCCTGTGAAGTTTAAAACACCCCCACTGTCCTCAGTAATATTAACACACTGACAGAGAACACAGATTAATATTAACACACTCACTGACACACTGTGTATATCATGACCCACAGTCAGATACACCCTGTGAAGTGTAAAACACCCCCACTGTCCTCAGTAATATTAACACACTGACAGAGAACACAGATTAATATTAACACACTCACTGACACACTGTGTATATCATGACCCACAGTCAGATACACCCTGTGAAGTGTAAAAAACCCCCACTGTCCTCAGCAATATTAACACACTGACAGAGAACACAGATTAATATTAACACACTCACTGACACACTGTGTATATCATGACCCACAGTCAGATACACCCGGTGAAGTGTAAAACACCCCCACTGTCCTCAGTAATATTAACACACTGACAGAGAACACAGATTAATATTAACACACTCACTGACACACTATGTACATCATGACCCAGAGTCAGATAAACCCTGTGAAGTGTAAAACACCCCCACTGACCTCAGGAATATTAACACACTGACAGAGAACACAGATTAATATTAACACACTCACTGACACACTGTGTATATCATGACCCACAGTCAGATAAACCCTGTGAAGTGTAAAACACTCCCACTGTCCTCAGGAATATTAACACACTGACAGAGAACACAGATTAATATTAACACACTCACTGACACACAATGTATATCATGACCCACAGTCAGATACACCCTGTGAAGTGTAAAACACCCCCACTGTCCTCAGTAATATTAACACAATGACAGAGAACAAAGATTAATATTAACACACTCACTGACACACTGTGTATATCATGACCCACAGTCAGATACACCCTGTGAAGTGTAAAACACACCCACTGTCCTCAGGAATATTAACACACTGACAGAGAACACAGATTAATATTAACACACTCACTGACACACTGTGTATATCATGACCCACAGTCAGATACACCCTGTGAAGTGTAAAACACCCCCACTGTCCTCAGTAATAATAACACACTGACAGAGAACACAGATTAATATTAACATTCTCACTGACACACAGTGTATATCATGACCCACAGTCAGATACACCCTGTGAAGTGTAAAACACCCCCACTGTCCTCAGTAATATTAACACACTGACAGAGAACACAGATTAATATTAACACACTCACTGACACACTGTGTATATCATGACCCACAGTCAGATACACCCTGTGAAGTGTAAAACACCCCCACTGTCGTCAGCAATATTATCTCACTGACAGAGAACACAGATTAATATTAACACACTCACTGACACACTGTGTATATCATGACCCACAGTCAGATACACCCGGTGAAGTGTAAAACACCCCCACTGTCCTCAGTAATATTAACACACTGACAGAGAACACAGATTAATATTAACACACTCAATGACACACTGTGTATATCATGACTCACAGTCAGATAAACCCTGTGAAGTGTAAAACACCCCCACTGTCCTCATAATATTAACACACTGACAGAGAACACAGATTAATATTAACACACTCACTGACACACTGTGTATATCATGACCCACAGTTAGATACCCCCTGTGAAGTGTAAAACATCCCCCACTGTCCTCAGCAATATTAACACACTGACAGAGAACACAGATTAATATTAACACACTCACTGACGCACTGTGTATATCATGACTCACAGTCAGATACACCCTGTGAAGTGTCAAACACCCCCACTGTCCTCTGTAATATTAACACACTGACAGAGAACACAGATTAATATTAACACACTCACTGACACACTGTGTATATCATGACCCACAGTCAGATACACCCTGTGAAGTGTAAAAAACCCCCACTGTCCTCAGCAATATTAACACACTGACAGAGAACACAGATTAATATTAACACACTCACTGACACACTGTGTATATCATGACCCACAGTCAGATACACCCGGTGAAGTGTAAAACACCCCCACTGTCCTCAGTAATATTAACACACTGACAGAGAACACAGATTAATATTAACACACTCACTGACACACTATGTACATCATGACCCAGAGTCAGATAAACCCTGTGAAGTGTAAAACACCCCCACTGACCTCAGGAATATTAACACACTGACAGAGAACACAGATTAATATTAACACACTCACTGACACACTGTGTATATCATGACCCACAGTCAGATAAACCCTGTGAAGTGTAAAACACTCCCACTGTCCTCAGGAATATTAACACACTGACAGAGAACACAGATTAATATTAACACACTCACTGACACACAATGTATATCATGACCCACAGTCAGATACACCCTGTGAAGTGTAAAACACCCCCACTGTCCTCAGTAATATTAACACAATGACAGAGAACACAGATTAATATTAACACACTCACTGACACACTGTGTATATCATGACCCACAGTCAGATACACCCTGTGAAGTGTAAAACACACCCACTGTCCTCAGGAATATTAACACACTGACAGAGAACACAGATTAATATTAACACACTCACTGACACACTGTGTATATCATGACCCACAGTCAGATACACCCTGTGAAGTGTAAAACACCCCCACTGTCCTCAGTAATAATAACACACTGACAGAGAACACAGATTAATATTAACATTCTCACTGACACACAGTGTATATCATGACCCACAGTCAGATACACCCTGTGAAGTGTAAAACACCCCCACTGTCCTCAGTAATATTAACACACTGACAGAGAACACAGATTAATATTAACACACTCACTGACACACTGTGTATATCATGACCCACAGTCAGATACACCCTGTGAAGTGTAAAACACCCCCACTGTCGTCAGCAATATTATCTCACTGACAGAGAACACAGATTAATATTAACACACTCACTGACACACTGTGTATATCATGACCCACAGTCAGATACACCCGGTGAAGTGTAAAACACCCCCACTGTCCTCAGTAATATTAACACACTGACAGAGAACACAGATTAATATTAACACACTCACTGACACACTGTGTATATCATGACTCACAGTCAGATAAACCCTGTGAAGTGTAAAACAACCCCACTGTCCTCATAATATTAACACACTGACAGAGAACACAGATTAATATTAACACACTCACTGACACACTGTGTATATCATGACCCACAGTTAGATACACCCTGTGAAGTGTAAAACATCCCCCACTGTCCTCAGCAATATTAACACACTGACAGAGAACACAGATTAATATTAACACACTCACTGACGCACTGTGTATATCATGACTCACAGTCAGATACACCCTGTGAAGTGTCAAACACCCCCACTGTCCTCAGTAATATTAACACACTGACAGAGAACACAGATTAATATTAACACACTCACTGACACACTGTGTATATCATGACCCACAGTCAGATAAACCCTGTGAAGTGTAAAACACCCCCACTGTCCTCAGGAATATTAACACACTGACAGAGAACACAGATTAATATTAACACACTCACTGACACACTGTGTATATCATGACCCACAGTCAGATACACCCTGTGAAGTGTAAAACATACCCACTGTCCTCAGGAATATTAACACACTGACAGAGAACACAGATTCATATTAACACACTCACTGACACACTGTGTATATCATGACCCACAGTCAGATAAACCCTGTGAAGTGTAAAACACCCCCACTGTCCTCAGTAATATTAACACAATGACAGAGAACACAGACTAATATTAACACACTCACTGACACACTGTGTATATCATGATCCACAGTCAGATAAACCCTGTGAAGTGTAAAACACCCCCACTGTCCTCAGGAATATTAACACACTGACAGAGAACACAGATTAATATTAACACACTCACTGACACACTATGTACATCATGACCCACAGTCAGATCCACCCTGTGAAGTGTAAAACACCCCCACTGTCCTCAGGAATATTAACACACTGACAGAGAACACAGATTAATATTAACACACTCACTGACACACTGTGTACATCATGACCCACAGTCAGATAAACCCTGTGAAGTGTAAAACACCCCCACTGTCCTCAGGAATATTAACACACTGACAGAGAACACAGATTAATATTAACACACTCACTGACACACTGTGTATATCATGACCCACAGTCAGATAAACCCTGTGAAGTGTAAAACACCCCCACTGTCCTCAGGAATATTAACACACTGACAGAGAACACAGATTAATATTAACACACTCACTGACACACTGTGTATATCATGACCCACAGTCAGATAAACCCTGTGAAGTGTAAAACACCCCCACTGTCCTCAGGAATATTAACACACTGACAGAGAACACAGATTAATATTAACACACTCACTGACACACTGTGTATATCATGACCCACAGTCAGATACACCCTGTGAAGTGTAAAACATCCCCACTGTCCTCAGGAATATTAACACACTGACAGAGAACACAGATTAATATTAACACACTCACTGACACACAATGTATATCATGACCCACAGTCAGATACACCCTGTGAAGTGTAAAACACCCCCACTGTCCTCAGTAATATTAACACACTGACAGAGAACACAGATTAATATTAACACACTCACTGACACACTGTGTATATCATGACCCACAGTCAGATACACCCTGTGAAGTGTAAAACACACCCACTGTCCTCAGGAATATTAACACACTGACAGAGAACACAGATTAATATTAACACACTCACTGACACACTGTGTATATCATGACCCACAGTCAGATACACCCTGTGAAGTGTAAAACACCCCCACTGTCCTCAGTAATAATAACACACTGACAGAGAACACAGATTAATATTAACACTCTCACTGACACACAGTGTATATCATGACCCACAGTCAGATACACCCTGTGAAGTGTAAAACACCCCCACTGTCCTCAGTAATATTAACACACTGACAGAGAACACAGATTAATATTAACACACTCACTGACACACTGTGTATATCATGACCCACAGTCAGATACACCCTGTGAAGTGTAAAACACCCCCACTGTCCTCAGTAATATTAACACACTGACAGAGAACACAGATTAATATTAACACACTCACTGACACACTGTGTATATCATGACCCACAGTCAGATACACCCTGTGAAGTGTAAAAAACCCCCACTGTCCTCAGCAATATTAACACACTGACAGAGAACACAGATTAATATTAACACACTCACTGACACACTGTGTATATCATGACCCACAGTCAGATACACCCGGTGAAGTGTAAAACACCCCCACTGTCCTCAGTAATATTAACACACTGACAGAGAACACAGATTAATATTAACACACTCACTGACACACTATGTACATCATGACCCAGAGTCAGATAAACCCTGTGAAGTGTAAAACACCCCCACTGACCTCAGGAATATTAACACACTGACAGAGAACACAGATTAATATTAACACACTCACTGACACACTGTGTATATCATGACCCACAGTCAGATAAACCCTGTGAAGTGTAAAACACTCCCACTGTCCTCAGGAATATTAACACACTGACAGAGAACACAGATTAATATTAACACACTCACTGACACACTGTGTACATCATGACCCACAGTCAGATACACCCGGTGAAGTGTAAAACACCCCCACTGTCCTCAGTAATATTAACACACTGACAGAGAACACAGATTAATATTAACACACTCACTGACACACTGTGTACATCATGACTCACAGTCAGATACACCCGGTGAAGTGTAAAACACCCCCACTGTCCTCAGTAATATTAACACACTGACAGAGAACACAGATTAATATTAACACACTCACTGACACACTGTGTATGTCATGACCCACAGTCAGATACACCCTGTGAAGTGTAAAACACCCCCACTGTCCTCAGGAATATTAACACACTGACAGAGAACACAGATTAATATTAACACACTCACTGACAAACTGTGTATATCATGACCCACAGTCAGATACACCCGGTGAAGTGCAAAACACCCCCACTGTCCTCAGGAATATTAACACACTGACAGAGAACACAGATTAATATTAACACACTCACTGACACACTGTGTATATCATGACCCACAGTCAGATACACCCTGTGAAGTGTAAAACACCCCCACTGTCCTCAGGAATATTAACACACTGATAGAGAACACAGATTAATATTAACACACTCACTGACACACTATGTACATCATGACCCAGAGTCAGATACACCCTGTGAAGTGTAAAACACCCCCACTGTCCTCAGGAATATTAACACACTGACCGAGAACACAGATTAATATTAACACACTCACTGACACACTGTGTATATCATGACCCACAGTCAGATAAACCCTGTGAAGTGTAAAACACCCCCACTGTCCTCAGTAATATTAACACACTGACAGAGTACACAGATTAATATTAAAACACTCTGTGACACACTGTGTATATCATGACCCACAGTCAGATACACCCTGTGAAGTGTAAAACACCCCCACTGTCCTCAGCAATATTAACACACTGACAGAGAACACAGATTAATATTAACACACTCACTGACACACTGTGTACATCATGACCCACAGTCAGATACACCCTGTGAAGTGTAAAACACCCCCACTGTCCTCAGGAATATTAACACACTGACAGAGTCCACAGATTAATATTAACACACTCACTGACACACTGTGTATATCATGACCCACAGTCAGATACACCCTGTGAAGGGTAAAACACCCCCACTGTCCTGAGGAATATTAACACACTGACAGAGAACACAGATTAATAATAACACACTCACTGACACACTGTGTATATCATGACCTACAGTCAGATAAACCCTGTGAAGTGTAAAACACCCCCACTGTCCTCAGCAATATTAACACACTGACAGAGAACACAGATTAATATTAACACACTCACTGACACACTGTGTATATCATGACCCACAGTCAGATAAACCCTGTGAAGTGTAAAACATCCCCACTGTCCTCAGGAATATTAACACACTGACAGAGAACACAGATTAATATTAACACACTCACTGACACACTGTGTATATCATGACCCACTGTCAGATACACCCGGTGAAGTGTAAAACATCCCCACTGTCCTCAGGAATATTAACACACTGACAGAGAACACAGATTAATATTAACACTCTCACTGACACACTGTGTATATCATGACCCACAGTCAGATACACCCTGTGAAGTGTAAAACACCCCCACTGTCCTCAGGAATATTAACACACTGACAGAGAACACAGATTAATATTAACACACTCACTGACACACTGTGTACATCATGACCCACAGTCAGATAAACCCTGTGAAGCGTAAAACATCCCCACTGTCCTCAGGAATAATAACACACTGACAGAGTACACAGATTAATATTAACACACTCACTGACACACTGTGTATATCATGACCCACAGTCAGATACACCCTGTGAGGTGTAAAACACCCCCACTGTCCTCAGGAATATTAACACACTGACAGAGAACACAGATTAATATTAACACACTCACTGACACACTGTGTATATCATGACCCACAGTTAGATACACCCTGTGAAGTGTAAAACACCCCCACTGTCCTCAGGAATATTAACACACTGACAGAGAACACAGATTAATATTAACACACTCACTGACACACTGTGTACATCATGACCCACAGTCAGATACACCCTGTGAAGTGTAAAACACCCCCACTGTCGTCAGTAATATTAACACACTGACAGAGAACACAGATTAATATTAACACACTCACTGACACACTGTGTATATCATGACCCACAGTCAGATACACCCTGTGAAGTGTAAAACATCCCCACTGTCCTCAGGAATATTAACACACTGACAGAGAACACAGATTTAATATTAACACACTCACTGACACACTGTGTATATCATGACCCACAGTCAGATACACCCTGTGAAGTGTAAAACACCCCCACTGTCCTCAGGAATATTAACACACTGACAGAGAACACAGATTAATATTAACACACTCACTGACACACTGTGTATATCATGACCCACAGTCAGATACACCCTGTGAAGTGTAAAACACCCCCTCTGTCCTCAGGAACATTAACACACTGACAGAGAACACAGATTAATATTAACACACTCACTGACACACTGTGTATATCATGACCCACAGTCAGATACACCCGGTGAAGTGTAAAACACCCCCACTGCCCTCAGCAATATTAACACACTGACAGAGAACACAGATTAATATTAACACACTCACTAACACACTGTGTATATCATGACCCACAGTCAGATACACCCTGTAAAGTGTAAAACACCCCCACTGTCCTCAGGAATATTAACACACTGACAGAGAACACAGATTAATATTAACACACTCACTGACACACTGTGTATATCATGACCCACAGTCAGATACACCCGGTGAAGTGTAAAACACCCCCACTGCCCTCAGCAATATTAACACACTGACAGAGAACACAGATTAATATTAACACACTCACTGACACACTGTGTACATCATGACCCACAGTCAGATAAACCCTGTGAAGCGTAAAACATCCCCACTGTCCTCAGGAATAATAACACACTGACAGAGTACACAGATTAATATTAACACACTCACTGACACACTGTGTATATCATGACCCACAGTCAGATACACCCTGTGAGGTGTAAAACACCCCCACTGTCCTCAGGAATATTAACACACTGACAGAGAACACAGATTAATATTAACACACTCACTGACACACTGTGTATATCATGACCCACAGTTAGATACACCCTGTGAAGTGTAAAACACCCCCACTGTCCTCAGGAATATTAACACACTGACAGAGAACACAGATTAATATTAACACACTCACTGACACACTGTGTACATCACGTTCCACAGTCAGATAAACCCTGTGAAGTGTAAAACATCCCCACTGTCCTCAGTAATATTAACACACTGACAGAGAACACAGATTAATATTAACACACTCACTGACACACTCTGTGTACATCATGACCCACAGTCAGATACACCCTGTGAAGTGTAAAACACCCCCACTGTCGTCAGGAATATTAACACACTGACAGAGAACACAGATTAATATTAACACACTCACTGACACACTGTGTATATCATGACCCACAGTCAGATACACCCTGTGAAGTGTAAAACATCCCCACTGTCCTCAGGAATATTAACACACTGACAGAGAACACAGATTAATATTAACACACTCACTGACACACTGTGTATATCATGACCCACAGTCAGATACACCCTGTGAAGTGTAAAACACCCCCACTGTCCTCAGGAATATTAACACACTGACAGAGAACACAGATTAATATTAACACACTCACTGACACACTCTGTATATCATGACCCACAGTCAGATACACCCTGTGAAGTGTAAAACACCCCCTCTGTCCTCAGGAATATTAACACACTGACAGAGAACACAGATTAATATTAACACACTCACTGACACACTGTGTATATCATGACCCACAGTCAGATACACCCGGTGAAGTGTAAAACACCCCCACTGCCCTCAGCAATATTAACACACTGACAGAGAACACAGATTAATATTAACACACTCACTAACACACTGTGTATATCATGACCCACAGTCAGATACACCCTGTGAAGTGTAAAACACCCCCACTGTCCTCAGCAATATTAACACACTGACAGAGAACACAGATTAATATTAACACACTCACTGACACACTGTGTATATCATGACCCACAGTCAGATACACCCGGTGAAGTGTAAAACACCCCCACTGCCCTCAGCAATATTAACACACTGACAGAGAACACAGATTAATATTAACACACTCACTGACACACTGTGTACATCATGACCCACAGTCAGATACACCCTGTGAAGTGTAAAACACCCCCACAGTCCTCAGGAATATTAACACACTGACAGAGAACACAGATTAATATTAACACACTCACTGACACACTGTGTATATCATGACCCACAGTCAGATACACCCGGTGAAGTGTAAAACACCCCCACTGCCCTCAGCAATATTAACACACTGACAGAGAACACAGATTAATATTAACACACTCACTGACACACTGTGTACATCATGACCCACAGTCAGATACACCCTGTGAAGTGTAAAACACCCCCACTGTCCTCAGGAATATTAACACACTGACAGAGAACACAGATTAATATTAACACACTCACTGACACACTGTGTATATCATGACCCACAGTCAGATACACCCTGTGAAGTGTAAAACACCCCCACTGTCCTCAGTAATATTAACACACTGACAGAGAACACAGATTAATATTAACACACTCACTGACACACTGTGTATATCATGACCCACAGTCAGATACACCCTGTGAAGTGTAAAACACCCCCACTGTCCTCAGTAATATTAACACACTGACAGAGAACACAGATTAATATTAACACACTCACTGACACACTGTGTACATCATGACCCACAGTCAGATACACCCTGTGAAGTGTAAAACACCCCCACTGTCCTCAGGAATATTAACACACTGACAGAGAACACAGATTAATATTAACACACTCACTGACTCACTGTGTATATCATGACTCACAGTCAGATACACCCTGTGAAGTGTAAAACATCCCCACTGTCCTCAGGAATATTAACACACTGACAGAGAACACAGATTAATATTAACACACTCACTGACACACTGTGTATATCATGACCCACAGTCAGATACACCCTGTGAAGTGTAAAACACCCCCACTGTCCTCAGTAATATTAACACACTGACAGAGAACACAGATTAATATTAACACACTCACTGACACACTGTGTACATCATGACCCACAGTCAGATACACCCTGTGAAGTGTAAAACACCCCAACTGTCCTCAGTAATATTAACACACAGACAGAGAACACAGATTAATATTGACACACTCACTGACAAACTGTGTATATCATGACCCACAGTCAGATACACCCTGTGAAGTGTAAAACACCCCCACTGTCCTCAGTAATACTAACACAGTGACAGAGAACACAGATTAATATTAACACACTCACTGACACACTGTGTATATCATCACCCACAGTCAGATACACACGGTGAAGTGTAAAACACCCCCTCTGTCTTCAGGAATATTAACACACTGACAGAGAACACAGATTAATATTAACACACTCACTGACACACTGTGTATATCATGACCCGGAGTCAGATAAACCCTGTGAAGTGTAAAACACCCCCACTGTCCTCAGGAATATTAACACACTGACAGAGAACACAGATTAATATTAACACACTCACTGACACACTGTGTATATCATGACCCACAGTCAGATACACCCTGTGAAGTGTAAAACACCCCCACTATCCTCAGGAATATTAACACCTGACAGTGAACACAGATTAATATTAACACACTCACTGACACACTGTGTACATCATGACCCACAGTCAGATACACCCTGTGAAGTGTAAAACACCCCCACTGTCCTCAGTAATATTAACACACTGACAGAGAACACAGATTAATATTAACACACTCACTGACACACTGTGTATATCATGACCCACAGTCAGATACACCCTGTGAAGTGTAAAACACCCCCACTGTCCTCAGTAATATTAACACACTGACAGAGAACACAGATTAATATTAACACACTCACTGACACACTGTGTACATCATGACCCACAGTCAGATAAACCCTGTGAAGTGTAAAACACCCCCACTGTCCTCAGTAATATTAACACACTGACAGAGAACACAGATTAATATTAACACACTCACTGACATACTGTGTAAATCATGACCCACAGTCAGATACACCCTGTGAAGTGTAAAACACCCCCACTGTCCTCAGGAATATTAACACACTGACAGAGAACACAGATTAATATTAACACACTCACTGACACACTGTGTACATCATGACCCACAGTCAGATACACCCTGTGAAGTGTAAAACACCCCCACTGTCCTCAGTAATATTAATACACTGACAGAGAACACAGATTAATATTAACACACTCACTGACACACTGTGTATATCATGACCCACAGTCAGATACACCCGGTGAAGTGTAAAACACCCCCACTGCCCTCAGCAATATTAACACACTGACAGAGAACACAGATTAATATTAACACACTCACTGACACACTGTGTACATCATGACCCACAGTCAGATACACCCTGTGAAGTGTAAAACACCCCCACAGTCCTCAGGAATATTAACACACTGACAGAGAACACAGATTAATATTAGCACACTCACTGACACACTGTGTCTATCATGACCCACAGTCAGATACACCCTGTGAAGTGTAAAACACCCCCACTGTCCTCAGTAATATTAACACACTGACAGAGAACACAGATTAATATTAACACACTCACTGACACACTGTGTATATCATGACCCACAGTCAGATACACCCTGTGAAGTGTAAAACACCCCCACTGTCCTCAGTAATATTAACACACTGACAGAGAACACAGATTAATATTAACACACTCACTGACACACAATGTACATCATGACCCACAGTCAGATACACCCTGTGAAGTGTAAAACACCCCCACTGTCCTCAGGAATATTAACACACTGACAGAGAACACAGATTAATATTAACACACTCACTGACACACTGTGTATATCATGACTCACAGTCAGATACACCCTGTGAAGTGTAAAACATCCCCACTGTCCTCAGGAATATTAACACACTGACAGAGAACACAGATTAATATTAACACACTCACTGACACACTGTGTATATCATGACCCACAGTCAAATACACCCTGTGAAGTGTAAAACACCCCCACTGTGCTCAGTAATATTAACACACTGACAGAGAACACAGATTAATATTAACACACTCACTGTCACACTGTGTACATCATGACCCACAGTCAGATACACCCTGTGAAGTGTAAAACACCCCCACTGTCGTCAGTAATATTAACACACTGACAGAGAACACAGATTAATATTAACACACTCACTGACACACTGTGTATATCATGACCCACAGTCAGATACACCCTGTGAAGTGTAAAACACCTCCACTGTCCTCAGTAATATTAACACACTGACAGAGAACACAGATTAATATTAACACACTCACTGACACACTGTGTATATCATGACCCACAGTCAGATACACCCTGTGAAGTGTAAAACACCCCCACTGTCCTCAGTAATATTAACACGCTGACAGAGAACACAGATTAATATTAACACACTCACTGACACACTGTGTACATCATGACCCACAGTCCAGATACACCCTGTGAAGTGTAAAACACCCCAACTGTCCTCAGTAATATTAACACACTGACAGAGAACACAGATTAATATTGACACACTCACTGACAAACTGTGTATATCATGACCCACAGTCAGATACACCCTGTGAAGTGTAAAACACCCCCACTGTCCTCAGTAATACTAACACACTGACAGAGAACACAGATTAATATTAACACACTCACTGACACACTGTGTATATCATCACCCACAGTCAGATACACCCGGTGCAGTGTAAAACACCCCCACTGTCCTCAGGAATATTAACACACTGACAGAGAACACAGATTAATATTAACACACTCACTGACACACTGTGTATATCATGACCCACAGTCAGATACACCCTGTGAAGTGTAAAACACCTCCACTGTCCTCAGTAATATTAACACACTGACAGAGAACACAGATTAATATTAACACACTCACTGACACACTGTGTATATCATGACCCACAGTCAGATACACCCTGTGAAGTGTAAAACACCCCCACTGTCCTCAGTAATATTAACACACTGACAGAGAACACAGATTAATATTAACACACTCACTGACACACTGTGTACATCATGACCCAAAGTCAGATAAACCCTGTGAAGTGTAAAACACCCCCACTGTCCTCAGTAATATTAACACACTGACAGAGAACACAGATTAATATTAACACACTCACTGACACACTGTGTACATCATGACCCACAGTCAGATAAACCCTCTGAAGTGTAAAACATCCCCACTGTCCTCAGTAATATTAACACACTGACAGAGAACACAGATTAATATTAACACACTCACTGACATACTGTGTAAATCATGACCCACAGTCAGATACACCCTGTGAAGTGTAAAACACCCCCACTGTCCTCAGGAATATTAACACACTGACAGAGAACACAGATTAATATTAACACACTCACTGACACACTGTGTACATCATGTCTCACAGTCAGATACACCCTGTGAAGTGTAAAACACCCCCACTGTCCTCAGTAATATTAATACAGTGACAGAGAACACAGATTAATATTAACACACTCACTGACACACTGTGTATATCATGACCCACAGTCAGATACACCCGGTGAAGTGTAAAACACCCCCACTGCCCTCATCAATATTAACACACTGACAGAGAACACAGATTAATATTAACACACTCACTGACACACTGTGTACATCATGACCCACAGTCAGATACACCCTGTGAAGTGTAAAACACCCCCACTGTCCTCAGGAATATTAACACACTGACAGAGAACACAGATTAATATTAACACACTCACTGACACACTGTGTCTATCATGACCCACAGTCAGATACACCCTGTGAAGTGTAAAACACCCCCACTGTCCTCAGTAATATTAACACACTGACAGAGAACACAGATTAATATTAACACACTCACTGACACACTGTGTATATCATGACCCACAGTCAGATACACCCTGTGAAGTGTAAAACACCCCCACTGTCCTCAGTAATATTAACACACTGACTGTGAACACAGATTAATATTAACACACTCACTGACACACAATGTACATCATGACCCACAGTCAGATACACCCTGTGAAGTGTAAAACACCCCCACTGTCCTCAGGAATATTAACACACTGACAGAGAACACAGATTAATATTAACACACTCACTGACACACTGTGTATATCATGACTCACAGTCAGATACACCCTGTGAAGTGTAAAACATCCCCACTGTCCTCAGGAATATTAACACACTGACAGAGAACACAGATTAATATTAACACACTCACTGACACACTGTGTATATCATGACCCACAGTCAAATACACCCTGTGAAGTGTAAAACACCCCCACTGTCCTCAGTAATATTAACACACTGACAGAGAACACAGATTAATATTAACACACTCACTGTCACACTGTGTACATCATGACCCACAGTCAGATACACCCTGTGAAGTGTAAAACACCCCCACTGTCGTCAGTAATATTAACACACTGACAGAGAACACAGATTAATATTAACACACTCACTGACACACTGTGTATATCATGACCCACAGTCAGATACACCCTGTGAAGTGTAAAACACCTCCACTGTCCTCAGTAATATTAACACACTGACAGAGAACACAGATTAATATTAACACACTCACTGACACACTGTGTATATCATGACCCACAGTCAGATACACCCTGTGAAGTGTAAAACACCCCCACTGTCCTCAGTAATATTAACACGCTGACAGAGAACACAGATTAATATTAACACACTCACTGACACACTGTGTACATCATGACCCACAGTCCAGATACACCCTGTGAAGTGTAAAACACCCCAACTGTCCTCAGTAATATTAACACACTGACAGAGAACACAGATTAATATTGACACACTCACTGACAAACTGTGTATATCATGACCCACAGTCAGATACACCCTGTGAAGTGTAAAACACCCCCACTGTCCTCAGTAATACTAACACACTGACAGAGAACACAGATTAATATTAACACACTCACTGACACACTGTGTATATCATCACCCACAGTCAGATACACCCGGTGCAGTGTAAAACACCCCCACTGTCCTCAGGAATATTAACACACTGACAGAGAACACAGATTAATATTAACACACTCACTGACACACTGTGTATATCATGACCCACAGTCAGATACACCCTGTGAAGTGTAAAACACCTCCACTGTCCTCAGTAATATTAACACACTGACAGAGAACACAGATTAATATTAACACACTCACTGACACACTGTGTATATCATGACCCACAGTCAGATACACCCTGTGAAGTGTAAAACACCCCCACTGTCCTCAGGAATATTAACACACTGACAGAGAACACAGATTAATATTAACACACTCACTGACACACTGTGTATATCATGACTCACAGTCAGATACACCCTGTGAAGTGTAAAACATCCCCACTGTCCTCAGGAATATTAACACACTGACAGAGAACACAGATTAATATTAACACACTCACTGACACACTGTGTATATCATGACCCACAGTCAGATACACCCTGTGAAGTGTAAAACACCCCCACTGTCCTCAGGAATATTAACACACTGACAGAGAACACAGATTAATATTAACACACTCACTGACACACTGTGTACATCATGACCCACAGTCAGATACACCCTGTGAAGTGTAAAACACCCCCACTGTCCTCAGTAATATTAATACAGTGACAGAGAACACAGATTAATATTAACACACTCACTGACACACTGTGTATATCATGACCCACAGTCAGATACACCCGGTGAAGTGTAAAACACCCCCACTGCCCTCAGCAATATTAACACACTGACAGAGAACACAGATTAATATTAACACACTCACTGACACACTGTGTATATCATGACCCACAGTCAGATACACCATGTGAAGTGTAAAACACCCCCACTGTCCTCAGCAATATTAACACACTGACAGAGAACACAGATTAATATTAACACACTCACTGACACACTGTGTATATCATGACCCACAGTCAGATACACCCTGTGAAGTGTAAAAAACCCCCACTGTCCTCAGTAATATTAACACACTGACAGAGAACACAGATTAATATTAACACACTCACTGACACACTGTGTATATCATGACCCACAGTCAGATACACCCTGTGAAGTGTAAAACATCCCCACTGTCCTCAGTAATATTAACACACTGACAGAGAACACAGATTAATATTAACACACTCACTGACACACTGTGTACATCATGACCCACAGTCAGATACACCCTGTGAAGTGTAAAACACCCCCACTGTCCTCAGCAATATTAACACACTGACAGAGAACACAGATTAATATTAACACACTCACTGACACACTGTGTACATCATGACCCACAGTCAGATACACCATGTGAAGTGTAAAACACCGCCACTGTCCTCAGGAATATTAACACACTGACAGAGAACACAGATTAATATTAACACACTCACTGACACACTGTGTCTATCATGACCCACAGTCAGATACACCCTGTGAAGTGTAAAACACCCCCACTGTCCTCAGTAATATTAACACACTGACAGAGAACACAGATTAATATTAACACACTCACTGACACACTGTGTATATCATGACCCACAGTCAGATACACCCTGTGAAGTGTAAAACACCCCCACTGTCCTCAGTAATATTAACACACTGACAGAGAACACAGATTAATATTAACACACTCACTGACACACTGTGTACATCATGACCCACAGTCAGATACACCCTGTGAAGTGTAAAACACCCCCACTGTCCTCAGGAATATTAACACACTGACAGAGAACACAGATTAATATTAACACACTCACTGACACACTGTGTATATCATGACTCACAGTCAGATACACCCTGTGAAGTGTAAAACATCCCCACTGTCCTCAGGAATATTAACACACTGACAGAGAACACAGATTAATATTAACACACTCACTGACACACTGTGTATATCATGACCCACAGTCAGATACACCCTGTGAAGTGTAAAACACCCCCACTGTCCTCAGTAATATTAACACACTGACAGAGAACACAGATTAATATTAACACACTCACTGACACACTGTGTACATCATGACCCACAGTCAGATACACCCTGTGAAGTGTAAAACACCCCCACTGTCGTCAGTAATATTAACACACTGACAGAGAACACAGATTAATATTAACACACTCACTGACACACTGTGTATATCATGACCCACAGTCAGATACACCCTGTGAAGTGTAAAACACCTCCACTGTCCTCAGTAATATTAACACACTGACAGAGAACACAGATTAATATTAACACACTCACTGACACACTGTGTATATCATGACCCACAGTCAGATACACCCTGTGAAGTGTAAAACACCCCCACTGTCCTCAGTAATATTAACACGCTGACAGAGAACACAGATTAATATTAACACACTCACTGACACACTGTGTACATCATGACCCACAGTCCAGATACACCCTGTGAAGTGTAAAATACCCCAACTGTCCTCAGTAATATTAACACACTGACAGAGAACACAGATTAATATTGACACACTCACTGACAAACTGTGTATATCATGACCCACAGTCAGATACACCCTGTGAAGTGTAAAACACCCCCACTGTCCTCAGTAATACTAACACACTGACAGAGAACACAGATTAATATTAACACACTCACTGACACACTGTGTATATCATCACCCACAGTCAGATACACCCGGTGCAGTGTAAAACACCCCCACTGTCCTCAGGAATATTAACACACTGACAGAGAACACAGATTAATATTAACACACTCACTGACACATTGTGTATATCATGACCCACAGTCAGATACACCCTGTGAAGTGTAAAACACCTCCACTGTCCTCAGTAATATTAACACACTGACAGAGAACACAGATTAATATTAACACACTCACTGACACACTGTGTATATCATGACCCACAGTCAGATACACCCTGTGAAGTGTAAAACACCCCCACTGTCCTCAGTAATATTAACACACTGACAGAGAACACAGATTAATATTAACACACTCACTGACACACTGTGTACATCATGACCCACAGTCAGATACACCCTGTGAAGTGTAAAACACCCCAACTGTCCTCAGTAATATTAACACACAGACAGAGAACACAGATTAATATTGACACACTCACTGACAAACTGTGTATATCATGACCCACAGTCAGATACACCCTGTGAAGTGTAAAACACCCCCACTGTCCTCAGTAATACTAACACACTGACAGAGAACACAGATTAATATTAACACACTCACTGACACACTGTGTATATCATCACCCACAGTCAGATACACCCGGTGAAGTGTAAAACACCCCCACTGTCTTCAGGAATATTAACACACTGACAGAGAACACAGATTAATATTAACACACTCACTGACACACTGTGTATATCATGACCCGGAGTCAGATAAACCCTGTGAAGTGTAAAACACCCCCACTGTCCTCAGGAATATTAACACACTGACAGAGAACACAGATTAATATTAACACACTCACTGACACACTGTGTATATCATGACCCACAGTCAGATACACCCTGTGAAGTGTAAAACACCCCCACTGTCCTCAGGAATATTAACACACTGACAGAGAACACAGATTAATATTAACACACTCACTGACACACTGTGTACATCATGACCCACAGTCAGATAAACCCTGTGAAGTGTAAAACACCCCCACTGTCCTCAGTAATATTAACACACTGACAGAGAACACAGATTAATATTAACACACTCACTGACACACTGTGTACATCATGACCCACAGTCAGATAAACCCTCTGAAGTGTAAAACATCCCCACTGTCCTCAGTAATATTAACACACTGACAGAGAACACAGATTAATATTAACACACTCACTGACATACTGTGTAAATCATGACCCACAGTCAGATACACCCTGTGAAGTGTAAAACACCCCCACTGTCCTCAGTAATATTAACACACTGACAGAGAACACAGATTAATATTAACACACTCACTGACACACTGTGTACATCATGACCCACAGTCAGATACACCCTGTGAAGTGTAAAACACCCCCACTGTCCTCAGTAATATTAATACAGTGACAGAGAACACAGATTAATATTAACACACTCACTGACACACTGTGTATATCATGACCCACAGTCAGATACACCCTGTGAAGTGTAAAACACCCCCACTGTCCTCAGTAATATTAACACACTGACAGAGAACACAGATTAATATTAACACACTCACTGACACACAGTGTACATCATGACCCACAGTCAGATACACCCTGTGAAGTGTAAAACACCCCCACTGTCCTCAGGAATATTAACACACTGACAGAGAACACAGATTAATATTAACACACTCACTGACACACTGTGTATATCATGACTCACAGTCAGATACACCCTGTGAAGTGTAAAACATCCCCACTGTCCTCAGGAATATTAACACACTGACAGAGAACACAGATTAATATTAACACACTCACTGACACACTGTGTATATCATGACCCACAGTCAGATACACCCTGTGAAGTGTAAAACACCCCCACTGACCTCAGTAATATTAACACACTGACAGAGAACACAGATTAATATTAACACACTCACTGACACACTGTGTACATCATGACCCACAGTCAGATACACCCTGTGAAGTGTAAAACACCCCCACTGTCGTCAGTAATATTAACACACTGACAGAGAACACAGATTAATATTAACACACTCACTGACACACTGTGTATATCATGACCCACAGTCAGATACACCCTGTGAAGTGTAAAACACCTCCACTGTCCTCAGTAATATTAACACACTGACAGAGAACACAGATTAATATTAACACACTCACTGACACACTGTGTATATCATGACCCACAGTCAGATACACCCTGTGAAGTGTAAAACACCCCCACTGTCCTCAGTAATATTAACACGCTGACAGAGAACACAGATTAATATTAACACACTCACTGACACACTGTGTACATCATGACCCACAGTCCAGATACACCCTGTGAAGTGTAAAACACCCCAACTGTCCTCAGTAATATTAACACACTGACAGAGAACACAGATTAATATTGACACACTCACTGACAAACTGTGTATATCATGACCCACAGTCAGATACACCCTGTGAAGTGTAAAACACCCCCACTGTCCTCAGTAATACTAACACACTGACAGAGAACACAGATTAATATTAACACACTCACTGACACAATGTGTATATCATCACATACAGTCAGATACACCCGGTGCAGTGTAAAACACCCCCACTGTCCTCAGGAATATTAACACACTGACAGAGAACACAGATTAATATTAACACACTCACTGACACACTGTGTATATCATGACCCACAGTCAGATACACCCTGTGAAGTGTAAAACACCTCCACTGTCCTCAGTAATATTAACACACTGACAGAGAACACAGATTAATATTAACACACTCACTGACACACTGTGTATATCATGACCCACAGTCAGATACACCCTGTGAAGTGTAAAACACCCCCACTGTCCTCAGTAATATTAACACACTGACAGAGAACACAGATTAATATTAACACACTCACTGACACACTGTGTACATCATGACCCACAGTCAGATACACCCTGTGAAGTGTAAAACACCCCAACTGTCCTCAGTAATATTAACACACAGACAGAGAACACAGATTAATATTGACACACTCACTGACAAACTGTGTATATCATGACCCACAGTCAGATACACCCTGTGAAGTGTAAAACACCCCCACTGTCCTCAGTAATACTAACACACTGACAGAGAACACAGATTAATATTAACACACTCACTGACACACTGTGTATATCATCACCCACAGTCAGATACACCCGGTGAAGTGTAAAACACCCCCACTGTCTTCAGGAATATTAACACACTGACAGAGAACACAGATTAATATTAACACACTCACTGACACACTGTGTATATCATGACCCGGAGTCAGATAAACCCTGTGAAGTGTAAAACACCCCCACTGTCCTCAGGAATATTAACACACTGACAGAGAACACAGATTAATATTAACACACTCACTGACACACTGTGTATATCATGACCCACAGTCAGATACACCCTGTGAAGTGTAAAACACCCCCACTGTCCTCAGGAATATTAACACCTGACAGTGAACACAGATTAATATTAACACACTCACTGACACACTGTGTACATCATGACCCACAGTCAGATACACCCTGTGAAGTGTAAAACACCCCCACTGTCCTCAGTAATATTAACACACTGACAGAGAACACAGATTAATATTAACACACTCACTGACACACTGTGTATATCATGACCCACAGTCAGATACACCCTGTGAAGTGTAAAACACCCCCACTGTCCTCAGTAATATTAACACACTGACAGAGAACACAGATTAATATTAACACACTCACTGACACACTGTGTACATCATGACCCACAGTCAGATAAACCCTGTGAAGTGTAAAACACCCCCACTGTCCTCAGTAATATTAACACACTGACAGAGAACACAGATTAATATTAACACACTCACTGACACACTGTGTACATCATGACCCACAGTCAGATACACCCTGTGAAGTGTAAAACACCCCCACTGTCCTCAGGAATATTAACACACTGACAGAGAACACAGATTAATATTAACACACTCACTGACACACTGTGTCTATCATGACCCACAGTCAGATACACCCTGTGAAGTGTAAAACACCCCCACTGTCCTCAGTAATATTAACACACTGACAGAGAACACAGATTAATATTAACACACTCACTGACACACTGTGTATATCATGACCCACAGTCAGATACACCCTGTGAAGTGTGAAACACCCCCACTGTCCTCAGTAATATTAACACACTGACAGAGAACACAGATTAATATTAACGCACTCACTGACACACTGTGTACATCATGACCCACAGTCAGATACACCCTGTGAAGTGTAAAACACCCCCACTGTCCTCAGGAATATTAACACACTGACAGAGAACACAGATTAATATTAACACACTCACTGACACACTGTGTATATCATGACTCACAGTCAGATACACCCTGTGAAGTGTAAAACATCCCCACTGTCCTCAGGAATATTAACACACTGACAGAGAACACAGATTAATATTAACACACTCACTGACACACTGTGTATATCATGACCCACAGTCAGATACACCCTGTGAAGTGTAAAACACCCCCACTGTCCTCAGTAATATTAACACACTGACAGAGAACACAGATTAATATTAACACGCTCACTGACACACTGTGTACATCATGACCCACAGTCAGATACACCCTGTGAAGTGTAAAACACCCCCACTGTCGTCAGTAATATTAACACACTGACAGAGAACACAGATTAATATTAACACACTCACTGACACACTGTGTATATCATGACCCACAGTCAGATACACCCTGTGAAGTGTAAAACACCCCAACTGTCCTCAGTAATATTAACACACAGACAGAGAACACAGATTAATATTGACACACTCACTGACAAACTGTGTATATCATGACCCACAGTCAGATACACCCTGTGAAGTGTAAAACACCCCCACTGTCCTCAGTAATACTAACACACTGACAGAGAACACAGATTAATATTAACACACTCACTGACACACTGTGTATATCATCACCCACAGTCAGATACACCCGGTGCAGTGTAAAACACCCCCACTGTCCTCAGGAATATTAACACACTGACAGAGAACACAGATTAATATTAACACACTCACTGACACACTGTGTATATCATGACCCAGAGTCAGATAAACCCTGTGAAGTGTAAAACACCCCCACTGTCCTCAGGAATATTAACACACTGACAGAGAACACAGATTAATATTAACACACTCACTGACACACTGTGTATATCATGACCCACAGTCAGATACACCCTGTGAAGTGTAAAACACCCCCACTGTCTTCAGGAATATTAACACCTGACAGTGAACACAGATTAATATTAACACACTCACTGACACACTGTGTACATCATGACCCACAGTCAGATACACCCTGTGAAGTGTAAAACACCCCCACTGTCCTCAGTAATATTAACACACTGACAGAGAACACAGATTAATATTAACATACTCACTGACACACTGTGTATATCATGACCCACAGTCAGATACACCCTGTGAAGTGTAAAACACCCCCACTGTCCTCAGTAATATTAACACACTGACAGAGAACACAGATTAATATTAACACACTCACTGACACACTGTGTACATCATGACCCACAGTCAGATAAACCCTGTGAAGTGTAAAACACCCCCACTGTCCTCAGTAATATTAACACACTGACAGAGAACACAGATTAATATTAACACACTCACTGACACACTGTGTACATCATGACCCACAGTCAGATAAACCCTGTGAAGTGTAAAACATCCCCACTGTCCTCAGTAATATTAACACACTGACAGAGAACACAGATTAATATTAACACACTCACTGACATACTGTGTAAATCATGACCCACAGTCAGATACACCCTGTGAAGTGTAAAACACCCCACCCCCACTGTCCTCAGGAATATTAACGCACTGACAGAGAACACAGATTAATATTAACACACTCACTGACACACTGTGTACATCATGACCCACAGTCAGATACACCCTGTGAAGTGTAAAACACCCCCACTGTCCTCAGTAATATTAATACACTGACAGAGAACACAGATTAATATTAACACACTCACTGACACATTGTGTATATCATGACCCGCAGTCAGATAAACCCTGTGAAGTGTAAAACACCCCCACTGTCCTCAGTAATATTAACACACTGACAGAGAACACAGATTAATATTAACACACTCACTGACACACTGTGTATATCATGACCCACAGTCAGATACACCCTGTGAAGTGTAAAACACCCCCACTGTCCCCAGTAATATTAACACACTGACAGAGAACACAGAGTAATATTAACACACTCACTGACACACTGTGTACATCATGACCCACAGTCAGATACACCCTGTGAAGTGTGAAACACCCCCACTGTCCTCAGTAATATTAACACACTGACAGAGAACACAGATTAATATTAACACACTCACTGACACACTGTGTATATCATGACCCACAGTCAGATACACCCTGTGAAGTGTAAAACATTCCCACTGTCCTCAGGAATATTAACACACTGACAGAGAACAGAGATTAATATTAACACACTCACTGACACACTGTGTATATCATGACCCACAGTCAGATACACCCTGTGAAGTGTAAAACACCTCCACTGTCCTCAGTAATATTAACACACTGACAGAGAACACAGATTAATATTAACACACTCACTGACACACTGTGTATATCATGACCCACAGTCAGATACACCCTGTGAAGTGTAAAACACCCCCACTGTCCTCAGTAATATTAACACACTGACAGAGAACACAGATTAATATTAACACACTCACTGACACACTGTGTACATCATGACCCACAGTCAGATACACCCTGTGAAGTGTAAAACACCCCAACTGTCCTCAGTAATATTAACACACAGACAGAGAACACAGATTAATATTGACACACTCACTGACAAACTGTGTATATCATGACCCACAGTCAGATACACCATGTGAAGTGTAAAACACCCCCACTGTCCTCAGTAATACTAACACACTGACAGAGAACACAGATTAATATTAACACACTCACTGACACACTGTGTATATCATCACCCACAGTCAGATACACCCGGTGAAGTGTAAAACACCCCCACTGTCCTCAGGAATATTAACACACTGACAGAGAACACAGATTAATATTAACACACTCACTGACACACTGTGTATATCATGACCCAGAGTCAGATAAACCCTGTGAAGTGTAAAACACCCCCACTGTCCTCAGGAATATTAACACACTGACAGAGAACACAGATTAATATTAACACACTCACTGACACACTGTGTATATCATGACCCACAGTCAGATACACCCTGTGAAGTGTAAAACACCCCCACTGTCCTCAGGAATATTAACACCTGACAGTGAACACAGATTAATATTAACACACTCACTGACACACTGTGTACATCATGACCCACAGTCAGATACACCCTGTGAAGTGTAAAACACCCCCACTGTCCTCAGTAATATTAACACACTGACAGAGAACACAGATTAATATTAACACACTCACTGACACACTGTGTATTTCATGACCCACAGTCAGATACACCCTGTGAAGTGTAAAACACCCCCACTGACCTCAGTAATATTAACACACTGACAGAGAACACAGATTAATATTAACACACTCACTGACACACTGTGTACATCATGACCCACAGTCAGATAAACCCTGTGAAGTGTAAAACACCCCCACTGTCCTCAGTAATATTAACACACTGACAGAGAACACAGATTAATATTAACACACTCACTGACACACTGTGTACATCATGACCCACAGTCAGATAAACCCTGTGAAGTGTAAAACATCCCCACTGTCCTCAGTAATATTAACACACTGACAGAGAACACAGATTAATATTAACACACTCACTGACACACTGTGTATATCATGACCCACAGTCAGATACACCCTGTGAAGTGTAAAACACCCCCACTGTCCTCAGGAATATTAACACCTGACAGTGAACACAGATTAATATTAACACACTCACTGACACACTGTGTACATCATGACCCACAGTCAGATACACCCTGTGAAGTGTAAAACACCCCCACTGTCCTCAGTAATATTAACACACTGACAGAGAACACAGATTAATATTAACACACTCACTGACACACTGTGTATATCATGACCCACAGTCAGATACACCCTGTGAAGTGTAAAACACCCCCACTGTCCTCAGTAATATTAACACACTGACAGAGAACACAGATTAATATTAACACACTCACTGACACACTGTGTACATCATGACCCACAGTCAGATAAACCCTGTGAAGTGTAAAACACCCCCACTGTCCTCAGTAATATTAACACACTGACAGAGAACACAGATTAATATTAACACACTCACTGACACACTGTGTACATCATGACCCACAGTCAGATAAACCCTGTGAAGTGTAAAACATCCCCACTGTCCTCAGTAATATTAACACACTGACAGAGAACACAGATTAATATTAACACACTCACTGACATACTGTGTAAATCATGACCCACAGTCAGATACACCCTGTGAAGTGTAAAACACCCCCACTGTCCTCAGGAATATTAACACACTGACAGAGAACACAGATTAATATTAACACACTCACTGACACACTGTGTACATCATGACCCACAGTCAGATACACCCTGTGAAGTGTAAAACACCCCCACTGTCCTCAGTAATATTAATACACTGACAGAGAACACAGATTAATATTAACACACTCACTGACACATTGTGTATATCATGACCCGCAGTCAGATAAACCCTGTGAAGTGTAAAACACCCCCACTGTCCTCAGTAATATTAACACACTGACAGAGAACACAGATTAATATTAACACACTCACTGACACACTGTGTATATCATGACCCACAGTCAGATACACCCTGTGAAGTGTAAAACACCCCCACTGTCCTCAGTAATATTAACACACTGACAGAGAACACAGATTAATATTAACACACTCACTGACACACTGTGTACATCATGACCCACAGTCAGATACACCCTGTGAAGTGTGAAACACCCCCACTGTCCTCAGTAATATTAACACACTGACAGAGAACACAGATTAATATTAACACACTCACTGACACACTGTGTATATCATGACCCACAGTCAGATACACCCTGTGAAGTGTAAAACATTCCCACTGTCCTCAGGAATATTAACACACTGACAGAGAACAGAGATTAATATTAACACACTCACTGACACACTGTGTATATCATGACCCACAGTCAGATACACCCTGTGAAGTGTAAAACATCCCCACTGTCCTCAGCAATATTAACACACTGACAGAGAACACAGATTAATATTAACACACTCACTGACACATTGTGTATATCATGACCCGCAGTCAGATAAACCCTGTGAAGTGTAAAACACCCCCACTGTCCTCAGTAATATTAAGACACTGACAGAGAACACAGATTAATATTAACACACTCACTGACACACTGTGTATATCATGACCCACAGTCAGATAAACCCTGTGAAGTGTAAAACACCCCCACTGTCCTCAGGAATATTAACACACTGACAGAGAACACAGATTAATATTAACACACTCACTGACACACTGTGTATATCATGACCCACAGTCAGATACACCCTGTGAAGTGTAAAACACCCCCACTGTCCTCAGTAATATTAACACACTGACAGAGAACACAGATTAATATTAACACACTCACTGACACACTGTGTACATCATGACCCACAGTCAGATACACCCTGTGAAGTGTGAAACACCCCCACTGTCCTCAGTAATATTAACACACTGACAGAGAACACAGATTAATATTAACACACTCACTGACACACTGTGTATATCATGACCCACAGTCAGATACACCCTGTGAAGTGTAAAACATCCCCACTGTCCTCAGTAATATTAACACACTGACAGAGAACAGAGATTAATATTAACACACTCACTGACACACTGTGTATATCATGACCCACAGTCAGATACACCCTGTGAAGTGTAAAACATCCCCACTGTCCTCAGCAATATTAACACACTGACAGAGAACACAGATTAATATTAACACACTCACTGACACACTGTGTATATCATGACCCACAGTCAGATACACCCTGTGAAGTGTAAAACACCCCCACTGTCCTCAGTAATATTAATACACTGACAGAGAACACAGATTAATATTAACACACTCACTGACACACTATGTATATCATGACCCACAGTCAGATACACCCTGTGAAGTGTAAAACACCCCCACTGTCCTCAGTCATATTAACACACTGACAGAGAACACAGATTAATATTAACACACTCACTGACACACTGTGTATATCATGACCCACAGTCAGATACACCCTGTGAAGTGTAAAACACCCCCACTGTCCTGAGTAATATTAACACACTGACAGAGAACACAGATTAATATTAACACACTCACTGACACACTGTGTATATCATGACCCACAGTCAGATACACCCTGTGAAGTGTAAAACACCCCCACTGTCCTCAGTCATATTAACACACTGACAGAGAACACAGATTAATATTAACACACTCACTGACACACTGTGTATATCATGACCCACAGTCAGATACACCCTGTGAAGTGTAAAACACCCCCACTGTCCTCAGTCATATTAACACACCGACAGAGAACACAGATTAATATTAACACACTCACTGACACACTGTGTATATCATGACCCACAGTCAGATGCACCCTGTGAAGTGTAAAACACCCCCACTGTCCTCAGGAATATTAACACACTGACAGAGAACACAGATTAATATTAACACGCTCACTGACACACTGTGTATATCATGACCCAAGGCCAGATGCACCCTGTGAAGTGTAAAACACCCCCACTGTCCTCAGTAATATTAACACACTGACAGAGAACACAGATTAATATTAACAAACTCACTGACACACTGTGTATTTCATGACCCACAGTCAGATAAACCCTGTGAAGTGTAAAACACCCCCACTGTCCTCAGTAATATTATCACACTGACAGAGAACACAGATTAATATTAACACATTCACTGACACACTGTGTACATCATGACCCACAGTCAGATAAACCCTGTGAAGTGTAAAACACCCCCACTGTCCTCAGGAATATTAACACACTGACAGAGAACACAGATTAATATTAACACACTCACTGACATACTGTGTAAATCATGACCCACAGTCAGATACACCCTGTGAAGTGTAAAACACCCCACCCCCACTGTCCTCAGGAATATTAACACACTGACAGAGAACACAGATTAATATTAACACACTCACTGACACACTGTGTACATCATGACCCACAGTCAGATACACCCTGTGAAGTGTAAAACACCCCCACTGTCCTCAGTAATATTAATACACTGACAGAGAACACAGATTAATATTAACACACTCACTGACACATTGTGTATATCATGACCCGCAGTCAGATAAACCCTGTGAAGTGTAAAACACCCCCACTGTCCTCAGTAATATTAACACACTGACAGAGAACACAGATTAATATTAACACACTCACTGACACACTGTGTATATCATGACCCACAGTCAGATACACCCTGTGAAGTGTAAAACACCCCCACTGTCCCCAGTAATATTAACACACTGACAGAGAACACAGATTAATATTAACACACTCACTGACACACTGTGTACATCATGACCCACAGTCAGATACACCCTGTGAAGTGTGAAACACCCCCACTGTCCTCAGTAATATTAACACACTGACAGAGAACACAGATTAATATTAACACACTCACTGACACACTGTGTATATCATGACCCACAGTCAGATACACCCTGTGAAGTGTAAAACATTCCCACTGTCCTCAGGAATATTAACACACTGACAGAGAACAGAGATTAATATTAACACACTCACTGACACACTGTGTATATCATGACCCACAGTCAGATACACCCTGTGAAGTGTAAAACACCTCCACTGTCCTCAGTAATATTAACACACTGACAGAGAACACAGATTAATATTAACACACTCACTGACACACTGTGTATATCATGACCCACAGTCAGATACACCCTGTGAAGTGTAAAACACCCCCACTGTCCTCAGTAATATTAACACACTGACAGAGAACACAGATTAATATTAACACACTCACTGACACACTGTGTACATCATGACCCACAGTCAGATACACCCTGTGAAGTGTAAAACACCCCAACTGTCCTCAGTAATATTAACACACAGACAGAGAACACAGATTAATATTGACACACTCACTGACAAACTGTGTATATCATGACCCACAGTCAGATACACCATGTGAAGTGTAAAACACCCCCACTGTCCTCAGTAATACTAACACACTGACAGAGAACACAGATTAATATTAACACACTCACTGACACACTGTGTATATCATCACCCACAGTCAGATACACCCGGTGAAGTGTAAAACACCCCCACTGTCCTCAGGAATATTAACACACTGACAGAGAACACAGATTAATATTAACACACTCACTGACACACTGTGTATATCATGACCCAGAGTCAGATAAACCCTGTGAAGTGTAAAACACCCCCACTGTCCTCAGGAATATTAACACACTGACAGAGAACACAGATTAATATTAACACACTCACTGACACACTGTGTATATCATGACCCACAGTCAGATACACCCTGTGAAGTGTAAAACACCCCCACTGTCCTCAGGAATATTAACACCTGACAGTGAACACAGATTAATATTAACACACTCACTGACACACTGTGTACATCATGACCCACAGTCAGATACACCCTGTGAAGTGTAAAACACCCCCACTGTCCTCAGTAATATTAACACACTGACAGAGAACACAGATTAATATTAACACACTCACTGACACACTGTGTATATCATGACCCACAGTCAGATACACCCTGTGAAGTGTAAAACACCACCACTGACCTCAGTAATATTAACACACTGACAGAGAACACAGATTAATATTAACACACTCACTGACACACTGTGTACATCATGACCCACAGTCAGATAAACCCTGTGAAGTGTAAAACACCCCCACTGTCCTCAGTAATATTAACACACTGACAGAGAACACAGATTAATATTAACACACTCACTGACACACTGTGTACATCATGACCCACAGTCAGATAAACCCTGTGAAGTGTAAAACATCCCCACTGTCCTCAGTAATATTAACACACTGACAGAGAACACAGATTAATATTAACACACTCACTGACACACTGTGTATATCATGACCCACAGTCAGATACACCCTGTGAAGTGTAAAACACCCCCACTGTCCTCAGGAATATTAACACCTGACAGTGAACACAGATTAATATTAACACACTCACTGACACACTGTGTACATCATGACCCACAGTCAGATACACCCTGTGAAGTGTAAAACACCCCCACTGTCCTCAGTAATATTAACACACTGACAGAGAACACAGATTAATATTAACACACTCACTGACACACTGTGTATATCATGACCCACAGTCAGATACAACCTGTGAAGTGTAAAACACCCCCACTGTCCTCAGTAATATTAACACACTGACAGAGAACACAGATTAATATTAACACACTCACTGACACACTGTGTACATCATGACCCACAGTCAGATAAACCCTGTGAAGTGTAAAACACCCCCACTGTCCTCAGTAATATTAACACACTGACAGAGAACACAGATTAATATTAACACACTCACTGACACACTGTGTACATCATGACCCAAAGTCAGATAAACCCTGTGAAGTGTAAAACATCCCCACTGTCCTCAGTAATATTAACACACTGACAGAGAACACAGATTAATATTAACACACTCACTGACATACTGTGTAAATCATGACCCACAGTCAGATACACCCTGTGAAGTGTAAAACACCCCCACTGTCCTCAGGAATATTAACACACTGACAGAGAACACAGATTAATATTAACACACTCACTGACACACTGTGTACATCATGACCCACAGTCAGATACACCCTGTGAAGTGTAAAACACCCCCACTGTCCTCAGTAATATTAATACACTGACAGAGAACACAGATTAATATTAACACACTCACTGACACATTGTGTATATCATGACCCGCAGTCAGATAAACCCTGTGAAGTGTAACACACCCCCACTGTCCTCAGTAATATTAACACACTGACAGAGAACACAGATTAATATTAACACACTCACTGACACACTGTGTATATCATGACCCACAGTCAGATACACCCTGTGAAGTGTAAAACACCCCCACTGTCCTCAGTAATATTAACACACTGGCAGAGAACACAGATTAATATTAACACACTCACTGACACACTGTGTACATCATGACCCACAGTCAGATACACCCTGTGAAGTGTGAAACACCCCCACTGTCCTCAGTAATATTAACACACTGACAGAGAACACAGATTAATATTAACACACTCACTGACACACTGTGTATATCATGACCCACAGTCAGATACACCCTGTGAAGTGTAAAACATTCCCACTGTCCTCAGGAATATTAACACACTGACAGAGAACAGAGATTAATATTAACACACTCACTGACACACTGTGTATATCATGACCCACAGTCAGATACACCCTGTGAAGTGTAAAACATCCCCACTGTCCTCAGCAATATTAACACACTGACAGAGAACACAGATTAATATTAACACACTCACTGACACATTGTGTATATCATGACCCGCAGTCAGATAAACCCTGTGAAGTGTAAAACACCCCCACTGTCCTCAGTAATATTAAGACACTGACAGAGAACACAGATTAATATTAACACACTCACTGACACACTGTGTATATCATGACCCACAGTCAGATAAACCCTGTGAAGTGTAAAACACCCCCACTGTCCTCAGGAATATTAACACACTGACAGAGAACACAGATTAATATTAACACACTCACTGACACACTGTGTATATCATGACCCACAGTCAGATACACCCTGTGAAGTGTAAAACACCCCCACTGTCCTCAGTAATATTAACACACTGACAGAGAACACAGATTAATATTAACACACTCACTGACACACTGTGTACATCATGACCCACAGTCAGATACACCCTGTGAAGTGTGAAACACCCCCACTGTCCTCAGTAATATTAACACACTGACAGAGAACACAGATTAATATTAACACACTCACTGACACACTGTGTATATCATGACCCACAGTCAGATACACCCTGTGAAGTGTAAAACATCCCCACTGTCCTCAGTAATATTAACACACTGACAGAGAACAGAGATTAATATTAACACACTCACTGACACACTGTGTATATCATGACCCACAGTCAGATACACCCTGTGAAGTGTAAAACATCCCCACTGTCCTCAGCAATATTAACACACTGACAGAGAACACAGATTAATATTAACACACTCACTGACACACTGTGTATATCATGACCCACAGTCAGATACACCCTGTGAAGTGTAAAACACCCCCACTGTCCTCAGTAATATTAATACACTGACAGAGAACACAGATTAATATTAACACACTCACTGACACACTATGTATATCATGACCCACAGTCAGATACACCCTGTGAAGTGTAAAACACCCCCACTGTCCTCAGTCATATTAACACACTGACAGAGAACACAGATTAATATTAACACACTCACTGACACACTGTGTATATCATGACCCACAGTCAGATACACCCTGTGAAGTGTAAAACACCCCCACTGTCCTGAGTAATATTAACACACTGACAGAGAACACAGATTAATATTAACACACTCACTGACACACTGTGTATATCATGACCCACAGTCAGATACACCCTGTGAAGTGTAAAACACCCCCACTGTCCTCAGTCATATTAACACACTGACAGAGAACACAGATTAATATTAACACACTCACTGACACACTCTGTATATCATGACCCACAGTCAGATACACCCTGTGAAGTGTAAAACACCCCCACTGTCCTCAGTCATATTAACACACCGACAGAGAACACAGATTAATATTAACACACTCACTGACACACTGTGTATATCATGACCCACAGTCAGATGCACCCTGTGAAGTGTAAAACACCCCCACTGTCCTCAGGAATATTAACACACTGACAGAGAACACAGATTAATATTAACACAATCACTGACACACTGTGTATATCATGACCCAAGGCCAGATGCACCCTGTGAAGTGTAAAACACCCCCACTGTCCTCAGTAATATTAACACACTGACAGAGAACACAGATTAATATTAACAAACTCACTGACACACTGTGTATTTCATGACCCACAGTCAGATAAACCCTGTGAAGTGTAAAACACCCCCACTGTCCTCAGTAATATTATCACACTGACAGAGAACACAGATTAATATTAACACATTCACTGACACACTGTGTACATCATGACCCACAGTCAGATAAACCCTGTGAAGTGTAAAACACCCCCACTGTCCTCAGGAATATTAACACACTGACAGAGAACACAGATTAATATTAACACACTCACTGACACACTGTGTATATCATGACCCAAGGCCAGATGCACCCTGTGAAGTGTAAAACACCCCCACTGTCCTCAGTAATATTAACACACTGACAGAGAAGACAGATTAATATTAACACTCTCACTGACACACTGTGTATATCGTGACCCACAGACAGATAATCCCTGTGAAGTGTAAAACACCCCCACTGTCCTCAGGAATATTAACACACTGACAGAGAACACAGATTAATATTAACACACTCACTGACACACCGTATATATCATGACCCACAGTCAGATACACCCTGTGAAGTGTAAAACACCCCCACTGTCCTCAGTAATATTAACACACTGACAGAGAACACAGATTAATATTAACACACTCACTGACACACTGTGTATATCATGACCCACAGTCAGATAAACCCTGTGAAGTGTAAAACACTCCCACTGTCCTCAGGAATATTAACACACTGACAGAGAACACAGATTAATATTAACACACTCACTGACACACTGTGTATATCATGACCCACAGCCAGATACACCCTGTGAAGTGTAAAACACCCCCACTGTCCTCAGCAATATTAACACCTGACAGAGAACACAGATTAATATTAACACACTCACCGACACACTGTGTATATCATGACCCAGAGTCAGATACACCCTGTGAAGTGTAAAACACCCCCACTGTCCTCAGTAATATTAACACACTGACAGAGAACACAGATTAATATTAACACACTCACTGACACACTGTGTATATCATGACCCACAGTCAGATACACCCTGTGAAGTGTAAAACACCCCCACTGTCCTCAGTAATATTAACACACTGACAGAGAACACAGATTAATATTAACACACTCACTGACACACTGTGTACATCATGACCCACAGTCAGATAAACCCTGTGAAGTGTAAAACACCCCCACTGTCCTCAGTAATATTAACACACTGACAGAGAACACAGATTAATATTAACACACTCACTGACACACTGTGTATATCATGACCCACAGTCAGATAAACCCTGTGAAGTGTAAAACACTCCCACTGTCCTCAGGAATATTAACACACTGACAGAGAACACAGATTAATATTAACACACTCACTGACACACTGTGTATATCATGACCCACAGCCAGATACACCCTGTGAAGTGTAAAACACCCCCACTGTCCTCAGCAATATTAACACCTGACAGAGAACACAGATTAATATTAACACACTCACCGACACACTGTGTATATCATGACCCAGAGTCAGATACACCCTGTGAAGTGTAAAACACCCCCACTGTCCTCAGTAATATTAACACACTGACAGAGAACACAGATTAATATTAACACACTCACTGACACACTGTGTATATCATGACCCACAGTCAGATACACCCTGTGAAGTGTAAAACACCCCCACTGTCCTCAGTCATATTAACACACTGACAGAGAACACAGATTAATATTAACACACTCACTGACACACTGTGTACATCATGACCCACAGTCAGATAAACCCTGTGAAGTGTAAAACACCCCCACTGTCCTCAGTAATATTAACACACTGACAGAGAACACAGATTAATATTAACACACTCACTGACACACTGTGTATATCATGACCCACAGTCAGATACACCCTGTGAAGTGTAAAACACCCCCACTGTCCTCAGTAATATTAACACACTGACAGAGAACACAGATTAATATTAACACACTCACTGACACACTGTGTACATCACGTTCCACAGTCAGATAAACCCTGTGAAGTGTAAAACATCCCCACTGTCCTCAGTAATATTAACACACTGACAGAGAACACAGATTAATATTAACACACTCACTGACACACTGTGTATATCATGACCCACAGTCAGATACACCCTGTGAAGTGTAAAACACCCCCACTGTCCTCAGTAATATTAACACACTGACAGAGAACACAGATTAATATTAACACACTGACCGACACACTGTGTACATCATGACCCACAGCCAGATAAACCCTGTGAAGTGTAAAACACCCCCACTGTCCTCAGGGATATTAACACACTGACAGAGAACACAGATTAATATTAACACACTCACTGACACACTGTGTACATCATGACCCACAGTCAGATACACCCTGTGAAGTGTAAAACACCCCCACTGTCGTCAGTAATATTAACACACTGACAGAGAACTCAGATTAATATTAACACACTCACTGACACACTGTGTATATCATGACCCACAGTCAGATACACCCTGTGAAGTGTAAAACACCCCCACTGTCCTCAGTAATATTAATACACTGACAGAGAACACAGATTAATATTAACACACTCACTGACACACTATGTATATCATGACCCACAGTCAGATACACCCTGTGAAGTGTAAAACACCCCCACTGTCCTCAGTCATATTAACACACTGACAGAGAACACAGATTAATATTAACACACTCACTGACACACTGTGTATATCATGACCCACAGTCAGATACACCCTGTGAAGTGTAAAACACCCCCACTGTCCTGAGTAATATTAACACACTGACAGAGAACACAGATTAATATTAACACACTCACTGACACACTGTGTATATCATGACCCACAGTCAGATACACCCTGTGAAGTGTAAAACACCCCCACTGTCCTCAGTCATATTAACACACTGACAGAGAACACAGATTAATATTAACACACTCACTGACACACTCTGTATATCATGACCCACAGTCAGATACACCCTGTGAAGTGTAAAACACCCCCACTGTCCTCAGTCATATTAACACACTGACAGAGAACACAGATTAATATTAACACACTCACTGACACACTGTGTATATCATGACCCACAGTCAGATGCACCCTGTGAAGTGTAAAACACCCCCACTGTCCTCAGGAATATTAACACACTGACAGAGAACACAGATTAATATTAACACGCTCACTGACACAATGTGTATATCATGACCCAAGGCCAGATGCACCCTGTGAAGTGTAAAACACCCCCACTGTCCTCAGTAATATTAACACACTGACAGAGAACACAGATTAATATTAACAAACTCACTGACACACTGTGTATTTCATGACCCACAGTCAGATAAACCCTGTGAAGTGTAAAACACCCCCACTGTCCTCAGTAATATTATCACACTGACAGAGAACACAGATTAATATTAACACATTCACTGACACACTGTGTACATCATGACCCACAGTCAGATAAACCCTGTGAAGTGTAAAACACCCCCACTGTCCTCAGGAATATTAACACACTGACAGAGAACACAGATTAATATTAACACACTCACTGACACACTGTGTATATCATGACCCAAGGCCAGATGCACCCTGTGAAGTGTAAAACACCCCCACTGTCCTCAGTAATATTAACACACTGACAGAGAAGACAGATTAATATTAACACACTCACTGACACACTGTGTATATCGTGACCCACAGACAGATAATCCCTGTGAAGTGTAAAACACCCCCACTGTCCTCAGGAATATTAACACACTGACAGAGAACACAGATTAATATTAACGCACTCACTGACACACTGTATATATCATGACCCACAGTCAGATACACCCTGTGAAGTGTAAAACACCCCCACTGTCCTCAGTAATATTAACACACTGACAGAGAACACAGATTAATATTAACACACTCACTGACACACTGTGTATATCATGACCCACAGTCAGATAAACCCTGTGAAGTGTAAAACACTCCCACTGTCCTCAGGAATATTAACACACTGACAGAGAACACAGATTAATATTAACACACTCACTGACACACTGTGTATATCATGACCCACAGCCAGATACACCCTGTGAAGTGTAAAACACCCCCACTGTCCTCAGCAATATTAACACCTGACAGAGAACACAGATTAATATTAACACACTCACCGACACACTGTGTATATCATGACCCAGAGTCAGATACACCCTGTGAAGTGTAAAACACCCCCACTGTCCTCAGTAATATTAACACACTGACAGAGAACACAGATTAATATTAACACACTCACTGACACACTGTGTATATCATGACCCACAGTCAGATACACCCTGTGAAGTGTAAAACACCCCCACTGTCCTCAGTAATATTAACACACTGACAGAGAACACAGATTAATATTAACACACTCACTGACACACTGTGTACATCATGACCCACAGTCAGATAAACCCTGAGAAGTGTAAAACACCCCCACTGTCCTCAGTAATATTAACACACTGACAGAGAACACAGATTAATATTAACACACTCACTGACACACTGTGTATATCATGACCCACAGTCAGATAAACCCTGTGAAGTGTAAAACACTCCCACTGTCCTCAGGAATATTAACACACTGACAGAGAACACAGATTAATATTAACACACTCACTGACACACTGTGTATATCATGACCCACAGCCAGATACACCCTGTGAAGTGTAAAACACCCCCACTGTCCTCAGCAATATTAACACCTGACAGAGAACACAGATTAATATTAACACACTCACCGACACACTGTGTATATCATGACCCAGAGTCAGATACACCCTGTGAAGTGTAAAACACCCCCACTGTCCTCAGTAATATTAACACACTGACAGAGAACACAGATTAATATTAACACACTCACTGACACACTGTGTATATCATGACCCACAGTCAGATACACCCTGTGAAGTGTAAAACACCCCCACTGTCCTCAGTCATATTAACACACTGACAGAGAACACAGATTAATATTAACACACTCACTGACACACTGTGTACATCATGACCCACAGTCAGATAAACCCTGTGAAGTGTAAAACACCCCCACTGTCCTCAGTAATATTAACACACTGACAGAGAACACAGATTAATATTAACACACTCACTGACACACTGTGTATATCATGACCCACAGTCAGATACACCCTGTGAAGTGTAAAACACCCCCACTGTCCTCAGTAATATTAACACACTGACAGAGAACACAGATTAATATTAACACACTCACTGACACACTGTGTACATCACGTTCCACAGTCAGATAAACCCTGTGAAGTGTAAAACATCCCCACTGTCCTCAGTAATATTAACACACTGACAGAGAACACAGATTAATATTAACACACTCACTGACACACTGTGTATATCATGACCCACAGTCAGATACACCCTGTGAAGTGTAAAACACCCCCACTGTCCTCAGTAATATTAACACACTGACAGAGAACACAGATTAATATTAACACACTGACCGACACACTGTGTACATCATGACCCATAGCCAGATAAACCCTGTGAAGTGTAAAACACCCCCACTGTCCTCAGGGATATTAACACACTGACAGAGAACACAGATTAATATTAACACACTCACTGACACACTGTGTACATCATGACCCACAGTCAGATACACCCTGTGAAGTGTAAAACACCCCCACTGTCGTCAGTAATATTAACACACTGACAGAGAACACAGATTAATATTAACACACTCACTGACACACTGTGTATATCATGACCCACAGTCAGATACATCCTGTGAAGTGTAAAACACCCCCTCTGTCCTCAGGAATATTAACACACTGACAGAGAACACAGATTAATATTAACACACTCACTGACACACTGTGTATATCATGACCCACAGTCAGATACACCCTGTGAAGTGTAAAACACCCCCACTGTCCTCAGCAATATTAACACACTGACAGAGAACACAGATTAATATTAACACACTCACTGACACACTGTGTATATCATGACCCACAGTCAGATACCCCCTGTGAAGTGTAAAACACCCCCACTGTCCTCAGTAATATTAACACACTGGCAGAGAACACAGATTAATATTAACACACTGACCGACACACTGTGTACATCATGACCCACAGCCAGATAAACCCTGTGAAGTGTAAAACACCCCCACTGTCCTCAGTAATATTAACACACTGACAGAGAACACAGATTAATATTAACACACTCACTGACACACTGTGTACATCATGACCCACAGTCAGATACACCCTGTGAAATGTAAAACATACCCACTGTCCTCAGCAATATTAACACACTGACAGAGAACACAGATTAATATTAACACACTCACTGACACACTGTGTACATCATGACCCACAGTCAGATACACCCTGTGAAGTGTAAAACATCCCCACTGTCCTCAGTAATATTAACACACTGACAGAGAACACAGATTAATATTAACACACTCACTGACACACTGTGTATATCATGACCCACAGTCAGATACACCCTGTGAAGTGTAAAACACCCCCACTGTCCTCAGTAATATTAACACACTGACAGAGAACACAGATTAATATTAACACACTCACTGACACACTGTGTATATCATGACCCACAGTCAGATACACCCTGTGAAGTGTAAAACACCCCCACTGTCCTCAGGAATATTAACACACTGACAGAGAACACAGATTAATATTAACACACTCACTGACACACTGTGTACATCATGACCCACAGTCAGATACACCCTGTAAAGTGTAAAACACCCCCACTGTCCTCAGTAATATTAACACACTGACAGAGAACACAGATTAATATTAACACACTCACTGACACACTGTGTACATCATGACCCACAGTCAGATACACCCTGTGAAGTGTGAAACACCCCCACTGTCCTCAGGAATATTCACACACTGACAGAGAACACAGATTAATATTAACACACTCACTGACACACTGTGTACATCATGACCCACAGTCAGATACACCCTGTGTAGTGTAAAACACCCCCACTGTCCTCAGTAATATTAACACACTGACAGAGAACACAGATTAATATTAACACACTCACTGACACACTGTGTATATCATGACCCACAGTCAGATACACCCTGTGAAGTGTAAAACACCCCCACTGTCCTCAGGAATATTAACACACTGACAGAGAATACAGATTAATATTAACACACTCACTGACACACTGTGTATATCATGACCCACAGTCAGATACACCCTGTGAAGTGTAAAACACCCCCACTGTCCTCAGTCATATTAACACACTGACAGAGAACACAGATTAATATTAACACACTCACTGACACACTGTCTATATCATGACCCACAGTCAGATACACCCTGTGAAGTGTAAAACACCCCCACTGTCCTCAGTAATATTGACACACTGACAGAGAACACAGATTAATATTAACACACTCACTGACACACTGTGTATATCGTGACCCACAGACAGATAAACCCTGTGAAGTGTAAAACACCCCCACTGTCCTCAGGAATATTAACACACTGACAGAGAACACAGATTAATATTAACACACTCACTGACACACTGTATATATCATGACCCACAGTCAGATACACCCTGTGAAGTGTAAAACACCCCCACTGTCCTCAGTAATATTAACACACTGACAGAGAACACAGATTAATATTAACACACTCACTGACAAACTGTATATATCATGACCCACAGTCAGATACACCCTGTGAAGTGTAAAACACCCCCACTGTCCTCAGTAATATTAACACACTGACAGAGAACACAGATTAATATTAACACACTCACTGACACACTGTGTATATCATGACCCACAGTCAGATACACCCTGTGAAGTGTAAAACACCCCCACTGTCCTCAGGAATATTAACACACTGACAGAGAACACAGATTAATATTAACACACTCACTGACACACTGTGTATATCATGACCCACAGTCAGATACACCCTGTGAAGTGTAAAACACCCCCACTGTCCTCAGGAATATTAACACACTGACAGAGAACACAGATTAATATTAACACACTCACTGACACACTGTGTATATCATGACCCACAGTCAGATACACCCTGTGAAGTGTAAAACACCCCCACTGTCCTCAGGAATATTAACACACTGACAGAGAACACAGATTAATATTAACACATTCACTGACACACTGTGTATATCATGACCCACAGTCAGATACACCCTGTGAAGTGTAAAACACCCCCACTGTCCTCAGGAATATTAACACACTGACAGAGAACACAGATTAATATTAACACATTCACTGACACACTGTGTATATCATGACCCACAGTCAGATACACCCTGTGAAGTGTAAAACACCCCCACTGTCCTCAGGAATATTAACACACTGACAGAGAACACAGATTAATATTAACACACTCACTGACACACTGTGTATATCATGACCCACAGTCAGATACACCCTGTGAAGTGTAAAACACCCCCACTGTCCTCAGTAATATTAACACACTGACAGAGAACACAGATTAATATTAACACATTCACTGACACACTGTGTATATCATGACCCACAGTCAGATACATCCTGTGAAGTGTAAAAGACCCCCAGTGTCCTCAGTAATATTAACACACTGACAGAGAACACAGATTAATATTAACACACTCACTGACACACTGTGTATATCATGACCCACAGTCAGATACACCCTGTGAAGTGTAAAACACCCCCACTGTCCTCAGGAATATTAACATCCTGACAGAGAACACAGATTAATATTAACACACTCACTGACACACTGTGTACATCATGACCCACAGTCAGATACACCCTGTGAAGTGTAAAACATCCCCACTGTCCTCAGTAATATTAACACACTGACAGAGAACACAGATTAATATTAACACACTCACTGACACACTGTGTATATCATGACCCACAGTCAGATACACCCTGTGAAGTGTAAAACACCCCCACTGTCCTCAGTAATATTAACACACTGACAGAGAACACAGATTAATATTAACACACTCACTGACACACTGTGTACATCATGACCCACAGTCAGATAAACCCTGTGAAGTGTAAAACACTCCCACTGTCCTCAGGAATATTAACACACTGACAGAGAACACAGATTAATATTAACACACTCACTGACACACTGTGTACATCATGACCCACAGTCAGATAAACCCTGTGAAGTGTAAAACACCCCCACTGTCCTCAGGAATATTAACACACTGACAGAGAACACAGATTAATATTAACACACTCACTGACACACTGTGTATATCATGACCCACAGTCAGATACACCCTGTGAAGTGTAAAACACCCCCACTGTCCTCAGGAATATTAACACACTGACAGAGAACACAGATTAATATTAACACACTCACTGACACACTGTGTATATCATGACCCACAGTCAGATACACCCTGTGAAGTGTAAAACACCCCCACTGTCCTCAGGAATATTAACATCCTGACAGAGAACACAGATTAATATTAACACACTCACTGACACACTGTGTACATCATGACCCACAGTCAGATACACCCTGTGAAGTGTAAAACATCCCCACTGTCCTCAGTAATATTAACACACTGACAGAGAACACAGATTAATATTAACACACTCACTGACACACTGTGTATATCATGACCCACAGTCAGATACACCCTGTGAAGTGTAAAACACCCCCACTGTCCTCAGTAATATTAACACACTGACAGAGAGCACAGATTAATATTAACACACTCACTGACACACTGTGTACATCATGACCCACAGTCAGATACACCCTGTGAAGTGTAAAACACCCCCACTGTCCTCAGGAATATTAACACACTGACAGAGAACACAGATTAATATTAACACACTCACTGACACACTGTGTATATCATGACCCACAGTCAGATACACCCTGTGAAGTGTAAAACACCCCCACTGTCCTCAGGAATATTAACACACTGACAGAGAACACAGATTAATATTAACACACTCACTGACACACTGTGTATATCATGACCCACAGTCAGATACACCCTGTGAAGTGTAAAACACCCCCACTGTCCTCAGGAATATTAACACACTGACAGAGAACACAGATTAATATTAACACACTCACTGACACACTGTGTACATCATGACCCACAGTCAGATAAACCCTGTGAAGTGTAAAACACCCCCACTGTCCTCAGTAATATTAACACACTGACAGAGAACACAGATTAATATTAACACACTCACTGACACACTGTGTATATCGTGACCCACAGACAGATAAACCCTGTGAAGTGTAAAACACCCCCACTGTCCTCAGGAATATTAACACACTGACAGAGAACACAGATTAATATTAACACACTCACTGACACACTGTATATATCATGACCCACAGTCAGATACACCCTGTGAAGTGTAAAACACCCCCACTGTCCTCAGTAATATTAACACACTGACAGAGAACACAGATTTATATTAACACATTCACTGACACACTGTGTATATCATGACCCACAGTCAGATACATCCTGTGAAGTGTAAAAGACCCCCAGTGTCCTCAGTAATATTAACACACTGACAGAGAACACAGATTAATATTAACACACTCACTGACACACTGTGTATATCATGACCCACAGCCAGATACACCCTGTGAAGTGTAAAACACCCCCACTGTCCTCAGTAATATTAACACACTGACAGAGAACACAGATTAATATTAACACACTCACTGACACACTGTGTATATCATGACCCACAGTCACATACACCCTGTGAAGTGTAAAACACCCCCACTGTCCTCAGTAATATTAACACACTGACAGAGAACACAGATTAATATTAACACACTCACTGACACACTGTGTACATCATGACCCACAGTCAGATAAACCCTGTGAAGTGTAAAACACTCCCACTGTCCTCAGGAATATTAACACACTGACAGAGAACACAGATTAATATTAACACACTCACTGACACACTGTGTACATCATGACCCACAGTCAGATAAACCCTGTGAAGTGTAAAACACCCCCACTGTCCTCAGGAATATTAACACACTGACAGAGAACACAGATTAATATTAACACACTCACTGACACACTGTGTATATCATGACCCACAGTCAGATACACCCTGTGAAGTGTAAAACACCCCCACTGTCCTCAGGAATATTAACACACTGACAGAGAACACAGATTAATATTAACACACTCACTGACACACTGTGTATATCATGACCCACAGTCAGATACACCCTGTGAAGTGTAAAACACCCCCACTGTCCTCAGGAATATTAACATCCTGACAGAGAACACAGATTAATATTAACACACTCACTGACACACTGTGTACATCATGACCCACAGTCAGATACACCCTGTGAAGTGTAAAACATCCCCACTGTCCTCAGTAATATTAACACACTGACAGAGAACACAGATTAATAGTAACACACTCACTGACACACTGTGTATATCATGACCCACAGTCAGATACACCCTGTGAAGTGTAAAACACCCCCACTGTCCTCAGTAATATTAACACACTGACAGAGAACACAGATTAATATTAACACACTCACTGACACACTGTGTACATCATGACCCACAGTCAGATACACCCTGTGAAGTGTAAAACACCCCCACTGTCCTCAGGAATATTAACACACTGACAGAGAACACAGATTAATATTAACACACTCACTGACACACTGTGTATATCATGACCCACAGTCAGATACACCCTGTGAAGTGTAAAACACCCCCACTGTCCTCAGTAATATTAACACACTGACAGAGAACACAGATTAATATTAACACACTCACTGACACACTGTGTATATCATGACCCACAGTCAGATACACCCTGTGAAGTGTAAAACACCCCCACTGTCCTCAGTAATATTAACACACTGACAGAGAACACAGATTAATATTAACACACTCACTGACACACTGTGTACATCACGTTCCACAGTCAGATAAACCCTGTGAAGTGTAAAACATCCCCACTGTCCTCAGTAATATTAACACACTGACAGAGAACACAGATTAATATTAACACACTCACGGACACACTGTGTATATCATGACCCACAGTCAGATACACCCTGTGAAGTGTAAAACACCCCCACTGTCCTCAGTAATATTAACACACTGACAGAGAACACAGATTAATATTAACACACTGACCGACACACTGTGTACATCATGACCCACAGCCAGATAAACCCTGTGAAGTGTAAAACACCCCCACTGTCCTCAGGGATATTAACACACTGACAGAGAACACAGATTAATATTAACACACTCACTGACACACTGTGTACATCATGACCCACAGTCAGATACACCCTGTGAAGTGTAAAACACCCCCACTGTCGTGAGTAATATTAACACACTGACAGAGAACACAGATTAATATTAACACACTCACTGACACACTGTGTATATCATGACCCACAGTCAGATACATCCTGTGAAGTGTAAAACACCCCCTCTGTCCTCAGGAATATTAACACACTGACAGAGAACACAGATTAATATTAACACACTCACTGACACACTGTGTATATCATGACCCACAGTCAGATACACCCTGTGAAGTGTAAAACACCCCCACTGTCCTCAGCAATATTAACACACTGACAGAGAACACAGATTAATATTAACACACTCACTGACACACTGTGTATATCATGACCCACAGTCAGATACCCCCTGTGAAGTGTAAAACACCCCCACTGTCCTCAGTAATATTAACACACTGGCAGAGAACACAGATTAATATTAACACACTGACCGACACACTGTGTACATCATGACCCACAGCCAGATAAACCCTGTGAAGTGTAAAACACCCCCACTGTCCTCAGTAATATTAACACACTGACAGAGAACACAGATTAATATTAACACACTCACTGACACACTGTGTACATCATGACCCACAGTCAGATACACCCTGTGAAATGTAAAACATACCCACTGTCCTCAGCAATATTAACACACTGACAGAGAACACAGATTAATATTAACACACTCACTGACACACTGTGTACATCATGACCCACAGTCAGATACACCCTGTGAAGTGTAAAACATCCCCACTGTCCTCAGTAATATTAACACACTGACAGAGAACACAGATTAATATTAACACACTCACTGACACACTGTGTATATCATGACCCACAGTCAGATACACCCTGTGAAGTGTAAAACACCCCCACTGTCCTCAGTAATATTAACACACTGACAGAGAACACAGATTAATATTAACACACTCACTGACACACTGTGTATATCATGACCCACAGTCAGATACACCCTGTGAAGTGTAAAACACCCCCACTGTCCTCAGGAATATTAACACACTGACAGAGAACACAGATTAATATTAACACACTCACTGACACACTGTGTACATCATGACCCACAGTCAGATACACCCTGTAAAGTGTAAAACACCCCCACTGTCCTCAGTAATATTAACACACTGACAGAGAACACAGATTAATATTAACACACTCACTGACACACTGTGTACATCATGACCCACAGTCAGATACACCCTGTGAAGTGTGAAACACCCCCACTGTCCTCAGGAATATTCACACACTGACAGAGAACACAGATTAATATTAACACACTCACTGACACACTGTGTACATCATGACCCACAGTCAGATACACCCTGTGAAGTGTAAAACACCCCCACTGTCCTCAGTAATATTAACACACTGACAGAGAACACAGATTAATATTAACACACTCACTGACACACTGTGTATATCATGACCCACAGTCAGATACACCCTGTGAAGTGTAAAACACCCCCACTGTCCTCAGGAATATTAACACACTGACAGAGAATACAGATTAATATTAACACACTCACTGACACACTGTGTATATCATGACCCACAGTCAGATACACCCTGTGAAGTGTAAAACACCCCCACTGTCCTCAGTCATATTAACACACTGACAGAGAACACAGATTAATATTAACACACTCACTGACACACTGTGTATATCATGACCCACAGTCAGATACACCCTGTGAAGTGTAAAACACCCCCACTGTCCTCAGTAATATTGACACACTGACAGAGAACACAGATTAATATTAACACACTCACTGACACACTGTGTATATCGTGACCCACAGACAGATAAACCCTGTGAAGTGTAAAACACCCCCACTGTCCTCAGGAATATTAACACACTGACAGAGAACACAGATTAATATTAACACACTCACTGACACACTGTATATATCATGACCCACAGTCAGATACACCCTGTGAAGTGTAAAACACCCCCACTGTCCTCAGTAATATTAACACACTGACAGAGAACACAGATTAATATTAACACACTCACTGACAAACTGTATATATCATGACCCACAGTCAGATACACCCTGTGAAGTGTAAAACACCCCCACTGTCCTCAGTAATATTAACACACTGACAGAGAACACAGATTAATATTAACACACTCACTGACACACTGTGTATATCATGACCCACAGTCAGATACACCCTGTGAAGTGTAAAACACCCCCACTGTCCTCAGGAATATTAACACACTGACAGAGAACACAGATTAATATTAACACATTCACTGACACACTGTGTATATCATGACCCACAGTCAGATACATCCTGTGAAGTGTAAAAGACCCCCAGTGTCCTCAGTAATATTAACACACTGACAGAGAACACAGATTAATATTAACACACTCACTGAGACACTGTGTATATCATGACCCACAGCCAGATACACCCTGTGAAGTGTAAAACACCCCCACTGTCCTCAGTAATATTAACACACTGACAGAGAACACAGATTAATATTAACACACTCACTGACACACTGTGTATATCATGACCCACAGTCACATACACCCTGTGAAGTGTAAAACACCCCCACTGTCCTCAGTAATATTAACACACTGACAGAGAACACAGATTAATATTAACACACTCACTGACACACTGTGTACATCATGACCCACAGTCAGATAAACCCTGTGAAGTGTAAAACACTCCCACTGTCCTCAGGAATATTAACACACTGACAGAGAACACAGATTAATATTAACACACTCACTGACACACTGTGTACATCATGACCCACAGTCAGATAAACCCTGTGAAGTGTAAAACACCCCCACTGTCCTCAGGAATATTAACACACTGACAGAGAACACAGATTAATATTAACACACTCACTGACACACTGTGTATATCATGACCCACAGTCAGATACACCCTGTGAAGTGTAAAACACCCCCACTGTCCTCAGTAATATTAACACACTGACAGAGAACACAGATTAATATTAACACACTCACTGACAAACTGTATATATCATGACCCACAGTCAGATACACCCTGTGAAGTGTAAAACACCCCCACTGTCCTCAGTAATATTAACACACTGACAGAGAACACAGATTAATATTAACACACTCACTGACACACTGTGTATATCATGACCCACAGTCAGATACACCCTGTGAAGTGTAAAACACCCCCACTGTCCTCAGGAATATTAACACACTGACAGAGAACACAGATTAATATTAACACATTCACTGACACACTGTGTATATCATGACCCACAGTCAGATACATCCTGTGAAGTGTAAAAGACCCCCAGTGTCCTCAGTAATATTAACACACTGACAGAGAACACAGATTAATATTAACACACTCACTGAGACACTGTGTATATCATGACCCACAGCCAGATACACCCTGTGAAGTGTAAAACACCCCCACTGTCCTCAGTAATATTAACACACTGACAGAGAACACAGATTAATATTAACACACTCACTGACACACTGTGTATATCATGACCCACAGTCACATACACCCTGTGAAGTGTAAAACACCCCCACTGTCCTCAGTAATATTAACACACTGACAGAGAACACAGATTAATATTAACACACTCACTGACACACTGTGTACATCATGACCCACAGTCAGATAAACCCTGTGAAGTGTAAAACACTCCCACTGTCCTCAGGAATATTAACACACTGACAGAGAACACAGATTAATATTAACACACTCACTGACACACTGTGTACATCATGACCCACAGTCAGATAAACCCTGTGAAGTGTAAAACACCCCCACTGTCCTCAGGAATATTAACACACTGACAGAGAACACAGATTAATATTAACACACTCACTGACACACTGTGTATATCATGACCCACAGTCAGATACACCCTGTGAAGTGTAAAACACCCCCACTGTCCTCAGGAATATTAACACACTGACAGAGAACACAGATTAATATTAACACACTCACTGACACACTGTGTATATCATGACCCACAGTCAGATACACCCTGTGAAGTGTAAAACACCCCCACTGTCCTCAGGAATATTAACATCCTGACAGAGAACACAGATTAATATTAACACACTCACTGACACACTGTGTACATCATGACCCACAGTCAGATACACCCTGTGAAGTGTAAAACATCCCCACTGTCCTCAGTAATATTAACACACTGACAGAGAACACAGATTAATATTAACACACTCACTGACACACTGTGTATATCATGACCCACAGTCAGATACACCCTGTGAAGTGTAAAACACCCCCACTGTCCTCAGTAATATTAACACACTGACAGAGAACACAGATTAATATTAACACACTCACTGACACACTGTGTACATCATGACCCACAGTCAGATACACCCTGTGAAGTGTAAAACACCCCCACTGTCCTCAGGAATATTAACACACTGACAGAGAACACAGATTAATATTAACACACTCACTGACACACTGTGTATATCATGACCCACAGTCAGATACACCCTGTGAAGTGTAAAACACCCCCACTGTCCTCAGGAATATTAACACACTGACAGAGAACACAGATTAATATTAACACACTCACTGACACACTGTGTATATCATGACCCACAGTCAGATACACCCTGTGAAGTGTAAAACACCCCCACTGTCCTCAGGAATATTAACACACTGACAGAGAACACAGATTAATATTAACACACTCACTGACACACTGTGTACATCATGACCCACAGTCAGATAAACCCTGTGAAGTGTAAAACACCCCCACTGTCCTCAGTAATATTAACACACTGACAGAGAACACAGATTAATATTAACACACTCACTGACACACTGTGTATATCGTGACCCACAGACAGATAAACCCTGTGAAGTGTAAAACACCCCCACTGTCCTCAGGAATATTAACACACTGACAGAGAACACAGATTAATATTAACACACTCACTGACACACTGTATATATCATGACCCACAGTCAGATACACCCTGTGAAGTGTAAAACACCCCCACTGTCCTCAGTAATATTAACACACTGACAGAGAACACAGATTTATATTAACACATTCACTGACACACTGTGTATATCATGACCAACAGTCAGATACATCCTGTGAAGTGTAAAAGACCCCCAGTGTCCTCAGTAATATTAACACACTGACAGAGAACACAGATTAATATTAACACACTCACTGACACACTGTGTATATCATGACCCACAGCCAGATACACCCTGTGAAGTGTAAAACACCCCCACTGTCCTCAGTAATATTAACACACTGACAGAGAACACAGATTAATATTAACACACTCACTGACACACTGTGTATATCATGACCCACAGTCACATACACCCTGTGAAGTGTAAAACACCCCCACTGTCCTCAGTAATATTAACACACTGACAGAGAACACAGATTAATATTAACACACTCACTGACACACTGTGTACATCATGACCCACAGTCAGATAAACCCTGTGAAGTGTAAAACACTCCCACTGTCCTCAGGAATATTAACACACTGACAGAGAACACAGATTAATATTAACACACTCACTGACACACTGTGTATATCATGACCCACAGTCAGATACACCCTGTGAAGTGTAAAACACCCCCACTGTCCTCAGGAATATTAACATCCTGACAGAGAACACAGATTAATATTAACACACTCACTGACACACTGTGTACATCATGACCCACAGTCAGATACACCCTGTGAAGTGTAAAACATCCCCACTGTCCTCAGTAATATTAACACACTGACAGAGAACACAGATTAATATTAACACACTCACTGACACACTTTGTATATCATGACCCACAGTCAGATACACCCTGTGAAGTGTAAAACACCCCCACTGTCCTCAGTAATATTAACACACTGACAGAGAACACAGATTAATATTAACACACTCACTGACACACTGTGTACATCATGACCCACAGTCAGATACACCCTGTGAAGTGTAAAACACCCCCACTGTCCTCAGGAATATTAACACACTGACAGAGAACACAGATTAATATTAACACACTCACTGACACACTGTGTATATCATGACCCACAGTCAGATACACCCTGTGAAGTGTAAAACACCCCCACTGTCCTCAGGAATATTAACACACTGACAGAGAACACAGATTAATATTAACACACTCACTGACACACTGTGTATATCATGACCCACAGTCAGATACACCCTGTGAAGTGTAAAACACCCCCACTGTCCTCAGGAATATTAACACACTGACAGAGAACACAGATTAATATTAACACACTCACTGACACACTGTGTACATCATGACCCACAGTCAGATAAACTCTGTGAAGTGTAAAACACCCCCACTGTCCTCAGTAATATTAACACACTGACAGAGAACACAGATTAATATTAACACACTCACTGACACACTGTGTATATCATGACCCACAGTCAGATACACCCTGTGAAGTGTAAAACATCCCCACTGTCCTCAGTAATATTAACACACTGACAGAGAACACAGATTAATATTAACACACTCACTGACACACTGTGTATATCATGACCCACAGTCAGATACACCGGGTGAAGTGTAAAACACCCCCACTGTCCTCAGGAATATTAACACACTGACAGAGAACACAGATTAATATTAACACACTCACTGACACACTGTGTATATCATGACCCACAGTCAGATACACCCTGTGAAGTGTAAAACACCCCCACTGTCCTCAGTAATATTAACACACTGACAGAGAACACAGATTAATATTAACACAATCACTGACACACTGTGTATATCATGACCCACAGTCAGATACACCCTGTGAAGTGTAAAACACCCCCACTGTCCTCAGCAATATTAACACACTGACAGAGAACACAGATTAATATTAACACACTCACTGACACACTGTGTATATCATGACCCACAGTCAGATACACCCTGTGAAGTGTAAAACACCCCCACTGTCCTCAGTAATATTAACACACTGACAGAGAACACAGATTAATATTAACACACTCACTGACACACTGTGTATATCATGACCCACAGTCAGATACACCCTGTGAAGTGTAAAACACCCCCACTGTCCTCAGTAATATTAACACACTGACAGAGAACACAGATTAATATTAACACACTCACTGACACACTGTGTATATCATGACCCACAGTCAGATACACCCTGTGAAGTGTAAATCACCACCACTGTCCTCAGTAATATCAACACACTGACAGAGAACACAGATTAATATTAACACAATCACTGACACACTGTGTATATCATGACCCACAGTCAGATACACCCTGTGAAGTGTAAAACACCCCCACTGTCCTCAGTAATATTAACACACTGACAGAGAACACAGATTAATATTAACACAATCACTGACACACTGTGTACATCATGACCCACAATCAGATACACCCTGTGAAGTGTAAAACACCCCCACTGTCCTCAGTAAGATTAACACACTGACAGAGAACACAGATTAATATTAACACACTCACTGACACACTGTGTATATCATGACCCAAAGTCAGATAAACCCTGTGAAGTGTAAAACACCCCCACTGTCCTCAGGAATATTAACACACTGACAGGGAACACAGATTAATATTAACACACTCACTGACACACTGTGTATATCATGACCCACAGTCAGATAAACCCTGTGAAGTGTAAAACACCCCCACTGTCCTCAGGAATATTAACACACTGACAGAGAACAGAGATTAATATTAACACACTCACTGACACACTGTGTATATCATGACCCACAGTCAGATACACCCTGTGAAGTGTAAAACACACCCACTGTCCTCAGTAATATTAACACACTGACAGAGAACACAGATTAATATTAACACACTCACTGACACACTGTGTATATCATGACCCACAGTCAGATACACCCTGTGAAGTGTAAAACACCACCACTGTCCTCAGTAATATTAACACACTGACAGAGAACACAGATTAATATTAACACACTCACTGACACACTGTGTATATCATGACCCACAGTCAGATACACCCTGTGAAGTGTAAAACACCCCCACTGTCCTCAGTAATATTAACACACTGACAGAGAACACAGATTAATATTAACACACTCACTGACACACTGTGTATATCATGACCCACAGTCAGATACACCCTGTGAAGTGTAAAACACCCCCACTGTCCTCAGTAATATTAACACACTGACAGAGAACACAGATTAATATTAACACACTCACTGACACACTGTGTATATCATGACCCACAGTCAGATACACCCTGTGAAGTGTAAAACACCCCCACGGTCCTCAGTAATATTAACACACTGACAGAGAACACAGATTAATATTAACACACTCACTGACACACTGTGTATATCATGACCCACAGTCAGATACACCCTGTGAAGTGTAAAACATCCCCACTGTCCTCAGGAATATTAACACACTGACAGAGAACACAGATTAATATTAACACACTCACTGACACACTGTGTACATCATGACCCACAGTCAGATAAACCCTGTGAAGTGTAAAACATCCCCACTGTCCTCAGGAATATTAACACACTGACAGAGAACACAGATTAATATTAACACACTCACTGACACACTGTGTACATCATGACCCACAGTCAGATAAACCCTGTGAAGTGTAAAACACCCCCACTGTCCTCAGGAATATTAACACACTGACAGAGAACACAGATTAATATTAACACACTCACTGACACACTGTGTATATCATGACCCACAGTCAGATACACCCTGTGAAGTGTAAAACACCCCCACTGTCCTCAGTAATATTAACATACTGACAGAGAACACAGATTAATAATAACACACTCACTGACACACTGTGTATATCATGACCCACAGTCAGATACACCCTGTGAAGTGTAAAACACCCCCACTGTCCTCAGTAATATTAACACACTGACAGAGAACACAGATTAATATTAACACACTCACTGACACACTGTGTACATCATGACCCACAGTCAGATACACCCTGTGAAGTGTAAAACACCCCCACTGTCCTCAGGAATATTAACACACTGACAGAGAACACAGATTAATATTAACACACTCACTGACACACTGTGTACATCGTGACCCACAGTCAGATACACCCGGTGAAGTGTAAAACATCCCCACTGTCCTCAGGAATATTAACACACTGACAGAGAACACAGATTAATATTAACACACTCACTGACACACTGTGTATATCATGACCCACAGTCAGATACACCCTGTGAAGTGTAAAACACCCCCACTGTCCTCAGTAATATTAACACACTGACAGAGAACACAGATTAATATTAACACACTCACTGACACACTGTGTACATCATGACTCACAGTCAGATAAATCCTGTGAAGTGTAAAACACCCCCACTGTCCTCAGGAATATTAACACACTGACAGAGAACACAGATTAATATTAACACACTCACTGACACACTGTGTACATCATGACCCACAGTCAGATAAACCCTGTAAAGTGTAAAACACCCCCACTGTCCTCAGTAATATTAACACACTGACAGAGTACACAGATTAATATTAACACACTCACTGACACACTGTGTACATCATGACCCACAGTCAGATACACCCTGTGAAGTGTAAAACACCCCCACTGTCCTCAGTAAGATTAATACACTGACAGAGAACACAGATTAATATTAACACACTCACTGACACACTGTGTATATCATGACCCAGAGTCAGATACACCCTGTGAAGTGTAAAACACCCCCACTGTCCTCAGTAATATTAACACACTGACAGAGAACACAGATTAATATTAACACACTCACTGACACACTGTGTACATCATGACCCACAGTCAGATAAACCCTGTGAAGTGTAAAACACCCCCACTGTCCTCAGGAATATTAACATACTGACAGAGAACACAGATTAATATTAACACACTCACTGACACACTGTGTATATCATGACCCACAGTCAGATACACCCTGTGAAGTGTAAAACACCCCCACTGTCCTCAGTAATATTAACACACTGACAGAGAACACAGATTAATATTAACACACTCACCGACACACTGTGTACATCATGACCCACAGTCAGATACACCCTGTGAAGTGTAAAACACCCCCACTGTCCTCAGTAATATTAACACACTGACAGAGAACACAGATTAATGTTAACACACTCACTGACACACTGTGTACATCATGACCCACAGTCAGATACACCCTGTGAAGTGTAAAACACCCCCACTGTCCTCAGTAATATTAAAACACTGACAGAGAACACAGATTAATATTAACACACTCACTGACACACTGTGTACATCATGACCCACAGTCAGATACACCCTGTGAAGTGTAAAACACCCCCACTGTCCTCAGTAATATTAACACACTGACAGAGAACACAGATTAATGTTAACACACTCACTGACACACTGTGTACATCATGACCCACAGTCAGATACACCCTGTGAAGTGTAAAACACCCCCACTGTCCTCAGTAATATTAAAACACTGACAGAGAACACAGATTAATATTAACACACTCACTGACACACTGTGTATATCATGACCCACAGTCAGATACACCCTGTGAAGTGTAAAACACCCCCACTGTCCTCAGTAATATTAACACACTGACAGAGAACACAGATTAATATTAACACACTCACTGACACACTGTATACATCATGACCCACAGTCAGATACACCCTGTGAAGTGTAAAACACCCCCACTGTCCTCAGGAATATTAACACACTGACAGAGAACACAGATTAATATTAACACACTCACTGACACACTGTGTATATCATGACCCACAGTCAGATACACCCTGTGAAGTGTAAAACATCCCCACTGTCCTCAGGAATATTAACACACTGACAGAGAACACAGATTAATATTAACACACTCACTGACACACTGTGTATTTCATGACCCACAGTCAGGTACACCCTGTGAAGTGTAAAACATCCCCACTGTCCTCAGGAATATTAACACACTGACAGAGAACACAGATTAATATTAACACACTCACTGACACACTGTGTACATCATGACCCACAGTCAGATACACCCTGTGAAGTGTAAAACACCCCCACTGTCCTCAGTAATATTAACACACTGACAGAGAACACAGATTAATATTAACACACTCACTGACACACTGTGTATATCATGACCCACAGTCAGATACACCCTGTGAAGTGGAAAACACCCCCACTGTCCTCAGGAATATTAACACACTGACAGAGAACACAGATTAATATTAACACACTCACTGACACACTGTGTATATCATGACCCACAGTCAGATACACCCTGTGAAGTGTAAAACACCCCCACTGTCCTCAGTAATCTTAACACACTGACAGAGAACACAGATTAATATTAACACACTCACTGACACACTGTGTATATCATGACCCACAGTCAGATACACCCTGTGAAGTGTAAAACACCCCCACTGTCCTCAGGAATATTAACACACTGACAGAGAACACAGATTAATATTAACACACTCACTGACACACTGTGTATATCATGACCCACAGTCAGATACACCCTGTGAAGTGTAAAACACCCCACTGTCCTCAGTAATATTAACACACTGACAGAGAACACAGATTAATATTAACACACTCACTGACACACTGTGTATATCATGACCCACAGTCAGATACACCCTGTGAAGTGTAAAACACCCCCACTGTCCTCAGGAAGATTAACACACTGACAGAGTACACAGATTAATATTAACACACTCACTGACACACTGTGTATATCATGACCCACAGTCAGATACACCCTGTGAAGTGTAAAACACCCCCACTGTCCTCAGGAATATTAACACACTGACAGAGAACACAGATTAATATTAACACACTCACTGACACACTGTGTATATCATGACCCACAGTCAGATACACCCTGTGAAGTGTAAAACACCCCCACTGTCCTCAGTAATATTAACACACTGACAGAGTACACAGATTAATATTAACACACTCACTGACACACTGTGTATATCATGACCCACAGTCAGATACACCCTGTGAAGTGTAAAACACCCCCACTGTCCTCAGTAATATTAACACACTGACAGAGAACACAGATTAATATTAACACACTCACTGACACACTGTGTACATCATGACCCACAGTCAGATACACCCTGTGAAGTGTAAAACATCCCCACTGTCCTCAGTAATATTAACACACTGACAGAGAACACAGATTAATGTTAACACACTCACTGACACACTGTGTACATCATGACCCACAGTCAGATACACCCTGTGAAGTGTAAAACACCCCCACTGTCCTCAGTAATATTAAAACACTGACAGAGAACACAGATTAATATTAACACACTCACTGACACACTGTGTATATCATGACCCACAGTCAGATACACCCTGTGAAGTGTAAAACACCCCCACTGTCCTCAGTAATATTAACACACTGACAGAGAACACAGATTAATATTAACACACTCACTGACACACTGTATACATCATGACCCACAGTCAGATACACCCTGTGAAGTGTAAAACACCCCCACTGTCCTCAGGAATATTAACACACTGACAGAGAACACAGATTAATATTAACACACTCACTGACACACTGTGTATATCATGACCCACAGTCAGATACACCCTGTGAAGTGTAAAACATCCCCACTGTCCTCAGGAATATTAACACACTGACAGAGAACACAGATTAATATTAACACACTCACTGACACACTGTGTATTTCATGACCCACAGTCAGGTACACCCTGTGAAGTGTAAAACATCCCCACTGTCCTCAGGAATATTAACACACTGACAGAGAACACAGATTAATATTAACACACTCACTGACACACTGTGTACATCATGACCCACAGTCAGATACACCCTGTGAAGTGTAAAACACCCCCACTGTCCTCAGTAATATTAACACACTGACAGAGAACACAGATTAATATTAACACACTCACTGACACACTGTGTATATCATGACCCACAGTCAGATACACCCTGTGAAGTGGAAAACACCCCCACTGTCCTCAGGAATATTAACACACTGACAGAGAACACAGATTAATATTAACACACTCACTGACACACTGTGTATATCATGACCCACAGTCAGATACACCCTGTGAAGTGTAAAACACCCCCACTGTCCTCAGTAATCTTAACACACTGACAGAGAACACAGATTAATATTAACACACTCACTGACACACTGTGTATATCATGACCCACAGTCAGATACACCCTGTGAAGTGTAAAACACCCCCACTGTCCTCAGGAATATTAACACACTGACAGAGAACACAGATTAATATTAACACACTCACTGACACACTGTGTATATCATGACCCACAGTCAGATACACCCTGTGAAGTGTAAAACACCCCACTGTCCTCAGTAATATTAACACACTGACAGAGAACACAGATTAATATTAACACACTCACTGACACACTGTGTATATCATGACCCACAGTCAGATACACCCTGTGAAGTGTAAAACACCCCCACTGTCCTCAGGAAGATTAACACACTGACAGAGTACACAGATTAATATTAACACACTCACTGACACACTGTGTATATCATGACCCACAGTCAGATACACCCTGTGAAGTGTAAAACACCCCCACTGTCCTCAGGAATATTAACACACTGACAGAGAACACAGATTAATATTAACACACTCACTGACACACTGTGTATATCATGACCCACAGTCAGATACACCCTGTGAAGTGTAAAACACCCCCACTGTCCTCAGTAATATTAACACACTGACAGAGTACACAGATTAATATTAACACACTCACTGACACACTGTGTATATCATGACCCACAGTCAGATACACCCTGTGAAGTGTAAAACACCCCCACTGTCCTCAGTAATATTAACACACTGACAGAGAACACAGATTAATATTAACACACTCACTGACACACTGTGTACATCATGACCCACAGTCAGATACACCCTGTGAAGTGTAAAACATCCCCACTGTCCTCAGTAATATTAACACACTGACAGAGAACACAGATTAATATTAACACACTCACTGACACATTGTGTATATCATGACCCACAGTCAGATACACCCTGTGAAGTGTAAAACACCCCCACTGTCCTCAGTAATATTAACACACTGACAGAGAACACAGATTAATATTAACACACTCACTGACACACTGTGTACATCATGACCCAGAGTCAGATAAACCCTGTGAAGTGTAAAACACCCCCACTGTCCTCAGGAATATTAACACACTGACAGAGAACACAGATTAATATTAACACACTCACTGACACACTGTGTACATCATGACCCAGAGTCAGATAAACCCTGTGAAGTGTAAAACACCCCCACTGTCCTCAGGAATATTAACACACTGACAGAGAACACAGATTAATATTAACACACTCACTGACACACTGTGTATATCATGACCCACAGTGAGATAAACCCTGTGAAGTGTAAAACACACCCACTGTCCTCAGTAATATTAACACACTGACAGAGAACACAGATTAATATTAACACACTCACTGACACACTGTGTATATCATGACCCACAGTCAGATACACACTGTGAAGTGTAAAACACCCCCACTGTCCTCAGTAATATTAACACACTGACAGAGAACACAGATTAATATTAACACACTCACTGACACACTGTGTATATCATCACCCACAGTCAGATAAACCCTGTGAAGTGAAAAACACCCCCACTGTCCTCAGTAATATTAACACACTGACAGAGAACACAGATTAATATTAACACACTCACTGACACACTGTGTATATCATGACCCACAGTCAGATACACCCGGTGAAGTGTAAAACGCCCCCACTGTCCTCAGGAATATTAACACACTGACAGAGAACACAGATTAATATTAACACACTCACTGACACACTGTGTATATCATGACCCACAGTCAGATACACCCTGTGAAGTGTAAAACACCCCCACTGTCCTCAGGAATATTAACACACTGACAGAGAACAGAGATTAATATTAACACACTCACTGACACAATGTGTATATCATGACCCACAGTCAGATACACCCTGTGAAGTGTAAAACACCCCCACTGTCCTCAGGAATATTAACACACTGACAGAGAACACAGATTAATATTAACACACTCACTGACACACTGTGTACATCATGACCCACAGTCAGATACACCCTGTGAAGTGTAAAACACCCCCACTGTCCTCAGTAATATTAACACACTGACAGAGAACACAGATTAATATTAACACACTCACTGACTCACTGTGTATATCATGACCCAGAGTCAGATACACCCTGTGAAGTGTAAAACACCCCCACTGTCCTCAGTAATATTAACACACTGACAGAGAACACAGATTAATATTAACACACTCACTGACACACTGTGTACATCATGACCCACAGTCAGATACACCCTGTGAAGTGTAAAACACCCCCACTGTCCTCAGGAATATTAACACACTGACAGAGAACACAGATTAATATTAACACACTCACTGACACACTGTGTATATCATGACCCACAGTAAGATACACCCTGTGAAGTGTAAAACACCCCCACTGTCCTCAGTAATATTAACACACTGACAGAGAACACAGATTAATATTAACACACTCACTGACACACTGTGTATATCATGACCCACAGTCAGATCCACCCTGTGAAGTGTAAAACACCCCCACTGTCCTCAGTAAGATTAATACACTGACAGAGAACACAGATTAATATTAACACACTCACTGACACACTGTGTACATCATGACCCACAGTCAGATACACCCTGTGAAGTGTAAAACACCCCCACTGTCCTCAGGAATATTAACACACTGACAGAGAACACAGATTAATATTAACACACTCACTGACACACTGTGTACATCATGACCCACAGTCAGATACACCCTGTGAAGTGTAAAACACCCCCACTGTCCTCAGGAATATTAACAGACTGACAGAGAACACAGATTAATATTAACACACTCACTGACACAATGTGTATATCATGACCCACAGTCAGATACACCCGGTGAAGTGTAAAACACCCCCACTGTCCTCAGTAATATTAACACACTGACAGAGAACACAGATTAATATTAACACACTCACTGACACACTGTGTACATCATGACCCACAGTCAGATACACCCTGTGAAGTGTAAAACACCCCCACTGTCCTCAGTAATATTAACACACTGACAGAGAACACAGATTAATATTAACACACTCACTGACACACTGTGGACATCATGACCCACAGTCAGATACACCCTGTGAAGTGTAAAACATCCCCACTGTCCTCAGTAATATTAACACACTGACAGAGAACACAGATTAATATTAACACACTCACTGACACACTGTGTATATCATGACCCACAGCCAGATACACCCTGTGAAGTGTAAAACACCCCCACTGTCCTCAGCAATATTAACACACTGACAGAGAACACAGATTAATATTAACACACTCACTGACACACTGTGTATATCATGACCCACAGTCAGATACACCCTGTGAAGTGTAAAACACCCCCACTGTCCTCAGTAATATTAACACACTGACAGAGAACACAGATTAATATTAACACACTCACTGACACACTGTGTATATCATGACCCACAGTCAGATACACCCTGTGAAGTGTAAAACACCCCCACTGTCCTCAGGAATATTAACACACTGACAGAGAACACAGATTAATATTAACACACTCACTGACACACTCTGTACATCATGACCCACAGTCAGATACACCCTGTGAAGTGTAAAACACCCCCACTGTCCTCAGGAATATTAACAGACTGACAGAGAAAACAGATTAATATTAACACACTCACTGACACACTGTGTATATCATGACCCACAGTCAGATACACCCTGTGAAGTGTAAAACACCCCCACTGTCCTCAGTAATATTAACACACTGACAGAGAACACAGATTAATATTAACACACTCACTGACACACTGTGTACATCCTGACCCACAGTCACATACACCCTGTGAAGTGTAAAACATCCCCACTGTCCTCAGTAATATTAACACACTGACAGAGAACACAGATTAATATTAACACACTCACTGACACACTGTGTATATCATGACCCACAGCCAGATACACCCTGTGAAGTGTAAAACACCCCCACTGTCCTCAGTAATATTAACACACTGACAGAGAACACAGATTAATATTAACACACTCACTGACACACTGTGTATATCATGACCCACAGTCAGATACACCCTGTGAAGTGTAAAACACCCCCACTGTCCTCAGTAATATTAACACACTGACAGAGAACACAGATTAATATTAACACACTCACTGACACACTGTGTCCATCATGACCCACAGTCAGATACACCCTGTGAAGTGTAAAACTCCCCCACTGTCCTCAGTAATATTAACACACTGACAGAGAACACAGATTAATATTAACACACTCACTGACACACTGTGTACATCATGACCCACAGTCAGATACACCCTGTGAAGTGTAAAACACCCCCACTGTCCTCAGTAATATTAACACACTGACAGAGAACACAGATTAATATTAACACACTCATTGACACACTGTGTACATCATGACCCACAGTCAGATACACCCTGTGAAGTGTAAAACACCCCCCACTGTCCTCAGTAATATTAACACACTGACAGAGAACACAGATTAATATTAACACACTCACTGACACACTGTGTATATCATGACCCACAGTCAGATAAACCCTGTGAAGTGTAAAACATCCCCACTGTCCTCAGTAATATTAACACACTGACAGAGAACACAGATTAATATTAACACACTCACTGACACACTGTGTATATCATGACCCACAGTCAGATACACCCTGTGAAGTGTAAAACACCCCCACTGTCCTCAGTAATATTAACACACTGACAGAGAACACAGATTAATATTAACACACTCACTGACACACTGTGTACATCATGACCCACAGTCAGATACACCCTGTGAAGTGTAAAACACCCCCACTGTCCTCAGTAATATTAACTCACTGACAGAGAACACAGATTAATATTAACACACTCACTGACACACTGTGTACATCATGACCCACAGTCAGATAAACCCTGTGAAGTGTAAAACATCCCCACTGTCCTCAGTAATATTAACACACTGACAGAGAACACAGATTAATATTAACACACTCACTGACACACTGTGTATATCATGACCCACAGTCAGATACACCCTGTGAAGTGTAAAACACCCCCACTGTCCTCAGTAATATTAACACACTGACAGAGAACACAGATTAATATTAACACACTCACTGACACACTGTGTCCATCATGACCCACAGTCAGATACACCCTGTGAAGTGTAAAACTCCCCCACTGTCCTCAGTAATATTAACACACTGACAGAGAACACAGATTAATATTAACACACTCACTGACACACTGTGTACATCATGACCCACAGTCAGATACACCCGGTGAAGTGTAAAACACCCCCACTGTCCTCAGTAATATTAACACACTGACAGAGAACACAGATTAATATTAACACACTCACTGACTCACTGTGTATATCATGACCCACAGTCAGATACACCCTGTGAAGTGTAAAACACCCCCACTGTCCTCAGTAATATTAACACACTGACAGAGAACACAGATTAATATTAACACACTCACTGACACACTGTGTACATCATGACCCACAGTCTGATACACCCTGTGAAGTGTAAAACACCCCCACTGTCCTCAGGAATATTAACACACTGACAGAGAACACAGATTAATATTAACACACTCACTGACACACTGTGTATATCATGACCAACAGTAAGATACACCCTGTGAAGTGTAAAACACCCCCACTGTCCTCAGTAATATTAACACACTGACAGAGAACACAGATTAATATTAACACACTCACTGACACACTGTGTATATCATGACCCACAGTCAGATCCACCCTGTGAAGTGTAAAACACCCCCACTGTCCTCAGTAAGATTAATACACTGACGGAGAACACAGATTAATATTAACACACTCACTGACACACTGTGTACATCATGACCCACAGTCAGATACACCCTGTGAAGTGTAAAACACCCCCACTGTCCTCAGGAATATTAACACACTGACAGAGAACACAGATTAATATTAACACACTCACTGACACACTGTGTACATCATGACCCACAGTCAGATACACCCTGTGAAGTGTAAAACACCCCCACTGTCCTCAGGAATATTAACAGACTGACAGAGAACACAGATTAATATTAACACACTCACTGACACAATGTGTATATCATGACCCACAGTCAGATACACCCGGTGAAGTGTAAAACACCCCCACTGTCCTCAGTAATATTAACACACTGACAGAGAACACAGATTAATATTAACACACTCACTGACACACTGTGTACATCATGACCCACAGTCAGATACACCCTGTGAAGTGTAAAACACCCCCACTGTCCTCAGTAATATTAACACACTGACAGAGAACACAGATTAATATTAACACACTCACTGACACACTGTGTACATCATGACCCACAGTCAGATACACCCTGTGAAGTGTAAAACATCCCCACTGTCCTCAGTAATATTAACACACTGACAGAGAACACAGATTAATATTAACACACTCACTGACACACTCTGTACATCATGACCCACAGTCAGATACACCCTGTGAAGTGTAAAACACCCCCACTGTCCTCAGGAATATTAACAGACTGACAGAGAACACAGATTAATATTAACACACTCACTGACACACTGTGTATATCATGACCCACAGTCAGATACACCCTGTGAAGTGTAAAACACCCCCACTGTCCTCAGTAATATTAACACACTGACAGAGAACACAGATTAATATTAACACACTCACTGACACACTGTGTACATCCTGACCCACAGTCACATACACCCTGTGAAGTGTAAAACATCCCCACTGTCCTCAGTAATATTAACACACTGACAGAGAACACAGATTAATATTAACACACTCACTGACACACTGTGTATATCATGACCCACAGCCAGATACACCCTGTGAAGTGTAAAACACCCCCACTGTCCTCAGTAATATTAACACACTGACAGAGAACACAGATTAATATTAACACACTCACTGACACACTGTGTATATCATGACCCACAGTCAGATACACCCTGTGAAGTGTAAAACACCCCCACTGTCCTCAGTAATATTAACACACTGACAGAGAACACAGATTAATATTAACACACTCACTGACACACTGTGTCCATCATGACCCACAGTCAGATACACCCTGTGAAGTGTAAAACTCCCCCACTGTCCTCAGTAATATTAACACACTGACAGAGAACACAGATTAATATTAACACACTCACTCACACACTGTGTACATCATGACCCACAGTCAGATACACCCTGTGAAGTGTAAAACACCCCCACTGTCCTCAGTAATATTAACACACTGACAGAGAACACAGATTAATATTAACACACTCATTGACACACTGTGTACATCATGACCCACAGTCAGATACACCCTGTGAAGTGTAAAACACCCCCCACTGTCCTCAGTAATATTAACACACTGACAGAGAACACAGATTAATATTAACACACTCACTGACACACTGTGTATATCATGACCCACAGTCAGATAAACCCTGTGAAGTGTAAAACATCCCCACTGTCCTCAGTAATATTAACACACTGACAGAGAACACAGATTAATATTAACACACTCACTGACACACTGTGTATATCATGACCCACAGTCAGATACACCCTGTGAAGTGTAAAACACCCCCACTGTCCTCAGTAATATTAACACACTGACAGAGAACACAGATTAATATTAACACACTCACTGAAACACTGTGTACATCATGACCCACAGTCAGATACACCCTGTGAAGTGTAAAACACCCCCACTGTCCTCAGTAATATTAACTCACTGACAGAGAACACAGATTAATATTAACACACTCACTGACACACTGTGTACATCATGACCCACAGTCAGATAAACCCTGTGAAGTGTAAAACATCCCCACTGTCCTCAGTAATATTAACACACTGACAGAGAACACAGATTAATATTAACACACTCACTGACACACTGTGTATATCATGACCCACAGTCAGATACACCCTGTGAAGTGTAAAACACCCCCACTGTCCTCAGTAATATTAACACACTGACAGAGAACACAGATTAATATTAACACACTCACTGACACACTGTGTCCATCATGACCCACAGTCAGATACACCCTGTGAAGTGTAAAACTCCCCCACTGTCCTCAGTAATATTAACACACTGACAGAGAACACAGATTAATATTAACACACTCACTGACACACTGTGTACATCATGACCCACAGTCAGATACACCCGGTGAAGTGTAAAACACCCCCACTCTCCTCAGTAATATTAACACACTGACAGAGAACACAGATTAATATTAACACACTCACTGACACACTGTGTATATCATGACCCACAGTCAGATACACCCTGTGAAGTGTAAAACACCCCCACTGTCCTCAGTAATATTAACACACTGACAGAGAACACAGATTAATATTAACACACTCACTGACACACTGTGTATATCATGACCCACAGTCAGATACACCCTGTGAAGTGTAAAACACCCCCACTGTCCTCAGGAATATTAACACACTGACAGAGTACACAGATTAATATTAACACACTCACTGACACACTGTGTACATCATGACCCACAGTCAGATACACCCTGTGAAGTGTAAAACACCCCCACTGTCCTCAGTAATATTAACACACTGACAGAGAACACAGATTAATATTAACACACTCACTGACACACTGTGTATATCATGACCCACAGTCAGATACACCCTGTGAAGTGTAAAACACCCCCACTGTCCTCAGGAATATTAACACACTGACAGAGAACACAGATTAATATTAACACACTCACTGACACACTGTGTATATCATGACCCACAGTCAGATACACCCTGTGAAGAGTCAAACACCCCCACTGTCCTCAGTAATATTAACACACTGACAGAGGACACAGATTAATATTAACACACTCACTGACACACTGTGTATATCATGACCCACAGTCAGATACACCCGGTGAAGTGTAAAACACCCCCACTGTCCTCAGTAATATTAACACACTGACAGAGAACACAGATTAATATTAACACACTCACTGACACACTGTGTCCATCATGACCCACAGTCAGATACACCCTGTGAAGTGTAAAACTCCCCCACTGTCCTCAGTAATATTAACACACTGACAGAGAACACAGATTAATATTAACACACTCACTGACACACTGTGTACATCATGACCCACAGTCAGATACACCCTGTGAAGTGTAAAACATCCCAACTGTCCTCAGGAATATTAACACACTGACAGAGAACACAGATTAATATTAACACACTCACTGACACACTGTGTATATCATGACCCACAGTCAGATACACCCTGTGAAGTGTAAAACACCCCCACTGTCCTCAGGAATATTAACACACTGACAGAGAACACAGATTAATATTAACACACTCACTGACACACTGTGTATATCATGACCCACAGTCAGATACACCCGGTGAAGTGTAAAACACCCCCACTCTCCTCAGTAATATTAACACACTGACAGAGAACACAGATTAATATTAACACACTCACTGACACACTGTGTATATCATGACCCACAGTCAGATACACCCTGTGAAGTGTAAAACACCCCCACTGTCCTCAGTAATATTAACACACTGACAGAGAACACAGATTAATATTAACACACTCACTGACACACTGTGTATATCATGACCCACAGTCAGATACACCCTGTGAAGTGTAAAACACCCCCACTGTCCTCAGGAATATTAACACACTGACAGAGTACACAGATTAATATTAACACACTCACTGACACACTGTGTACATCATGACCCACAGTCAGATACACCCTGTGAAGTGTAAAACACCCCCACTGTCCTCAGGAATATTAACACACTGACAGAGAACACAGATTAATATTAACACACTCACTGACACACTGTGTATATCATGACCCACAGTCAGATACACCCTGTGAAGTGTCAAACACCCCCACTGTCCTCAGTAATATTAACACACTGACAGAGGACACAGATTAATATTAACACACTCACTGACACACTGTGTATATCATGACCCACAGTCAGATACACCCGGTGAAGTGTAAAACACCCCCACTGTCCTCAGTAATATTAACACACTGACAGAGAACACAGATTAATATTAACACACTCACTGACACACTGTGTATATCATGACCCACAGTCAGATACACTCTGTGAAGTGTAAAACACCCCCATTGTACTCAGGAATATTAACACACTGACAGAGAACACAGATTAATATTAACACACTCACTGACACACTGTGTATATCATGACCCACTGTCAGATACACCCTGTGAAGTGTAAAACTCCCCCACTGTCCTCAGTAATATTAACACACTGACAGAGAACACAGAGTAATATTAACACACTCACTGACACACTGTGTACATCATGACCCACAGTCAGATACACCCGGTGAAGTGTAAAACACCCCCACTGTCCTCAGTAATATTAACACACTGACAGAGAACACAGATTAATATTAACACACTCACTGACACACTGTGAATATCATGACCCACAGTCAGATACACCCTGTGAAGTGTAAAACACCCCCACTGTCCTCAGTAATATTAACACACTGACAGAGAACACAGATTAATATTAACACACTCACTGACACACTGTGTACATCATGACCCACAGTCAGATAAACCCAGTGAAGTGTATAACACCCCCACTGTCCTCAGGAATATTAACACACTGACTGAGTACACAGATTAATATTAACACACTCACTGACACACTGTGTACATCATGACCCACAGTCAGATACACCCTGTGAAGTGTAAAACACCCCCACTGTCCTCAGTAATATTAACACACTGACAGAGAACACAGATTAATATTAACACACTCACTGACACACTGTGTACATCATGACCCACAGTCAGATACACCCTGTGAAGTGTCAAACACCCCCACTGTCCTCAGTAATATTAACACACTGACAGAGGACACAGATTAATATTAACACACTCACTGACACACTGTGTATATCATGACCCACAGTCAGATACACCCGGTGAAGTGTAAAACACCCCCACTGTCCTCAGTAATATTAACACACTGACAGAGAACACAGATTAATATTAACACACTCACTGACACACTGTGTATATCATGACCCACAGTCAGATACACTCTGTGAAGTGTAAAACACCCCCACTGTACTCAGGAATATTAACACACTGACAGAGAACACAGATTAATATTAACACACTCACTGACACACTGTGTATATCATGACCCACTGTCAGATACACCCTGTGAAGTGTAAAACTCCCCCACTGTCCTCAGTAATATTAACACACTGACAGAGAACACAGAGTAATATTAACACACTCACTGACATACTGTGTACAGCATGACCCACAGTCAGATACACCCGGTGAAGTGTAAAACACCCCCACTGTCCTCAGTAATATTAACACACTGACAGAGAACACAGATTAATATTAACACACTCACTGACACACTGTGAATATCATGACCAAAGTCAGATACACCCTGTGAAGTGTAAAACACCCCCACTGTCCTCAGTAATATTAACACACTGACAGAGAACACAGATTAATATTAACACACTCACTGACACACTGTGTACATCATGACCCACAGTCAGATAAACCCAGTGAAGTGTATAACACCCCCACTGTCCTCAGGAATATTAACACACTGACAGAGTACACAGATTAATATTAACACACTCACTGACACACTGTGTACATCATGACCCACAGTCAGATACACCCTGTGAAGTGTAAAACACCCCCACTGTCCTCAGTAATATTAACACACTGACAGAGAACACAGATTAATATTAACACACTCACTGACACACTGTGTATATCATGACCCACAGTCAGATACACCCTGTGAAGTGTCAAACACCCCCACTGTCCTCAGTAATATTAACACACTGACAGAGAACACAGATTAATATTAACACACTCACTGACACACTGTGTATATCATGACCCACAGTCAGATACACCCGGTGAAGTGTAAAACACCCCCACTGTCCTCAGTAATATTAACACACTGACAGAGAACACAGATTAATATTAACACACTCACTGACACACTGTGTATATCATGACCCACAGTCAGATACACTCTGTGAAGTGTAAAACACCCCCACTGTACTCAGGAATATTAACACACTGACAGAGAACACAGATTAATATTAACACACTCACTGACACACTGTGTATATCATGACCCACTGTCAGATACACCCTGTGAAGTGTAAAACACCCCCACTGTCCTCAGTAATATTAACACACTGACAGAGAACACAGATTAATATTAACACACTCACTGACACACTGTGTATATCATGACCCACAGTCAGATACACCCTGTGAAGTGTAAAACTCCCCCACTGTCCTCAGTAATATTAACACACTGACAGAGAACACAGATTAATATTAACACACTCACTTACACACTGTGTACATCATGACCCACAGTCAGATACACCCTGTGAAGTGTAAAACACCCCCACTGTCCTCAGTAATATTAACACACTGACAGAGAACACAGATTAATATTAACACACTCACTGACACACTGTGTACATCATGACCCACAGTCAGATAAACCCCGTGAAGTGTAAAACATCCCCACTGTCCTCAGTAATATTAACACACTGACAGAGAACACAGATTAATATTAACACACTCACTGACACACTGTGTATATCATGACCCACAGTCAGATACACCCTGTGAAGTGTAAAACACCCCCACTGTCCTCAGTAATATTAACACACTGACAGAGAACACAGATTAATATTAACACACTCACTGACACACTGTGTCCATCATGACCCACAGTCAGATACACCCTGTGAAGTGTAAAACTCCCCCACTGTCCTCAGTAATATTAACACACTGACAGAGAACACAGATTAATATTAACACACTCACTGACACACTGTGTACATCAAGACCCACAGTCAGATACACCCTGTGAAGTGTAAAACACCCCCACTGTCCTCAGTAATATTAACACACTGACAGAGAACACAGATTAATATTAACACACTCACTGACACACTGTGTATATCATGACCCACAGTCAGATACACCCTGTGAAGTGTAAAACACCCCCACTGTCCTCAGTAATATTAACACACTGACAGAGAACACAGATTAATATTAACACACTCACTGACACACTGTGTATATCATGACCCACAGTCAGATACACCCTGTGAAGTGTAAAACACCCCCACTGTCCTCAGGAATATTAACACACTGACAGAGTACACAGATTAATATTAACACACTCACTGACACACTGTGTACATCATGACCCAGAGTCAGATACACCCTGTGAAGTGTAAAACACCCCCACTGTCCTCAGGAATATTAACACACTGACAGAGAACACAGATTAATATTAACACACTCACTGACACACTGTGTATATCATGACCCACAGTCAGATACACCCTGTGAAGTGTAAAACACCCCCACTGTCCTCAGGAATATTAACACACTGACAGAGAACACAGATTAATATTAACACACTCACTGACACACTGTGTATATCATGACCCACAGTCAGATACACCCTGTGAAGTGTCAAACACCCCCACTGTCCTCAGTAATATTAACACACTGACAGAGAACACAGATTAATATTAACACACTCACTGACACACTGTGTATATCATGACCCACAGTCAGATACACCCGGTGAAGTGTAAAACACCCCCACTGTCCTCAGGAATATTAACACACTGACAGAGAACACAGATTAATATTAACACACTCACTGACACACTGTGTATATCATGACCCACAGTCAGATACACTCTGTGAAGTGTAAAACACCCCCACTGTACTCAGGAATATTAACACACTGACAGAGAACACAGATTAATATTAACACACTCACTGACACACTGTGTATATCATGACCCACTGTCAGATACACCCTGTGAAGTGTAAAACACCCCCACTGTCCTCAGTAATATTAACACACTGACAGAGAACACAGATTAATATTAACACACTCACTGACACACTGTGTATATCATGACCCACAGTCAGATACACCCTGTGAAGTGTAAAACACCCCCACTGTACTCAGGAATATTAACACACTGACAGAGAACACAGATTAATATTAACACACTCACTGACACACTGTGTATATCATGACCCACAGTCAGATACACCCTGTGAAGTGTAAAACACCCCCACTGTCCTCAGTAATATTAACACACTGACAGAGAACACAGATTAATATTAACACACTCACTGACACACTGTGTCCATCATGACCCACAGTCAGATACACCCTGTGAAGTGTAAAACTCCCCCACTGTCCTCAGTAATATTAACACACTGACAGAGAACACAGATTAATATTAACACACTCACTGACACACTGTGTACATCATGACCCACAGTCAGATACACCCTGTGAAGTGTAAAACTCCCCCACTGTCCTCAGTAATATTAACACACTGACAGAGAACACAGATTAATATTAACACACTCACTGACACACTGTGTACATCATGACCCACAGTCAGATACACCCGGTGAAGTGTAAAACACCCCCACTGTCCTCAGTAATATTAACACACTGACAGAGAACACAGATTAATATTAACACACTCACTGACACACTGTGTATATCATGACCCACAGTCAGATACACCCTGTGAAGTGTAAAACACCCCCACTGTCCTCAGTAATATTAACACACTGACAGAGAACACAGATTAATATTAACACACTCACTGACACACTGTGTATATCATGACCCACAGTCAGATACACCCTGTGAAGTGTAAAACACCCCCACTGTCCTCAGGAATATTAACACACTGACAGAGTACACAGATTAATATTAACACACTCACTGACACACTGTGTACATCATGACCCACAGTCAGATACACCCTGTGAAGTGTAAAACACCCCCACTGTCCTCAGTAATATTAACACACTGACAGAGAACACAGATTAATATTAACACACTCACTGACACACTGTGTACATCCTGACCCACAGTCAGATACACCCTGTGAAGTGTCAAACACCCCCACTGTCCTCAGTAATATTAACACACTGACAGAGAACACAGATTAATATTAACACACTCACTGACACACTGTGTATATCATGACCCACAGTCAGATACACCCGGTGAAGTGTAAAACACCCCCACTGTCCTCAGTAATATTAACACACTGACAGAGAACACAGATTAATATTAACACACTCACTGACACACTGTGTATATCATGACCCACAGTCAGATACACTCTGTGAAGTGTAAAACACCCCCACTGTACTCAGGAATATTAACACACTGACAGAGAACACAGATTAATATTAACACACTCACTGACACACTGTGTATATCATGACCCACTGTCAGATACACCCTGTGAAGTGTAAAACACCCCCACTGTCCTCAGTAATATTAACACACTGACAGAGAACACAGATTAATATTAACACACTCACTGACACACTGTGTATATCATGACCCACAGTCAGATACACCCTGTGAAGTGTAAAACACCCCCACTGTACTCAGGAATATTAACACACTGACAGAGAACACAGATTAATATTAACACACTCACTGACACACTGTGTATATCATGACCCACAGTCAGATACACCCTGTGAAGTGTAAAACACCCCCACTGTCCTCAGTAATATTAACACACTGACAGAGAACACAGATTAATATTAACACACTCACTGACACACTGTGTCCATCATGACCCACAGTCAGATACACCCTGTGAAGTGTAAAACTCCCCCACTGTCCTCAGTAATATTAACACACTGACAGAGAACACAGATTAATATTAACACACTCACTGACACACTGTGTACATCATGACGCACAGTCAGATACAACCTGTGAAGTGTAAAACACCCCCACTGTCCTCAGTAATATTAACACACTGACAGAGAACACAGATTAATATTAACACACTCACTGACACACTGTGTACATCATGACCCACAGTCAGATAAACCCTGTGAAGTGTAAAACATCCCCACTGTCCTCAGTAATATTTACACACTGACAGAGAACACAGATTAATATTAACACACTCACTGACACACTGTGTATATCATGACCCACAGTCAGATACACCCTGTGAAGTGTAAAACACCCCCACTGTCCTCAGTAATATTAACACACTGACAGAGAACACAGATTAATATTAACACACTCACTGACACACTGTGTCCATCATGACCCACAGTCAGATACACCCTGTGAAGTGTAAAACTCCCCCACTGTCCTCAGTAATATTAACACACTGACAGAGAACACAGATTAATATTAATACACTCACTGACACACTGTGTACATCATGACCCACAGTCAGATACACCCGGTGAAGTGTAAAACACCCCCACTGTCCTCAGTAATATTAACACACTGACAGAGAACACAGATTAATATTAACACACTCACTGACACACTGTGTATATCATGACCCACAGTCAGATACACCCTGTGAAGTGTAAAACACCCCCACTGTCCTCAGTAATATTAACACACTGACAGAGAACACAGATTAATATTAACACACTCACTGACACACTGTGTATATCATGACCCACAGTCAGATACACCCTGTGAAGTGTAAAACACCCCCACTGTCCTCAGGAATATTAACACACTGACAGAGTACACAGATTAATATTAACACACTCACTGACACACTGTGTACATCATGACCCACAGTCAGATAAACCCTGTGAAGTGTAAAACACCCCCGCTGTCCTCAGTAATATTAACACACTGACAGAGAACACAGATTAATATTAACACACTCACTGACACACTGTGTATATCATGACCCACAGTCAGATACACCCTGTGAAGTGTCAAACACCCCCACTGTCCTCAGTAATATTAACACACTGACAGAGAACACAGATTAATATTAACACACTCACTGACACACTGTGTACATCATGACCCACAGTCAGATACACTCTGTGAAGTGTAAAACACCCCCACTGTACTCAGGAATATTAACACACTGACAGAGAACACAGATTAATATTAACACACTCACTGACACACTGTGTATATCATGACCCACAGTCAGATACACCCTGTGAAGTGTCAAACACCCCCACTGTCCTCAGTAATATTAACACACTGACAGAGAACACAGATTAATATTAACACACTCACTGACACACTGTGTACATCATGACCCACAGTCAGATACACTCTGTGAAGTGTAAAACACCCCCACTGTACTCAGGAATATTAACACACTGACAGAGAACACAGATTAATATTAACACACTCACTGACACACTGTGTATATCATGACCCACTGTCAGATACACCCTGTGAAGTGTAAAACTCCCCCACTGTCCTCAGTAATATTAACACACTGACAGAGAACACAGATTAATATTAACACACTCACTGACACACTGTGTACATCATGACCCACAGTCAGATACACCCGGTGAAGTGTAAAACACCCCCACTGTCCTCAGTAATATTAACACACTGACAGAGAACACAGATTAATATTAACACACTCACTGACACACTGTGTACATCATGACTCACAGTCAGATAAACCCTGTGAAGTGTAAAACACCCCCACTGTCCTCAGGAATATTAACACACTGACAGAGAACACAGATTAATATTAACACACTCACTGACACACTGTGTACATCATGACCCACAGTCAGATACACCCTGTGAAGTGTAAAATACCCCCACTGTCCTCAGGAATATTAACACACTGACAGAGAACACTGATTAATATTAACACACTCACTGACACACTGTGTATATCATGACCCATAGTCAGATAAACCCTGTGAAGTGTAAAACACCCCCACTGTCCTCAGCAATATTAACACACTGACAGAGAACACAGATTAATATTAACACACTCACTGACACACTGTGTACATCATGACCCACAGTCAGATAAACCCAGTGAAGTGTATAACACCCCCACTGTCCTCAGGAATATTAACACACTGACAGAGTACACAGATTAATATTAACACACTCACTGACACACTGTGTACATCATGACCCACAGTCAGATACACCCTGTGAAGTGTAAAACACCCCCACTGTCCTCAGTAATATTAACACACTGACAGAGAACACAGATTAATATTAACACACTCACTGACACACTGTGTATATCATGACCCACAGTCAGATACACCCTGTGAAGTGTCAAACACCCCCACTGTCCTCAGTAATATTAACACACTGACAGAGAACACAGATTAATATTAACACACTCACTGACACACTGTGTATATCATGACCCACAGTCAGATACACCCGGTGAAGTGTAAAACACCCCCACTGTCCTCAGTAATATTAACACACTGACAGAGAACACAGATTAATATTAACACACTCACTGACACACTGTGTATATCATGACCCACAGTCAGATACACTCTGTGAAGTGTAAAACACCCCCACTGTACTCAGGAATATTAACACACTGACAGAGAACACAGATTAATATTAACACACTCACTGACACACTGTGTATATCATGACCCACAGTCAGATACACCCTGTGAAGTGTAAAACACCCCCACTGTCCTCAGTAATATTAACACACTGACAGAGAACACAGATTAATATTAACACACTCACTGACACACTGTGTATATCATGACCCACTGTCAGATACTCCCTGTGAAGTGTAAAACACCCCCACTGTCCTCAGTAATATTAACACACTGACAGAGAACACAGATTAATATTAACACACTCACTGACACACTGTGTATATCATGACCCACAGTCAGATAAACGCTGTGAAGTGTAAAACACCCCCACTGTCCTCAGTAATATTAACACACTGACAGAGTACACAGATTAATATTAACACACTCACTGACACACTGTGTATAACATGACCCACAGTCAGATAAACCCTGTGAAGTGTAAAACACCCCCACTGTCCTCAGGAATATTAACACACTGACAGAGAACACAGATTAATATTAACACACTCACTGACACACTGTGTACATCATGACCCACAGTCAGATACACCCTGTGAAGTGTAAAACACCCCCACTGTCCTCAGGAATATTAACACACTGACAGAGAACACAGATTAATATTAACACACTCACTGACACACTGTGTATATCATGACCCAGAGTCAGATAAACCCTGTGAAGTGTAAAACACCCCCACTGTCCTCAGGAATATTAACACCTGACAGAGAACACAGATTAATATTAACACACTCACTGACACACTGTGCATATCATGACCCACAGTCAGATACACCCTGTGAAGTGTAAAACACCCCCACTGTCCTCAGCAATATTAACACACTGACAGAGAACACAGATTAATATTAACACATTCACTGACACACTGTGTACATCATGACCCACAGTCAGATACACCCTGTGAAGTGTAAAACACCCCCACTGTCCTCAGTAATATTAACACACTGACAGAGAACACAGATTAATATTAACACACTCACTGACACACTGTGTATATCATGACCCACAGTCAGATACACCCTGTGAAGTGTAAAACACTCCCACTGTCCTCAGGAATATTAACACACTGACAGAGAACACAGATTAATATTAACACACTCACTGACACACTGTGTACATCATGACACACAGTCAGATACACCCTGTGAAGTGTAAAACACCCCCACTGTCCTCAGTAATATTAACACACTGACAGAGAACACAGATTAATATTAACACACTCACTGACACACTGTGTATATCATCACCCACAGTCAGATACATCCTGTGAAGTGTAAAACACCCCCACTGTCCTCAGGAATATTAACACACTGACAGAGAACACAGATTAATATTAACACACTCACTGACACACTGTGTATATCATGACCCACAGTCAGATACACCATGTGAAGTGTAAAACACTCCCACTGTCCTCAGTAATATTAACACACTGACAGAGAACACAGATTAATATTAACACACTCACTGACACACTGTGTATATCATGACCCAGAGTCAGATACACCCTGTGAAGTGTAAAACACCCCCACTGTCCTCAGTAATATTAACACACTGACAGAGAACACAGATTAATATTAACACACTCACTGACACACTGTGTATATCATGACCCAGAGTCAGATACACCCTGTGAAGTGTAAAACACCCCCACTGTCCTCAGCAATATTAACACACTGACAGAGAACACAGATTAATATTAACACACTCACTGACACACTGTGTATATCATGACCCACAGTCAGATACACCCTGTGAAGTGTAAAACACCCCCACTGTCCTCAGCAATATTAACACACTGACAGAGAACACAGATTAATATTAACACACTCACTGACACACTGTGTATATCATGACCCACAGTCAGATACACCCTGTGAAGTGTAAAACACCCCCACTGTCCTCAGTAATATTAACACACTGACAGAGAACACAGATTAATATTAACACTCTCACTGACACACTGTGTATATCATGATCCACAGTCAGATACACCCTGTGAAGTGTAAAACATCCCCACTGTCCTCAGTAATATTAACACACTGACAGAGAACACAGATTAATATTAACACACTCACTGACACACTGTGTATATCATGACCCACAGTCAGATACACCCTGTGAAGTGTAAAACACCCCCACTGTCCTCAGTAATATTAACACACTGACAGAGAACACAGATTAATATTAACACACTCACTGACACACTGTGTACATCATGACCCACAGTCAGATAAACCCAGTGAAGTGGATAACACCCCCACTGTCCTCAGGAATATTAACACACTGACAGAGTACACAGATTAATATTAACACACTCACTGACACACTGTGTACATCATGACCCACAGTCAGATACACCCTGTGAAGTGTAAAACACCCCCACTGTCCTCAGTAATATTAACACACTGACAGAGAACACAGATTAATATTAACACACTCACTGACACACTGTGTATATCATGACCCACAGTCAGATACACCCTGTGAAGTGTCAAACACCCCCACTGTCCTCAGTAATATTAACACACTGACAGAGAACACAGATTAATATTAACACACTCACTGACACACTGTGTATATCATGACCCACAGTCAGATACACCCGGTGAAGTGTAAAACACCCCCACTGTCCTCAGTAATATTAACACACTGACAGAGAACACAGATTAATATTAACACACTCACTGACACACTGTGTATATCATGACCCACAGTCAGATACACTCTGTGAAGTGTAAAACAGCCCCACTGTACTCAGGAATATTAACACACTGACAGAGAACACAGATTAATATTAACACACTCACTGACACACTGTGTATATCATGACCCACTGTCAGATACACCCTGTGAAGTGTAAAACATCCCCACTGTCCTCAGTAATATTAACACACTGACAGAGAACACAGATTAATATTAACACACTCACTGACACACTGTGTATATCATGACCCACAGTCAGATACACCCTGTGAAGTGTAAAACACCCCCACTGTACTCAGGAATATTAACACACTGACAGAGAACACAGATTAATATTAACACACTCACTGACACACTGTGTATATCATGACCCACAGTCAGATACACCCTGTGAAGTGTAAAACACCCCCACTGTCCTCAGTAATATTAACACACTGACAGAGAACACAGATTAATATTAACACACTCACTGACACACTGTGTATATCATGACCCAATGTCAGATACTCCCTGTGAAGTGTAAAACACCCCCACTGTCCTCAGTAATATTAACACACTGACAGAGAACACAGATTAATATTAACACACTCACTGACACACTGTGTATATCATGACCCACAGTCAGATAAACCCTGTGAAGTGTAAAACACCCCCACTGTCCTCAGGAATATTAACACACTGACAGAGAACACAGATTAATATTAACACACTCACTGACACACTGTGTACATCATGACCCACAGTCAGATACACCCTGTGACGTGTAAAACACCCCCACTGTCCTCAGCAATATTAACACACTGACAGAGAACACAGATTAATATTAACACACTCACTGACACACTGTGTATATCATGACCCAGAGTCAGATACACCCTGTGAAGTGTAAAACACCCCCACTGTCCTCAGTAATATTAACACACTGACAGAGAACACAGATTAATATTAACACACTCACTGACACACTGTGTATATCATGACCCACAGTCAGATAAACCCTGTGAAGTGTAAAACACCCCCACTGTCCTCAGGAATATTAACACACTGACAGAGAACACAGATTAATATTAACACACTCACTGACACACTGTGTATATCATGACCCAGAGTCAGATAAACCCTGTGAAGTGTAAAACACCCCCACTGTCCTCAGGAATATTAACACCTGACAGAGAACACAGATTAATATTAACACACTCACTGACACACTGTGCATATCATGACCCACAGTCAGATACACCCTGTGAAGTGTAAAACACCCCCACTGTCCTCAGTAATATTAACACACTGACAGAGAACACAGATTAATATTAACACATTCACTGACACACTGTGTACATCATGACCCACAGTCAGATACACCCTGTGAAGTCTAAAACACCCCCACTGTCCTCAGTAATATTAACACACTGACAGAGAACACAGATTAATATTAACACACTCACTGACACACTGTGTATATCATGACCCACAGTCAGATACACCCTGTGAAGTGTAAAACACTCCCACTGTCCTCAGGAATATTAACACACTGACAGAGAACACAGATTAATATTAACACACTCACTGACACACTGTGTACATCATGACACACAGTCAGATACACCCTGTGAAGTGTAAAACACCCCCACTGTCCTCAGTAATATTAACACACTGACAGAGAACACAGATTAATATTAACACACTCACTGACACACTGTGTATATCATCACCCACAGTCAGATACACCCTGTGAAGTGTAAAACACCCCCACTGTCCTCAGGAATATTAACACACTGACAGAGAACACAGATTAATATTAACACACTCACTGACACACTGTGTACATCATGACCCACAGTCAGATAAACCCTGTGAAGTGTAAAACACCCCAACTGTCCTCAGTAATATTAACACACTGACAGAGAACACAGATTAATATTAACACACTCACTGACACACTGTGTATATCATGACCCACAGTCAGATACACCATGTGAAGTGTAAAACACCCCCACTGTCCTCAGGAATATTAACACACTGACAGAGAACACAGATTAATATTAACACACTCACTGACACACTGTGTACATCATGATCCACAGTCAGATACACCCTGTGAAGTGTAAAACACCCCCACTGTCCTCAGTAATATTAACACACTGACAGAGAACACAGATTAATATTAACACACTCACTGACACACTGTGTATATCATGACCCACAGTCAGATACACCCTGTGAAGTGTAAAACACCCCCACTGTCCTCAGGAATATTAACACACTGACAGAGAACACAGATTAATATTAACACACTCACTGACACACTGTGTATATCATGACCCACAGTCAGATGCACCCTGTGAAGTGTAAAACACCCCCACTGTCCTCAGGTATATTAACACACTGACAGAGAACACAGATTAATATTAACACACTCACTGACACACTGTGTATATCATGACCCACAGTCAGATACACCCTGTGAAGTGTAAAACACCCCCACTGTCCTCAGGAATATTAACACACTGACAGAGAACTCAGATTAATATTAACACACTCACTGACACACTGTGCATATCATGACCCACAGTCAGATACACCCTGTGAAGTGCAAAACACCCCCACTGTCCTCAGTAATATTAACACACTGACAGAGAACACAGATTAATATTAACACACTCACTGACACACTGTGTATATCATGACCCACAGTCAGATACACCCTGTGAAGTGTAAAACACCCCCACTGTCCTCAGTAATATTAACACACTGATAGAGAACACAGATTAATATTAACACTCTCACTGACACACTGTGTATATCATGATCCACAGTCAGATACACCCTGTGAAGTGTAAAACATCCCCACTGTCCTCAGTAATATTAACACACTGACAGAGAACACAGATTAATATTAACACACTCACTGACACACTGTGTATATCATGACCCACAGTCAGATACACCCGGTGAAGTGTAAAACACCCCCACTGTCCTCAGCAATATTAACACACTGACAGAGAACACAGATTAATATTAACACACTCACTGACACACTGTGTACATCATGACCCACAGTCAGATACACCCTGTGAAGTGTAAAACACCCCCACTGTCCTCAGTAATATTCACACACTGACAGAGAACACAGATTAATATTAACACACTCACTGACACACTGTGTATATCATGACCCACAGTCAGATACACCCTGTGAAGTGTAAAACATCCCCACTGTCCTCAGGAATATTAACACACTGACAGAGAACACAGATTAATATTAACACACTCACTGACACACTGTGTATATCATGACCCACAGTCAGATACACCCTGTGAAGTGTAAAACACCCCCACTGTCCACAGCAATATTAACACACTGACAGAGAACACAGATTAATATTAACACACTCACTGACACACTGTGTATATCATGACCCACAGTCAGATACACACGGTGAAGTGTAAAACATCCCCACTGTCCTCAGGAATATTAACACACTGACAGAGAACACAGATTAATATTAACACACTCACTGACACACTGTGTATATCATGACCCACAGTCAGATACACCCTGTGAAGAGTAAAACATCCCCACTGTCCTCAGTAATATTAACACACTGACAGAGAACACAGATTAATATTAACACACTCACTGACACACTGTGTACATCATGACCCACAGTCAGATACACCCTGTGAAGAGTAAAACATCCCCACTGTCCTCAGTAATATTAACACACTGACAGAGAACACAGATTAATATTAACACACTCACTGACACACTGTGTACATCATGACCCACAGTCAGATACACCCTGTGAAGTGTAAAACATCCCCACTGTCCTCAGTAATATTAACACACTGACAGAGAACACAGATTAATATTAACACACTCACTGACACACTGTGTATATCATGACCCACAGTCAGATACACCCTGTGAAGTGTAAAACACCCCCACTGTCCTCAGTAATATTAACACACTGACAGAGAACACAGATTAATATTAACACACTCACTGACACACTGTGTATATCATGACCCACAGTCAGATACACCCTGTGATGTGTAAAACACCCCCACTGTCCTCAGGAATATTAACACACTGACAGAGAACACAGATTAATATTAACACACTCACTGACACACTGTGTATATCATGACCCACAGTCAGATACACCCTGTGAAGTGTAAAACATCCCCACTGCCCTCAGTAATATTAACACACTGACAGAGAACACAGATTAATATTAACACACTCACTGACACACTGTGTATATCATGACCCACAGTCAGATACACCCGGTGAAGTGTAAAACATCCCCACTGTCCTCAGGAATATTAACACACTGACAGAGAACACAAATTAATATTAACACACTCACTGACACACTGTGTATATCATGACCCACTGTCAGATACACCCTGTGAAGTGTAAAACATCCCCACTGTCCTCAGTAATATTAACACACTGACAGAGAACACAGATTAATATTAACACACTCACTGACACACTGTGTATATCATGACCCACAGTCAGATAAACCCTGTGAAGTGTAAAACACCCCCACTGTACTCAGGAATATTAACACACTGACAGAGAACACAGATTAATATTAACACACTCACTGACACACTGTGTATATCATGACCCACAGTCAGATACACCCTGTGAAGTGTAAAACACCCCCACTGTCCTCAGTAATATTAACACACTGACAGAGAACACAGATTAATATTAACACACTCACTGACACACTGTGTATATCATGACCCACTGTCAGATACTCCCTGTGAAGTGTAAAACACCCCCACTGTCCTCAGTAATATTAACACACTGACAGAGAACACAGATTAATATTAACACACTCACTGACACACTGTGTATATCATGACCCACAGTCAGATAAACCCTGTGAAGTGTAAAACACCCCCACTGTCCTCAGTAATATTAACACACTGACAGAGAACACAGATTAATATTAACACACTCACTGAAACACTGTGTATAACATGACCCACAGTCAGATAAACCCTGTGAAGTGTAAAACACCCCCACTGTCCTCAGGAATATTAACACACTGACAGAGAACACAGATTAATATTAACACACTCACTGACACACTGTGTACATCATGACCCACAGTCAGATACACCCTGTGACGTGTAAAACACCCCCACTGTGCTCAGCAATATTAACACACTGACAGAGAACACAGATTAATATTAACACACTCACTGACACACTGTGTATATCATGACCCAGAGTCAGATACACCCTGTGAAGTGTAAAACACCCCCACTGTCCTCAGTAATATTAACACACTGACAGAGAACACAGATTAATATTAACACACTCACTGACACACTGTGTATATCATGACCCACAGTCAGATAAACCCTGTGAAGTGTAAAACACCCCCACTGTCCTCAGGAATATTAACACACTGACAGAGAACACAGATTAATATTAACACACTCACTGACACACTGTGTATATCATGACCCAGAGTCAGATAAACCCTGTGAAGTGTAAAACACCCCCACTGTCCTCAGGAATATTAACACCTGACAGAGAACACAGATTAATATTAACACACTCACTGACACACTGTGCATATCATGACCCACAGTCAGATACACCCTGTGAAGTGTAAAACACCCCCACTGTCCTCAGTAATATTAACACACTGACAGAGAACACAGATTAATATTAACACATTCACTGACACACTGTGTACATCATGACCCACAGTCAGATACACCCTGTGAAGTCTAAAACACCCCCACTGTCCTCAGTAATATTAACACACTGACAGAGAACACAGATTAATATTAACACACTCACTGACACACTGTGTATATCATGACACACAGTCAGATACACCCTGTGAAGTGTAAAACACTCCCACTGTCCTCAGGAATATTAACACACTGACAGAGAACACAGATTAATATTAACACACTCACTGACACACTGTGTACATCATGACACACAGTCAGATACACCCTGTGAAGTGTAAAACACCCCCACTGTCCTCAGTAATATTAACACACTGACAGAGAACACAGATTAATATTAACACACTCACTGACACACTGTGTATATCATCACCCACAGTCAGATACACCCTGTGAAGTGTAAAACACCCCCACTGTCCTCAGGAATATTAACACACTGACAGAGAACACAGATTAATATTAACACACTCACTGACACACTGTGTACATCATAACCCACAGTCAGATAAACCCTGTGAAGTGTAAAACACCCCCACTGCCCTCAGTAATATTAACACACTGACAGAGAACACAGATTAATATTAACACACTCACTGACACACTGTGTATATCATGACCCACAGTCAGATACACCATGTGAAGTGTAAAACACCCCCACTGTCCTCAGGAATATTAACACACTGACAGAGAACACAGATTAATATTAACACACTCACTGACACACTGTGTACATCATGATCCACAGTCAGATACACCCTGTGAAGTGTAAAACACCCCCACTGTCCTCAGTAATATTAACACACTGACAGAGAACACAGATTAATATTAACACACTCACTGACACACTGTGTATATCATGACCCACAGTCAGATACACCCTGTGAAGTGTAAAACACCCCCACTGTCCTCAGGAATATTAACACACTGACAGAGAACACAGATTAATATTAACACACTCACTGACACACTGTGTATATCATGACCCACAGTCAGATGCACCCTGTGAAGTGTAAAACACCCCCACTGTCCTCAGGTATATTAACACACTGACAGAGAACACAGATTAATATTAACACACTCACTGACACACTGTGTATATCATGACCCACAGTCAGATACACCCTGTGAAGTGTAAAACACCCCCACTGTCCTCAGGAATATTAACACACTGACAGAGAACTCAGATTAATATTAACACACTCACTGACACACTGTGCATATCATGACCCACAGTCAGATACACCCTGTGAAGTGTAAAACACCCCCACTGTCCTCAGTAATATTAACACACTGACAGAGAACACAGATTAATATTAACACACTCACTGACACACTGTGTATATCATGACCCACAGTCAGATACACCCTGTGAAGTGTAAAACACCCCCACTGTCCTCAGTAATATTAACACACTGATAGAGAACACAGATTAATATTAACACTCTCACTGACACACTGTGTATATCATGATCCACAGTCAGATACACCCTGTGAAGTGTAAAACATCCCCACTGTCCTCAGTAATATTAACACACTGACAGAGAACACAGATTAATATTAACACACTCACTGACACACTGTGTATATCATGACCCACAGTCAGATACACCCGGTGAAGTGTAAAACACCCCCACTGTCCTCAGCAATATTAACACTCTGACAGAGAACACAGATTAATATTAACACACTCACTGACACACTGTGTACATCATGACCCACAGTCAGATACACCCTGTGAAGTGTAAAACACCCCCACTGTCCTCAGTAATATTCACACACTGACAGAGAACACAGATTAATATTAACACACTCACTGACACACTGTGTATATCATGACCCACAGTCAGATACACCCTGTGAAGTGTAAAACATCCCCACTGTCCTCAGGAATATTAACACACTGACAGAGAACACAGATTAATATTAACACACTCACTGACACACTGTGTATATCATGACCCACAGTCAGATACACCCTGTGAAGTGTAAAACACCCCCACTGTCCACAGCAATATTAACACACTGACAGAGAACACAGATTAATATTAACACACTCACTGACACACTGTGTATATCATGACCCACAGTCAGATACACACGGTGAAGTGTAAAACATCCCCACTGTCCTCAGGAATATTAACACACTGACAGAGAACACAGATTAATATTAACACACTCACTGACACACTGTGTATATCATGACCCACAGTCAGATACACCCTGTGAAGAGTAAAACATCCCCACTGTCCTCAGTAATATTAACACACTGACAGAGAACACAGATTAATATTAACACACTCACTGACACACTGTGTACATCATGACCCACAGTCAGATACACCCTGTGAAGAGTAAAACATCCCCACTGTCCTCAGTAATATTAACACACTGACAGAGAACACAGATTAATATTAACACACTCACTGACACACTGTGTACATCATGACCCACAGTCAGATACACCCTGTGAAGTGTAAAACATCCCCACTGTCCTCAGTAATATTAACACACTGACAGAGAACACAGATTAATATTAACACACTCACTGACACACTGTGTATATCATGACCCACAGTCAGATACACCCTGTGAAGTGTAAAACACCCCCACTGTCCTCAGTAATATTAACACACTGACAGAGAACACAGATTAATATTAACACACTCACTGACACACTGTGTATATCATGACCCACAGTCAGATACACCCTGTGATGTGTAAAACACCCCCACTGTCCTCAGGAATATTAACACACTGACAGAGAACACAGATTAATATTAACACACTCACTGACACACTGTGTATATCATGACCCACAGTCAGATACACCCTGTGAAGTGTAAAACATCCCCACTGTCCTCAGTAATATTAACACACTGACAGAGAACACAGATTAATATTAACACACCCACTGACACACTGTGTATATCATGACCCACAGTCAGATACACCCGGTGAAGTGTAAAACATCCCCACTGTCCTCAGGAATATTAACACACTGACAGAGAACACAAATTAATATTAACACACTCACTGACACACTGTGTATATCATGACCCACAGTCAGATACACCCTGTGAAGTGCAAAACACCCCCACTGTCCTCAGTAATATTAACACACTGACAGAGAACACAGATTAATATTAACACACTCACTGACACACTGTGTATATCATGACCCACAGTCAGATACACCCTGTGAAGTGTAAAACACCCCCACTGTCCTCAGTAATATGAACACACTGACAGAGAACACAGATTAATATTAACACACTCACTGACACACTGTGTATATCATGACCCACAGTCAGATACACCCTGTGAAGTGTAAAACATTCCCACTGTCCTCAGGAATATTAACACACTGACAGAGAACACAGATTAATATTAACACACTCACTGACACACTGTGTATATCATGACCCACAGTCAGATACACCCTGTGAAGTGTAAAACACCCCCACTGTCCTCAGGAATATTAACACACTGACAGAGAACACAGATTAATATTAACACACTCACTGACACACTGTGTACATCATGACCCACAGTCAGATACACCCTGTGAAGTGTAAAACACCCCCACTGTCCTCAGTAATATTAACACACTGACAGAGAACACAGATTAATATTAACACACTCACTGACACACTGTGTATATCATGACCCACCGTCAGATACACCCTGTGAAGTGTAAAACACCCCCACTGTCCTCAGTAATATTAACACACTGACAGAGAATACAGATTAATATTAACACACTCACTGACACACTGTGTACATCATGACCCACAGTCAGATACACCCTGTGAAGTGTAAAACACCCCCACTGTCCTCAGTAATATTAACACACTGACAGACAACACAGATTAATATTAACACACTTACTGACACACTGTGTACATCATGACCCACAGTCAGATACACCCTGTGAGGTGTAAAACACCCCCACTGTCCTCAGTAATATGAACACACTGACAGAGAACACAGATTAATATTAACACACTCACTGACACACTGTGTATATCATGACCCACAGTCAGATACACCCTGTGAAGTGTAAAACACCCCCACTGTCCTCAGGAATATTAACACACTGACAGAGAACACAGATTAATATTAACACACTCACTGACACACTGTGTATATCATGACCCAGAGTCAGATAAATCCTGTGAAGTGTAAAACACCCCCACTGTCCACAGGAATATTAACACACTGACCGAGAACACAGATTAATATTAACACACTCACTGACACACTGTGTATATCATGACCCACAGTCAGATACACCCTGTGAAGTGTAAAACACCCCCACTGTCCTCAGTAATATTAACACACTGACAGAGAACACAGATTAATATTAACACACTCACTGACACACTGTGTACATCATGACCCACAGTCAGATACACCCTGTGAGGTGTAAAACACCCCCACTGTCCTCAGTAATATTAACACACTGACAGAGAACACAGATTAATATTAACACACTCACTGACACACTGTGTATATCATGACCCACAGTCAGATACACTCTGTGAAGTGTAAAACACTCCCCACTGTCCTCAGTAATATTAGCACACTGACAGAGAACACAGATTAATATTAACACACTCACTGACACACTGTGTATATCATGACCCACAGTCAGATACACCCTGTGAAGTGTAAAACACCCCCACTGTCCTCAGTAATATTAACACACTGACAGAGAACACAGATTAATATTAACACACTCACTGACACACTGTGTACATCATGAACCACAGTCAGATACACCCTGTGAAGTGTAGAACACCCCCACTGTCCTCAGTAATATTAACACACTGACAGAGGACACAGATTAATATTAACACACTCACTGACACACTGTGTACATCATGACCCACAGTCAGATAAACCCTGTGAAGTGTAAAACACCCCCACTGTCCTCAGTAATATTAACACACTGACAGAGGACACAGATTAATATTAACACACTCACTGACACACTGTGTATATCATGACCCACAGTCAGATACACCCTGTGAAGTGTAAAACACCCCCACTGTCCTCAGTAATATTAACACACTGACAGAGAACACAGATTAATATTAACACACTCACTGACACACTGTGTATATCATGACCCACAGTCAGATACACCCTGTGAAGTGTAAAACACCCCCACTGTCCTCAGGAATATTAACACATTGACAGAGAACACAGATTAATATTAACACACTCACTGACACACTGTGTATATCATGACCCACAGTCAGATAAACCCTGTGAAGTGTAAAACATCCCCACTGTCCTCAGGAATATTAACACACTGACAGAGAACACAGATTAATATTAACACACTCACTGACACACTGTGTATATCATGACCCAGAGTCAGATAAATCCTGTGAAGTGTAAAACACCCCCACTGTCCACAGGAATATTAACACACTGACCGAGAACACAGATTAATATTAACACACTCACTGACACACTGTGTATATCATGACCCACAGTCAGATACACCCTGTGAAGTGTAAAACACCCCCACTGTCCTCAGTAATATTAACACACTGACAGAGAACACAGATTAATATTAACACACTCACTGACACACTGTGTACATCATGACCCACAGTCAGATACACCCTGTGAGGTGTAAAACACCCCCACTGTCCTCAGTAATATTAACACACTGACAGAGAACACAGATTAATATTAACACACTCACTGACACACTGTGTATATCATGACCCACAGTCAGATACACTCTGTGAAGTGTAAAACACTCCCCACTGTCCTCAGTAATATTAGCACACTGACAGAGAACACAGATTAATATTAACACACTCACTGACACACTGTGTATATCATGACCCACAGTCAGATACACCCTGTGAAGTGTAAAACACCCCCACTGTCCTCAGTAATATTAACACACTGACAGAGAACACAGATTAATATTAACACACTCACTGACACACTGTGTACATCATGAACCACAGTCAGATACACCCTGTGAAGTGTAGAACACCCCCACTGTCCTCAGTAATATTAACACACTGACAGAGGACACAGATTAATATTAACACACTCACTGACACACTGTGTACATCATGACCCACAGTCAGATAAACCCTGTGAAGTGTAAAACACCCCCACTGTCCTCAGTAATATTAACACACTGACAGAGGACACAGATTAATATTAACACACTCACTGACACACTGTGTATATCATGACCCACAGTCAGATACACCCTGTGAAGTGTAAAACACCCCCACTGTCCTCAGTAATATTAACACACTGACAGAGCACACAGATTAATATTAACACACTCACTGACACACTGTGTATATCATGACCCACAGTCAGATACACCCTGTGAAGTGTAAAACACCCCCACTGTCCTCAGGAATATTAACACATTGACAGAGAACACAGATTAATATTAACACACTCACTGACACACTGTGTATATCATGACCCACAGTCAGATAAACCCTGTGAAGTGTAAAACATCCCCACTGTCCTCAGTAATATTAACACACTGACAGAGAACACAGATTAATATTAACACACTCACTGACACACTGTGTATATCATGACCCACAGTCAGATACACCCTGTGAAGTGTAAAACACCCCACTGTCCTCGGTAATATTAACACACTGACAGAGAACACAGATTAATATTAACACACTCACTGACACACTGTGTACATCATGACCCACAGTCAGATACACCCTGTGAAGTGTAAAACACCCCCAGTGTCCTCAGTAATATTAACACACTGACAGAGAACACAGATTAATATTAACACACTCACTGACACACTGTGTGCATCATGACCCACAGTCAGATACACCCTGTGAAGTGTAAAACACCCCCACCGTCCTCAGGAATATTAGCACACTGACAGAGAACACAGATTAATATTAACACACTCACTGACACACTGTGTATATCATGACCCACAGTCAGATACACCCTGTGAAGTGTAAAACACCCCCACTGTCCTCAGGAATATTAACACAATGACAGAGAACACAGATTAATATTAACACACTCACTGACACACTTTGTATATCATGACCCACAGTCAGATACACCCTGTGAAGTGTAAAACACCCCCACTGTCCTCAGGAATATTAACACACTGACAGAGAACACAGATTAATATTAACACACTCACTGACACACTGTGTATATCATGACCCACAGTCAGATACACCCTGTGAAGTGTAAAACACCCCCACTGTCCTCAGGAAGATTAAAACACTGACAGAGAACACAGATTAATATTAACACACTCACTGACACACAGTGTACATCATGACCCACAGTCAGATACACCCTGTAAAGTGTAAAACACCCCCACTGTCCTCAGTAATATTAACACACTGACAGAGAACACAGATTAATATTAACACACTCACTGACACACTATGTACATCATGACCCACAGTCAGATACACCCTGTGAAGTGTAAAACACCCCCACTGTCCTCAGTAATATTAACACACTGACAGAGAACACAGATTAATATTAACACACTCACTGACACACTGTGTATATCATGACCCACAGTCAGATACACCCTGTGAAGTGTAAAACACCCCCACTGTCCTCAGTAATATTAACACACTGACAGAGAACACAGATTAATATTAACACACTCACTGACACACTGTGTATATCATGACCCACAGTCAGATACACCCTGTGAAGTGTAAAACACCCCCACTGTCCTCAGGAATATTAACACACTGACAGAGAACACAGATTAATATTAACACACTCACTGACACACTGTGTATATCATGACCCACAGTCAGATAAACCCTGTGAAGTGTAAAACACCCCCACTGTCCTCAGTAATATTAACACACTGACAGAGAACACAGATTAATATTAACACACTCACTGACACACTGTGTATATCATGACTCACAGTCAGATACACCCTGTAAAGTGTAAAACACCCCCACTGTCCTCAGTAATATTAACACACTGACAGAGAACACAGATTAATATTAACACACTCACTGAGACACTGTGTATATCATGACCCACAGTCAGATACACCCTGTGAAGTGTAAAACACCCCCACTGTCCTCAGTAATATTAACACACTGACAGAGAACACAGATTAATATTAACACACTCACTGACACACTGTGTATATCATGACCCACAGTCAGATACACCCTGTGAAGTGTAAAACACCCCCACTGTCCTCAGGAATATTAACACACTGACAGAGAACACAGATTAATATTAACACACTCACTGACACACTGTGTATATCATGACCCACAGTCAGATACACCCTGTGAAGTGTAAAACACCCCCACTGTCCTCAGTAATATTAACACACTGACAGAGAACACAGATTAATATTAACACACTCACTGACACACTGTGTATATCATGACCCACAGTCAGATACACCCTGTGAAGTGTAAAACACCCCCACTGTCCTCAGGAATATTAACACACTGACAGAGAACACAGATTAATATTAACACACTCACTGACACACTGTGTATATCATGACCCACAGTCAGATAAATCCTGTGAAGTGTAAAACACCCCCACTGTCCTCATTAATATTAACACACTGACAGAGAACACAGATTAATATTAACACACTCACTGACACACTATGTACATCATGACCCACAGTCAGATACACCCTGTGAAGTGTAAAACACCCCCACTGTCCTCAGTAATATTAACACACTGACAGAGAACACAGATTAATATTAACACACTCACTGACACACTGTGTATATCATGACCCACAGTCAGATACACCCTGTGAAGTGTAAAACACCCCCACTGTCCTCAGGAATATTAACACACTGACAGAGAACACAGATTAATATTAACACACTCACTGACACACTGTGTATATCATGACCCACAGTCAGATACACCCTGTGAAGTGTAAAACACCCCCACTGTCCTCAGGAATATTAACACACTGACAGAGAACACAGATTAATATTAACACACTCACTGACACACTGTGTATATCATGACCCACAGTCAGATAAACCCTGTGAAGTGTAAAACACCCCCACTGTCCTCAGTAATATTAACACACTGACAGAGAACACAGATTAATATTAACACACTCACTGACACACTGTGTATATCATGACTCACAGTCAGATACACCCTGTAAAGTGTAAAACACCCCCACTGTCCTCAGCAATATTAACACACTGACAGAGAACACAGATTAATATTAACACACTCACTGACACACTGTGTATATCATGACCCACAGTCAGATACACCCTGTGAAGTGTAAAACACCCCCACTATCCTCAGTAATATTAAAACACTGACAGAGAACACAGATTAATATTAACACACTCACTGACACACTGTGTATATCATGACCCACAGTCAGATACACCCTGTGAAGTGTAAAACACCCCCACTGTCCTCAGGAATATTAACACACTGACAGAGAACACAGATTAATATTAACACACTCACTGACACACTGTGTATATCATGACCCACAGTCAGATACACCCTGTGAAGTGTAAAACACCCCCACTGTCCTCAGTAATATTAACACACTGACAGAGAACACAGATTAATATTAACACACGCACTGACACACTGTGTATATCATGACCCACAGTCAGATACACCCTGTGAAGTGTAAAACACCCCCACTGTCCTCAGGAATATTAACACACTGACAGAGAACACAGATTAATATTAACACACTCACTGACACACTGTGTATATCATGACCCACAGTCAGATAAATCCTGTGAAGTGTAAAACACCCCCACTGTCCTCATTAATATTAACACACTGACAGAGAACACAGATTAATATTAACACACTCACTGACACACTATGTACATCATGACCCACAGTCAGATACTCCCTGTGAAGTGTAAAACACCCCCACTGTCCTCAGTAATATTAACACACTGACAGAGAACACAGATTAATATTAACACACTCACTGACACACTGTGTATATCATGACCCACAGTCAGATACACCCTGTGAAGTGTAAAACACCCCCACTGTCCTCAGGAATATTAACACACTGACAGAGAACACAGATTAATATTAACACACTCACTGACACACTGTGTATATCATGACCCACAGTCAGATACACCCTGTGAAGTGTAAAACACCCCCAATGTCCTCAGGAATATTAACACACTGACAGAGAACACAGATTAATATTAACACACTCACTGACACACTGTGTATATCATGACCCACAGTCAGATAAACCCTGTGAAGTGTAAAACACCCCCACTGTCCTCAGTAATATTAACACACTGACAGAGAACACAGATTAATATTAACACACTCACTGACACACTGTGTATATCATGACTCACAGTCAGATACACCCTGTAAAGTGTAAAACACCCCCACTGTCCTCAGTAATATTAACACACTGACAGAGAACACAGATTAATATTAACACACTCACTGACACACTGTGTATATCATGACCCACAGTCAGATACACCCTGTGAAGTGTAAAACACCCCCACTATCCTCAGTAATATTAAAACACTGACAGAGAACACAGATTAATATTAACACACTCACTGACACACTGTGTATATCATGACCCACAGTCAGATACACCCTGTGAAGTGTAAAACACCCCCACTGTCCTCAGGAATATTAACACACTGACAGAGAACACAGATTAATATTAACACACTCACTGACACACTGTGTATATCATGACCCACAGTCAGATACACCCTGTGAAGTGTAAAACACCCCCACTGTCCTCAGTAATATTAACACACTGACAGAGAGCACAGATTAATATTAACACACTCACTGACACACTGTGTTTATCATGACCCACAGTCAGATACACCCTGTGAAGTGTAAAACACCCCCACTGTCCTCAGGAATATTAACACACTGACAGAGAACACAGATTAATATTAACACACTCACTGACACACTGTGTATATCATGACCCACAGTCAGATAAATCCTGTGAAGTGTAAAACACCCCCACTGTCCTCAGCAATATTATCACACTGACAGAGAACACAGATTAATATTAACACATTCACTGACACACTGTGTATATCATGACCCACAGTCAGATACACCCTGTGAAGTGTAAAACACCCCCACTGTCCTCAGTAATATTAACACACTGACAGAGAACACAGATTAATATTAACACACTCACTGACACACTGTGTATATCATGACCCACAGTCAGATACACCCTGTGAAGTGTAAAACACCCCACTGTCCTCGGTAATATTAACACACTGACAGAGAACACAGATTAATATTAACACACTCACTGACACACTGTGTACATCATGACCCACAGTCAGATACACCCTGTGAAGTGTAAAACACCCCACTGTCCTCGGTAATATTAACACACTGAAAGAGAACACAGATTAATATTAACACACTCACTGACACACTGTGTATATCATGACCCACAGTCAGATACACCCTGTGAAGTGTAAAACACCCCCACTATCCTCAGTAATATTAAAACACTGACAGAGAACACAGATTAATATTAACACACTCACTGACACACTGTGTATATCATGACCCACAGTCAGATACACCCTGTGAAGTGTAAAACACCCCCACTGTCCTCAGGAATATTAACACACTGACAGAGAACACAGATTAATATTAACACACTCACTGACACACTGTGTATATCATGACCCACAGTCAGATACACCCTGTGAAGTGTAAAACACCCCCACTGTCCTCAGGAATATTAACACACTGACAGAGAACACAGATTAATATTAACACACTCACTGACACACTGTGTATATCATGACCCACAGTCAGATACACCCTGTGAAGTGTAAAACACCCCCACTGTCCTCAGTAATATTAACACACTGACAGAGAACACAGATTAATATTAACACACTCACTGACACACTGTGTATATCATGACCCACAGTCAGATACACCCTGTGAAGTGTAAAACACCCCCACTGTCCTCAGTAATATTAACACACTGACAGAGAACACAGATTAATATTAACACACTCACTGACACACTGTGTATATCATGACCCACAGTCAGATAAACCCTGTGAAGTGTAAAACACCCCCACTGTCCTCAGTAATATTAACACACTGACAGAGAACACAGATTAATATTAACACACTCACTGACACACTGTGTACATCATGACCCACAGTCAGATACACCCTGTGAAGTGTAAAACACCCCCACTGTCCTCAGTAATATTAACACACTGACAGAGAACACAGATTAATATTAACACACTCACTGACACACTGTGTACATCATGACTCACAGTCAGAAACACCCTGTGAAGTGTAAAACACCCCCACTGTCCTCAGGAAGATTAAAACACTGACAGAGAACATTAGATTAATATTAACACACTCACTGACACACTGTGAACATCACGACCCACAGTCAGATAAACCCTGTGAAGTGTAAAACACCCCCACTGTCCTCAGCAATATTAACACACTGTCAGAGAACACAGATAAATATTAACAGACTCACTGACACACTGTGTATATCATGACCCACAGTCAGATACACCCTGTGAAGTGTAAAACACCCCCACTGTCCTCAGTAATATTAACACACTGACAGAGAACACAGATTAATATTAACACACTCACTGACACACTGTGTATATCATGACCCACAGTCAGATACCCCCTGTGAAGTGTAAAACACCCCCACTGTCCTCAGGAATATTAACACACTGACAGAGAACACAGATTAATATTAACACACTCACTGACACACTGTGTATATCATGACCCACAGTCAGATACACCCTGTGAAGTGTAAAACACCCCCACTCTCCTCAGTAATATTAACACACTGACAGAGAACACAGATTAATATTAACACACTCACTGACACACTGTGTACATCATGACCCACAGTCAGATGCACCCTGTGAAGTGTAAAACATCCCCACTGTCCTCAGTAATATTAACACACTGACAGAGAACACAGATTAATATTAACACACTCACTGACACATTGTGTATATCATGACCCACAGTCAGAAACACCCTGTGAAGTGTAAAACACCCCCACTGTCCTCAGCAATATTAACACACTGACAGAGAACACAGATTAATATTAACACACTCACTGACACACTGTGTACATCATGACCCACAGTCAGATACACCCTGTGAAGTGTAAAACACCCCCACTGTCCTCAGGAATATTAGCACACTGACAGAGAACACAGATTAATATTAACACACTCACTGACACACTGTGTATATCATGACCCACAGTCAGATAAATCCTGTGAAGTGTAAAACACCCCCACTGTCGTCAGCAATATTATCACACTGACAGAGAACACAGATTAATATTAACACATTCACTGACACACTGTGTATATCATGACCCACAGTCAGATACACCCTGTGAAGTGTAAAACACCCCCACTGTCCTCAGTAATATTAACACACTGACAGAGAACACAGATTAATATTAACACACTCACTGACACACTGTGTATATCATGACCCACAGTCAGATACACCCTGTGAAGTGTAAAACACCCCACTGTCCTCGGTAATATTAACACACTGACAGAGAACACAGATTAATATTAACACACTCACTGACACACTGTGTACATCATGACCCACAGTCAGATACACCCTGTGAAGTGTAAAACACCCCACTGTCCTCGGTAATATTAACACACTGAAAGAGAACACAGATTAATATTAACACACTCACTGACACACTGTGTATATCATGACCCACAGTCAGATACACCCTGTGAAGTGTAAAACACCCCCACTATCCTCAGTAATATTAAAACACTGACAGAGAACACAGATTAATATTAACACACTCACTGACACACTGTGTATATCATGACCCACAGTCAGATACACCCTGTGAAGTGTAAAACACCCCCACTGTCCTCAGGAATATTAACACACTGACAGAGAACACAGATTAATATTAACACACTCACTGACACACTGTGTATATCATGACCCACAGTCAGATACACCCTGTGAAGTGTAAAACACCCCCACTGTCCTCAGGAATATTAACACACTGACAGAGAACACAGATTAATATTAACACACTCACTGACACACTGTGTATATCATGACCCACAGTCAGATACACCCTGTGAAGTGTAAAACACCCCCACTGTCCTCAGTAATATTAACACACTGACAGAGAACACAGATTAATATTAACACACTCACTGACACACTGTGTATATCATGACCCACAGTCAGATACACCCTGTGAAGTGTAAAACACCCCCACTGTCCTCAGTAATATTAACACACTGACAGAGAACACAGATTAATATTAACACACTCACTGACACACTGTGTATATCATGACCCACAGTCAGATAAACCCTGTGAAGTGTAAAACACCCCCACTGTCCTCAGTAATATTAACACACTGACAGAGAACACAGATTAATATTAACACACTCACTGACACACTGTGTACATCATGACCCACAGTCAGATACACCCTGTGAAGTGTAAAACACCCCCACTGTCCTCAGTAATATTAACACACTGACAGAGAACACAGATTAATATTAACACACTCACTGACACACTGTGTACATCATGACTCACAGTCAGATACACCCTGTGAAGTGTAAAACACCCCCACTGTCCTCAGGAAGATTAAAACACTGACAGAGAACATTAGATTAATATTAACACACTCACTGACACACTGTGAACATCACGACCCACAGTCAGATAAACCCTGTGAAGTGTAAAACACCCCCACTGTCCTCAGCAATATTAACACACTGTCGGAGAACACAGATAAATATTAACAGACTCACTGACACACTGTGTATATCATGACCCACAGTCAGATACACCCTGTGAAGTGTAAAACACCCCCACTGTCCTCAGTAATATTAACACACTGACAGAGAACACAGATTAATATTAACACACTCACTGACACACTGTGTATATCATGACCCACAGTCAGATACCCCCTGTGAAGTGTAAAACACCCCCACTGTCCTCAGGAATATTAACACACTGACAGAGAACACAGATTAATATTAACACACTCACTGACACACTGTGTATATCATGACCCACAGTCAGATACACCCTGTGAAGTGTAAAACACCCCCACTGTCCTCAGTAATATTAACACACTGACAGAGAACACAGATTAATATTAACACACTCACTGACACACTGTGTATATCATGACCCACAGTCAGATACACCCTGTGAAGTGTAAAACACCCCCACTGTCCTCAGTAATATTAACACACTGACAGAGAACACAGATTAATATTAACACACTCACTGACACACTGTGTATATCATGACCCACAGTCAGATAAACCCTGTGAAGTGTAAAACACCCCCACTGTCCTCAGTAATATTAACACACTGACAGAGAACACAGATTAATATTAACACACTCACTGACACACTGTGTACATCATGACCCACAGTCAGATACACCCTGTGAAGTGTAAAACACCCCCACTGTCCTCAGTAATATTAACACACTGACAGAGAACACAGATTAATATTAACACACTCACTGACACACTGTGTACATCATGACTCACAGTCAGATACACCCTGTGAAGTGTAAAACACCCCCACTGTCCTCAGGAAGATTAAAACACTGACAGAGAACATTAGATTAATATTAACACACTCACTGACACACTGTGAACATCACGACCCACAGTCAGATAAACCCTGTGAAGTGTAAAACACCCCCACTGTCCTCAGCAATATTAACACACTGTCAGAGAACACAGATAAATATTAACAGACTCACTGACACACTGTGTATATCATGACCCACAGTCAGATACACCCTGTGAAGTGTAAAACACCCCCACTGTCCTCAGTAATATTAACACACTGACAGAGAACACAGATTAATATTAACACACTCACTGACACACTGTGTATATCATGACCCACAGTCAGATACCCCCTGTGAAGTGTAAAACACCCCCACTGTCCTCAGGAATATTAACACACTGACAGAGAACACAGATTAATATTAACACACTCACTGACACACTGTGTATATCATGACCCACAGTCAGATACACCCTGTGAAGTGTAAAACACCCCCACTGTCCTCAGGAATATTAGCACACTGACAGAGAACACAGATTAATATTAACACACTCACTGACACACTGTGTATATCATGACCCACAGTCAGATAAATCCTGTGAAGTGTAAAACACCCCCACTGTCGTCAGCAATATTATCACACTGACAGAGAACACAGATTAATATTAACACATTCACTGACACACTGTGTATATCATGACCCACAGTCAGATACACCCTGTGAAGTGTAAAACACCCCCACTGTCCTCAGTAATATTAACACACTGACAGAGAACACAGATTAATATTAACACACTCACTGACACACTGTGTATATCATGACCCACAGTCAGATACACCCTGTGAAGTGTAAAACACCCCACTGTCCTCGGTAATATTAACACACTGACAGAGAACACAGATTAATATTAACACACTCACTGACACACTGTGTACATCATGACCCACAGTCAGATACACCCTGTGAAGTGTAAAACACCCCACTGTCCTCGGTAATATTAACACACTGAAAGAGAACACAGATTAATATTAACACACTCACTGACACACTGTGTATATCATGACCCACAGTCAGATACACCCTGTGAAGTGTAAAACACCCCCACTATCCTCAGTAATATTAAAACACTGACAGAGAACACAGATTAATATTAACACACTCACTGACACACTGTGTATATCATGACCCACAGTCAGATACACCCTGTGAAGTGTAAAACACCCCCACTGTCCTCAGGAATATTAACACACTGACAGAGAACACAGATTAATATTAACACACTCACTGACACACTGTGTATATCATGACCCACAGTCAGATACACCCTGTGAAGTGTAAAACACCCCCACTGTCCTCAGGAATATTAACACACTGACAGAGAACACAGATTAATATTAACACACTCACTGACACACTGTGTATATCATGACCCACAGTCAGATACACCCTGTGAAGTGTAAAACACCCCCACTGTCCTCAGTAATATTAACACACTGACAGAGAACACAGATTAATATTAACACACTCACTGACACACTGTGTATATCATGACCCACAGTCAGATACACCCTGTGAAGTGTAAAACACCCCCACTGTCCTCAGTAATATTAACACACTGACAGAGAACACAGATTAATATTAACACACTCACTGACACACTGTGTATATCATGACCCACAGTCAGATAAACCCTGTGAAGTGTAAAACACCCCCACTGTCCTCAGTAATATTAACACACTGACAGAGAACACAGATTAATATTAACACACTCACTGACACACTGTGTACATCATGACCCACAGTCAGATACACCCTGTGAAGTGTAAAACACCCCCACTGTCCTCAGTAATATTAACACACTGACAGAGAACACAGATTAATATTAACACACTCACTGACACACTGTGTACATCATGACTCACAGTCAGATACACCCTGTGAAGTGTAAAACACCCCCACTGTCCTCAGGAAGATTAAAACACTGACAGAGAACATTAGATTAATATTAACACACTCACTGACACACTGTGAACATCACGACCCACAGTCAGATAAACCCTGTGAAGTGTAAAACACCCCCACTGTCCTCAGCAATATTAACACACTGTCGGAGAACACAGATAAATATTAACAGACTCACTGACACACTGTGTATATCATGACCCACAGTCAGATACACCCTGTGAAGTGTAAAACACCCCCACTGTCCTCAGTAATATTAACACACTGACAGAGAACACAGATTAATATTAACACACTCACTGACACACTGTGTATATCATGACCCACAGTCAGATACCCCCTGTGAAGTGTAAAACACCCCCACTGTCCTCAGGAATATTAACACACTGACAGAGAACACAGATTAATATTAACACACTCACTGACACACTGTGTATATCATGACCCACAGTCAGATACACCCTGTGAAGTGTAAAACACCCCCACTGTCCTCAGTAATATTAACACACTGACAGAGAACACAGATTAATATTAACACACTCACTGACACACTGTGTATATCATGACCCACAGTCAGATACACCCTGTGAAGTGTAAAACACCCCCACTGTCCTCAGTAATATTAACACACTGACAGAGAACACAGATTAATATTAACACACTCACTGACACACTGTGTATATCATGACCCACAGTCAGATAAACCCTGTGAAGTGTAAAACACCCCCACTGTCCTCAGTAATATTAACACACTGACAGAGAACACAGATTAATATTAACACACTCACTGACACACTGTGTACATCATGACCCACAGTCAGATACACCCTGTGAAGTGTAAAACACCCCCACTGTCCTCAGTAATATTAACACACTGACAGAGAACACAGATTAATATTAACACACTCACTGACACACTGTGTACATCATGACTCACAGTCAGATACACCCTGTGAAGTGTAAAACACCCCCACTGTCCTCAGGAAGATTAAAACACTGACAGAGAACATTAGATTAATATTAACACACTCACTGACACACTGTGAACATCACGACCCACAGTCAGATAAACCCTGTGAAGTGTAAAACACCCCCACTGTCCTCAGCAATATTAACACACTGTCAGAGAACACAGATAAATATTAACAGACTCACTGACACACTGTGTATATCATGACCCACAGTCAGATACACCCTGTGAAGTGTAAAACACCCCCACTGTCCTCAGTAATATTAACACACTGACAGAGAACACAGATTAATATTAACACACTCACTGACACACTGTGTATATCATGACCCACAGTCAGATACCCCCTGTGAAGTGTAAAACACCCCCACTGTCCTCAGGAATATTAACACACTGACAGAGAACACAGATTAATATTAACACACTCACTGACACACTGTGTATATCATGACCCACAGTCAGATACACCCTGTGAAGTGTAAAACACCCCCACTGTCCTCAGTAATATTAACACACTGACAGAGAACACAGATTAATATTAACACACTCACTGACACACTGTGTACATCATGACCCACAGTCAGATACACCCTGTGAAGTGTAAAACATCCCCACTGTCCTCAGTAATATTAACACACTGACAGAGAACACAGATTAATATTAACACACTCACTGACACATTGTGTATATCATGACCCACAGTCAGAAACACCCTGTGAAGTGTAAAACACCCCCACTGTCCTCAGCAATATTAACACACTGACAGAGAACACAGATTAATATTAACACACTCACTGACACACTGTGTACATCATGACCCACAGTCAGATACACCCTGTGAAGTGTAAAACACCCCCACTGTCCTCAGGAATATTAGCACACTGACAGAGAACACAGATTAATATTAACACACTCACTGACACACTGTGTATATCATGACCCACAGTCAGATAAATCCTGTGAAGTGTAAAACACCCCCACTGTCGTCAGCAATATTATCACACTGACAGAGAACACAGATTAATATTAACACATTCACTGACACACTGTGTATATCATGACCCACAGTCAGATACACCCTGTGAAGTGTAAAACACCCCCACTGTCCTCAGTAATATTAACACACTGACAGAGAACACAGATTAATATTAACACACTCACTGACACACTGTGTATATCATGACCCACAGTCAGATACACCCTGTGAAGTGTAAAACACCCCACTGTCCTCGGTAATATTAACACACTGACAGAGAACACAGATTAATATTAACACACTCACTGACACACTGTGTACATCATGACCCACAGTCAGATACACCCTGTGAAGTGTAAAACACCCCACTGTCCTCGGTAATATTAACACACTGAAAGAGAACACAGATTAATATTAACACACTCACTGACACACTGTGTATATCATGACCCACAGTCAGATACACCCTGTGAAGTGTAAAACACCCCCACTATCCTCAGTAATATTAAAACACTGACAGAGAACACAGATTAATATTAACACACTCACTGACACACTGTGTATATCATGACCCACAGTCAGATACACCCTGTGAAGTGTAAAACACCCCCACTGTCCTCAGGAATATTAACACACTGACAGAGAACACAGATTAATATTAACACACTCACTGACACACTGTGTATATCATGACCCACAGTCAGATACACCCTGTGAAGTGTAAAACACCCCCACTGTCCTCAGGAATATTAACACACTGACAGAGAACACAGATTAATATTAACACACTCACTGACACACTGTGTATATCATGACCCACAGTCAGATACACCCTGTGAAGTGTAAAACACCCCCACTGTCCTCAGTAATATTAACACACTGACAGAGAACACAGATTAATATTAACACACTCACTGACACACTGTGTATATCATGACCCACAGTCAGATACACCCTGTGAAGTGTAAAACACCCCCACTGTCCTCAGTAATATTAACACACTGACAGAGAACACAGATTAATATTAACACACTCACTGACACACTGTGTATATCATGACCCACAGTCAGATAAACCCTGTGAAGTGTAAAACACCCCCACTGTCCTCAGTAATATTAACACACTGACAGAGAACACAGATTAATATTAACACACTCACTGACACACTGTGTACATCATGACCCACAGTCAGATACACCCTGTGAAGTGTAAAACACCCCCACTGTCCTCAGTAATATTAACACACTGACAGAGAACACAGATTAATATTAACACACTCACTGACACACTGTGTACATCATGACTCACAGTCAGATACACCCTGTGAAGTGTAAAACACCCCCACTGTCCTCAGGAAGATTAAAACACTGACAGAGAACATTAGATTAATATTAACACACTCACTGACACACTGTGAACATCACGACCCACAGTCAGATAAACCCTGTGAAGTGTAAAACACCCCCACTGTCCTCAGCAATATTAACACACTGTCAGAGAACACAGATAAATATTAACAGACTCACTGACACACTGTGTATATCATGACCCACAGTCAGATACACCCTGTGAAGTGTAAAACACCCCCACTGTCCTCAGTAATATTAACACACTGACAGAGAACACAGATTAATATTAACACACTCACTGACACACTGTGTATATCATGACCCACAGTCAGATACCCCCTGTGAAGTGTAAAACACCCCCACTGTCCTCAGGAATATTAACACACTGACAGAGAACACAGATTAATATTAACACACTCACTGACACACTGTGTATATCATGACCCACAGTCAGATACACCCTGTGAAGTGTAAAACACCCCCACTGTCCTCAGTAATATTAACACACTGACAGAGAACACAGATTAATATTAACACACTCACTGACACACTGTGTACATCATGACCCACAGTCAGATGCACCCTGTGAAGTGTAAAACATCCCCACTGTCCTCAGTAATATTAACACACTGACAGAGAACACAGATTAATATTAACACACTCACTGACACATTGTGTATATCATGACCCACAGTCAGAAACACCCTGTGAAGTGTAAAACACCCCCACTGTCCTCAGCAATATTAACACACTGACAGAGAACACAGATTAATATTAACACACTCACTGACACACTGTGTACATCATGACCCACAGTCAGATACACCCTGTGAAGTGTAAAACACCCCCACTGTCCTCAGGAATATTAGCACACTGACAGAGAACACAGATTAATATTAACACACTCACTGACACACTGTGTATATCATGACCCACAGTCAGATACACCCTGTGAAGTGTAAAACACCCCCACTGTCCTCAGGAATATTAACACACTGACAGAGAACACAGATTAATATTAACACACTCACTGACACACTGTGTATATCATGACCCACAGTCAGATACACCCTGTGAAGTGTAAAACACCCCCACTGTCCTCAGGAATATTAACACACTGACAGAGAACACAGATTAATATTAACACACTCACTGACACACTGTGTATATCATGACCCACAGTCAGATACACCCTGTGAAGTGTAAAACACCCCCACCGTCCTCAGGAAGATTAAAACACTGACAGAGAACACAGATTAATATTAACACACTCACTGACACACTGTGTATATCATGACCCACAGTCAGATACACCCTGTGAAGTGTAAAACACCCCCACTGTCCTCAGGAATATTAACACACTGACAGAGAACACAGATTAATATTAACACACTCACTGACACACTGTGTATATCATGACCCACAGTCAGATACACCCTGTGAAGTGTAAAACACCCCCACCGTCCTCAGGAAGATTAAAACACTGACAGAGAACACAGATTAATATTAACACACTCACTGACACACTGTGTATATCATGACCCACAGTCAGATACACCCTGTGAAGTGTAAAACACCCCCACTGTCCTCAGGAATATTAACACACTGACAGAGAACACAGATTAATATTAACACACTCACTGACACACTGTGTATATCATGACCCACAGTCAGATACACCCTGTGAAGTGTAAAACACCCCCACTGTCCTCAGGAATATTAACACACTGACAGAGAACACAGATTAATATTAACACACTCACTGACACACTGTGTATATCATGACCCACAGTCAGATACACCCTGTGAAGTGTAAAACACCCCCACTGTCCTCAGTAATATTAACACACTGACAGAGAACACAGATTAATATTAACACACTCACTGACACACTGTGTACATCATGACCCACAGTCAGATACACCCTGTGAAGTGTAAAACACCCCCACTGTCCTCAGTAATATTAACACACTGACAGAGAACACAGATTAATATTAACACACTCACTGACACACTATGTACATCATGACCCACAGTCAGATACACCCTGTGAAGTGTAAAACACCCCCACTGTCCTCAGTAATATTAACACACTGACAGAGAACACAGATTAATATTAACACACTCACTGACACACTGTGTATATCATGACCCACAGTCAGATACACCCTGTGAAGTGTAAAACACCCCCACTGTCCTCAGTAATATTAACACACTGAAAGAGAACACAGATTAATATTAACACACTCACTGACACACTGTGTATATCATGACCCACAGTCAGATACACCCTGTGAAGTGTAAAACACCCCCACTGTCCTCAGGAATATTAACACACTGACAGAGAACACAGATTAATATTAACACACTCACTGACACACTGTGTATATCATGACCCACAGTCAGATAAACCCTGTGAAGTGTAAAACACCCCCACTGTCCTCAGTAATATTAACACACTGACAGAGAACACAGATTAATATTAACACACTCACTGACACACTGTGTATATCATGACCCACAGTCAGATACACCCTGTGAAGTGTAAAACACCCCCACTGTCCTCAGGAATATTAACACACTGACAGAGATCACAGATTAATATTAACACACTCACTGACACACTGTGTATATCATGTCCCACAGTCAGATACACCCTGTGAAGTGTAAAACACCCCCACCGTCCTCAGGAAGATTAAAACACTGACAGAGAACACAGATTAATATTAACACACTCACAGACACACTGTGTACATCATGACCCACAGTCAGATACACCCTGTGAAGTGTAAAACACCCCCACTGTCCTCAGGAATATTAACACACTGACAGAGATCACAGATTAATATTAACACACTCACTGACACACTGTGTATATCATGACCCACAGTCAGATACACCCTGTGAAGTGTAAAACACCCCCACTGTCCACAGGAATATTAACACACTGACAGAGAACACAGATTAATATTAACACACTCACTGACACACTGTGTATATCATGACCCACAGTCAGATACACCCTGTGAAGTGTAAAACACCCCCACTGTCCTCAGGAATATTAACACACTGACAGAGAACACAGATTAATATTAACACACTCACTGACACACTGTGTATATCATGACCCACAGTCAGATACACCCTGTGAAGTGTAAAACACCCCCACTGTCCTCAGTAATATTAACACACTGACAGAGAACACAGATTAATATTAACACACTCACTGACACACTGTGCATATCATGACCCACAGTCAGATACACCCTGTGAAGTGTAAAACACCCCCACTGTCCTCAGGAATATTAACACACTGACAGAGAACACAGATTAATATTAACACACTCACTGACACACTGTGTACATCATGATCCACAGTCAGATACACCCTGTGAAGTGTAAAACATCCTCACTGTCCTCAGCAATATTAACACACTGACAGAGAACACAGATTAATATTAACACACTCACTGACACACTGTGTACATCATGACCCACAGTCAGATCCACCCTGTGAAGTGTAAAACACCCCCACTGTCCTCAGTAATATTAACACACTGACAGAGAACACAGATTAATATTAACACACTCACTGACACACTGTGTACATCATGACCCACAGTCAGATACACCCTGTGAAGTGTAAAACACCCCCACTGTCCTCAGGAATATTAACACACTGACAGAGAACACAGATTAATATTAACACACTCACTGACACACTGTGTATATCATGACCCACAGTCAGATACACCCTGTGAAGTGTAAAACACCCCCACTGTCCTCAGTAATATTAACACACTGACAGAGAACACAGATTAATATTAACACACTCACTGACACACTGTGTATATCATGACCCACAGTCAGATACACCCTGTGAAGTGTAAAACACCCCCACTGTCGTCAGCAATATTATCACACTGACAGCGAACACAGATTAATATTAACACACTCACTGACACACTGTGCATATCATGACCCACAGTCAGATACACCATGTGAAGTGTAAAACACCCCCACTGTCCTCTGGAATATTAACACACTGACAGAGAACACAGATTAATATTAACACACTCACTGACACACTGTGTATATCATGACCCACAGTCAGATACCCCCTGTGAAGTGTAAAACACCCCCACTGTCCTCAGGAATATTAACACACTGACAGAGAACACAGATTAATATTAACACACTCACTGACACACTGTGTATATCATGACCCACAGTCAGATACACCCTGTGAAGTGTAAAACACCCCCACTGTCCTCAGTAATATTAACACACTGACAGAGAACACAGATTAATATTAACACACTCACTGACACACTGTGTATATCATGACCCACAGTCAGATACACCCTGTGAAGTGTAAAACACCCCCACTGTCCTCAGTAATATTAACACACTGACAGAGAACACAGATTAATATTAACAAACTCACTGACACACTGTGTACATCATGACCCACAGTCAGATGCACCCTGTGAAGTGTAAAACATCCCCACTGTCCTCAGTAATATTAACACACTGACAGAGAACACAGATTAATATTAACACACTCACTGACACACTGTGTATATCATGACCCACAGTCAGATACACCCTGTGAAGTGTAAAACACCCCACTGTCCTCGGTAATATTAACACACTGACAGAGAACACAGATTAATATTAACACACTCACTGACACACTGTGTACATCATGACCCACAGTCAGATACACCCTGTGAAGTGTAAAACACCCCCACTGTCCTCAGTAATGTTAACACACTGACAGAGAACACAGATTAATATTAACACACTCACTGACACACTGTGTACATCATGACCCACAGTCAGATACACCCTGTGAAGTGTAAAACACCCCCACTGTCCTCAGGAATATTAGCACACTGACAGAGAACACAGATTAATATTAACACACTCACTGACACACTGTGTATATCATGACCCACAGTCAGATACACCCTGTGAAGTGTAAAACACCCCCACTGTCCTCAGCAATATTAACACACTGACAGAGAACACAGATTAATATTAACACACTCACTGACACACTGTGTATATCATGACCCACAGTCAGATACACCCTGTGAAGTGTAAAACACCCCCACTGTCCTCAGGAATATTAACACACTGACAGAGATCACAGATTAATATTAACACACTCACTGACACACTGTGTATATCATGTCCCACAGTCAGATACACCCTGTGAAGTGTAAAACACCCCCACCGTCCTCAGGAAGATTAAAACACTGACAGAGAACACAGATTAATATTAACACACTCACAGACACACTGTGTATATCATGACCCACAGTCAGATACACCCTGTGAAGTGTAAAACACCCCCACTGTCCACAGGAATATTAACACACTGACAGAGAACACAGATTAATATTAACACACTCACTGACACACTGTGTATATCATGACCCACAGTCAGATACACCCTGTGAAGTGTAAAACACCCCCACTGTCCTCAGGAATATTAACACACTGACAGAGAACACAGATTAATATTAACACACTCACTGACACACTGTGTATATCATGACCCACAGTCAGATACACCCTGTGAAGTGTAAAACACCCCCACTGTCCTCAGTAATATTAACACACTGACAGAGAACACAGATTAATATTAACACACTCACTGACACACTGTGCATATCATGACCCACAGTCAGATACACCCTGTGAAGTGTAAAACACCCCCACTGTCCTCAGGAATATTAACACACTGACAGAGAACACAGATTAATATTAACACACTCACTGACACACTGTGTACATCATGATCCACAGTCAGATACACCCTGTGAAGTGTAAAACAACCCCACTGTCCTCATTAATATTAACACACTGACAGAGAACACAGATTAATATTAACACACTCACTGACACACTGTGTACATCATGACCCACAGTCAGATACACCCTGTGAAGTGTAAAACACCCCCACTGTCCTCAGTAATATTAACACACTGACAGAGAACACAGATTAATATTAACACACTCACTGACACACTATGTACATCATGACCCACAGTCAGATACACCCTGTGAAGTGTAAAACACCCCCACTGTCCTCAGTAATATTAACACACTGACAGAGAACACAGATTAATATTAACACACTCACTGACACACTGTGTATATCATGACCCACAGTCAGATCCACCCTGTGAAGTGTAAAACACCCCCACTGTCCTCAGTAATATTAACACACTGACAGAGAACACAGATTAATATTAACACACTCACTGACACACTGTGTACATCATGACCCACAGTCAGATACACCCTGTGAAGTGTAAAACACCCCCACTGTCCTCAGGAATATTAACACACTGACAGAGAACACAGATTAATATTAACACACTCACTGACACACTGTGTATATCATGACCCACAGTCAGATACACCCTGTGAAGTGTAAAACACCCCCACTGTCCTCAGTAATATTAACACACTGACAGAGAACACAGATTAATATTAACACACTCACTGACACACTGTGTATATCATGACCCACAGTCAGATACACCCTGTGAAGTGTAAAACACCCCCACTGTCCTCAGGAAGATTAACACACTGACAGAGAACACAGATTAATATTAACACACTCACTGACACACTGTGAACATCACGACCCACAGTCAGATACCCCCTGTGAAGTGTAAAACACCCCCACTGTCCTCAGGAATATTAACACACTGACAGAGAACACAGATTAATATTAACACACTCATTGACACACTGTGTATATCATGACCCACAGTCAGATACACCCTGTGAAGTGTAAAACACCCCCACTGTCCTCAGTAATATTAACACACTGACAGAGAACACAGATTAATATTAACACACTCACTGACACACTGTGTATATCATGACCCACAGTCAGATACACCCTGTGAAGTGTAAAACACCCCCACTGTCCTCAGTAATATTAACACACTGACAGAGAACACAGATTAATATTAACAAACTCACTGACACACTGTGTACATCATGACCCACAGTCAGATGCACCCTGTGAAGTGTAAAACATCCCCACTGTCCTCAGTAATATTAACACACTGACAGAGAACACAGATTAATATTAACACACTCACTGACACACTGTGTATATCATGACCCACAGTCAGATACACCCTGTGAAGTGTAAAACACCCCACTGTCCTCGGTAATATTAACACACTGACAGAGAACACAGATTAATATTAACACACTCACTGACACACTGTGTACATCATGACCCACAGTCAGATACACCCTGTGAAGTGTAAAACACCCCCACTGTCCTCAGTAATGTTAACACACTGACAGAGAACACAGATTAATATTAACACACTCACTGACACACTGTGTACATCATGACCCACAGTCAGATACACCCTGTGAAGTGTAAAACACCCCCACTGTCCTCAGGAATATTAGCACACTGACAGAGAACACAGATTAATATTAACACACTCACTGACACACTGTGTATATCATGACCCACAGTCAGATACACCCTGTGAAGTGTAAAACACCCCCACTGTCCTCAGCAATATTAACACACTGACAGAGAACACAGATTAATATTAACACACTCACTGACACACTGTGTATATCATGACCCACAGTCAGATACACCCTGTGAAGTGTAAAACACCCCCACTGTCCTCAGGAATATTAACACACTGACAGAGATCACAGATTAATATTAACACACTCACTGACACACTGTGTATATCATGTCCCACAGTCAGATACACCCTGTGAAGTGTAAAACACCCCCACCGTCCTCAGGAAGATTAAAACACTGACAGAGAACACAGATTAATATTAACACACTCACAGACACACTGTGTACATCATGACCCACAGTCAGATACACCCTGTGAAGTGTAAAACACCCCCACTGTCCACAGGAATATTAACACACTGACAGAGAACACAGATTAATATTAACACACTCACTGACACACTGTGTATATCATGACCCACAGTCAGATACACCCTGTGAAGTGTAAAACACCCCCACTGTCCTCAGGAATATTAACACACTGACAGAGAACACAGATTAATATTAACACACTCACTGACACACTGTGTATATCATGACCCACAGTCAGATACACCCTGTGAAGTGTAAAACACCCCCACTGTCCTCAGGAATATTAGCACACTGACAGAGAACACAGATTAATATTAACACACTCACTGACACACTGTGTATATCATGACCCACAGTCAGATACACCCTGTGAAGTGTAAAACACCCCCACTGTCCTCAGGAATATTAGCACACTGACAGAGAACACAGATTAATATTAACACACTCACTGACACACTGTGTATATCATGACCCACAGTCAGATACACCCTGTGAAGTGTAAAACACCCCACTGTCCTCGGTAATATTAACACACTGACAGAGAACACAGATTAATATTAACACACTCACTGACACACTGTGTACATCATGACCCACAGTCAGATACACCCTGTGAAGTGTAAAACACCCCCACTGTCCTCAGTAATGTTAACACACTGACAGAGAACACAGATTAATATTAACACACTCACTGACACACTGTGTACATCATGACCCACAGTCAGATACACCCTGTGAAGTGTAAAACACCCCCACTGTCCTCAGGAATATTAGCACACTGACAGAGAACACAGATTAATATTAACACACTCACTGACACACTGTGTATATCATGACCCACAGTCAGATACACCCTGTGAAGTGTAAAACACCCCCACTGTCCTCAGCAATATTAACACACTGACAGAGAACACAGATTAATATTAACACACTCACTGACACACTGTGTATATCATGACCCACAGTCAGATACACCCTGTGAAGTGTAAAACACCCCCACTGTCCTCAGGAATATTAACACACTGACAGAGATCACAGATTAATATTAACACACTCACTGACACACTGTGTATATCATGTCCCACAGTCAGATACACCCTGTGAAGTGTAAAACACCCCCACCGTCCTCAGGAAGATTAAAACACTGACAGAGAACACAGATTAATATTAACACACTCACAGACACACTGTGTACATCATGACCCACAGTCAGATACACCCTGTGAAGTGTAAAACACCCCCACTGTCCACAGGAATATTAACACACTGACAGAGAACACAGATTAATATTAACACACTCACTGACACACTGTGTATATCATGACCCACAGTCAGATACACCCTGTGAAGTGTAAAACACCCCCACTGTCCTCAGGAATATTAACACACTGACAGAGAACACAGATTAATATTAACACACTCACTGACACACTGTGTATATCATGACCCACAGTCAGATACACCCTGTGAAGTGTAAAACACCCCCACTGTCCTCAGGAATATTAGCACACTGACAGAGAACACAGATTAATATTAACACACTCACTGACACACTGTGTATATCATGACCCACAGTCAGATACACCCTGTGAAGTGTAAAACACCCCCACTGTCCTCAGCAATATTAACACACTGACAGAGAACACAGATTAATATTAACACACTCACTGACACACTGTGTATATCATGACCCACAGTCAGATACACCCTGTGAAGTGTAAAACACCCCCACTGTCCTCAGGAATATTAACACACTGACAGAGATCACAGATTAATATTAACACACTCACTGACACACTGTGTATATCATGTCCCACAGTCAGATACACCCTGTGAAGTGTAAAACACCCCCACTGTCCTCAGGAAGATTAAAACACTGACAGAGAACACAGATTAATATTAACACACTCACAGACACACTGTGTACATCATGACCCACAGTCAGATACACCCTGTGAAGTGTAAAACACCCCCACTGTCCTCAGGAATATTAACACACTGACAGAGATCACAGATTAATATTAACACACTCACTGACACACTGTGTATATCATGACCCACAGTCAGATACACCCTGTGAAGTGTAAAACACCCCCACTGTCCACAGGAATATTAACACACTGACAGAGAACACAGATTAATATTAACACACTCACTGACACACTGTGTATATCATGACCCACAGTCAGATACACCCTGTGAAGTGTAAAACACCCCCACTGTCCTCAGGAATATTAACACACTGACAGAGAACACAGATTAATATTAACACACTCACTGACACACTGTGTATATCATGACCCACAGTCAGATACACCCTGTGAAGTGTAAAACACCCCCACTGTCCTCAGTAATATTAACACACTGACAGAGAACACAGATTAATATTAACACACTCACTGACACACTGTGCATATCATGACCCACAGTCAGATACACCCTGTGAAGTGTAAAACACCCCCACTGTCCTCAGGAATATTAACACACTGACAGAGAACACAGATTAATATTAACACACTCACTGACACACTGTGTACATCATGATCCACAGTCAGATACACCCTGTGAAGTGTAAAACACCCCCACTGTCCTCATTAATATTAACACACTGACAGAGAACACAGATTAATATTAACACACTCACTGACACACTGTGTACATCATGACCCACAGTCAGATACACCCTGTGAAGTGTAAAACACCCCCACTGTCCTCAGTAATATTAACACACTGACAGAGAACACAGATTAATATTAACACACTCACTGACACACTATGTACATCATGACCCACAGTCAGATACACCCTGTGAAGTGTAAAACACCCCCACTGTCCTCAGTAATATTAACACACTGACAGAGAACACAGATTAATATTAACACACTCACTGACACACTGTGTACATCATGACCCACAGTCAGATCCACCCTGTGAAGTGTAAAACACCCCCACTGTCCTCAGTAATATTAACACACTGACAGAGAACACAGATTAATATTAACACACTCACTGACACACTGTGTACATCATGACCCACAGTCAGATACACCCTGTGAAGTGTAAAACACCCCCACTGTCCTCAGGAATATTAACACACTGACAGAGAACACAGATTAATATTAACACACTCACTGACACACTGTGTATATCATGACCCACAGTCAGATACACCCTGTGAAGTGTAAAACACCCCCACTGTCCTCAGTAATATTAACACACTGACAGAGAACACAGATTAATATTAACACACTCACTGACACACTGTGTATATCATGACCCACAGTCAGATACACCCTGTGAAGTGTAAAACACCCCCACTGTCCTCAGGAATATTAACACACTGACAGAGAACACAGATTAATATTAACACACTCACTGACACACTGTGTATATCATGACCCACAGTCAGATAAACCCTGTGAAGTGTAAAACACCCCCACTGTCCTCAGGAATATTAACACACTGACAGAGAACACAGATTAATATTAACACACTCACTGACACACTGTGTATATCATGACCCACAGTCAGATACCCCCTGTGAAGTGTAAAACACCCCCACTGTCCTCAGGAATATTAACACACTGACAGAGAACACAGATTAATATTAACACACTCACTGACACACTGTGTATATCATGACCCACAGTCAGATAAACCCTGTGAAGTGTAAAACACCCCCACTGTCCTCAGTAATATTAACACACTGACAGAGAACACAGATTAATATTAACACACTCACTGACACACTGTGTATATCATGACTCACAGTCAGATACACCCTGTAAAGTGTAAAACACCCCCACTGTCCTCAGTAATATTAACACACTGACAGAGAACACAGATTAATATTAACACACTCACTGACACACTGTGTATATCATGACCCACAGTCAGATACACCCTGTGAAGTGTAAAACACCCCCACTGTCGTCAGCAATATTATCACACTGACAGAGAACACAGATTAATATTAACACACTCACTGACACACTGTGCATATCATGACCCACAGTCAGATACACCCTGTGAAGTGTAAAACACCCCCACTGTCCTCTGGAATATTAACACACTGACAGAGAACACAGATTAATATTAACACACTCACTGACACACTGTGTATATCATGACCCACAGTCAGATACCCCCTGTGAAGTGTAAAACACCCCCACTGTCCTCAGGAATATTAACACACTGACAGAGAACACAGATTAATATTAACACACTCACTGACACACTGTGTATATCATGACCCACAGTCAGATACACCCTGTGAAGTGTAAAACACCCCCACTGTCCTCAGTAATATTAACACACTGACAGAGAACACAGATTAATATTAACACACTCACTGACACACTGTGTATATCATGACCCACAGTCAGATACACCCTGTGAAGTGTAAAACACCCCCACTGTCCTCAGTAATATTAACACACTGACAGAGAACACAGATTAATATTAACAAACTCACTGACACACTGTGTACATCATGACCCACAGTCAGATGCACCCTGTGAAGTGTAAAACATCCCCACTGTCCTCAGTAATATTAACACACTGACAGAGAACACAGATTAATATTAACACACTCACTGACACACTGTGTATATCATGACCCACAGTCAGATACACCCTGTGAAGTGTAAAACACCCCACTGTCCTCGGTAATATTAACACACTGACAGAGAACACAGATTAATATTAACACACTCACTGACACACTGTGTACATCATGACCCACAGTCAGATACACCCTGTGAAGTGTAAAACACCCCCACTGTCCTCAGTAATGTTAACACACTGACAGAGAACACAGATTAATATTAACACACTCACTGACACACTGTGTACATCATGACCCACAGTCAGATACACCCTGTGAAGTGTAAAACACCCCCACTGTCCTCAGGAATATTAGCACACTGACAGAGAACACAGATTAATATTAACACACTCACTGACACACTGTGTATATCATGACCCACAGTCAGATACACCCTGTGAAGTGTAAAACACCCCCACTGTCCTCAGCAATATTAACACACTGACAGAGAACACAGATTAATATTAACACACTCACTGACACACTGTGTATATCATGACCCACAGTCAGATACACCCTGTGAAGTGTAAAACACCCCCACTGTCCTCAGGAATATTAACACACTGACAGAGATCACAGATTAATATTAACACACTCACTGACACACTGTGTATATCATGTCCCACAGTCAGATACACCCTGTGAAGTGTAAAACACCCCCACCGTCCTCAGGAAGATTAAAACACTGACAGAGAACACAGATTAATATTAACACACTCACAGACACACTGTGTATATCATGACCCACAGTCAGATACACCCTGTGAAGTGTAAAACACCCCCACTGTCCACAGGAATATTAACACACTGACAGAGAACACAGATTAATATTAACACACTCACTGACACACTGTGTATATCATGACCCACAGTCAGATACACCCTGTGAAGTGTAAAACACCCCCACTGTCCTCAGGAATATTAACACACTGACAGAGAACACAGATTAATATTAACACACTCACTGACACACTGGGTATATCATGACCCACAGTCAGATACACCCTGTGAAGTGTAAAACACCCCCACTGTCCTCAGTAATATTAACACACTGACAGAGAACACAGATTAATATTAACACACTCACTGACACACTGTGCATATCATGACCCACAGTCAGATACACCCTGTGAAGTGTAAAACACCCCCACTGTCCTCAGGAATATTAACACACTGACAGAGAACACAGATTAATATTAACACACTCACTGACACACTGTGTACATCATGATCCACAGTCAGATACACCCTGTGAAGTGTAAAACACCCCCACTGTCCTCATTAATATTAACACACTGACAGAGAACACAGATTAATATTAACACACTCACTGACACTGTGTACATCATGACCCACAGTCAGATACACCCTGTGAAGTGTAAAACACCCCCACTGTCCTCAGTAATATTAACACACTGACAGAGAACACAGATTAATATTAACACACTCACTGACACACTATGTACATCATGACCCACAGTCAGATACACCCTGTAAAGTGTAAAACACCCCCACTGTCCTCAGTAATATTAACTCACTGACAGAGAACACAGATTAATATTAACACACTCACTGACACACTGTGTATATCATGACCCACAGTCAGATCCACCCTGTGAAGTGTAAAACACCCCCACTGTCCTCAGTAATATTAACACACTGACAGAGAACACAGATTAATATTAACACACTCACTGACACACTGTGTACATCATGACCCACAGTCAGATACACCCTGTGAAGTGTAAAACACCCCCACTGTCCTCAGGAATATTAACACACTGACAGAGAACACAGATTAATATTAACACACTCACTGACACACTGTGTATATCATGACCCACAGTCAGATACACCCTGTGAAGTGTAAAACACCCCCACTGTCCTCAGTAATATTAACACACTGACAGAGAACACAGATTAATATTAACACACTCACTGACACACTGTGTATATCATGACCCACAGTCAGATACACCCTGTGAAGTGTAAAACACCCCCACTGTCCTCAGGAATATTAACACACTGACAGAGAACACAGATTAATATTAACACACTCACTGACACACTGTGTATATCATGACCCACAGTCAGATAAACCCTGTGAAGTGTAAAACACCCCCACTGTCCTCAGTAATATTAACACACTGACAGAGAACACAGATTAATATTAACACACTCACTGACACACTGTGTATATCATGACTCACAGTCAGATACACCCTGTAAAGTGTAAAACACCCTCACTGTCCTCAGTAATATTAACACACTGACAGAGAACACAGATTAATATTAACACACTCACTGACACACTGTGTATATCATGACCCACAGTCAGATACACCCTGTGAAGTGTAAAACACCCCCACTGTCGTCAGCAATATTATCACACTGACAGAGAACACAGATTAATATTAACACACTCACTGACACACTGTGCATATCATGACCCACAGTCAGATACACCCTGTGAAGTGTAAAACACCCCCACTGTCCTCAGGAATATTAACACACTGACAGAGAACACAGATTAATATTAACACACTCACTGACACACTGTGTATATCATGACCCACAGTCAGATACACCCTGTGAAGTGTAAAACACCCCCACTGTCCTCAGTAATATTAACACACTGACAGAGAACACAGATTAATATTAACACACTCACTGACACACTGTGTACATCATGACCCAGAGTCAGATACACCCTGTGAAGTGTAAAACACCCCCACTGTCCTCAGCAATATTAACACACTGACAGAGAACACAGATTAATATTAACACACTCACTGACACACTGTGTACATCATGACCCACAGTCAGATACACCCTGTGAAGTGTAAAACACCCCCACTGTCCTCAGGAATATTAACACACTGACAGAGAACACAGATTAATATTAACACACTCACTGACACACTGTGTATATCATGACCCACAGTCAGATAAATCCTGTGAAGTGTAAAACACCCCCACTGTCGTCAGCAATATTATCGCACTGACAGAGAACACAGATTAATATTAACACATTCACTGACACACTGTGTATATCATGACCCACAGTCAGATACACCCTGTGAAGTGTAAAACATTCCCACTGTCCTCAGCAATATTAACACACTGACAGAGAACACAGATTAATATTAACACACTCACTGACACACTGTGTATATCATGACCCACAGTCAGATACACCCTGTGAAGTGTAAAACACCCCACTGTCCTCGGTAATATTAACACACTGACAGAGAACACAGATTAATATTAACACACTCACTGACACACTGTGTACATCGTGACCCACAGTCAGATACACCCTGTGAAGTGTAAAACACCCCACTGTCCTCGGTAATATTAACACACTGAAAGAGAACACAGATTAATATTAACACACTCACTGACACACTGTGTATATCATGACCCACAGTCAGATACACCCTGTGAAGTGTAAAACACCCCCACTATCCTCAGTAATATTAAAACACTGACAGAGAACACAGATTAATATTAACACACTCACTGACACACTGTGTATATATGACTCACAGTCAGATACACCCTGTGAAGTGTAAAACATTCCCACTGTCCGCAGGAATATTAACACACTGACAGAGAACACAGATTAATATTAACACACTCACTGACACACTGTGTATATCATGACCCACAGTCAGATACACCCTGTGAAGTGTAAAACACCCCCACTGTCCTCAGGAATATTAACACACTGACAGAGAACACAGATTAATATTAACACACTCACTGACACACTGTGTATATCATGACCCACAGTCAGATACACCCTGTGAAGTGTAAAACACCCCCACTGTCCTCAGGAATATTAACACACTGACAGAGAACACAGATTAATATTAACACACTCACTGACACACTGTGTATATCATGACCCACAGTCAGATACACCCTGTGAAGTGTAAAACACCCCCACTGTCCTCAGTAATATTAACACACTGACAGAGAACACAGATTAATATTAACACACTCACTGACACACTGTGTATATCATGACCCACAGTCAGATACACCCTGTGAAGTGTAAAACACCCCCACTGTCCTCAGTAATATTACCACACTGACAGAGAACACAGATTAATATTAACACACTCACTGACACACTGTGTATATCATGACCCACAGTCAGATAAACCCTGTGAAGTGTAAAACACCCCCACTGTCCTCAGTAATATTAACACACTGACAGAGAACACAGATTAATATTAACACACTCACTGACACACTGTGTAAATCATGACCCACAGTCAGATACAAACTGTGAAGTGTAAAACACCCCCACTGTCCTCAGTAATATTAACACACTGACAGAGAACACAGATTAATATTAACACACTCACTGACACACTGTGTACATCATGACTCACAGTCAGATACACCCTGTGAAGTGTAAAACACCCCCACTGTCCTCAGGAAGATTAAAACACTGACAGAGAACATAGATTAATATTAACACACTCACTGACACACTGTGAACATCACGACCCACAGTCAGATAAACCCTGTGAAGTGTAAAACACCCCCACTGTCCTCAGTAATATTAACACACTGACAGAGAACACAGATAAATATTAACAGACTCACTGACACACTGTGTATATCATGACCCTCAGTCAGATACACCCTGTGAAGTGTAAAACACCCCCACTGTCCTCAGTAATATTAACACACTGACAGAGAACACAGATTAATATTAACACACTCACTGACACACTGTGTATATCATGACCCACAGTCAGATACCCCCTGTGAAGTGTAAAACACCCCCACTGTCCTCAGGAATATTAACACACTGACAGAGAACACAGATTAATATTAACACACTCACTGACACACTGTGTAAATCATGACCCACAGTCAGATACACCCTGTGAAGTGTAAAACACCCCCACTGTCCTCAGTAATATTACCACACTGACAGAGAACGCAGATTAATATTAACACACTCACTGACACACTGTGTATATCATGACCCACAGTCAGATACCCCCTGTGAAGTGTAAAACACCCCCACTGTCCTCAGGAATATTAACACACTGACAGAGAACACAGATTAATATTAACACACTCACTGACACACTGTGTATATCATGACCCACAGTCAGATACACCCTGTGAAGTGTAAAACACCCCCACTGTCCTCAGTAATATTAACACACTGACAGAGAACACAGATTAATATTAACACACTCACTGACACACTGTGTATATCATGACCCACAGTCAGATACACCCTGTGAAGTGTAAAACACCCCCACTATCCTCAGTAATATTAACACACTCACAGAGAACACAGATTAATATTAACACACTCACTGACACACTGTGTACATCATGACCCACAGTCAGATGCACCCTGTGAAGTGTAAAACATCCCCACTGTCCTCAGTAATATTAACACACTGACAGAGAACACAGATTAATATTAACACACTCACTGACACACTGTGTATATCATGACCCACAGTCAGATACACCCTGTGAAGTGTAGAACACCCCCACTGTCCTCAGTAATATTAACACACTGACAGAGAACACAGATTAATATTAACACACTCACTGACACACTGTGTATATCATGACCCACAGTCAGATACACCCTGTGAAGTGTAAAACACCCCCACTGTCCTCAGGAATATTAACACACTGACAGAGAACACAGATTAATATTCACACACTCACTGACACACTGTGTATATCATGACCCACAGTCAGATACACCCTGTGAAGTGTAAAACACCCCCACTGTCCTCAGTAATATTAACACACTGACAGAGAACACAGATTAATATTAACACACTCACTGACACACTGTGTACATCATGACCCACAGTCAGATACACCCTGTGAAGTGTAAAACACCCCCACTGTCCTCAGTAATATTAACACACTGACAGAGAACACAGATTAATATTAACACACTCACTGACACACTGTGTATATCATGACCCACAGTCAGATACACCCTGTGAAGTGTAAAACACCCCCACTGTCCTCAGTAATATTAACACACTGACAGAGAACACAGATTAATATTAACACACTCACTGACACACTGTGTACATCATGACCCACAGTCAGATAAACCCTGTGAAGTGTAAAACACCCCCACTGTCCTCAGGAATATTAACACACTGACAGAGAACACAGATTAATATTAACACACTCACTGATACACTGTGTATATCATGACCCACAGTCAGATACACCCTGTGAAGTGTAAAACACCCCCACTGTCCTCAGTAATATTAACACACTGACAGAGAACACAGATTAATATTAACACACTCACTGACACACTGTGTATATCATGACCCACAGTCAGATACACCCTGTGAAGTGTAAAACATCCCCACTGTCCTCAGTAATATTAACACACTGACAGAGAACACAGATTAATATTAACACACTCACTGACACACTGTGTATATCATGACCCACAGTCAGATACACCCTGTGAAGTGTAAAACACCCCCACTGTCCTCAGGAATATTAACACACTGACAGAGAACACAGATTAATATTAACACACTCACTGACACACTGTGTATATCATGACCCACAGTCAGATACACCCTGTGAAGTGTAAAACACCCCCACTGTCCTCAGTAATATTAACACACTGACAGAGAACACAGATTAATATTAACACACTCACTGACACACTGTGTATATCATGACCCACAGTCAGATACACCCTGTGAAGTGTAAAACACCCCCACTGTCCTCAGTAATATTACCACACTGACAGAGAACACAGATTAATATTAACACACTCACTGACACACTGTGTATATCATGACCCACAGTCAGATAAACCCTGTGAAGTGTAAAACACCCCCACTGTCCTCAGTAATATTAACACACTGACAGAGAACACAGATTAATATTAACACACTCACTGACACACTGTGTACATCATGACCCACAGTCAGATACACCCTGTGAAGTGTAAAACACCCCCACTGTCCTCAGTAATATTAACACACTGACAGAGAACACAGTTTAATATTAACACACTCACTGACACACTGTGTACATCATGACTCACAGTCAGATACACCCTGTGAAGTGTAAAACACCCCCACTGTCCTCAGGAAGATTAAAACACTGACAGAGAACACAGATTAATATTAACACACTCACTGACACACTGTGAACATCACGACCCACAGTCAGATAAACCCTGTGAAGTGTAAAACACCCCCACTGTCCTCAGCAATATTAACACACTGACAGAGAACACAGATAAATATTAACAGACTCACTGACACACTGTGTATATCATGACCCACAGTCAGATACACCCTGTGAAGTGTAAAACACCCCCACTGTCCTCAGTAATATTAACACACTGACAGAGAACACAGATTAATATTAACACACTCACTGACACACTGTGTATATCATGACCCACAGTCAGATACCCCCTGTGAAGTGTAAAACACCCCCACTGTCCTCAGGAATATTAACACACTGACAGAGAACACAGATTAATATTAACACACTCACTGACACACTGTGTATATCATGACCCACAGTCAGATACACCCTGTGAAGTGTAAAACACCCCCACTGTCCTCAGGAATATTAACACACTGACAGAGAACACAGATTAATATTAACACACTCACTGACACACTGTGTACATCATGACCCACAGTCAGATACACCCTGTGAAGTGTAAAACACCCCCACTGTCCTCAGTAATATTAACACACTGACAGAGAACACAGATTAATATTAACACACTCACTGACACACTGTGTATATCATGACCCACAGTCAGATACACCCTGTGAAGTGTAAAACATCCCCACTGTCCTCAGTAATATTAACACACTGACAGAGAACACAGATTAATATTAACACACTCACTGACACACTGTGTATATCATGACCCACAGTCAGATACACCCTGTGAAGTGTAGAACACCCCCACTGTCCTCAGTAATATTAACACACTGACAGAGAACACAGATTAATATTAACACACTCACTGACACACTGTGTATATCATGACCCACAGTCAGATACACCCTGTGAAGTGTAAAACACCCCCACTGTCCTCAGGAATATTAACACACTGACAGAGAACACAGATTAATATTCACACACTCACTGACACACTGTGTATATCATGACCCACAGTCAGATACACCCTGTGAAGTGTAAAACACCCCCACTGTCCTCAGTAATATTAACACACTGACAGAGAACACAGATTAATATTAACACACTCACTGACACACTGTGTACATCATGACCCACAGTCAGATACACCCTGTGAAGTGTAAAACACCCCCACTGTCCTCAGTAATATTAACACACTGACAGAGAACACAGATTAATATTAACACACTCACTGACACACTGTGTATATCATGACCCACAGTCAGATACACCCTGTGAAGTGTAAAACACCCCCACTGTCCTCAGGAATATTAACACACTGACAGAGAACACAGATTAATATTAACACACTCACTGACACACTGTGTATATCATGACCCACAGTCAGATACACCCTGTGAAGTGTAAAACACCCCCACTGTCCTCAGTAATATTAACACACTGACAGAGAACACAGATTAATATTAACACACTCACTGACACACTGTGTACATCATGACCCACAGTCAGATAAACCCTGTGAAGTGTAAAACACCCCCACTGTCCTCAGGAATATTAACACACTGACAGAGAACACAGATTAATATTAACACACTCACTGACACACTGTGTATATCATGACCCACAGTCAGATACACCCTGTGAAGTGTAAAACACCCCCACTGTCCTCAGTAATATTAACACACTGACAGAGAACACAGATTAATATTAACACACTCACTGACACACTGTGTATATCATGACCCACAGTCAGATACACCCTGTGAAGTGTAAAACACCCCCACTGCCCTCAGGAATATTAACACACTGACAGAGAACACAGATTAATATTAACACACTCACTGACACACTGTGTATATCATGACCCACAGTCAGATACACCCTGTGAAGTGTAAAACTCCCCCACTGTCCTCAGGAATATTAACACACTGACGGAGAACACAGATTAATATTAACACACTCACTGACACACTGTGTATATCATGACCCACAGTCAGATACACCCTGTGAAGTGTAAAACACCCCCACTGTCCTCAGTAATATTAACACACTGACAGAGAACACAGATTAATATTAACACACTCACTGACACACTGTGTATATCATGACCCACAGTCAGATACACCCTGTGAAGTGTAAAACACCCCCACTGTCCTCAGTAATATTAACACACTGACAGAGAACACAGATTAATATAATACACACTCACTGACACACTGTGTACATCATGACCCACAGCCAGATACACCCTGTGAAGTGTAAAACACCCCCACTGTCCTTAGCAAGATTAACAAACTGACAGAGAACACAGATTAATATTAACACACTCACTGACACACTGTGTATATCATGACCCACAGTCAGATACACCCTGTGAAGTGTAAAACACCCCCACTGTCCTCAGGAATATTAACACACTGACAGAGAACACAGATTAATATAAACACACTCACTGACACACTGTGTATATCATGACCCACAGTCAGATAAACCCTGTGAAGTGTAAAACACCCCCACTGTCCTCAGGAATATTAACACACTGACAGAGAACACAGATTAATATTAACACACTCACTGACACACTGTGTATATCATGACCCACAGTCAGATAAACCCTGTGAAGTGTAAAACACCCCCACTGTCCTCAGTAATATTAACACACTGACAGAGAACACAGATTAATATTAACACACTCACTGACACACTGTGTATATCATGACCCACAGTCAGATAAACCCTGTGAAGTGTAAAACACCCCCACTGTCCTCAGGAATATTAACACACTGACAGAGAACATAGATTAATATTAACACACTCACTGACACACTGTGTATATCATGACCCACAGTCAGATACACCCTGTGAAGTGTAAAACACCCCCACTGTCCACAGTAATATTAACACACTGACAGAGAACACAGATTAATATTAACACACTCACTGACACACTGTGTATATCATGACCCACAGTCAGATACACCCGGTGAAGTGTAAAACACCCCCACTGTCCTCAGGAATATTAACACCTGACAGAGAACACAGATTAATATTAACACACTCACTGACACACTGTGTACATCATGACCCACAGTCAGATACACCCGGTGAAGTGTAAAACATCCCCACTGTCCTCAGGAATATTAACACACTGACAGAGAACACAGATTAATATTAACACACTCACTGACACACTGTGTATATCATCACCCACAGTCAGATAAACCCTGTGAAGTGTAAAACACCCCCACTGTCCTCAGTAATATTAACACACTGACAGAGAACACAGATTAATATTAACACACTCACTGACACACTGTGTACATCATGACCCACAGCCAGATACACCCTGTGAAGTGTAAAACACCCCCACTGTCCTTAGCAATATTAACACACTGACAGAGAACACAGATTAATATTAACACACTCACTGACACACTGTGTATATCATGACCCACAGTCAGATACACCCTGTGAAGTGTAAAACACCCCCACTGTCCTCAGAAATATTAACACACTGACAGAGAACACAGATTAATATTAACACACTCACTGACACACTGTGTATATCATGACCCACAGTCAGATAAACCCTGTGAAGTGTAAAACACCCCCACTGTCCTCAGGAATATTAACACACTGACAGAGAACACAGATTAATATTAACACACTCACTGACACACTGTGTATATCATGACCCACAGTCAGATAAACCCTGTGAAGTGTAAAACACCCCCACTGTCCTCAGTAATATTAACACACTGACAGAGAACACAGATTAATATTAACACACTCACTGACACACTGTGTATATCATGACCCACAGTCAGATAAACCCTGTGAAGTGTAAAACACCCCCACTGTCCTCAGGAATATTAACACACTGACAGAGAACATAGATTAATATTAACACACTCACTGACACACTGTGTATATCATGACCCACAGTCAGATACACCCTGTGAAGTGTAAAACACCCCCACTGTCCACAGTAATATTAACACACTGACAGAGAACACAGATTAATATTAACACACTCACTGACACACTGTGAACATCATGACCCACAGTCAGATAAACCCTGTGAAGTGTAAAACACCCCCACTGTCCTCAGTAATATTAACACACTGACAGAGAACACAGATTAATATTAACACACTCACTGACACACTGTGTATATCATGACCCACAGTCAGATACACCCTGTGAAGTGTAAAACACCCCCACTGTCCTCAGGAATATTAACACACTGACAGAGAACACAGATTAATATTAACACACTCACTGACACACTGTGTATATCATGACCCACAGTCAGATACACCCGGTGAAGTGTAAAACACCCCCACTGTCCTCAGGAATATTAACACCTGACAGAGAACACAGATTAATATTAACACACTCACTGACACACTGTGTACATCATGACCCACAGTCAGATACACCCGGTGAAGTGTAAAACATCCCCACTGTCCTCAGGAATATTAACACACTGACAGAGAACACAGATTAATATTAACACACTCACTGACACACTGTGTATATCATGACCCACAGTCAGATACACCCTGTGAAGTGTAAAACACCCCCACTGTCCTCAGTAATATTAACACACTGACAGAGAACACAGATTAATATTAACACACTCACTGACACACTGTGTATATCATGACCCACAGTCAGATACACCCTGTGAAGTGTAAAACACCCCCACTGTCCTCAGTAATATTAACACACTGACAGAGAACAAAGATTAATATTAACACACTCACTGACTCACTGTGTATATCATGACCCAGAGTCAGATACACCCTGTGAAGTGTAAAACACCCCCACTGACCTCAGTAATATTAACGCACTGACAGAGAACACAGATTAATATTAACACACTCACTGACACACTGTGTACATCATGACCCACAGTCAGATACACCCTGTGAAGTGTAAAACATCCCCACTGTCCTCAGTAATATTAACACCTGACAGAGAACACAGATTAATATTAACACACTCACTGACACACTGTGTACATCATGACCCACAGTCAGATACACCCTGTGAAGTGTAAAACACCCCCACTGTCCTCAGTAATATTAACACACTGACAGAGAACACAGATTAATATTAACACACTCACTGACACACTGTGTATATCATGACCCACAGTCAGATACACCCGGTGAAGTGTAAAACACCCCCACTGTCCTCAGGAATATTAACACCTGACAGAGAACACAGATTAATATTAACACACTCACTGACACACTGTGTACATCATGACCCACAGTCAGATACACCCTGTGAAGTGTAAAACACCCCCACTGTCCTTAGCAATATTAACACACTGACAGAGAACACAGATTAATATTAACACACTCACTGACACACTGTGTATATCATGACTCACAGTCAGATACACCCGGTGAAGTGTAAAACACCCCCACTGTCCTCAGGAATATTAACACCTGACAGAGAACACAGATTAATATTAACACACTCACTGACACACTGTGTACATCATGACCCACAGTCAGATACACCCTGTGAAGTGTAAAACACCACCACTGTCCTTAGCAATATTAACACACTGACAGAGAACACAGATTAATATTAACACACTCACTGACACACTGTGTATATCATGACTCACAGTCAGATACACCCGGTGAAGTGTAAAACACCCCCACTGTCCTCAGTAATATTAACACACTAACAGAGAACACAGATTAATATTAACACACTCACAGACACACTGTGTATATCATGACCCACAGTCAGATACACTCTGTGAAGTGTAAAACACCCCCACTGTCCTCAGGAATATTAACACACTGACAGAGAACACAGATTAATATTAACACACTCACTGACACACTGTGTACATCATGACCCACAGTCAGATACACCCTGTGAAGTGTAAAACACCCCCACTGTCCTCAGTAATATTAACACACTGACAGAGACAACAGATTAATATTAACACACTCACTGACACACTGTGTATATCATGACCCACAGTCAGATACACCTAGTGAAGTGTAAAACACCCCCACCGTCCTCAGGAAGATTAAAACACTGACAGAGAACACAGATTAATATTAACACACTCACTGACACACTGTGTAAATCATGACCCACAGTCAGATACACCCTGTGAAGTGTAAAACACCTCCCCAGTCCTCAGGAATATTAACACCCTGACAGAGAACACAGATTAATATTAACACACTCACTGACACACTGTGTATATCATGACCCACAGTCAGATACACCCTGTGAAGTGTAAAACACCCCCACTGTCCTCAGTAATATTAACACACTGACAGAGAACACAGATTAATATTAACACACTCACTGACACACTGTGTACATCATGACCCACAGTCAGATAAACCCTGTGAAGTGTAAAACACCCCCACTGTCCTCAGGAATATTAACACACTGACAGAGAACACAGATTAATATTAACACTCTCACTGACACACTGTGTACATCATGACCCACAGTCAGATACACCCTGTGAAGTGTAAAACACCCCCACTGTCCTCAGTAATATTAACACACTGACAGAGAACACAGATTAATATTAACACACTCACTGACACACTGTGTATATCATGACCCACAGTCAGATAAACCCTGTGAAGTGTAAAACATCCCCACTGTCCTCAGGAATATTAACACACTGACAGAGAACACAGATTAATATTAACACACTCACTGACACACTGTGTATATCATGACTCACAGTCAGATACACCCGGTGAAGTGTAAAACACCCCCACTGTCCTCAGTAATATTAACACACTAACAGAGAACACAGATTAATATTAACACACTCACTGACACACTGTGTATATCATGACCCACAGTCAGATAAACCCTGTGAAGTGTAAAGCACCCCCACTGTCCTCAGTAATATTAACACACTGACAGAGAACACAGATTAATATTAACACACTCACTGACACACTGTGTATATCATGACCCACAGTCAGATACACCCTGTGAAGTGTAAAACACCCCACTGCCCTCAGTAATATTAACACACTGACAGAGAACACAGATTAATATTAACACACTCACTGACACACTGTGTATATCATGACCCACAGTCAGATACACCCTGTGAAGTGTAAAACACCCCCACTGTCCTCAGTAATATTAACACACTGACAGAGAACACAGATTAATATTAACACACTCACTGACACACTGTGTACATCATGACCCACAGTCAGATACACCCTGTGAAGTGTAAAACACCCCCACTGTCCTCAGTAATATTAACACACTGACAGAGAACACAGATTAATATTAACACACTCACTGACACACTGTGTATATCATGACTCACAGTCAGATACACCCTGTGAAGTGTAAAACATTCCCACTGTCCTCAGGAATATTAACACACTGACAGAGAACACAGATTAATATTAACACACTCACTGACACACTGTGTACATCATGACCCACAGTCAGATACACCCTGTGAAGTGTAAAACACCCCCACTGTCCTCAGGAATATTAACACACTGACAGAGAACACAGATTAATATTAACACACTCACTGACACACTGTGTATATCATGACCCACAGTCACAAACACCCTGTGAAGTGTAAAACACCCCCACTGTCCTCAGGAATATTAACACACTGAGAGAGAACACAGATTAATATTAACACACTCACTGACACACTGTGTATATCATGACCCACAGTCAGATACACCCTGTGAAGTGTAAAACACCCCCACTGTCCTCAGTAATATTAACACACTGACAGAGAACACAGATTAATATTAACACACTCACTGACACACTGTGTATATCATGACCCACAGTTAGATGCACCCTGTGAAGTGTAAAACATCCCCACTGTCCTCAGTAATATTAACACACTGACAGAGAACACAGATTAATATTAACACACTCACTGACACACTGTGTATATCATGACCCACAGTCAGATACACCCTGTGAAGTGTAAAACACCCCACTGTCCTCAGGAATATTAACACACTGACAGAGAACACAGATTAATATTAACACACTCACTGACACACTGTGTATATCATGAACCACAGTCACATACACCCTGTGAAGTGTAAAACACCCCCACTGTCCTCAGGAATATTAACACACTGACAGAGAACACAGATTAATATTAACACACTCACTGACACACTGCGTATATCATGACCCACAGTCAGATACAGCCTGTGAAGTGTAAAACACCCCCACTGTCCTCAGTAATATTAACACACTGACAGAGAACACAGATTAATATTAACACACTCACTGACACACTGTGTACATCATGACCCACAGTCAGATACACCCGGTGAAGTGTAAAACACCCCCTCTGTCCTCAGTAATATTAACACACTGACAGAGAACACAGATTAATATTAACACACTCATTGACACACTGTGTACATCATGACTCACAGTCAGATACACCCGGTGAAGTGTAAAACACCCCCACTGTCCTCAGTAATATTAACACACTGACAGAGAACACAGATTAATATTAACACACTCACTGACACACTGTGTACATCATGACCCACAGCCAGATACACCCTGTGAGGTGTAAAACACCCCCACTGTCCTTAGTAATATTAACACACTGACAGAGAACACAGATTAATATTAACACACTCACTGACACACTGTGTATATCATGACTCACAGTCAGATACACCCGGTGAAGTGTAAAACACCCCCACTGTCCTCAGTAATATTAACACACTGACAGAGAATACAGATTAATATTAACACACTCACTGACACACTGTGTACATCATGACCCACAGTCAGATACACCCTGTGAAGTGTAAAACACCCCCACTGTCCTCAGTAATATTAACACACTGACAGAGAACACAGATTAATATTAACACACTCACTGACACACTGTGTATATCATGACCCACAGTCAGATACACCCTGTGAAGTGTAAAACACCCCCACCGTCCTCAGGAAGATTAAAACACTGACAGAGAACACAGATTAATATTAACACACTCACTGACACACTGTGAACATCATGACCCACAGTCAGATAAACCCTGTGAAGTGTAAAACACCCCCACTGTCCTCAGTAATATTAACACACTGACAGAGAACACAGATTAATATTAACACACTCACTGACACACTGTGTAAATCATGACCCACAGTCAGATACACCCTGTGAAGTGTAAAACACCTCCACTGTCCTCAGGAATATTAACACACTGACAGAGAACACAGATTAATATTAACACACTCACTGACACACTGTGTATATCATGACCCACAGTCAGATACACCCGGTGAAGTGTAAAACATCCCCACTGTCCTTAGCAATATTAACACACTGACAGAGAACACAGATTAATATTAACACACTCACTGACACACTGTGTACATCATGACCCAGAGTCAGATACACCCTGTGAAGTGTAAAACACCCCCACTGTCCTCAGGAATATTAACACACTGACAGAGAACACAGATTAATATTAACACACTCACTGACACACTGTGTACATCATGACCCACAGTCAGATACACCCTGTGAAGTGTAAAACACCCCCACTGTCCTCAGTAATATTAACACACTGACAGAGAACACAGATTAATATTAACACACTCACTGACACACTGTGTACATCATGACCCACAGTCAGATACACCCTGTGAAGTGTAAAACACCCCCACTGTCCTCAGGAATATTAACACACTGACAGAGAACACAGATTAATATTAACACACTCACTGACACACTGTGTATGTCATGACCCACAGTCAGATACACCCTGTGAAGTGTAAAACACCTCCACTGTCCTCAGGAATATTAACACACTGACAGAGAACACAGATTAATATTAACACACTCACTGACACACTGTGTATATCATGACCCACAGTCAGATACACCCGGTGAAGTGTAAAACATCCCCACTGTCCTTAGCAATATTAACACACTGACAGAGAACACAGATTAATATTAACACACTCACTGACACACTGTGTACATCATGACCCAGAGTCAGATACACCCTGTGAAGTGTAAAACACCCCCACTGTCCTCAGGAATATTAACACACTGACAGAGAACACAGATTAATATTAACACACTCACTGACACACTGTGTACATCATGACCCACAGTCAGATACACCCTGTGAAGTGTAAAACACCCCCACTGTCCTCAGTAATATTAACACACTGACAGAGAACACAGATTAATATTAACACACTCACTGACACACTGTGTACATCATGACCCACAGTCAGATACACCCTGTGAAGTGTAAAACACCCCCACTGTCCTCAGGAATATTAACACACTGACAGAGAACACAGATTAATATTAACACACTCACTGACACACTGTGTATGTCATGACCCACAGTCAGATACACCCTGTGAAGTGTAAAACATCCCCACTGTCCTCAGTAATATTAACACACTGACAGAGAACACAGATTAATATTAACACACTCACTGACACACTGTGTACATCATGATCCACAGTCAGATACACCCTGTGAAGTGTAAAACACCCCCACTGTCCTCAGCAATATTAACACACTGACAGAGAACACAGATTAATATTAACACACTCACTGACACACTGTGTATATCATGACCCACAGTCAGATACAGCCTGTGAAGTGTAAAACACCCCCACTGTCCTCAGTAATATTAACACAATGACAGAGGACACAGATTAATATTAACACACTCACTGACACACTGTGTATATCATGACCCACAGTCAGATACACCCTGTGAAGTGTAAAACACCCCCACTGTCATCAGTAATATTAACACACTGACAGAGAACACAGATTAATATTAACACACTCACTGACACACAGTGTACATCATGACCCACAGTCAGATACACCCTGTGAAGTGTAAAACACCCCCACTGTCCTCAGCAATATTAACACACTGACAGAGAACACAGATTAATATTAACACGCTCACTGACACACTGTGTATATCATGACCCACAGTCAGATACACCCTGCGAAGTGTAAAACATTCCCACTGTCCTCAGCAATATTAACACACTGACAGAGAACACAGATTAATATTAACACACTCACTGACACACTGTGTATATCATGACCCACAGTCAGATACACCCTGTGAAGTGTAAAACATTCCCACTGTCCTCAGCAATATTAACACACTGATAGAGAACACAGATTAATATTAACACACTCACTGACACACTGTGTATATCATGACCCACAGTCAGATACACCCTGTGAAGTGTAAAACAGCCCACTGTCCTCGGTAATATTAACAAACTGACAGAGAACACAGATTAATATTAACACACTCACTGACACACTGTGTACATCATGACCCACAGTCAGATACACCCTGTGAAGTGTAAAACACCCCCACTGTCCTCAGGAATATTAACACACTGACAGAGAAAACAGATTAATATTAACACACTCACTGACACACTGTGTATATCATGACCCACAGTCAGATACACCCTGTGAAGTGTAAAACACCCCCACTGTCCTCAGTAATATTAACACACTGACAGAGAACACAGATTAATATTAACACACTCACTGACACACTGTGTATATCATGACCCACAGTCAGATACACCCTGTGAAGTGTAAAACACCCCCACTGTCCTCAGTAATATTAACACACTGACAGAGAACACAGATTAATATTAACACACTCACTGACACACTGTGTACATCATGACCCACAGTCAGATACACCCTGTGAAGTGTAAAACACCCCCACTGTCCTCAGTAATATTAACACACTGACAGAGAACACAGATTAATATTAACACACTCACTGACACACTGTGTATATCATGACCCACAGTCAGCTACACCCTGTGAAGTGTAAAACACCCCCACTGTCCTCAGTAATATTAACACACTGACAGAGAACACAGATTAATATTAACACACTCACTGACACACTGTGTATATCATGACCCACAGTCAGATACACCCTGTGAAGTGTAAAACATCCCCACTGTCCTCAGGAATATTAACACACTGACAGAGAACACAGATTAATATTAACACACTCACTGACACACTGTGTATATCATGACCCACAGTCAGATACACCCTGTGAAGTGTAAAACACCCCCACTGTCCTCAGTAATATGAACACACTGACAGAGAACACAGATTAATATTAACACACTCACTGACACACTGTGTATATCACGACCCACAGTCAGATACACCCTGTGAAGTGTAAAACACCCCCACTGTCCTCAGGAATATTAACACACTGACAGAGAACACAGATTAATATTAACACACTCACTGACACACTGTGTATATCATGACCCAGAGTCAGATACACCCTGTGAAGTGTAAAACACCCCCACTGTCCTCAGGAATATTAACACACTGACAGAGAACACAGATTAATATTAACACACTCACTGACACACTGTGTATATCATGACCCACAGTCAGATACACCCTGTGAAGTGTAAAACACCCCCACTGTCCTCAGGAATATTAACACACTGACAGAGAAAACAGATTAATATTAACACACTCACTGACACACTGTGTATATCATGACCCACAGTCAGATACACCCTGTGAAGTGTAAAACACCCCCACTGTCCTCAGTAATATTAACACACTGACAGAGAACACAGATTAATATTAACACACTCACTGACACACTGTGTATATCATGACCCACAGTCAGATACACCCTGTGAAGTGTAAAACACCCCCACTGTCCTCAGTAATATTAACACACTGACAGAGAACACAGATTAATATTAACACACTCACTGACACACTGTGTACATCATGACCCACAGTCAGATACACCCTGTGAAGTGTAAAACACCCCCACTGTCCTCAGTAATATTAACACACTGACAGAGAACACAGATTAATATTAACACACTCACTGACACACTGTGTATATCATGACCCACAGTCAGATACACCCTGTGAAGTGTAAAACACCCCCACTGTCCTCAGTAATATTAACACACTGACAGAGAACACAGATTAATATTAACACACTCACTGACACACTGTGTATATCATGACCCACAGTCAGATACACCCTGTGAAGTGTAAAACATCCCCACTGTCCTCAGGAATATTAACACACTGACAGAGAACACAGATTAATATTAACACACTCACTGACACACTGTGTATATCATGACCCACAGTCAGATACACCCTGTGAAGTGTAAAACACCCCCACTGTCCTCAGTAATATGAACACACTGACAGAGAACACAGATTAATATTAACACACTCACTGACACACTGTGTATATCACGACCCACAGTCAGATACACCCTGTGAAGTGTAAAACACCCCCACTGTCCTCAGGAATATTAACACACTGACAGAGAACACAGATTAATATTAACACACTCACTGACACACTGTGTATATCATGACCCAGAGTCAGATACACCCTGTGAAGTGTAAAACACCCCCACTGTCCTCAGGAATATTAACACACTGACAGAGAACACATATTAATATTAACACACTCACTGACACACTGTGTACATCATGACCCACAGTCAGATACACCCTGTGAAGTGTAAAACACCCCCACCGTCCTCAGGAAGATTAACACACTGACAGAGAACACAGATTAATATTAACACACTCACTGACACACTGTGAACATCACGACCCACAGTCAGATAAACCCTGTGAAGTGTAAAACACCCCCACTGTCCTCAGCAATATTAACACACTGACAGAGAACACAGATAAATATTAACACACTCACTGACACACTGTGTATATCATGACCCACAGTCAGATACACCCTGTGAAGTGTAAAACACCCCCACTGTCCTCAGTAATATTAACACACTGACAGAGAACACAGATTAATATTAACACACTCACTGACACACTGTGTATATCATGACCCACAGTCAGATACACCCTGTGAAGTGTAAAACACCCCCACTGTCCTCAGCAATATTAACACACTGACAGAGAACACAGATTAATATTAACACACTCACTGACACACTGTGTATATCATGACCCACAGTCAGATACACCCTGTGAAGTGTAAAACACCCCCACTGTCCTCAGTAATATTAACACACTGACAGAGAACACAGATTAATATTAACACACTCACTGACACACTGTGTATATCATGACCCACAGTTAGATACACCCTGTGAAGAGTAAAACACCCCCACTGTCCTCAGGAATATTAACACACTGACAGAGAACACAGATTAATATTAACACACTCACTGACACACTGTGTATATCATGACCCACAGTCAGATACCCCCTGTGAAGTGTAAAACACCCCCACTGTCCTCAGGAATATTAACACACTGACAGAGAACACAGATTAATATTAACACACTCACTGACACACTGTGTACATCATGACCCACAGTCAGATGCACCCTGTGAATTGTAAAACATCCCCACTGTCCTCAGTAATATTAACACACTGACAGAGAACACAGATTAATATTAACACACTCACTGACACACTGTGTATCTCATGACCCACAGACAGATAAAGCCTGTGAAGTGTAAAACACCCCCACTGTCCTCAGTAATAGTAACACACTGACAGAGAACACAGATTAAAATTAACACACTAACTGACACACTGTGTATATCATCACCCACAGTCAGATAAACCCTGTGAAGTGTAAAACACCCCCACTGTCCTCAGTAATATTAACACACTGACAGAGAACACAGATAAATATTAACACACTCACTGACACACTGTGTACATCATGACCCACAGTCAGATACACCCTGTGAAGTGTAAAACAACCCCACTGTCCTCAGAAATATTAACACACTGACAGAGAACACAGATTAATATTAACACACTCACTGACACACTGTGTATATCATGACCCACAGTCAGATACACCCTGTGAAGTGTAAAACAACCCCACTGTCCTCAGGAATATTAACACACTGACAGAGAACACAGATTAATATTAACACACTCACTGACACACTGTGTACATCATGACCCACAGTCAGATACACCCTGTGAAGTGTAAAACACCCCCACTGTCCTCAGGAATATTAACACACTGACAGACAACACAGATTAATATTAACACACTCACTGACACACTGTGTATATCATGACCCACAGTCAGATACACCCTGTGAAGTGTAAAACACCCCCACTGTCCTCAGTAATATTAACACACTGACAGAGAACACAGATTAATATTAACACACTCACTGACACACTGTGGATATCATGACCCACAGTCAGATACACCCGGTGAAGTGTAAAACACCCCCACTGTCCTCAGTAATATTAACACACTGACAGAGAACACAGATTAATATTAACACACTCACTGACACACTGTGTACATCATGACCCACAGTCAGATACACCCTGTGAAGTGTAAAACACCCCCACTGTCCTCAGTAATATTAACACACTGACAGAGAACACAGATTAATATTAACACACTCACTGACACACTGTGTATATCATGACCCACAGTCAGATACACCCTGTGAAGTGTAAAACACCCCCACTGTCCTCAGTAATATTAACACACTGACAGAGAACACAGATTAATATTAACACACTCACTGACACACTGTGTACATCATGACCCACAGTCAGATACACCCTGTGAAGTGTAAAACACCCCCACTGTCCACAGCAATATTAACACACTGACAGAGAACACAGATTAATATTAACACACTCACTGACACACTGTGTATATCATGACTCACAGTCATTTACACCCTGTGAAGTGTAAAACACCCCCACTGTCCTCAGGAATATTAACACACTGACAGAGAACACAGATTAATATTAACACACTCACTGACACTCTGTGTATATCATGACTCACAGTCAGATACACCCTGTGAAGTGTAAAAGACCCCCACTGTCCTTAGCAATATTTACACACTGACAGAGTACACAGATTAATATTAACACACTCACTGACACACTGTGTATATCATGACTCACAGTCAGATAAACCCTGTGAAGTGTAAAACACCCCCACTGTCCTCAGTAATATTAACACACTGACAGAGAACACAGATTAATATTAACACACTCACTGACACACTGTGTCTTTCATGACTCACAGTCAGATACACCCTGTGAAGTGTAAAAGACCCCCACTGTCCTTAGCAATATTAACACACTGACAGAGTACACAGATTAATATTAACACACTCACTGACACACTGTGTATATCATGACTCACAGTCAGATAAACCCTGTAAAGTGTAAAACACCCCCACTGTCCTCAGTAATATTAACACACTGACAGAGAACACAGATTAATATTAACACACTCACTGACACACTGTGAACATCATGACCCACAGTCAGATAAACCCTGTGAAGTGTAAAACACCCCCACTGTCCTCAGCAATATTAACACACTGACAGAGAACACAGATAAATATTAACACACTCACTGACACACTGTGTATATCATGACCAACAGTTAGATACACCCTGTGAAGTGTAAAACACCCGCACTGTCCTCAGGAATATTAACACACTGACAGAGAACACAGATAAATATTAACACACTCACTGACACACTGTGTATATCATGACCCACAGTCAGATACACCCTGTGAAGTGTAAAACACCCCCACTGTCCTCAGGAATATTAACACACTGACAGAGAACACAGATTAATATTAACACACTCACTGACACACTGTGTATATCATGACCCACAGTCAGATACACCCTGTGAAGTGTAAAACACCCCCACCGTCCTCAGGAAGATTAAAACACTGACAGAGAACACAGATTAATATTAACACACTCACTGACACACTGTGAACATCATGACCCACAGTCAGATAAACCCTGTGAAGTATAAAACACCCCCACTGTCCTCAGTAATATTAACACACTGACAGAGAACACAGATTAATATTAACACACTCACTGACACACTGTGTATATCATGACCCACAGTCAGATACACCCTGTGAAGTGTAAAACATCCCCACTGTCCTCAGGAATATTAACACACTGACAGAGAACACAGATTAATATTAACACACTCACTGACACACTGTGTACATCATGACCCACAGTCAGATACACCCTGTGAAGTGTAAAACACTCCCACTGTCCTCAGTAATATTAACACACTGACAGAGAACACAGATTAATATTAACAAACTCACTGACACACTGTGTATATCATGACTCACAGTCAGATACACCCGGTGAAGTGTAAAACACCCCCACTGTCCTCAGTAATATTGTCACACTGACAGAGAACACAGATTAATATTAACAAACTCACTGACACACTGTGTATATCATGACTCACAGTCAGATACACCCTGTGAAGTGTAAAAGACCCCCACCGTCCTCAGGAAGATTAAAACACTGACAGAGAACACAGATTAATATTAACACACTCACTGACACACTGTGAACATCATGACCCACAGTCAGATAAACCCTGTGAAGTGTAAAACACCCCCACTGTCCTCAGCAATATTAACACACTGACAGAGAACACAGATAAATATTAACACACTCACTGACACACTGTGTATATCATGACCAACAGTTAGATACACCCTGTGAAGTGTAAAACACCCCCACTGTCCTCAGGAATATTAACACACTGACAGAGAACACAGATTAATATTAACACACTCACTGACACACTGTGTACATCATGACCCACAGTCAGATGCACCCTGTGAAGTGTAAAACATCCCCACTGTCCTCAGTAATATTAACACACTGACAGAGAACACAGATTAATATTAACACACTCACTGACACACTGTGTATATCATGACCCACAGTCAGATACACCCTGTGAAGTGTAAAACACCCCCACTGTCCTCAGGAATATTAACACACTGACAGAGAACACAGATTAATATTAACACACTCACTGACACACTGTGTATATCATCACCCACAGTCAGATAAACCCTGTGAAGTGTAAAACACCCCCACTGTCCACAGGAATATTAACACACTGACAGAGAACACAGATTAATATTAACACACTCACTGACACAATGTGTATATCATGACCCACAGTCAGATACACCCTGTGAAGTGTAAAACACCCCCACTGTCCTCAGTAATATTAACACACTGACAGAGAACACAGATTAATATTAACACACTCACTGACACACTGTGTATATCATGACCCACAGTCAGATACACCCTGTGAAGTGTAAAACACCCGCACTGTCCTCAGGAATATTAACACACTGACAGAGAACACAGATAAATATTAACACACTCACTGACACACTGTGTATATCATGACCCACAGTCAGATACACCCTGTGAAGTGTAAAACACCCCCACTGTCCTCAGGAATATTAACACACTGACAGAGAACACAGATTAATATTAACACACTCACTGACACACTGTGTATATCATGACCCACAGTCAGATACACCCTGTGAAGTGTAAAACACCCCCACCGTCCTCAGGAAGATTAAAACACTGACAGAGAACACAGATTAATATTAACACACTCACTGACACACTGTGAACATCATGACCCACAGTCAGATAAACCCTGTGAAGTATAAAACACCCCCACTGTCCTCAGTAATATTAACACACTGACAGAGAACACAGATTAATATTAACACACTCACTGACACACTGTGTATATCATGACCCACAGTCAGATACACCTTGTGAAGTGTAAAACACCCCCACTGTCCTCAGGAATATTAACACAATGACAGAGAACAAAGATTAATATTAACACACTCACTGACACACTGTGTATATCATGACCCACAGTCAGACACACCCTGTTAAGTGTAAAACACCCCCACTGTCCTCAGGAATATTAACACACTGACAGAGAACACAGATTAATATTAACACACTCACTGACACACTGTGTATATCATGACCCACAGTCAGATACACCCTGTGAAGTGTAAAACACCCCCACTGTCCTCAGGAAGATTAAAACACTGACAGAGAACACAGATAAATATTAACACACTCACTGACACACTGTGTATATCATGACCCACAGTCAGATACACCCTGTGAAGTGTAAAACACCCCCACTGTCCTCAGTAATATTAGCACACTGACAGAGAACACAGATTAATATCAGCACACTCACTGACACACTGTGTTCATCATGACCCACAGTCAGATACACCCTGTGAAGTGTAAAACACCCCCACTGTCCTCAGGAATATTAACACACTGACAGAGAACACAGATTAATATTAACACACTCACTGACACACTGTGTACATCATGACCCACAGTCAGATACACCCTGTGAAGTGTAAAACACCCCCACTGTCCTCAGGAATATTAACACACTGACAGAGAACACAGATTAATATTAACACACTCACTGACACACTGTGTGTATCATGACCCACAGTCAGATACACCTTGTGAAGTGTAAAACATCCCCACTGTCCTCAGGAATATTAACACACTGACAGAGAACACAGATTAATGTTAACACACTCACTGACACACTGTGTATATCATGACCCACAGTCAGATACACCCTGTGAAGTGTAAAACACCCCCACTGTCCTCAGGAATATTAACACACTGACAGAGAACACAGATTAATATTAACACACTCACTGACACACTGTGTGTATCATGACCCACAGTCAGATACACCTTGTGAAGTGTAAAACATCCCCACTGTCCTCAGGAATATTAACACACTGACAGAGAACACAGATTAATGTTAACACACTCACTGACACACTGTGTATATCATGACCCACAGTCAGATACACCCTGTGAAGTGTAAAACACCCCCACTGTCTTCAGGAAGATTAAAACACTGACAGAGAACACAGATAAATATTAACACACTCACTGACACACTGTGTATATCATGACCCACAGTCAGATACACCCTGTGAAGTGTAAAACACCCCCACTGTCCTCAGTAATATTAACACACTGACAGAGAACACAGATTAATATTAACACACTCACTGACACACTGTGTATATCATGACCCACAGTCAGATACACCCTGTGAAGAGTAAAACACCCCCACTGTCCTCAGGAATATTAACACACTGACAGAGAACACAGATTAATATTAACACACTCACTGACACACTGTGTATATCATGACCCACAGTCAGATACCCCCTGTGAAGTGTAAAACACCCCCACTGTCCTCAGGAATATTAACACACTGACAGAGAACACAGATTAATATTAACACACTCACTGACACACTGTGTACATCATGACCCACAGTCAGATGCACCCTGTGAAGTGTAAAACATCCCCACTGTCCTCAGTAATATTAACACACTGACAGAGAACACAGATTAATATTAACACACTCACTGACACACTGTGTATCTCATGACCCACAGTCAGATAAACCCTGTGAAGTGTAAAACACCCCCACTGTCCTCAGTAATATTAACACACTGACAGAGAACACAGATTAATATTAACACACTCACTGACACACTGTGTATATCATCACCCACAGTCAGATAAACCCTGTGAAGTGTAAAACACCCCCACTGTCCTCAGTAATATTAACACACTGACAGAGAACACAGATAAATATTAACACACTCACTGACACACTGTGTACATCATGACGCACAGTCAGATACACCCTGTGAAGTGTAAAACACCCCCACTGTCCTCAGGAATATTAACACACTGACAGAGAACACAGATTAATATTAACACACTCACTGACACACTGTGTACATCATCACCCACAGTCAGATACACCCTGTGAAGTGTAAAACACCCCCACTGTCCTCAGGAATATTAACACACTGACAGAGAACACAGATTAATATTAACACACTCACTGACACACTGTGTATATCATGACCCACAGTCAGATACACCCTGTGAAGTGTAAAACACCCCCACTGTCCTCAGTAATATTAACACAGTGACAGAGAACACAGATTAATATTAACACACTCACTGACACACTGTGTATATCATGACCCACAGTCAGATACACCCTGTGAAGTGTAAAACACCCCCACTGTCCTCAGTAATATTAACACACTGACAGAGAACACAGATTAATATTAACACACTCACTGACACACTGTGTACATCATGACCCACAGTCAGATACACCTTGTGAAGTGTAAAACACCCCCACTGTCCTCAGGAATATTAACACAATGACAGAGAACACAGATTAATATTAACACACTCACCGACACACTGTGTATATCATGACCCACAGTCAGTAACACCCTGTGAAGTGTAAAACACCCCCACTGTCCTCAGCAATATTAACACACTGACAGAGAACACAGATTAATATTAACACACTCACTGACACACTGTGTACATCATGACCCACAGTCAGATACACCCTGTGAAGTGTAAAACACCCCCACTGTCCTCAGCAATATTAACACACTGACAGAGAACACAGATTAATATTAACACACTCACTGACACACTGTGTATATCATGACTCACAGTCAGATACACCCTGTGACGTGTAAAACACCCCCACTGTCCTCAGGAATATTAACACACTGACAGAGAACACAGATTAATATTAACACACTCACTGACACAATGTGTACATCATGACCCACAGTCAGATACACCCTGTGAAGTGTAAAACACCCCCACTGTCCTCAGTAATATTAACACACTGACAGAGAACACAGATTAATATTAACACACTCACTGACACACTGTGTATATCATGACCCACAGTCAGATACACCCTGTGAAGTGTAAAACACCCGCACTGTCCTCAGGAATATTAACACACTGACAGAGAACACAGATAAATATTAACACACTCACTGACACACTGTGTATATCATGACCCACAGTCAGATACACCCTGTGAAGTGTAAAACACCCCCACTGTCCTCAGGAATATTAACACACTGACAGAGAACACAGATTAATATTAACACACTCACTGACACACTGTGTATATCATGACCCACAGTCAGATACACCCTGTGAAGTGTAAAACACCCCCACCGTCCTCAGGAAGATTAAAACACTGACAGAGAACACAGATTAATATTAACACACTCACTGACACACTGTGAACATCATGACCCACAGTCAGATAAACCCTGTGAAGTATAAAACACCCCCACTGTCCTCAGTAATATTAACACACTGACAGAGAACACAGATTAATATTAACACACTCACTGACACACTGTGTATATCATGACCCACAGTCAGATACACCTTGTGAAGTGTAAAACACCCCCACTGTCCTCAGGAATATTAACACACTGACAGAGAACAAAGATTAATATTAACACACTCACTGACACACTGTGTATATCATGACCCACAGTCAGACACACCCTGTTAAGTGTAAAACACCCCCACTGTCCTCAGGAATATTAACACACTGACAGAGAACACAGATTAATATTAACACACTCACTGACACACTGTGTATATCATGACCCACAGTCAGATACACCCTGTGAAGTGTAAAACACCCCCACTGTCCTCAGGAAGATTAAAACACTGACAGAGAACACAGATAAATATTAACACACTCACTGACACACTGTGTATATCATGACCCACAGTCAGATACACCCTGTGAAGTGTAAAACACCCCCACTGTCCTCAGTAATATTAGCACACTGACAGAGAACACAGATTAATATTAGCACACTCACTGACACACTGTGTACATCATGACCCACAGTCAGATACACCCTGTGAAGTGTAAAACACCCCCACTGTCCTCAGGAATATTAACACACTGACAGAGAACACAGATTAATATTAACACACTCACTGACACACTGTGTGTATCATGACCCACAGTCAGATACACCTTGTGAAGTGTAAAACATCCCCACTGTCCTCAGGAATATTAACACACTGACAGAGAACACAGATTAATGTTAACACACTCACTGACACACTGTGTATATCATGACCCACAGTCAGATACACCCTGTGAAGTGTAAAACACCCCCACTGTCCTCAGGAATATTAACACACTGACAGAGAACACAGATTAATATTAACACACTCACTGACACACTGTGTGTATCATGACCCACAGTCAGATACACCTTGTGAAGTGTAAAACATCCCCACTGTCCTCAGGAATATTAACACACTGACAGAGAACACAGATTAATGTTAACACACACACTGACACACTGTGTATATCATGACCCACAGTCAGATACACCCTGTGAAGTGTAAAACACCCCCACTGTCCTCAGGAATATTAACACACTGACAGAGAACACAGATTAATATTAACACACTCACTGACACACTGTGTGTATCATGACCCACAGTCAGATACACCTTGTGAAGTGTAAAACATCCCCACTGTCCTCAGGAATATTAACACACTGACAGAGAACACAGATTAATGTTAACACACTCACTGACACACTGTGTATATCATGACCCACAGTCAGATACACCCTGTGAAGTGTAAAACACCCCCACTGTACTCAGGAAGATTAAAACACTGACAGAGAACACAGATAAATATTAACACACTCACTGACACACTATGTATATCATGACCCACAGTTAGATACACCCTGTGAAGTGTAAAACACCCCCACTGTCCTCAGTAATATTAACACACTGACAGAGAACACAGATTAATATTAACACACTCACTGACACACTGTGTATATCATGACCCACAGTTAGATACACCCTGTGAAGAGTAAAACACCCCCACTGTCCTCAGGAATATTAACACACTGACAGAGAACACAGATTAATATTAACACACTCACTGACACACTGTGTATATCATGACCCACAGTCAGATACCCCCTGTGAAGTGTAAAACACCCCCACTGTCCTCAGGAATATTAACACACTGACAGAGAACACAGATTAATATTAACACACTCACTGACACACTGTGTACATCATGACCCACAGTCAGATGCACCCTGTGAAGTGTAAAACATCCCCACTGTCCTCAGTAATATTAACACACTGACAGAGAACACAGATTAATATTAACACACTCACTGACACACTGTGTATCTCATGACCCACAGTCAGATAAACCCTGTGAAGTGTAAAACACCCCCACTGTCCTCAGTAATATTAACACACTGACAGAGAACACAGATTAATATTAACACACTCACTGACACACTGTGTATATCATCACCCACAGTCAGATAAACCCTGTGAAGTGTAAAACACCCCCACTGTCCTCAGTAATATTAACACACTGACAGAGAACACAGATAAATATTAACACACTCACTGACACACTGTGTACATCATGACGCACAGTCAGATACACCCTGTGAAGTGTAAAACACCCCCACTGTCCTCAGAAATATTAACACACTGAAAGAGAACACAGATTAATATTAACACACTCACTGACACACTGTGTATATCATGACCCACAGTCAGATACACCCTGTGAAGTGTAAAACACCCCCACTGTCCTCAGGAATATTAACACACTGACAGAGAACACAGATTAATATTAACACACTCACTGACACACTGTGTACATCATCACCCACAGTCAGATACACCCTGTGAAGTGTAAAACACCCCCACTGTCCTCAGGAATATTAACACACTGACAGAGAACACAGATTAATATTAACACACTCACTGACACACTGTGTATATCATGACCCACAGTCAGATACACCCTGTGAAGTGTAAAACACCCCCACTGTCCTCAGTAATATTAACACACTGACAGAGAACACAGATTAATATTAACACACTCACTGACACACTGTGTATATCATGACCCACAGTCAGATACACCCTGTGAAGTGTAAAACACCCCCACTGTCCTCAGTAATATTAACACACTGACAGAGAACACAGATTAATATTAACACACTCACTGACACACTGTGTACATCATGACCCACTGTCAGATACACCCTGTGAAGTGTAAAACACCCCCACTGTCCTCAGCAATATTAACACACTGACAGAGAACACAGATTAATATTAACACACTCACTGACACACTGTGTATATCATGACTCACAGTCAGATACACCCTGTGACGTGTAAAACACCCCCACTGTCCTCAGGAATATTAACACACTGACAGAGAACACAGATTAATATTAACACACTCACTGACACACTGTGTATATCATGAATCACAGTCAGATACACCCTGTGAAGTGTAAAAGACCCCCACTGTCCTTAGCAATATTTACACACTGACAGAGTACACAGATTAATATTAACACACTCACTGACACACTGTGTACATCATGACTCACAGTCAGATAAACCCTGTGAAGTGTAAAACACCCCCACTGTCCTCAGTAATATTAACACACTGACAGAGAACACAGATTAATATTAACACACTCACTGACACACTGTGTCTTTCATGACTCACAGCCAGATACACCCTGTGAAGTGTAAAAGACCCCCACTGTCCTTAGCAATATTAACACACTGACAGAGTACACAGATTAATATTAACACACTCACTGACACACTGTGTATATCATGACTCACAGTCAGATAAACCCTGTAAAGTGTAAAACACCCCCACTGTCCTCAGTAATATTAACACACTGACAGAGAACACAGATTAATATTAACACACTCACTGACACACTGTGTACATCATGATCCACAGTCAGATACACCCTGTGAAGTGTAAAACACCCCCACTGTCCTCAGTAATATTAACACACTGACAGAGAACACAGATTAATATTAACACACTCACTGACACACTGTGTATATCATGACCCACAGTCAGATACACCCTGTGAAGTCTAAAACACCCCAACTGTCCTCAGGAATATTAACACACTGACAGAGAACACAGATTAATATTAACACACTCACTGACACACTGTGTATATCATGACCCACAGTCAGATAAACCCTGTGAAGTGTAAAACATTCCCACTGTCCTCAGGAATATTAACACACTGACAGAAAACACAGATTAATATTAACACACTCACTGACACACTGTGTATATCATGACACACAGTCAGATACACCCTGTGAAGTGTAAAACACCCCCACTGTCCTCAGGAATATTAACACACTGACAGAGAACACAGATTAATATTAACACACTCACTGACACACTGTGTACATCATGACCCACAGTCAGATACACCCTGTGAAGTGTAAAACACTCCCACTGTCCTCAGTAATATTAACACACTGACAGAGAACACAGATTAATATTAACACACTCACTGACACACTGTGTGTATCATGACCCACAGTCAGATACACCTTGTGAAGTGTAAAACATCCCCACTGTCCTCAGGAATATTAACACACTGACAGAGAACACAGATTAATGTTAACACACTCACTGACACACTGTGTATATCATGACCCACAGTCAGATACACCCTGTGAAGTGTAAAACACCCCCACTGTCCTCAGGAATATTAACACACTGACAGAGAACACAGATTAATATTAACACACTCACTGACACACTGTGTGTATCATGACCCACAGTCAGATACACCTTGTGAAGTGTAAAACATCCCCACTGTCCTCAGGAATATTAACACACTGACAGAGAACACAGATTAATGTTAACACACACACTGACACACTGTGTATATCATGACCCACAGTCAGATACACCCTGTGAAGTGTAAAACACCCCCACTGTCCTCAGGAATATTAACACACTGACAGAGAACACAGATTAATATTAACACACTCACTGACACACTGTGTGTATCATGACCCACAGTCAGATACACCTTGTGAAGTGTAAAACATCCCCACTGTCCTCAGGAATATTAACACACTGACAGAGAACACAGATTAATGTTAACACACTCACTGACACACTGTGTATATCATGACCCACAGTCAGATACACCCTGTGAAGTGTAAAACACCCCCACTGTCCTCAGGAAGATTAAAACACTGACAGAGAACACAGATAAATATTAACACACTCACTGACACACTGTGTATATCATGACCCACAGTCAGATACACCCTGTGAAGTGTAAAACACCCCCACTGTCCTCAGTAATATTAACACACTGACAGAGAACACAGATTAATATTAACACACTCACTGACACACTGTGTATATCATGACCCACAGTTAGATACACCCTGTGAAGAGTAAAACACCCCCACTGTCCTCAGGAATATTAACACACTGACAGAGAACACAGATTAATATTAACACACTCACTGACACACTGTGTATATCATGACCCACAGTCAGATACCCCCTGTGAAGTGTAAAACACCCCCACTGTCCTCAGGAATATTAACACACTGACAGAGAACACAGATTAATATTAACACACTCACTGACACACTGTGTACATCATGACCCACAGTCAGATGCACCCTGTGAAGTGTAAAACATCCCCACTGTCCTCAGTAATATTAACACACTGACAGAGAACACAGATTAATATTAACACACTCACTGACACACTGTGTATCTCATGACCCACAGTCAGATAAACCCTGTGAAGTGTAAAACACCCCCACTGTCCTCAGTAATATTAACACACTGACAGAGAACACAGATTAATATTAACACACTCACTGACACACTGTGTATATCATCACCCACAGTCAGATAAACCCTGTGAAGTGTAAAACACCCCCACTGTCCTCAGTAATATTAACACACTGACAGAGAACACAGATAAATATTAACACACTCACTGACACACTGTGTACATCATGACGCACAGTCAGATACACCCTGTGAAGTGTAAAACACCCCCACTGTCCTCAGAAATATTAACACACTGAAAGAGAACACAGATTAATATTAACACACTCACTGACACACTGTGTATATCATGACCCACAGTCAGATACACCCTGTGAAGTGTAAAACACCCCCACTGTCCTCAGGAATATTAACACACTGACAGAGAACACAGATTAATATTAACACACTCACTGACACACTGTGTACATAATCACCCACAGTCAGATACACCCTGTGAAGTGTAAAACACCCCCACTGTCCTCAGGAATATTAACACACTGACAGAGAACACAGATTAATATTAACACACTCACTGACACACTGTGTATATCATGACCCACAGTCAGATACACCCTGTGAAGTGTAAAACACCCCCACTGTCCTCAGTAATATTAACACACTGACAGAGAACACAGATTAATATTAACACACTCACTGACACACTGTGTATATCATGACCCACAGTCAGATACACCCTGTGAAGTGTAAAACACCCCCACTGTCCTCAGTAATATTAACACACTGACAGAGAACACAGATTAATATTAACACACTCACTGACACACTGTGTACATCATGACCCACAGTCAGATACACCCTGTGAAGTGTAAAACACTCCCACTGTCCTCAGCAATATTAACACACTGACAGAGAACACAGATTAATATTAACACACTCACTGACACACTGTGTATATCATGACTCACAGTCAGATACACCCTGTGACGTGTAAAACACCCCCACTGTCCTCAGGAATATTAACACACTGACAGAGAACACAGATTAATATTAACACACTCACTGACACACTGTGTATATCATGACTCACAGTCAGATACACCCTGTGAAGTGTAAAAGACCCCCACTGTCCTTAGCAATATTTACACACTGACAGAGTACACAGATTAATATTAACACACTCACTGACACACTGTGTATATCATGACTCACAGTCAGATAAACCCTGTGAAGTGTAAAACACCCCCACTGTCCTCAGTAATATTAACACACTGACAGAGAACACAGATTAATATTAACACACTCACTGACACACTGTGTCTTTCATGACTCACAGTCAGATACACCCTGTGAAGTGTAAAAGACCCCCACTGTCCTTAGCAATATTAACACACTGACAGAGTACACAGATTAATATTAACACACTCACTGACACACTGTGTATATCATGACTCACAGTCAGATAAACCCTGTAAAGTGTAAAACACCCCCACTGTCCTCAGTAATATTAACACACTGACAGAGAACACAGATTAATATTAACACACTCACTGACACACTGTGTACATCATGATCCACAGTCAGATACACCCTGTGAAGTGTAAAACACCCCCACTGTCCTCAGTAATATTAACACACTGACAGAGAACACAGATTAATATTAACACACTCACTGACACACTGTGTATATCATGACCCACAGTCAGATACACCCTGTGAAGTCTAAAACACCCCCACTGTCCTCAGGAATATTAACACACTGACAGAGAACACAGATTAATATTAACACACTCACTGACACACTGTGTATATCATGACCCACAGTCAGATAAACCCTGTGAAGTGTAAAACATTCCCACTGTCCTCAGGAATATTAACACACTGACAGAAAACACAGATTAATATTAACACACTCACTGACACACTGTGTATATCATGACACACAGTCAGATACACCCTGTGAAGTGTAAAACACCCCCACTGTCCTCAGGAATATTAACACACTGACAGAGAACACAGATTAATATTAACACACTCACTGACACACTGTGTATATCATGACCCACAGTTAGATACACCCTGTGAAGAGTAAAACACCCCCACTGTCCTCAGGAATATTAACACACTGACAGAGAACACAGATTAATATTAACACACTCACTGACACACTGTGTATATCATCACCCACAGTCAGATAAACCCTGTGAAGTGTAAAACACCCCCACTGTCCTCAGTAATATTAACACACTGACAGAGAACACAGATAAATATTAACACACTCACTGACACACTGTGTACATCATGACGCACAGTCAGATACACCCTGTGAAGTGTAAAACACCCCCACTGTCCTCAGAAATATTAACACACTGAAAGAGAACACAGATTAATATTAACACACTCACTGACACACTGTGTATATCATGACCCACAGTCAGATACACCCTGTGAAGTGTAAAACACCCCCACTGTCCTCAGGAATATTAACACACTGACAGAGAACACAGATTAATATTAACACACTCACTGACACACTGTGTACATCATCACCCACAGTCAGATACACCCTGTGAAGTGTAAAACACCCCCACTGTCCTCAGGAATATTAACACACTGACAGAGAACACAGATTAATATTAACACACTCACTGACACACTGTGTATATCATGACCCACAGTCAGATACACCCTGTGAAGTGTAAAACACCCCCACTGTCCTCAGTAATATTAACACACTGACAGAGAACACAGATTAATATTAACACACTCACTGACACACTGTGTATATCATGACCCACAGTCAGATACACCCTGTGAAGTGTAAAACACCCCCACTGTCCTCAGTAATATTAACACACTGACAGAGAACACAGATTAATATTAACACACTCACTGACACACTGTGTACATCATGACCCACAGTCAGATACACCCTGTGAAGTGTAAAACACTCCCACTGTCCTCAGCAATATTAACACACTGACAGAGAACACAGATTAATATTAACACACTCACTGACACACTGTGTATATCATGACTCACAGTCAGATACACCCTGTGACGTGTAAAACACCCCCACTGTCCTCAGGAATATTAACACACTGACAGAGAACACAGATTAATATTAACACACTCACTGACACACTGTGTATATCATGACTCACAGTCAGATACACCCTGTGAAGTGTAAAAGACCCCCACTGTCCTTAGCAATATTTACACACTGACAGAGTACACAGATTAATATTAACACACTCACTGACACACTGTGTATATCATGACTCACAGTCAGATAAACCCTGTGAAGTGTAAAACACCCCCACTGTCCTCAGTAATATTAACACACTGACAGAGAACACAGATTAATATTAACACACTCACTGACACACTGTGTCTTTCATGACTCACAGTCAGATACACCCTGTGAAGTGTAAAAGACCCCCACTGTCCTTAGCAATATTAACACACTGACAGAGTACACAGATTAATATTAACACACTCACTGACACACTGTGTATATCATGACTCACAGTCAGATAAACCCTGTAAAGTGTAAAACACCCCCACTGTCCTCAGTAATATTAACACACTGACAGAGAACACAGATTAATATTAACACACTCACTGACACACTGTGTACATCATGATCCACAGTCAGATACACCCTGTGAAGTGTAAAACACCCCCACTGTCCTCAGTAATATTAACACACTGACAGAGAACACAGATTAATATTAACACACTCACTGACACACTGTGTATATCATGACCCACAGTCAGATACACCCTGTGAAGTCTAAAACACCCCCACTGTCCTCAGGAATATTAACACACTGACAGAGAACACAGATTAATATTAACACACTCACTGACACACTGTGTATATCATGACCCACAGTCAGATAAACCCTGTGAAGTGTAAAACATTCCCACTGTCCTCAGGAATATTAACACACTGACAGAAAACACAGATTAATATTAACACACTCACTGACACACTGTGTATATCATGACACACAGTCAGATACACCCTGTGAAGTGTAAAACACCCCCACTGTCCTCAGGAATATTAACACACTGACAGAGAACACAGATTAATATTAACACACTCACTGACACACTGTGTATATCATGACCCACAGTCAGATACACCCTGTGAAGTGTAAAACATCCCCACTGTCCTCAGGAATATTAACACACTGACAGAGAACACAGATTAATATTAACACACTCACTGACACACTGTGTACATCATGACCCACAGTCAGATACACCCTGTGAAGTGTAAAACACTCCCACTGTCCTCAGTAATATTAACACACTGACAGAGAACACAGATTAATATTAACAAACTCACTGACACACTGTGTATATCATGACTCACAGTCAGATACACCCGGTGAAGTGTAAAACACCCCCACTGTCCTCAGTAATATTATCACACTGACAGAGAACACAGATTAATATTAACAAACTCACTGACACACTGTGTATATCATGACTCACAGTCAGATACACCCTGTGAAGTGTAAAACACCCCCACCGTCCTCAGGAAGATTAAAACACTGACAGAGAACACAGATTAATATTAACACACTCACTGACACACTGTGTATATCATGACCAACAGTTAGATACACCCTGTGAAGTGTAAAACACCCCCACTGTCCTCAGGAATATTAACACACTGATAGAGAACACAGATTAATATTAACACACTCACTGACACACTGTGTACATCATGACCCACAGTCAGATGCACCCTGTGAAGTGTAAAACATCCCCACTGTCCTCAGTAATATTAACACACTGACAGAGAACACAGATTAATATTAACACACTCACTGACACACTGTGTATATCATGACCCACAGTCAGATACACCCTGTGAAGTGTAAAACACCCCCACTGTCCTCAGTAATATTAACACACTGACAGAGAACACAGATTAATATTAACACACTCACTGACACACTGTGTACATCATGACCCACAGTCAGATACACCCTGTGAAGTGTAAAACACTCCCACTGTCCTCAGCAATATTAACACACTGACAGAGAACACAGATTAATATTAACACACTCACTGACACACTGTGTATATCATGACTCACAGTCAGATACACCCTGTGACGTGTAAAACACCCCCACTGTCCTCAGGAATATTAACACACTGACAGAGAACACAGATTAATATTAACACACTCACTGACACACTGTGTATATCATGACTCACAGTCAGATACACCCTGTGAAGTGTAAAAGACCCCCACTGTCCTTAGCAATATTTACACACTGACAGAGTACACAGATTAATATTAACACACTCACTGACACACTGTGTATATCATGACTCACAGTCAGATAAACCCTGTGAAGTGTAAAACACCCCCACTGTCCTCAGTAATATTAACACACTGACAGAGAACACAGATTAATATTAACACACTCACTGACACACTGTGTCTTTCATGACTCACAGTCAGATACACCCTGTGAAGTGTAAAAGACCCCCACTGTCCTTAGCAATATTAACACACTGACAGAGTACACAGATTAATATTAACACACTCACTGACACACTGTGTATATCATGACTCACAGTCAGATAAACCCTGTAAAGTGTAAAACACCCCCACTGTCCTCAGTAATATTAACACACTGACAGAGAACACAGATTAATATTAACACACTCACTGACACACTGTGTACATCATGATCCACAGTCAGATACACCCTGTGAAGTGTAAAACACCCCCACTGTCCTCAGTAATATTAACACACTGACAGAGAACACAGATTAATATTAACACACTCACTGACACACTGTGTATATCATGACCCACAGTCAGATACACCCTGTGAAGTCTAAAACACCCCCACTGTCCTCAGGAATATTAACACACTGACAGAGAACACAGATTAATATTAACACACTCACTGACACACTGTGTATATCATGACCCACAGTCAGATAAACCCTGTGAAGTGTAAAACATTCCCACTGTCCTCAGGAATATTAACACACTGACAGAAAACACAGATTAATATTAACACACTCACTGACACACTGTGTATATCATGACACACAGTCAGATACACCCTGTGAAGTGTAAAACACCCCCACTGTCCTCAGGAATATTAACACACTGACAGAGAACACAGATTAATATTAACACACTCACTGACACACTGTGTATATCATGACCCACAGTCAGATACACCCTGTGAAGTGTAAAACATCCCCACTGTCCTCAGGAATATTAACACACTGACAGAGAACACAGATTAATATTAACACACTCACTGACACACTGTGTACATCATGACCCACAGTCAGATACACCCTGTGAAGTGTAAAACACTCCCACTGTCCTCAGTAATATTAACACACTGACAGAGAACACAGATTAATATTAACAAACTCACTGACACACTGTGTATATCATGACTCACAGTCAGATACACCCGGTGAAGTGTAAAACACCCCCACTGTCCTCAGTAATATTATCACACTGACAGAGAACACAGATTAATATTAACAAACTCACTGACACACTGTGTATATCATGACTCACAGTCAGATACACCCTGTGAAGTGTAAAACACCCCCACCGTCCTCAGGAAGATTAAAACACTGACAGAGAACACAGATTAATATTAACACACTCACTGACACACTGTGTATATCATGACCAACAGTTAGATACACCCTGTGAAGTGTAAAACACCCCCACTGTCCTCAGGAATATTAACACACTGATAGAGAACACAGATTAATATTAACACACTCACTGACACACTGTGTACATCATGACCCACAGTCAGATGCACCCTGTGAAGTGTAAAACATCCCCACTGTCCTCAGTAATATTAACACACTGACAGAGAACACAGATTAATATTAACACACTCACTGACACACTGTGTATATCATGACCCACAGTCAGATACACCCTGTGAAGTGTAAAACACCACCACTGTCCTCAGGAATATTAACACACTGACAGAGAACACAGATTAATATTAACACACTCACTGACACACTGTGTATATCATCACCCACAGTCAGATAAACCCTGTGAAGTGTAAAACACCCCCACTGTCCACAGGAATATTAACACACTGACAGAGAACACAGATTAATATTAACACACTCACTGACACAATGTGTACATCATGACCCACAGTCAGATACACCCTGTGAAGTGTAAAACACCCCCACTGTCCTCAGTAATATTAACACACTGACAGAGAACACAGATTAATATTAACACACTCACTGACACACTGTGTATATCATGACCCACAGTCAGATACACCCTGTGAAGTGTAAAACACCCGCACTGTCCTCAGGAATATTAACACACTGACAGAGAACACAGATAAATATTAACACACTCATTGACACACTGTGTATATCATGACCCACAGTCAGATACACCCTGTGAAGTGTAAAACACCCCCACTGTCCTCAGGAATATTAACACACTGACAGAGAACACAGATTAATATTAACACACTCACTGACACACTGTGTATATCATGACCCACAGTCAGATACACCCTGTGAAGTGTAAAACACCCCCACCGTCCTCAGGAAGATTAAAACACTGACAGAGAAGACAGATTAATATTAACACACTCACTGACACACTGTGAACATCATGACCCACAGTCAGATAAACCCTGTGAAGTATAAAACACCCCCACTGTCCTCAGTAATATTAACACACTGACAGAGAACACAGATTAATATTAAGACACTCACTGACACATTGTGTATATCATGACCCACAGTCAGATACACCCTGTGAAGTGTAAAACACCCCCACTGTCCTCAGGAATATTAACACACTGACAGAGAACACAGATTAATATTAACACACTCACTGACACACTGTGTATATCATGACCCACAGTCAGATACACCCGGTGAAGTGTAAAACACCCCCACTGTCCTCGGTAATATTTACACACTGACAGAGAACACAGATTAATAATAACACACTCACTGACACACTGTGTACATCATGACCCACAGTCAGATACACCCTGTGAAGTGTAAAACACCCCCACTGTCCTCAGTAATATTAACACACTGACAGAGAACACAGATTAATATTAACACACTCACTGACACACTGTGTACATCATGACCCACAGTCAGATACACCCTGTGAAGTGTATAACACCCCCACTGTCCTCAGGAATATTAACACACTGACAGAGAACACAGATTAATGTTAACACACTCACTGACACACTGTGTATATCATGACCCACAGTCAGATACACCCTGTGAAGTGTAAAACACCCCCACTGTCCTCAGGAATATTAACACACTGACAGAGAACACAGATTAATATTAACACACTCACTGACACACTGTGTGTATCATGACCCACAGTCAGATACACCCTGTGAAGTGTAAAACATCCCCACTGTCCTCAGGAATATTAACACACTGACAGAGAACACAGATTAATGTTAACACACTCACTGACACACTGTGTATATCATGACCCACAGTCAGATACACCTTGTGAAGTGTAAAACACCCCCACTGTCCTCAGGAATATTAACACACTGACAGAGAACACAGATTAATATTAACACACTCACTGACACACTGTGTATATCATGACCCACAGTCAGACACACCCTGTGAAGTGTAAAACACCCCCATTGTCCTCAGGAATATTAACACACTGACAGAGAACACAGATTAATATTAACACACTCACTGACACACTGTGTATATCATGACCCACAGTCAGATACACCCTGTGAAGTGTAAAACACCCCCACTGTCCTCAGGAAGATTAAAACACTGACAGAGAACACAGATTAATATTAACACACTCACTGACACACTGTGAACATCATGACCCACAGTCAGATAAACCCTGTGAAGTGTAAAACACCCCCACTGTCCTCAGCAATATTAACACACTGACAGAGAACACAGATAAATATTAACACACTCACTGACACACTGTGTATATCATGACCCACAGTTAGATACACCCTGTGAAGTGTAAAACATCCCCACTGTCCTCAGGAATATTAACACACTGACAGAGAACACAGATTAATATTAACTCACTCACTGACACACTGTGTATATCATGACCTACAGTCAGATACCCCCTGTGAAGTGTAAAACACCCCCACTGTCCTCAGTAATATTAACACACTGACAGAGAACACAGATTAATATTAACACACTCACTGACACACTGTATACATCATGACCCACAGTCAGATACACCCTGTGAAGTGTAAAACACCCCCACTGTCCTCAGGAATATTAACACACTGACAGAGAACACAGATTAATATTAACACACTCACTGACACACTGTGTACATCATGAGCCACAGTCAGATGCACCCTGTGAAGTGTAAAACATCCCCACTGTCCTCAGTAATATTAACACACTGACAGAGAACACAGATTAATACTAACACACTCACTGACACACTGTGTATATCATGACCCACAGTCAGATACACCCTGTGAAGTGTAAAACACCCCCACTGTCCTCAGGAATATTAACACACTGACAGAGAACACAGATTAATATTAACACACTCACTGACACACTGCGTATATCATGACCCAGAGTCAGATACACCCTGTGAAGTGTAAAACACCCCCACTGTCCTCAGGAATATTAACACACTGACAGAGAACACAGATTAATATTAACACACTCACTGACACACTGTGTATATCATGACCCAGAGTCAGATACACCCTGTGAAGTGTAAACACCTCCAATGTCCTCAGTAATATTAACACACAGACAGAGAACACAGATTAATATTAACACACTCACTGACACACTGTGTATATCATGACCCAGAGTCAGATACACCCTGTGAAGTGTAAAACACCCCCACTGTCCTCATTAATATTAACACACTGACAGAGAACACAGATTAATATTAACACACTCACTGACACACTGTGTACATCATCACCCACAGTCAGATAAACCCTGTGAAGTGTAAAACACCCCCACTGTCCTCAGGAATATTAACACACTGACAGAGAACACAGATTAATATTAACACACTCACTGACACACTGTGTATATCATCACCCACAGTCAGATAAACCCTGTGAAGTGTAAAACACCCCCACTGTCCTCAGGAATATTAACACACTGACAGAGAACACAGATTAATATTAACACACTCACTGACACACTGTGTATATCATGACTCACAGTCAGATACACCCTGTGAAGTGTAAAACACCCCCACTGTCCTTAGCAATATTAACACACTGACAGAGAACACAGATTAATATTAACACACTCACTGACACACTGTGTACATCATGATCCACAGTCAGATACACCCTGTGAAGTGTAAAACACCCCCACTGTCCTCAGTAATATTAACACACCGACAGAGAAAACAGATTAATATTAACACACTCACTGACACACTGTGTTAATCATGACCCAGAGTCAGATACACCCTGTGAAGTGTAAAACACCCCCACTGTCCTCAGGAATATTAACACACTGACAGAGAACACAGATTAATATTAACACACTCACTGACACACTGTGTATATCATGACCCACAGTCAGATACACCCTGTGAAGTGTAAAACACCCCCACTGTCCTCAGGAATATTAACACACTGACAGAGAACACAGATTAATATTAACACACTCACTGACACACTGTGTATATCATGACCCACAGTCAGATACACCCTGTGAAGTGTAAAACACCCCCACTGTCCTCAGGAATATTAACACACTGACAGAGAACACAGATTAATATTAACACACTCACTGACACACTGTGTATATCATGACCCACAGTCAGATACACCCTGTGAAGTGTAAAACACCCCCACTGTCCTCAGTAATATTAACACACTGACAGAGAACACAGATTAATATTAACACACTCACTGACACACTGTGTATATCATGACCCACAGTCAGATACACCCTGTGAAGTGCAAAACACCCCCACTGTCCTCAGGAATATTAACACACTGACAGAGAACACAGATTAATATTAACACACTCACTGACACACTGTGTACATCATGACCCACAGTCAGATACACCCTGTGAAGTGTAAAACACCCCCACTGTCCTCAGGAATATTAACACACTGACAGAGAACACAGATTACTATTAACACACTCACTCACACACTGTGTATATCATGACCCACAGTCAGATACACCCTGTGAAGTGTAAAACATTCCCACTGTCCTCAGTAATATTAACACACTGACAGAGAACACAGATTAATATTAACACACTCACTGACACACTGTGTATATCATGACCCACAGTCAGATATACCCTGTGAAGTGTAAAACACCCCCACTGTCCTCAGGAATATTAACACACTGACAGAGAACACAGATTAATATTAACAAACTCACTGACACACTGTGTACATCATGACCCACAGTCAGATACACCCTGTGAAGTGTAAAACATCCCCCACTGTCCTCAGTAATATTAACACACTGACAGAGAACACAGATTAATATTAACACACTCACTGACACACTGTGTACATCATGACCCACAGTCAGATACACCCTGTGAAGTGTAAAACACCCCCACTGTCCTCAGTAATATTAACACACTGACAGAGAACACAGATTAATATTAACACACTCACTGACACACTGTGTATATCATGACTCACAGTCAGATACACCCGGTGAAGTGTAAAACACCCCCACTGTCCTCAGTAATATTATCACACTGACAGAGAACACAGATTAATATTAACAAACTCACTGACACACTGTGTATATCATGACTCACAGTCAGATACACCCTGTGAAGTGTAAAACACCCCCACCGTCCTCAGGAAGATTAAAACACTGACAGAGAACACAGATTAATATTAACACACTCACTGACACACTGTGTATATCATGACCAACAGTTAGATACACCCTGTGAAGTGTAAAACACCCCCACTGTCCTCAGGAATATTAACACACTGACAGAGAACACAGATTAATATTAACACACTCACTGACACACTGTGTATATCATGACTCACAGTCAGATACACCCTGTGAAGTGTAAAACACCCCCACTGTCCTCAGTAATATTAACACACTGACAGAGAACACAGATTAATATTAACACACTCACTGACACACTGTGTATATCATGACCCAGAGTCAGATAAACCCAGTGAAGTGTATAACACCCCCACTGTCCTCAGTAATATTAACACACTGACAGAGAACACAGATTAATATTAACACACTCACTGACACACTGTGTATATCATGACTCACAGTCAGATACACCCTGTGAAGTGTAAAACACCCCCACTGTCCTCAGTAATATTAACACACTGACAGAGAACACAGATTAATATTAACACACTCACTGACACACTGTGTATATCATGACCCAGAGTCAGATAAACCCAGTGAAGTGTATAACACCCCCACTGTCCTCAGTAATATTAACACACTGACAGAGAACACAGATTAATATTAACACACTCACTGACACACTGTGTATATCATGACCCACAGTCAGATGCACCCTGTGAAGTGTAAAACATCCCCACTGTCCTCAGTAATATTAACACACTGACAGAGAACACAGATTAATATTAACACACTCACTGACACACTGTGTATATCATGACCCACAGTCAGATACACCCTGTGAAGTGTAAAACACCCCCACTGTCCTCAGGAATATTAACACACTGACAGAGAACACAGATTAATATTAACACACTCACTGACACACTGTGTATATCATCACCCACAGTCAGATAAACCCTGTGAAGTGTAAAACACCCCCACTGTCCACAGGAATATTAACACACTGACAGAGAACACAGATTAATATTAACACACTCACTGACACAATGTGTACATCATGACCCACAGTCAGATACACCCTGTGAAGTGTAAAACACCCCCACTGTCCTCAGGAAGATTAAAACACTGACAGAGAACACAGATTAATATTAACACACTCACTGACACACTGTGAACATCATGACCCACAGTCAGATAAACCCTGTGAAGTATAAAACACCCCCACTGTCCTCAGTAATATTAACACACTGACAGAGAACACAGATTAATATTAAGACACTCACTGACACACTGTGTATATCATGACCCACAGTCAGATACACCCTGTGAAGTGTAAAACACCCCCACTGTCCTCAGGAATATTAACACACTGACAGAGAACACAGATTAATATTAACACACTCACTGACACACTGTGTATATCATGACCCACAGTCAGATACACCCGGTGAAGTGTAAAACACCCCCACTGTCCTCGGTAATATTTACACACTGACAGAGAACACAGATTAATAATAACACACTCACTGACACACTGTGTACATCATGACCCACAGTCAGATACACCCTGTGAAGTGTAAAACACCCCCACTGTCCTCAGTAATATTAACACACTGACAGAGAACACAGATTAATATTAACACACTCACTGACACACTGTGTACATCATGACCCACAGTCAGATACACCCTGTGAAGTGTATAACACCCCCACTGTCCTCAGGAATATTAACACACTGACAGAGAACACAGATTAATGTTAACACACTCACTGACACACTGTGTATATCATGACCCACAGTCAGATACACCCTGTGAAGTGTAAAACACCCCCACTGTCCTCAGGAATATTAACACACTGACAGAGAACACAGATTAATATTAACACACTCACTGACACACTGTGTGTATCGTGACCCACAGTCAGATACACCCTGTGAAGTGTAAAACATCCCCACTGTCCTCAGGAATATTAACACACTGACAGAGAACACAGATTAATGTTAACACACTCACTGACACACTGTGTATATCATGACCCACAGTCAGATACACCTTGTGAAGTGTAAAACACCCCCACTGTCCTCAGGAATATTAACACACTGACAGAGAACACAGATTAATATTAACACACTCACTGACACACTGTGTATATCATGACCCACAGTCAGATACACCCTGTGAAGTGTAAAACACCCCCACTGTCCTCAGGAATATTAACACACTGACAGAGAACACAGATTAATATTAACACACTCACTGACACACTGTGTATATCATGACCCACAGTCAGATACACCCTGTGAAGTGTAAAACACCCCCACTGTCCTCAGGAATATTAACACACTGACAGAGAACACAGATTAATATTAACACACTCACTGACACACTGTGTATATCATGACCCACAGTCAGATACACCCTGTGAAGTGTAAAACACCCCCACTGTCCTCAGTAATATTAACACACTGACAGAGAACACAGATTAATATTAACACACTCACTGACACACTGTGTATATCATGACCCACAGTCAGATACACCCTGTGAAGTGCAAAACACCCCCACAGTCCTCAGGAATATTAACACACTGACAGAGAACACAGATTAATATTAACACACTCACTGACACACTGTGTACATCATGACCCACAGTCAGATACACCCTGTGAAGTGTAAAACACCCCCACTGTCCTCAGGAATATTAACACACTGACAGAGAACACAGATTACTATTAACACACTCACTCACACACTGTGTATATCATGACCCACAGTCAGATACACCCTGTGAAGTGTAAAACATTCCCACTGTCCTCAGTAATATTAACACACTGACAGAGAACACAGATTAATATTAACACACTCACTGACACACTGTGTATATCATGACCCACAGTCAGATATACCCTGTGAAGTGTAAAACACCCCCACTGTCCTCAGGAATATTAACACACTGACAGAGAACACAGATTAATATTAACAAACTCACTGACACACTGTGTACATCATGACCCACAGTCAGATACACCCTGTGAAGTGTAAAACATCCCCCACTGTCCTCAGTAATATTAACACACTGACAGAGAACACAGATTAATATTAACACACTCACTGACACACTGTGTACATCATGACCCACAGTCAGATACACCCTGTGAAGTGTAAAACACCCCCACTGCCCTCAGTAATATTAACACACTGACAGAGAACACAGATTAATATTAACACACTCACTGACACACTGTGTATATCATGACTCACAGTCAGATACACCCGGTGAGGTGTAAAACACCCCCACTGTCCTCAGTAATATTATCACACTGACAGAGAACACAGATTAATATTAACAAACTCACTGACACACTGTGTATATCATGACTCACAGTCAGATACACCCTGTGAAGTGTAAAACACCCCCACCGTCCTCAGGAAGATTAAAACACTGACAGAGAACACAGATTAATATTAACACACTCACTGACACACTGTGTATATCATGACCAACAGTTAGATACACCCTGTGAAGTGTAAAACACCCCCACTGTCCTCAGGAATATTAACACACTGACAGAGAACACAGATTAATATTAACACACTCACTGACACACTGTGTATATCATGACTCACAGTCAGATACACCCTGTGAAGTGTAAAACACCCCCACTGTCCTCAGTAATATTAACACACTGACAGAGAACACAGATTAATATTAACACACTCACTGACACACTGTGTATATCATGACCCAGAGTCAGATAAACCCAGTGAAGTGTATAACACCCCCACTGTCCTCAGTAATATTAACACACTGACAGAGAACACAGATTAATATTAACACACTCACTGACACACTGTGTATATCATGACTCACAGTCAGATACACCCTGTGAAGTGTAAAACACCCCCACTGTCCTCAGTAATATTAACACGCTGACAGAGAACACAGATTAATATTAACACACTCACTGACACACTGTGTATATCATGACCCAGAGTCAGATAAACCCAGTGAAGTGTATAACACCCCCACTGTCCTCAGTAATATTAACACACTGACAGAGAACACAGATTAATATTAACACACTCACTGACACACTGTGTATATCATGACCCACAGTCAGATGCACCCTGTGAAGTGTAAAACATCCCCACTGTCCTCAGTAATATTAACACACTGACAGAGAACACAGATTAATATTAACACACTCACTGACACACTGTGTATATCATGACCCACAGTCAGATACACCCTGTGAAGTGTAAAACACCCCCACTGTCCTCAGGAATATTAACACACTGACAGAGAACACAGATTAATATTAACACACTCACTGACACACTGTGTATATCATCACCCACAGTCAGATAAACCCTGTGAAGTGTAAAACACCCCCACTGTCCACAGGAATATTAACACACTGACAGAGAACACAGATTAATATTAACACACTCACTGACACAATGTGTACATCATGACCCACAGTCAGATACACCCTGTGAAGTGTAAAACACCCCCACTGTCCTCAGTAATATTAACACACTGACAGAGAACACAGATTAATATTAACACACTCACTGACACACTGTGTATATCATGACCCACAGTCAGATACACCCTGTGAAGTGTAAAACACCCGCACTGTCCTCAGGAATATTAACACACTGACAGAGAACACAGATAAATATTAACACACTCACTGACACACTGTGTATATCATGACCCACAGTCAGATACACCCTGTGAAGTGTAAAACACCCCCACTGTCCTCAGGAATATTAACACACTGACAGAGAACACAGATTAATATTAACACACTCACTGACACACTGTGTATATCATGACCCACAGTCAGATACACCCTGTGAAGTGTAAAACACCCCCACCGTCCTCAGGAAGATTAAAACACTGACAGAGAACACAGATTAATATTAACACACTCACTGACACACTGTGAACATCATGACCCACAGTCAGATAAACCCTGTGAAGTATAAAACACCCCCACTGTCCTCAGTAATATTAACACACTGACAGAGAACACAGATTAATATTAAGACACTCACTGACACACTGTGTATATCATGACCCACAGTCAGATACACCCTGTGAAGTGTAAAACACCCCCACTGTCCTCAGGAATATTAACACACTGACAGAGAACACAGATTAATATTAACACACTCACTGACACACTGTGTATATCATGACCCACAGTCAGATACACCCGGTGAAGTGTAAAACACCCCCACTGTCCTCGGTAATATTTACACACTGACAGAGAACACAGATTAATAATAACACACTCACTGACACACTGTGTACATCATGACCCACAGTCAGATACACCCTGTGAAGTGTAAAACACCCCCACTGTCCTCAGTAATATTAACACACTGACAGAGAACACAGATTAATATTAACACACTCACTGACACACTGTGTACATCATGACCCACAGTCAGATACACCCTGTGAAGTGTATAACACCCCCACTGTCCTCAGGAATATTAACACACTGACAGAGAACACAGATTAATGTTAACACACTCACTGACACACTGTGTATATCATGACCCACAGTCAGATACACCCTGTGAAGTGTAAAACACCCCCACTGTCCTCAGGAATATTAACACACTGACAGAGAACACAGATTAATATTAACACACTCACTGACACACTGTGTGTATCATGACCCACAGTCAGATACACCCTGTGAAGTGTAAAACATCCCCACTGTCCTCAGGAATATTAACACACTGACAGAGAACACAGATTAATGTTAACACACTCACTGACACACTGTGTATATCATGACCCACAGTCAGATACACCTTGTGAAGTGTAAAACACCCCCACTGTCCTCAGGAATATTAACACACTGACAGAGAACACAGATTAATATTAACACACTCACTGACACACTGTGTATATCATGACCCACAGTCAGACACACCCTGTGAAGTGTAAAACACCCCCATTGTCCTCAGGAATATTAACACACTGACAGAGAACACAGATTAATATTAACACACTCACTGACACACTGTGTATATCATGACCCACAGTCAGATACACCCTGTGAAGTGTAAAACACCCCCACTGTCCTCAGGAAGATTAAAACACTGACAGAGAACACAGATTAATATTAACACACTCACTGACACACTGTGAACATCATGACCCACAGTCAGATAAACCCTGTGAAGTGTAAAACACCCCCACTGTCCTCAGCAATATTAACACACTGACAGAGAACACAGATAAATATTAACACACTCACTGACACACTGTGTATATCATGACCCACAGTTAGATACACCCTGTGAAGTGTAAAACATCCCCACTGTCCTCAGGAATATTAACACACTGACAGAGAACACAGATTAATATTAACTCACTCACTGACACACTGTGTATATCATGACCTACAGTCAGATACCCCCTGTGAAGTGTAAAAAACCCCACTGTCCTCAGTAATATTAACACACTGACAGAGAACACAGATTAATATTAACACACTCACTGACACACTGTATACATCATGACCCACAGTCAGATACACCCTGTGAAGTGTAAAACACCCCCACTGTCCTCAGGAATATTAACACACTGACAGAGAACACAGATTAATATTAACACACTCACTGACACACTGTGTACATCATGAGCCACAGTCAGATGCACCCTGTGAAGTGTAAAACATCCCCACTGTCCTCAGTAATATTAACACACTGACAGAGAACACAGATTAATACTAGCACACTCACTGACACACTGTGTATATCATGACCCACAGTCAGATACACCCTGTGAAGTGTAAAACACCCCCACTGTCCTCAGGAATATTAACACACTGACAGAGAACACAGATTAATATTAACACACTCACTGACACACTGTGTATATCATGACCCAGAGTCAGATACACCCTGTGAAGTGTAAAACACCCCCACTGTCCTCAGGAATATTAACACATTGACAGAGAACACAGATTAATATTAACACACTCACTGACACACTGTGTATATCATGACCCACAGTCAGATACACCCTGTGAAGTGTAAACACCTCCAATGTCCTCAGTAATATTAACACACAGACAGAGAACACAGATTAATATTAACACACTCACTGACACACTGTGTATATCATGACCCAGAGTCAGATACACCCTGTGAAGTGTAAAACACCCCCACTGTCCTCAGTAATATTAACACACTGACAGAGAACACAGATTAATATTAACACACTCACTGACACACTGTGTACATCATCACCCACAGTCAGATAAACCCTGTGAAGTGTAAAACACCCCCACTGTCCTCAGGAATATTAACACACTGACAGAGAACACAGATTAATATTAACACACTCACTGACACACTGTGTATATCATCACCCACAGTCAGATAAACCCTGTGAAGTGTAAAACACCCCCACTGTCCTCAGGAATATTAACACACTGACAGAGAACACAGATTAATATTAACACACTCACTGACACACTGTGTATATCATGACTCACAGTCAGATACACCCTGTGAAGTGTAAAACACCCCACTGTCCTTAGCAATATTAACACACTGACAGAGAACACAGATTAATATTAACACACTCACTGACACACTGTGTACATCATGATCCACTGTCAGATACACCCTGTGAAGTGTAAAACACCCCCACTGTCCTCAGTAATATTAACACACCGACAGAGAAAACAGATTAATATTAACACACTCACTGACACACTGTGTTAATCATGACCCAGAGTCAGATACACCCTGTGAAGTGTAAAACACCCCCACTGTCCACAGGAATATTAACACACTGACAGAGAACACAGATTAATATTAACACACTCACTGACACACTGTGTATATCATGACCCACAGTCAGATACACCCTGTGAAGTGTAAAACACCCCCACTGTCCTCAGGAATATTAACACACTGACAGAGAACACAGATTAATATTAACACACTCACTGACACACTGTGTATATCATGACCCACAGTCAGATACACCCTTTGAAGTGTAAAACACCCCCACTGTCCTCAGGAATATTAACACACTGACAGAGAACACAGATTAATATTAACACACTCACTGACACACTGTGTATATCATGACCCACAGTCAGATACACCCTGTGAAGTGTAAAACACCCCCACTGTCCTCAGTAATATTAACACACTGACAGAGAACACAGATTAATATTAACACACTCACTGACACACTGTGTATATCATGACCCACAGTCAGATACACCCTGTGAAGTGCAAAACACCCCCACTGTCCTCAGGAATATTAACACACTGACAGAGAACACAGATTAATATTAACACACTCACTGACACACTGTGTACATCATGACCCACAGTCAGATACACCCTGTGAAGTGTAAAACACCCCCACTGTCCTCAGGAATATTAACACACTGACAGAGAACACAGATTACTATTAACACACTCACTCACACACTGTGTATATCATGACCCACAGTCAGATACACCCTGTGAAGTGTAAAACATTCCCACTGTCCTCAGTAATATTAACACACTGACAGAGAACACAGATTAATATTAACACACTCACTGACAGACTGTGTATATCATGACCCACAGTCAGATATACCCTGTGAAGTGTAAAACACCCCCACTGTCCTCAGCAATATTAACACACTGACAGAGAACACAGATTAATATTAACAAACTCACTGACACACTGTGTACATCATGACCCACAGTCAGATACACCCTGTGAAGTGTAAAACATCCCCCACTGTCCTCAGTAATATTAACACACTGACAGAGAACACAGATTAATATTAACACACTCACTGACACACTGTGTACATCATGACCCACAGTCAGATACACCCTGTGAAGTGTAAAACACCCCCACTGTCGTCAGTAATATTAACACACTGACAGAGAACACAGATTAATATTAACACACTCACTGACACACTGTGTATATCATGACCCACAGTCAGATACACCCTGTGAAGTGTAAAACACCCCCACTGTCCTCAGGAATATTAACACACTGACAGAGAACACAGATTAATATTAACACACTCACTGACACACTGTGTATATCATGACCCACAGTCAGATACACCTTGTGAATTGTAAAACACCCCCACTGTCCTCAGGAATATTAACACACTGACAGAGAACACAGATTAATATTAACAGACTCACTGACACACTGTGTATATCATGATCCACAGTCAGATAAAACCTGTGAAGTGTAAAACACCCCCACTGTCCACAGTAATATTAACACACTGACAGAGAACACAGATTAATATTAACACACTCACTGACACACTGTGTATATCATGACCCACAGTCAGATACACCCTGTGAAGTGTAAAACACCCCCACTGTCCTCAGTAATATTAACACACTGACAGAGAACACAGATTAATATTAACACACTCACTGACACACTGTGTATATCATGACCCACAGTCAGATACACCCTGTGAAGTGGAAAACACCCCCACTGTCCTCAGTAATATTAACACACTGACAGAGAACACAGATTAATATTAACACACTCACTGACACACTGTGTATATCATGACCCACAGTCAGATAAACCCTGTGAAGTGTAAAACACCCCCACTGTCCTCAGGAATATTAACACACTGACAGAGAACACAGATTAATATTAACACACTCACTGACACACTGTGTATATCATGACCCACAGTCAGATACACCCTGTGAAGTGTAAAACACCCCCACTGTCCTCAGGAATATTAACACACTGACAGAGAACACAGATTAATATTAACACACTCACTGACACACTGTGTATATCATGACCCACAGTCAGATACACCCTGTGAAGTGTAAAACACCCCCACTGTTCTCAGTAATATTAACACACTGACAGAGAACACAGATTAATATTAACACACTCACTGACACACTGTGTACATCATGACACACAGCCAGATACACCCTGTGAAGTGTAAAACACCCCCACTGTCCTCAGTAATATTAACACACTGACAGAGAACACAGATTAATATTAACACACTCACTGACACACTGTGTATATCATGACTCACAGTCAGATACACCCGGTGAAGTGTAAAACACCCCCACTGTCCTCAGTAATATTAACACACTGACAGAGAACACAGATTAATATTAACACACTCACTGACACACTGTGTACATCATGACCCACAGTCAGATACACCCCGTGAAGTGTAAAACACACCCACTGTCCTCAGTAATATTAACACACTGACAGAGAACACAGATTAATATTAACACACTCACTGACACACTGTGCATGTCATGACCCACAGTCAGATACACCCTGTGAAGTGTAAAACACCCCCACTGTCCTCAGGAATATTAACACACTGACAGAGAACACAGATTAATATTAACACACTCACTGACACACTGTGTATATCATGACCCACAGTCAGATAAACCCTGTGAAGTGTAAAACACCCCCACTGTCCTCAGTAATATTAACACACTGACAGAGAACACAGATTAATATTAACACACTCACTGACACACTGTGTATATCATGACCCACAGTCAGATACACCCTGTGAAGTGTAAAACACCCCCACTGTCCTCAGGAATATTAACACACTGACAGAGAACACAGATTAATATTAACACACTCACTGACACACTGTGTATATCATGACCCACAGTCAGATACACCCTGTGAAGTGTAAAACACCCCCACTGTCCTCAGGAATATTAACACACTGACAGAGAACACAGATTAATATTAACAGACTCACTGACACACTGTGTACATCATGACCCACAGTCAGATACACCCTGTGAAGTGTAAAACACCCCCACAGTCCTCAGTAATATTAACACACTGACAGAGAACACAGATTAATATTAACACACTCACTGACACACTGTGTACATCATGACCCACAGTCAGATACACCCTGTGAAGTGTAAAACACCCCCACTGTCCTCAGGAATATTAACACACTGACAGAGAACACAGATTAATATTAACACACTCACTGACACACTGTGTATATCATGACCCACAGTCAGATAAACCCTGTGAAGTGTAAAACACCCCCACTGTCCTCAGGAATATTAACACACTGACAGAGAACACAGATTAATATTAACACACTCACTGACACACTGTGTATATCATGACCCACAGTCAGATACACCCTGTGAAGTGTAAAACACCCCCACTGTCCTCAGGAATATTAACACACTGACAGAGAACACAGATTAATATTAACAGACTCACTGACACACTGTGTATATCATGACCCACAGTCAGATACACCCGGTGAAGTGTAAAACACCCCACTGTCCTCAGTAATATTAACACACTGACAGAGAACACAGATTAATATTAACACACTCACTGACACACTGTGTATATCATGACCCACAGTCAGATACACCCGGTGAAGTGTAAAACACCCCCACTGTCCTCAGTAATATTAACACACTGACAGAGAACACAGATTAATATTAACACACTCACTGACACACTGTGTACATCATGACCCACAGTCAGATACACCCCGTGAAGTGTAAAACACCCCCACTGTCCTCAGTAATATTAACACACTGACAGAGAACACAGATTAATATTAACACACTCACTGACACACTGTGTATGTCATGACCCACAGTCAGATACACCCTGTGAAGTGTAAAACACCCCCACTGTCCTCAGGAATATTAACACACTGACAGAGAACACAGATTAATATTAACACACTCACTGACACACTGTGTATATCATGACCCACAGTCAGATAAACCCTGTGAAGTGTAAAACACCCCCACTGTCCTCAGTAATATTAACACACTGACAGAGAACACAGATTAATATTAACACACTCACTGACACACTGTGTATATCATGACCCACAGTCAGATACACCCTGCGAAGTGTAAAACACCCCCACTGTCCTCAGGAATATTAACACACTGACAGAGAACACAGATTAATATTAACACACTCACTGACACACTGTGTATATCATGACCCACAGTCAGATACACCCTGTGAAGTGTAAAACACCCCCACTGTCCTCAGGAATATTAACACACTGACAGAGAACACAGATTAATATTAACAGACTCACTGACACACTGTGTACATCATGACCCACAGTCAGATACACCCTGTGAAGTGTAAAACACCCCCACTGTCCTCAGTAATATTAACACACTGACAGAGAACACAGATTAATATTAACACACTCACTGACACACTGTGTACATCATGACCCACAGTCAGATACACCCTGTGAAGTGTAAAACACCCCCACTGTCCTCAGGAATATTAACACACTGACAGAGAACACAGATTAATATTAACACACTCACTGACACACTGTGTATATCATGACCCACAGTCAGATACACCCTGTGAAGTGTAAAACACCCCCACTGTCCTCAGGAATATTAACACACTGACAGAGAACACAGATTAATATTAACACACTCACTGACACACTGTGTATATCATGACCCACAGTCAGATACACCCTGTGAAGTGTAAAACACCCCCACAGTCCTCAGGAATATTAACACACTGACAGAGAACACAGATTAATATTAACACACTCACTGACACACTGTGTATATCATGACCCACAGTCAGATACACCCGGTGAAGTGTAAAACACCCCACTGTCCTCAGTAATATTAACACACTGACAGAGAACACAGATTAATATTAACACACTCACTGACACACTGTGTATATCATGACCCACAGTCAGATACACCCGGTGAAGTGTAAAACACCCCCACTGTCCTCAGTAATATTAACACACTGACAGAGAACACAGATTAATATTAACACACTCACTGACACACTGTGTACATCATGACCCACAGTCAGATACACCCTGTGAAAGTGTAAAACACCCCCACTGTCCTCAGTAATATTAACACACTGACAGAGAACAGAAATTAATATTAACACACTCACTGACACACTGTGTATATCATGACTCACAGTCAGATAAACCCTGTGAAGTGTAAAACACCCCCACTGTCCTCAGTAATATTAACACACTGACAGAGAACACAGATTAATATTAACACACTCACTGACACACTGTGTATATCATGACCCACTGTCAGATACACCCTGTGAAGTGTAAAACACTTCCACTGTACTCAGTAATATTAACACACTGACAGAGAATACAGATTAATATTAACACACTCACTGACACACTGTGTACATCATGATCCACAGTCAGGTACACCCTGTGAAGTGTAAAACACCCCCACTGTCCTCAGGATTATTAACACACTGACAGAGAACACAGATTAATATTAACACACTCACTGACACACTGAGTTAATCATGACCCAGAGTCAGATACACCCTGTGAAGTGTAAAACACCCCCACTGTCCTCAGTAATATTAACACACTGACAGAGAACACAGATTAATATTAACACACTCACTGACACACTGTGTATATCATGACCCACAGTCAGATACACCCTGTGAAGTGTAAAACACCCCCACTGTCCTCAGGAATATTAACACACTGACAGAGAACACAGATTAATATTAACACACTCACTGACACACTGAGTTAATCATGACCCAGAGTCAGATAAACCCTGTGAAGTGTAAAACATTCCCACTGTCCTCAGTAATATTAACACACTGACAGAGAACACAGATTAATATTAACACACTCACTGACACACTGTGTATATCATGACCCACAGTCAGATAAACCCTGTGAAGTGTAAAACACCCCCACTGTCCTCAGGAATATTAACACACTGACAGAGAACACAGATTAATATTAACACACTCACTGACACACTGTGTATATCATGACCCACAGTCAGATAAACCCTGTGAAGTGTAAAACACCCCCACTGTCCTCAGGAATATTAACACACTGACAGAGAACACAGATTAATATTAACACACTCACTGACACACTGTGTTAATCATGACCCAGAGTCAGATACACCCTGTGAAGTGTAAAACATTCCCACTGTCCTCAGGAATATTAACACACTGACAGAGAACACAGATTAATATTAACACACTCACTGACACACTGTGTACATCATGACCCACAGTCAGATACACCCTGTGAAGTGTAAAACACCCCCACTGTCCTCAGTAATATTAACACACTGACAGAGAACACAGATTAATATTAACACACTCACTGACACACTGTGTACATCATGACCCACAGTCAGATACACCCTGTGAAGTGTAAAACACCCCCACTGTCCTCAGGAATATTAACACACTGACAGAGAACACAGATTAATATTAACACACTCACTGACACACTGTGTATATCATGACCCACAGTCAGATACACCCTGTGAAGTGTAAAACACCCCCAATGTCCTCAGGAATATTAACACACTGACAGAGAACACAGATTAATATTAACACACTCACTGACACACTGTGTATATCATGACCCACAGTCAGATACACCCTGTGAAGTGTAAAACACCCCCACAGTCCTCAGGAATATTAACACACTGACAGAGAACACAGATTAATATTAACACACTCACTGACACACTGTGTATATCATGACCCACAGTCAGATACACCCGGTGAAGTGTAAAACACCCCACTGTCCTCAGTAATATTAACACACTGACAGAGAACACAGATTAATATTAACACACTCACTGACACACTGTGTATATCATGACCCACAGTCAGATACACCCGGTGAAGTGTAAAACACCCCCACTGTCCTCAGTAATATTAACACACTGACAGAGAACACAGATTAATATTAACACACTCACTGACACACTGTGTATATCATGACCCACAGTCAGATACACCCTGTGAAGTGTAAAACACCCCCACTGTCCTCAGTAATATTAACACACTGACAGAGAACAGAAATTAATATTAACACACTCACTGACACACTGTGTATATCATGACTCACAGTCAGATAAACCCTGTGAAGTGTAAAACACCCCCACTGTCCTCAGTAATATTAACACACTGACAGAGAACACAGATTAATATTAACACACTCACTGACACACTGTGTACATCATGACCCACTGTCAGATACACCCTGTGAAGTGTAAAACACTTCCACTGTACTCAGTAATATTAACACACTGACAGAGAATACAGATTAATATTAACACACTCACTGACACACTGTGTACATCATGATCCACAGTCAGGTACACCCTGTGAAGTGTAAAACACCCCCACTGTCCTCAGGATTATTAACACACTGACAGAGAACACAGATTAATATTAACACACTCACTGACACACTGAGTTAATCATGACCCAGAGTCAGATACACCCTGTGAAGTGTAAAACACCCCCACTGTCCTCAGTAATATTAACACACTGACAGAGAACACAGATTAATATTAACACACTCACTGACACACTGTGTATATCATGACCCACAGTCAGATACACCCTGTGAAGTGTAAAACACCCCCACTGTCCTCAGGAATATTAACACACTGACAGAGAACACAGATTAATATTAACACACTCACTGACACACTGAGTTAATCATGACCCAGAGTCAGATAAACCCTGTGAAGTGTAAAACATTCCCACTGTCCTCAGGAATATTAACACACTGACAGAGAACACAGATTAATATTAACACACTCACTGACACACTGTGTTAATCATGACCCAGAGTCAGATACACCCTGTGAAGTGTAAAACATTCCCACTGTCCTCAGGAATATTAACACACTGACAGAGAACACAGATTAATATTAACACACTCACTGACACACTGTGTACATCATGACCCACAGTCAGATACACCCTGTGAAGTGTAAAACACCCCCACTGTCCTCAGTAATATTAACACACTGACAGAGAACACAGATTAATATTAACACACTCACTGACACACTGTGTACATCATGACCCACAGTCAGATACACCCTGTGAAGTGTAAAACACCCCCACTGTCCTCAGGAATATTAACACACTGACAGAGAACACAGATTAATATTAACACACTCACTGACACACTGTGTATATCATGACCCACAGTCAGATACACCCTGTGAAGTGTAAAACACCCCCACTGTCCTCAGGAATATTAACACACTGACAGAGAACACAGATTAATATTAACACACTCACTGACACACTGTGTATATCATGACCCACAGTCAGATACACCCTGTGAAGTGTAAAACACCCCCACAGTCCTCAGGAATATTAACACACTGACAGAGAACACAGATTAATATTAACACACTCACTGACACACTGTGTATATCATGACCCACAGTCAGATACACCCGGTGAAGTGTAAAACACCCCACTGTCCTCAGTACTATTAACACACTGACAGAGAACACAGATTAATATTAACACACTCACTGACACACTGTGTATATCATGACCCACAGTCAGATACACCCGGTGAAGTGTAAAACACCCCCACTGTCCTCAGGAATATTAACACACTGACAGAGAACACAGATTAATATTAACACACTCACTGACACACTGTGTATATCATGACCCACAGTCAGATACACCCTGTGAAGTGTAAAACACCCCCACTGTCCTCAGTAATATTAACACACTGACAGAGAACACAGATTAATATTAACACACTCACTGACACACTGTGTATATCATGACCCACAGTCAGATACACCCTGCGAAGTGTAAAACACCCCCACTGTCCTCAGGAATATTAACACACTGACAGAGAACACAGATTAATATTAACACACTCACTGACACACTGTGTATATCATGACCCACAGTCAGATACACCCTGTGAAGTGTAAAACACCCCCACTGTCCTCAGGAATATTAACACACTGACAGAGAACACAGATTAATATTAACAGACTCACTGACACACTGTGTACATCATGACCCACAGTCAGATACACCCTGTGAAGTGTAAAACACCCCCACTGTCCTCAGTAATATTAACACACTGACAGAGAACACAGATTAATATTAACACACTCACTGACACACTGTGTACATCATGACCCACAGTCAGATACACCCTGTGAAGTGTAAAACACCCCCACTGTCCTCAGGAATATTAACACACTGACAGAGAACACAGATTAATATTAACACACTCACTGACACACTGTGTATATCATGACCCACAGTCAGATACACCCTGTGAAGTGTAAAACACCCCCACTGTCCTCAGGAATATTAACACACTGACAGAGAACACAGATTAATATTAACACACTCACTGACACACTGTGTATATCATGACCCACAGTCAGATACACCCTGTGAAGTGTAAAACACCCCCACAGTCCTCAGGAATATTAACACACTGACAGAGAACACAGATTAATATTAACACACTCACTGACACACTGTGTATATCATGACCCACAGTCAGATACACCCGGTGAAGTGTAAAACACCCCACTGTCCTCAGTAATATTAACACACTGACAGAGAACACAGATTAATATTAACACACTCACTGACACACTGTGTATATCATGACCCACAGTCAGATACACCCGGTGAAGTGTAAAACACCCCCACTGTCCTCAGTAATATTAACACACTGACAGAGAACACAGATTAATATTAACACACTCACTGACACACTGTGTACATCATGACCCACAGTCAGATACACCCTGTGAAAGTGTAAAACACCCCCACTGTCCTCAGTAATATTAACACACTGACAGAGAACAGAAATTAATATTAACACACTCACTGACACACTGTGTATATCATGACTCACAGTCAGATAAACCCTGTGAAGTGTAAAACACCCCCACTGTCCTCAGTAATATTAACACACTGACAGAGAACACAGATTAATATTAACACACTCACTGACACACTGTGTATATCATGACCCACTGTCAGATACACCCTGTGAAGTGTAAAACACTTCCACTGTACTCAGTAATATTAACACACTGACAGAGAATACAGATTAATATTAACACACTCACTGACACACTGTGTACATCATGATCCACAGTCAGGTACACCCTGTGAAGTGTAAAACACCCCCACTGTCCTCAGGATTATTAACACACTGACAGAGAACACAGATTAATATTAACACACTCACTGACACACTGAGTTAATCATGACCCAGAGTCAGATACACCCTGTGAAGTGTAAAACACCCCCACTGTCCTCAGTAATATTAACACACTGACAGAGAACACAGATTAATATTAACACACTCACTGACACACTGTGTATATCATGACCCACAGTCAGATACACCCTGTGAAGTGTAAAACACCCCCACTGTCCTCAGGAATATTAACACACTGACAGAGAACACAGATTAATATTAACACACTCACTGACACACTGAGTTAATCATGACCCAGAGTCAGATAAACCCTGTGAAGTGTAAAACATTCCCACTGTCCTCAGTAATATTAACACACTGACAGAGAACACAGATTAATATTAACACACTCACTGACACACTGTGTATATCATGACCCACAGTCAGATAAACCCTGTGAAGTGTAAAACACCCCCACTGTCCTCAGGAATATTAACACACTGACAGAGAACACAGATTAATATTAACACACTCACTGACACACTGTGTATATCATGACCCACAGTCAGATAAACCCTGTGAAGTGTAAAACACCCCCACTGTCCTCAGGAATATTAACACACTGACAGAGAACACAGATTAATATTAACACACTCACTGACACACTGTGTTAATCATGACCCAGAGTCAGATACACCCTGTGAAGTGTAAAACATTCCCACTGTCCTCAGGAATATTAACACACTGACAGAGAACACAGATTAATATTAACACACTCACTGACACACTGTGTACATCATGACCCACAGTCAGATACACCCTGTGAAGTGTAAAACACCCCCACTGTCCTCAGTAATATTAACACACTGACAGAGAACACAGATTAATATTAACACACTCACTGACACACTGTGTACATCATGACCCACAGTCAGATACACCCTGTGAAGTGTAAAACACCCCCACTGTCCTCAGGAATATTAACACACTGACAGAGAACACAGATTAATATTAACACACTCACTGACACACTGTGTATATCATGACCCACAGTCAGATACACCCTGTGAAGTGTAAAACACCCCCAATGTCCTCAGGAATATTAACACACTGACAGAGAACACAGATTAATATTAACACACTCACTGACACACTGTGTATATCATGACCCACAGTCAGATACACCCTGTGAAGTGTAAAACACCCCCACAGTCCTCAGGAATATTAACACACTGACAGAGAACACAGATTAATATTAACACACTCACTGACACACTGTGTATATCATGACCCACAGTCAGATACACCCGGTGAAGTGTAAAACACCCCACTGTCCTCAGTAATATTAACACACTGACAGAGAACACAGATTAATATTAACACACTCACTGACACACTGTGTATATCATGACCCACAGTCAGATACACCCGGTGAAGTGTAAAACACCCCCACTGTCCTCAGTAATATTAACACACTGACAGAGAACACAGATTAATATTAACACACTCACTGACACACTGTGTATATCATGACCCACAGTCAGATACACCCTGTGAAGTGTAAAACACCCCCACTGTCCTCAGTAATATTAACACACTGACAGAGAACAGAAATTAATATTAACACACTCACTGACACACTGTGTATATCATGACTCACAGTCAGATAAACCCTGTGAAGTGTAAAACACCCCCACTGTCCTCAGTAATATTAACACACTGACAGAGAACACAGATTAATATTAACACACTCACTGACACACTGTGTACATCATGACCCACTGTCAGATACACCCTGTGAAGTGTAAAACACTTCCACTGTACTCAGTAATATTAACACACTGACAGAGAATACAGATTAATATTAACACACTCACTGACACACTGTGTACATCATGATCCACAGTCAGGTACACCCTGTGAAGTGTAAAACACCCCCACTGTCCTCAGGATTATTAACACACTGACAGAGAACACAGATTAATATTAACACACTCACTGACACACTGAGTTAATCATGACCCAGAGTCAGATACACCCTGTGAAGTGTAAAACACCCCCACTGTCCTCAGTAATATTAACACACTGACAGAGAACACAGATTAATATTAACACACTCACTGACACACTGTGTATATCATGACCCACAGTCAGATACACCCTGTGAAGTGTAAAACACCCCCACTGTCCTCAGGAATATTAACACACTGACAGAGAACACAGATTAATATTAACACACTCACTGACACACTGAGTTAATCATGACCCAGAGTCAGATAAACCCTGTGAAGTGTAAAACATTCCCACTGTCCTCAGGAATATTAACACACTGACAGAGAACACAGATTAATATTAACACACTCACTGACACACTGTGTTAATCATGACCCAGAGTCAGATACACCCTGTGAAGTGTAAAACATTCCCACTGTCCTCAGGAATATTAACACACTGACAGAGAACACAGATTAATATTAACACACTCACTGACACACTGTGTACATCATGACCCACAGTCAGATACACCCTGTGAAGTGTAAAACACCCCCACTGTCCTCAGTAATATTAACACACTGACAGAGAACACAGATTAATATTAACACACTCACTGACACACTGTGTACATCATGACCCACAGTCAGATACACCCTGTGAAGTGTAAAACACCCCCACTGTCCTCAGGAATATTAACACACTGACAGAGAACACAGATTAATATTAACACACTCACTGACACACTGTGTATATCATGACCCACAGTCAGATACACCCTGTGAAGTGTAAAACACCCCCACTGTCCTCAGGAATATTAACACACTGACAGAGAACACAGATTAATATTAACACACTCACTGACACACTGTGTATATCATGACCCACAGTCAGATACACCCTGTGAAGTGTAAAACACCCCCACAGTCCTCAGGAATATTAACACACTGACAGAGAACACAGATTAATATTAACACACTCACTGACACACTGTGTATATCATGACCCACAGTCAGATACACCCGGTGAAGTGTAAAACACCCCACTGTCCTCAGTACTATTAACACACTGACAGAGAACACAGATTAATATTAACACACTCACTGACACACTGTGTATATCATGACCCACAGTCAGATACACCCGGTGAAGTGTAAAACACCCCCACTGTCCTCAGTAATATTAACACACTGACAGAGAACACAGATTAATATTAACACACTCACTGACACACTGTGTACATCATGACCCACAGTCAGATACACCCTGTGAAAGTGTAAAACACCCCCACTGTCCTCAGTAATATTAACACACTGACAGAGAACAGAAATTAATATTAACACACTCACTGACACACTGTGTATATCATGACTCACAGTCAGATAAACCCTGTGAAGTGTAAAACACCCCCACTGTCCTCAGTAATATTAACACACTGACAGAGAACACAGATTAATATTAACACACTCACTGACACACTGTGTATATCATGACCCACTGTCAGATACACCCTGTGAAGTGTAAAACACTTCCACTGTACTCAGTAATATTAACACACTGACAGAGAATACAGATTAATATTAACACACTCACTGACACACTGTGTACATCATTATCCACAGTCAGGTACACCCTGTGAAGTGTAAAACACCCCCACTGTCCTCAGGATTATTAACACACTGACAGAGAACACAGATTAATATTAACACACTCACTGACACACTGAGTTAATCATGACCCAGAGTCAGATACACCCTGTGAAGTGTAAAACACCCCCACTGTCCTCAGTAATATTAACACACTGACAGAGAACACAGATTAATATTAACACACTCACTGACACACTGTGTATATCATGACCCACAGTCAGATACACCCTGTGAAGTGTAAAACACCCCCACTGTCCTCAGGAATATTAACACACTGACAGAGAACACAGATTAATATTAACACACTCACTGACACACTGAGTTAATCATGACCCAGAGTCAGATAAACCCTGTGAAGTGTAAAACATTCCCACTGTCCTCAGGAATATTAACACACTGACAGAGAACACAGATTAATATTAACACACTCACTGACACACTGTGTTAATCATGACCCAGAGTCAGATACACCCTGTGAAGTGTAAAACATTCCCACTGTCCTCAGGAATATTAACACACTGACAGAGAACACAGATTAATATTAACACACTCACTGACACACTGTGTATATCATGACCCACAGTCAGATACACCCTGTGAAGTGTAAAACACCCCCACTGTCCTCAGTAATATTAACACACTGACAGAGAACACAGATTAATATTAACACACTCACTGACACACTGTGTATATCATGACCCACAGTCAGATACACCTTGTGAAGTGTAAAACACCCCCACTGTCCTCAGGAATATTAACACACTGACAGAGAACACAGATTAATATTAACACACTCACTGTCACACTGTGTATATCATGACCCACAGTCAGATAAACCCTGTGAAGTGTAAAACACCCCCACTGTCCTCAGTAATATTAACACACTGACAGAGAACACAGATAAATATTAACACACTCACTGACACACTGTGTATATCATGAGCCACAGTCAGATACACACTGTGAAGTGTAAAACACCCCCACTGTCCTCAGTAATATTAACACACTGACAGAGAACACAGATTAATATTAACACACTCACTGACACACTGTGTTAATCATGACCCACAGTCAGATAAACCCTGTGAAGTGTAAAACACCCCCACTGTCCTCAGTAATATTAACACACTGACAGAGAACACAGATTAATATTAACACACTCACTGACACACTGTGTACATCATGACCCACAGTCAGATACACCCTGTGAAGTGTAAAACACCCCCGCTGTCCTCAGTAATATTAATACACTGACAGAGAACACAGATTAATATTAACACACTCACTGACACACTGTGAACATCATGATCCACAGCCAGATACACCCTGTGAAGTGTAAAACACCCCCACTGTCCTTAGCAATATTAACACACTGACAGAGAACACAGATTACTATTAACACACTCACTGACACACTGTGTACATCATGACTCACAGTCAGATACACCCTGTGAAGTGTAAAACACCCCCACTGTCCTCAGTAATATTAACACACTGACAGAGAACACAGATTAATATTAACACACTCACTGACACACTGTGTACATCATGACCCACAGTCAGATACACCCCGTGAAGTGTAAAACACCCCCACTGTCCTCAGGAATATTAACACACTGACAGAGAACACAGATTAATATTAACACACTCACTGACACACTGTGTATATCATGACCCACAGTCAGATACACCCTGTGAAGTGTAAAACACCCCCACTGTCCTCAGTAATATTAACACACTGACAGAGAACACAGATTAATATTAACACACTCACTGACACACTGTGTATATCATGACCCACAGTCAGATAAACCCTGTGAAGTGTAAAACACCCCCACTGTCGTCAGTAATATTAACACACTGACAGAGAACACAGATTAATATTAACACACTCACTGACACACTGTGTATATCATGACCCACAGCCAGATACACCCTGTGAAGTGTAAAACACCCCCACTGTCCTTAGCAATATTAACACACTGACAGAGAACACAGATTAATATTAACACACTCACTGACACACTGTGAACATCATGACCCACAGCCAGATACACCCTGTGAAGTGTAAAACACCCCCACTGTCCTTAGCAATATTAACACACTGACAGAGAACACAGATTAATATTAACACACTCACTGACACACTGTGTACATCATGACTCACAGTCAGATACACCCGCAGAAGTGTAAAACACCCCCAATGTCCTCAGTAATATTAACACACTGACAGAGAACACAGATTAATATTAACACACTCACTGACACACTGTGTACATCATGACCCACAGTCAGATACACCCCGTGAAGTGTAAAACACCCCCACTGTCCTCAGTAATATTAACACACTGACAGAGAACACAGATTAATATTAACACACTCACTGACACACTGTGTATATCATGACCCACAGTCAGATAAACCCTGTGAAGTGTAAAACACCCCCACTGTCCTCAGTAATATTAACACACTGACAGAGAACACAGATTAATCTTAACACACTCACTGACACACTGTGTATATCATGACCCACAGTCAGATAAACCCTGTGAACTGTAAAACACCCCCACTGTCCTCAGTAATATTAACACACTGACAGAGAACACAGATTAATATTAACACACTCACTGACACACTGTGTATATCATGACCCACAGCCAGATACACCATGTGAAGTGTAAAACACCCCCACTGTCCTTAGCAATATTAACACACTGACAGAGAACACAGATTAATATTAACACACTCACTGACACACTGTGTATATCATGACCCACAGTCAGATACACCCTGTGAAGTGTAAAACACCCCCACTGTCCTCAGTAATATTAACACACTGACAGAGAACACAGATTAATATTAACACACTCACTGACACACTGTGTATATCATGACCCACGGTCAGATACACCCTGTGAAGTGTAAAACACCCCCACTGTCCTCAGGAATATTAACACACTGACAGAGAACACAGATTAATATTAACACACTCACTGACACACTGTGTATATCATGAGCCACAGTCAGATACACCCTGTGAAGTGTAAAACATCCCCACTGTCCTCAGTAATATTAACACACTGACAGAGAACACAGATTAATATTAACACACTCACTGACACACTGTGTATATCATGACCCACAGTCAGATACACCCTGTGAAGTGTAAAACACCCCCACTGTCCTCAGGAATATTAACACACTGACAGAGAACACAGATTAATATTAACACTCTCACTGACACACTGTGTATATCATGACCCACAGTCAGATACACCCTGTGAAGTGTAAAACACCCCCACTGTCCTCAGGAATATTAACACACTGACAGAGAACACAGATTAATATTAACACACTCACTGACACACTGTGTATATCATGACCAACAGTCAGATACACCCTGTGAAGCGTAAAACACCCCCACTGTCCTCAGGAATATTAACACACTGACAGAGAACACAGATTAATATTAACACACTCACTGACACACTGTGTACATCATGACCCACAGTCAGATACACCCTGTGAAGTGTAAAACACCCCCCACTGTCCTCAGTAATATTAACACACTGACAGAGAACACAGATTAATATTAACACACTCACTGACACACTGTGTACATCATGACCCACAGTCAGATACACCCCGTGAAGTGTAAAACACCCCCACTGTCCTCAGTAATATTAACACACTGACAGAGAACACAGATTAATATTAACACACTCACTGACACACTGTGTATGTCATGACCCACAGTCAGATACACCCTGTGAAGTGTAAAACACCCCCACTGTCCTCAGGAATATTAACACACTGACAGAGAACACAGATTAATATTAACACACTCACTGACACACTGTGTATATCATGACCCACAGTCAGACACACCCGGTCAAGTGTAAAACACCCCCACTGTCCTCAGGAATATTAACACACTGACAGAGAACACAGATTAATAATAACACACTCACTGACACACTGTGTACATCATGACCCACAGTCAGATACACCCTGTGAAGTGTAAAACACCCCCACTTTCCTCAGGAATATTAACACACTGACAGAGAACACAGATTAATATTAACACACTCACTGACACACTGTGTATATCATGACCCACAGTCAGATACACCCTGTGAAGTGTAAAACACCCCCACTGTCCTCAGGAATATTAACACACTGACAGAGAACACAGATTAATATTAACACACTCACTGACACACTGTGTATATCATGACCCACAGTCAGATACACCCTGTGAAGTGTAAAACACCCCCACTGTCCTCAGTAATATTAACACACTGACAGAGAACACAGATTAATATTAACACACTCACTGACACACTGTGTACATCATGACCCACAGTCAGATACACCCTGTGAAGTGCAAAACACCCCCACTGTCCTCAGTAATATTAACACACTGACAGAGAACACAGATTAATATTAACACACTCACTGACACACTGTGTATATCATGTCCCACAGTCAGATACACCCTGTGAAGTGTAAAACAACCCCACTGTCCTCAGGAATATTAACACACTGACAGAGAACACAGATTAATATTAACACACTCACTGACACACTGTGTATATCATGACCCACAGTCAGATACACCCTGTGAAGTGTTAAACACCCCCACTGTCCTCAGGAATATTAACACACTGACAGAGAACACAGATTAATATTAACACACTCACTGACACACTCTGTATATCATGACCCACAGTCAGATACACCCGGTGAAGTGTAAAACACGCCCACTGTCCTCAGTAATATTAACACACTGACAGAGAACACAGATTAATAATAACACACTCACTGACACACTGTGTACATCATGACCCACAGTCAGATACACCCTGTGAAGTGTAAAACACCCCCACTGTCCTCAGTAATATTAACACACTGACAGAGGACACAGATTAATATTAACACACTCACTGACACACTGTGTACATCATGACCGACAGTCAGATAAACCCTGTGAAGTGTAAAACACCCCCACTGTCCGCAGGAATATTAACGCACTGACAGAGAACACAGATTAATATTAACACACTCACTGACACACTGTGTATATCATGACCCAGAGTCAGATACACCCTGTGAAGTGTAAAACACCCCCACTGTCCTCAGTAATATTAACACACTGATAGAGAACACAGATTAATATTAACACACTCACTGACACACTGTGTATATCATGACCCACAGTCCGATACACCCTGTGAAGTGTAAAACACCCCCACTGTCCTCAGGAATATTAACACACTGACAGAGAACACAGATTAATATTAACACACTCACTGACACACTGTGTATATCATGACTCACAGTCAGATACACCCTGTGAAGTGTAAAACAGCCCCACTGTCCTCAGGAATATTAACACACTGACAGAGAACACAGATTAATATTAACACACTCACTGACACACTGTGTATATCATGACCCACAGTCAGATACACCCTGTGAAGTGTAAAACACCCCCACTGTCCTCAGTAATATTAACACACTGACAGAGAACACAGATTAATATTAACACACTCACTGACACACTGTGTATATCATGACCCATAGTCAGATACACCCTGTGAAGTGTAAAACACCCCCACTGTCCTCAGGAATATTAACACACTGACAGAGAACACAGATTAATATTAACACACTCACTGACACACTGTGTACATCATGGCCCACAGTCAGATACACCCTGTGAAGTGTAAAACACCCCCACTGTCCTCAGTAATATTAACACACTGACAGAGAACACAGATTAATATTAACACACTCACTGACACACTGTGTACATCATGACCCACAGTCAGATAGACCCTGTGAAGTGTAAAACACCCCCACTGTCCTCTGCAATATTAACACACTGACAGAGAACACAGATTTATATTAACACACTCACTGACACACTGTGTATATCATGACCCACAGTCAGATACACCCTGTGAAGTGTAAAACACCCCACTGTCCTCAGCAATATTAACACACTGACAGAGAACACAGATTAATATTAACACACTCACTGAAACACTGTGTATATCATGACCCACAGTCAGATACACCCTGTGAAGCGTAAAACACCCCCACTGTCCTCAGGAATATTAACACACTGACAGAGAACACAGATTAATATTAACACACTCACTGACACACTGTGTACATCATGGCCCACAGTCAGATACACCCTGTGAAGTGTAAAACACCCCCACTGTCCTCAGTAATATTAACACACTGACAGAGAACACAGATTAATATTAACACACTCACTGACACACTGTGTATATCATGACCCATAGTCAGATACACCCTGTGAAGTGTAAAACACCCCCACTGTCCTCAGTAATATTAACACACTGACAGAGAACACAGATTAATATTAACACACTCACTGACACACTGTGTACATCATGGCCCACAGTCAGATACACCCTGTGAAGTGTAAAACACCCCCACTGTCCTCAGTAATATTAACACACTGACAGAGAACACAGATTAATATTAACACACTCACTGACACACTGTGTACATCATGACCCACAGTCAGATACACCCTGTGAAGTGTAAAACACCCCCACTGTCCTCTGCAATATTAACACACTGACAGAGAACACAGATTAATATTAACACACTCACTGACACACTGTGTATATCATGACCCACAGTCAGATACACCCTGTGAAGTGTAAAACACCCCACTGTCCTCAGCAATATTAACACACTGACAGAGAACACAGATTAATATTAACACACTCACTGACACACTGTGTATATCATGACCCACAGTCAGATACACCCTGTGAAGCGTAAAACACCCCCACTGTCCTCAGGAATATTAACACACTGACAGAGAATACAGATTAATATTAACACACTCACTGACACACTGTGTACATCATGACCCACAGTCAGATACACCCTGTGAAGTGTAAAACACCCCCACTGTCCTCAGTAATATTAACACACTGACAGAGAACACAGATTAATATTAACACACTCACTGACACAATGTGTACATCATGACCCACAGTCAGATACACCCCGTGAAGTGTAAAACACCCCCACTGTCCTCAGTAATATTAACACACTGACAGAGAACACAGATTAATATTAACACACTCACTGACACACTGTGTATGTCATGACCCACAGTCAGATACACCCTGTGAAGTGTAAAACACCCCCACTGTCCTCAGGAATATTAACACACTGACAGAGAACACAGATTAATATTAACACACTCACTGACACACTGTGTATATCATGACCCACAGTCAGATACACCCGGTGAAGTGTAAAACACCCCCACAGTCCTCAGTAATATTAACACACTGACAGAGAACATAGATTAATAATAACACACTCACTGACACACTGTGTACATCATGACCCACAGTCAGATACACCCTGTGAAGTGTAAAACACCCCCACTGTCCTCAGGAATATTAACACACTGACAGAGAACACAGATTAATATTAACACACTCACTGACACACTGTGTATATCATGACCCACAGTCAGATACACCCTGTGAAGTGTAAAACACCCCCACTGTCCTCAGGAATATTAACACACTGACAGAGAACACAGATTAATATTAACACACTCACTGACACACTGTGTATATCATGACCCACAGTCAGATACACCCTGTGAAGTGTAAAACACCCCCACTGTCCTCAGTAATATTAACACACTGACAGAGAACACAGATTAATATTAACACACTCACTGACACACTGTGTACATCATGACCCACAGTCAGATACACCCTGTGAAGTGCAAAACACCCCCACTGTCCTCAGTAATATTAACACACTGACAGAGAACACAGATTAATATTAACACACTCACTGACACACTGTGTATATCATGACCCACAGTCAGATACACCCTGTGAAGTGTAAAACAACCCCACTGTCCTCAGGAATATTAACACACTGACAGAGAACACAGATTAATATTAACACACTCACTGACACACTGTGTATATCATGACCCACAGTCAGATACACCCTGTGAAGTGTTAAACACCCCCACTGTCCTCAGGAATATTAACACACTGACAGAGAACACAGATTAATATTAACACACTCACTGACACACTCTGTATATCATGACCCACAATCAGATACACCCGGTGAAGTGTAAAACACGCCCACTGTCCTCAGTAATATTAACACACTGACAGAGAACACAGATTAATAATAACACACTCACTGACACACTGTGTACATCATGACCCACAGTCAGATACACCCTGTGAAGTGTAAAACACCCCCACTGTCCTCAGTAATATTAACACACTGACAGAGGACACAGATTAATATTAACACACTCACTGACACACTGTGTACATCATGACCCACAGTCAGATACACCCTATGAAGTGTAAAACACCCCCACTGTCCTCAGTAATATTAACACACTGATAGAGAACACAGATTAATATTAACACACTCACTGACACACTGTGTATATCATGACCCACAGTCCGATACACCCTGTGAAGTGTAAAACACCCCCACTGTCCTCAGGAATATAAACACACTGACAGAGAACACAGATTAATATTAACACACTCACTGACACACTGTGTATATCATGACTCACAGTCAGATACACCCTGTGAAGTGTAAAACAGCCCCACTGTCCTCAGGAATATTAACACACTGACAGAGAACACAGATTAATATTAACACACTCACTGACACACTGTGTATATCATGACCCACAGTCAGATACACCCTGTGAAGTGTAAAACACCCCCACTGTCCTCAGTAATATTAACACACTGACAGAGAACACAGATTAATATTAACACACTCACTGACACACTGTGTATATCATGACCCACAGTCAGATACACCCTGTGAAGTGTAAAACACCCCACTGTCCTCAGCAATATTAACACACTGACAGAGAACACAGATTAATATTAACACACTCACTGACACACTGTGTACATCATGACCCACAGTCAGATACACCCGGTGAAGTGTAAAACACCCCCACTGTCCTCAGTAATATTAACACACTGACAGAGAACACAGATTAATAATAACACACTCACTGACACACTGTGTACATCATGACCCACAGTCAGATACACCCTGTGAAGTGTAAAACACCCCCACTGTCCTCAGTAATATTAACACACTGACAGAGGACACAGATTAATATTAACACACTCACTGACACACTGTGTATATCATGACCCACAGTCAGATACACCCTGTGAAGTGTAAAACATCCCCACTGTCCTCAGGAATATTAACACACTGACAGAGAACACAGATTAATATTAACACACTCACTGACACACTGTGTATATCATGACCCACAGTCAGATACACCCTGTGAAGTGTAAAACACCCCCACTGTCCTCAGCAATATTAACACACTGACAGAGAACACAGATTAATATTAACACACTCACTGACACACTGTGTATATCATGACCCACAGTCAGATACACCCGGTGAAGTGTAAAACACCCCCACTGTCCTCAGTAATATTAACACACTGACAGAGAACACAGATTAATAATAACACACTCACTGACACACTGTGTACATCATGACCCACAGTCAGATACACCCTGTGAAGTGTAAAACACCCCCACTGTCCTCAGCAATATTAACACACTGACAGAGAACACAGATTAATATTAACACACTCACTGACACACTGTGTATATCATGACCCACAGTCAGATACACCCTGTGAAGTGTAAAACATCCCACTGTCCTCAGGAATATTAACACTTGACAGAGAACACAGATTAATATTAACACACTCACTGACACACTGTGTATATCATGACCCACAGTCAGATACACCCTGTGAAGTGTAAAACATTCCCACTGTCCTCAGTAATATTAACACACTGACAGAGAACACAGATTAATATTAACACACTCACTGACACACTGTGTATATCATGACCCACAGCCAGATACACCCTGTGAAGTGTAAAACACCCCCACTGTCCTCAGCAATATTAACACACTGACAGAGAACACAGATTAATATTAACACACTCACTGACACACTGTGTATATCATGACCCACAGTCAGATACACCCTGTGAAGTGTAAAACACCCCCACTGTCCTCAGTAATATTAACACACTGACAGAGAACACAGATTAATATTAACACACTCACTGACACACTGTGTATATCATGACCCACAGTCAGATACACCCTGTGAAGTGTAAAACATCCCCACTGTCCTCAGTAATATTAACACACTGACAGAGAACACAGATTAATATTAACACACTCACTGACACACTGTGTATATCATGACCCACAGTCAGATACACCCTGTGAAGTGTAAAACAACCCCACTGTCCTCAGGAATATTAACACACTGACAGAGAACACAGATTAATATTAACACACTCACTGACACACTGTGTATATCATGACCCACAGTCAGATACACCCTGTGAAGTGTAAAACATCCCCACTGTCCTCAGTAATATTAACACACTGACAGAGAACACAGATTAATATTAACACACTCACTGACACACTGTGTACATCATGACCCACAGTCAGATACACCCTGTGAAGTGTAAAACACCCCCACTGTCTTCAGTAATATTAACACACTGACAGAGAACACAGATTAATAATAACACAATCACTGACACACTGTGTACATCATGACCCACAGTCAGATACACCCTGTGAAGTGTAAAACACCCCCACTGTCCTCAGTAATATTAACACACTGACAGAGGACACAGATTAATATTAACAGACTCACTGACACACTGTGTACATCATGACGCACAGTCAGATAAACCCTGTGAAGTGTAAAACACCCCCACTGTCCTCAGGAATATTAACGCACTGACAGAGAACACAGATTAATATTAACACACTCACTGACACACTGTGTATATCATGACCCACAGTCAGATACACCCTGTGAAGTGTAAAACACCCCCACTGTCCTCAGTAATATTAACACACTGATAGAGAACACAGATTAATATTAACACACTCACTGACACACTGTGTACATCATGACCCACAGTCCGATACACCCTGTGAAGTGTAAAACACCCCACTGTCCTCAGCAATATTAACACACTGACAGAGAACACAGATTAATATTAACACACTCACTGACACACTGTGTACATCATGACCCACAGTCAGATACACCCGGTGAAGTGTAAAACACCCCCACTGTCCTCAGTAATATTAACACACTGACAGAGAACACAGATTAATAATAACACACTCACTGACACACTGTGTACATCATGACCCACAGTCAGATACACCCTGTGAAGTGTAAAACACCCCCACTGTCCTCAGTAATATTAACACACTGACAGAGGACACAGATTAATATTAACACACTCACTGACACACTGTGTATATCATGACCCACAGTCAGATACACCCTGTGAAATGTAAAACATCCCCTCTGTCCTCAGGAATATTAACACACTGACAGAGAACACAGATTAATATTAACACACTCACTGACACACTGTGTATATCATGACCCACAGTCAGATACACCCTGTGAAGTGTAAAACACCCCCACTGTCCTCAGGAATATTAACACACTGACAGAGAACACAGATTAATATTAACACACTCACTGACACACTGTGTATATCATGACTCACAGTCAGATACACCCTGTGAAGTGTAAAACAGCCCCACTGTCCTCAGGAATATTAACACACTGACAGAGAACACAGATTAATATTAACACACTCACTGACACACTGTGTATATCATGACCCACAGTCAGATACACCCTGTGAAGTGTAAAACACCCCCACTGTCCTCAGTAATATTAACACACTGACAGAGAACACAGATTAATATTAACACACTCACTGACACACTGTGTATATCATGACCCACAGTCAGATACACCCTGTGAAGTGTAAAACACCCCCACTGTCCTCAGTAATATTAATACACTGACAGAGAACACAGATTAATATTAACACACTCACTGACACACTGTGTACATCATGGCCCACAGTCAGATACACCCTGTGAAGTGTAAAACACCCCCACTGTCCTCAGTAATATTAACACACTGACAGAGAACACAGATTAATATTAACACACTCACTGACACACTGTGTACATCATGACCCACAGTCAGATACACCCTGTGAAGTGTAAAACACCCCCACTGTCCTCAGTAATATTAACACACTGATAGAGAACACAGATTAATATTAACACACTCACTGACACACTGTGTACATCATGACCCACAGTCCGATACACCCTGTGAAGTGTAAAACACCCCACTGTCCTCAGCAATATTAACACACTGACAGAGAACACAGATTAATATTAACACACTCACTGACACACTGTGTACATCATGACCCACAGTCAGATACACCCGGTGAAGTGTAAAACACCCCCACTGTCCTCAGTAATATTAACACACTGACAGAGAACACAGATTAATAATAACACACTCACTGACACACTGTGTACATCATGACCCACAGTCAGATACACCCTGTGAAGTGTAAAACACCCCCACTGTCCTCAGTAATATTAACACACTGACAGAGGACACAGATTAATATTAACACACTCAGTGACACACTGTGTATATCATGACCCACAGTCAGATACACCCTGTGAAGTGTAAAACATCCCCACTGTCCTCAGGAATATTAACACACTGACAGAGAACACAGATTAATATTAACACACTCACTGACACACTGTGTATATCATGACCCACAGTCAGATACACCCTGTGAAGTGTAAAACACCCCCACTGTCCTCAGGAATATTAACACACTGACAGAGAACACAGATTAATATTAACACACTCACTGACACACTGTGTATATCATGACTCACAGTCAGATACACCCTGTGAAGTGTAAAACAGCCCCACTGTCCTCAGGAATATTAACACACTGACAGAGAACACAGATTAATATTAACACACTCACTGACACACTGTGTATATCATGACCCACAGTCAGATACACCCTGTGAAGTGTAAAACACCCCCACTGTCCTCAGTAATATTAACACACTGACAGAGAACACAGATTAATATTAACACACTCACTGACACACTGTGTATATCATGACCCACAGTCAGATACACCCTGTGAAGTGTAAAACACCCCCACTGTCCTCAGTAATTTTAACACACTGACAGAGAACACAGATTAATATTAACACACTCACTGACACACTGTGTACATCATGGCCCACAGTCAGATACACCCTGTGAAGTGTAAAACACCCCCACTGTCCTCAGTAATATTAACACACTGACAGAGAACACAGATTAATATTAACACACTCACTGACACACTGTGTACATCATGACCCACAGTCAGATACACCCTGTGAAGTGTAAAACACCCCCACTGTCCTCTGCAATATTAACACACTGACAGAGAACACAGATTAATATTAACACACTCACTGACACACTGTGTATATCATGACCCACAGTCAGATACACCCTGTGAAGTGTAAAACACCCCACTGTCCTCAGCAATATTAACACACTGACAGAGAACACAGATTAATATTAACACACTCACTGACACACTGTGTACATCATGACCCACAGTCAGATACACCCGGTGAAGTGTAAAATACCACCACTGTCCTCAGTAATATTAACACACTGACAGAGAACACAGATTAATAATAACACACTCACTGACACACTGTGTACATCATGACCCACAGTCAGATACACCCTGTGAAGTGTAAAACACCCCCACTGTCCTCAGTAATATTAACACACTGACAGAGGACACAGATTAATATTAACACAGTCACTGACACACTGTGTATATCATGACCCACAGTCAGATACACCCTGTGAAGTGTAAAACATCCCCACTGTCCTCAGGAATATTAACACACTGACAGAGAACACAGATTAATATTAACACACTCACTGACACACTGTGTATATCATGACCCACAGTCAGATACACCCTGTGAAGTGTAAAACACCCCCACAGTCCTCAGCAATATTAACACACTGACAGAGAACACAGATTAATATTAACACACTCACTGACACACTGTGTATATCATGACCCACAGTCAGATACACCCGGTAAAGTGTAAAACACCCCCACTGTCCTCAGTAATATTAACACACTGACAGAGAACACAGATTAATAATAACACACTCACTGACACACTGTGTACATCATGACCCACAGTCAGATACACCCTGTGAAGTGTAAAACACCCCCACTGTCCTCAGCAATATTAACACACTGACAGAGAACACAGATTAATATTAACACACTCACTGACACACTGTGTATATCATGACCCACAGTCAGATACACCCTGTGAAGTGTAAAACATCCCACTGTCCTCAGGAATATTAACACTTGACAGAGAACACAGATTAATAGTAACACACTCACTGACACACTGTGTATATCATGACCCACAGTCAGATACACCCTGTGAAGTGTAAAACATTCCCACTGTCCTCAGTAATATTAACACACTGACAGAGAACACAGATTAATATTAACACACTCACTGACACACTGTGTATATCATGACCCACAGCCAGATACACCCTGTGAAGTGTAAAACACCCCCACTGTCCTCAGCAATATTAACACACTGACAGAGAACACAGATTAATATTAACACACTCACTGACACACTGTGTATATCATGACCCACAGTCAGATACACCCTGTGAAGTGTAAAACACCCCCACTGTCCTCAGTAATATTAACACACTGACAGAGAACACAGATTAATATTAACACACTCACTGACACACTGTGTATATCATGACCCACAGTCAGATACACCCTGTGAAGTGTAAAACATCCCCACTGTCCTCAGTAATATTAACACACTGACAGAGAACACAGATTAATATTAACACACTCACTGACACACTGTGTATATCATGACCCACAGTCAGATACACCCTGTGAAGTGTAAAACAACCCCACTGTCCTCAGGAATATTAACACACTGACAGAGAACACAAATTAATATTAACACACTCACTGACACACTGTGTATATCATGACCCACAGTCAGATACACCCTGTGAAGTGTAAAACATCCCCACTGTCCTCAGTAATATTAACACACTGACAGAGAACACAGATTAATATTAACACACTCACTGACACACTGTGTACATCATGACCCACAGTCAGATACACCCTGTGAAGTGTAAAACACCCCCACTGTCCTCAGTAATATTAACACACTGACAGAGAACACAGATTAATAATAACACAATCACTGACACACTGTGTACATCATGACCCACAGTCAGATACACCCTGTGAAGTGTAAAACACCCCCACTGTCCTCAGTAATATTAACACACTGACAGAGGACACAGATTAATATTAACACACTCACTGACACACTGTGTACATCATGACCCACAGTCTGATAAACCCTGTGAAGTGTAAAACACCCCCACTGTCCTCAGGAATATTAACGCACTGACAGAGAACACAGATTAATATTAACACACTCACTGACACACTGTGTATATCATGACCCAGAGTCAGATACACCCTGTGAAGTGTAAAACACCCCCACTGTCCTCAGTAATATTAACACACTGATAGAGAACACAGATTAATATTAACACACTCACTGACACACTGTGTACATCATGACCCACAGTCAGATACACCCGGTGAAGTGTAAAACACCCCCACTGTCCTCAGTAATATTAACACACTGACAGAGAACACAGATTAATAATAACACACTCACTGACACACTGTGTACATCATGACCCACAGTCAGATACACCCTGTGAAGTGTAAAACACCCCCACTGTCCTCAGTAATATTAACACACTGACAGAGGACACAGATTAATATTAACACACTCACTGACACACTGTGTATATCATGACCCACAGTCAGATACACCCTGTGAAGTGTAAAACATCCCCACTGTCCTCAGGAATATTAACACACTGACAGAGAACACAGATTAATATTAACACACTCACTGACACACTGTGTATATCATGACCCACAGTCAGATACACCCTGTGAAGTGTAAAACACCCCCACTGTCCTCAGGAATATTAACACACTGACAGAGAACACAGATTAATATTAACACACTCACTGACACACTGTGTACATCATGACCCACAGTCAGATACACCCTGTGAAGTGTAAAACACCCCCACTGTCCTCAGTAATATTAACACACTGACAGAGAACACAGATTAATATTAACACACTCACTGACACATTGTGTATATCATGACCCACAGTCAGATACACCCTGTGAAGTGTAAAACACCCCCACTGTCCTCAGGAATATTAACACACTGACAGAGAACACAGATTAATATTAACACACTCACTGACACACTGTGTACATCATGACCCACAGTCAGATACACCCTGTGAAGTGTAAAACACCCCCACTGTCCTCAGTAATATTAACACACTGACAGAGAACACAGATTAATATTAACACACTCACTGACACACTGTGTATATCATGACCCACAGTCAGATACACCCTGTGAAGTGCAAAACATTCCCACTGTCCTCAGCAATATTAACACACTGACAGAGAACACAGATTAATATTAACACACTCACTGACACACTTTGTATATCATGACCCACAGTCAGATACACCCTGTGAAGTGTAAAACACCCCCACTGTCGTCAGCAATATTATCTCACTGACAGAGAACACAGATTAATATTAACACACTCACTGACACACTGTGTATATCATGACCCACAGTCAGATCCACCCTGTGAAGTGTAAAACACCCCCACTGTCCTCAGGAATATTAACACACTGACAGAGAACACAGATTAATATTAACACACTCACTGACACACTGTGTATATCATGACCCACAGTCAGATACACCCTGTGAAGTGTAAAACACCCCCACTGTCCTCAGGAATATTAACACACTGACAGAGAACACAGATTAATATTAACACACTCACTGACACACTGTGTACATCATGACCCACAGTCAGATACACCCTGTGAAGTGTAAAACACCCCCACTGCCCTCAGTAATATTAACACACTGACAGAGAACACAGATTAATATTAACACACTCACTGACACACTGTGTATATCATGACCCACAGTCAGATACACCCTGTGAAGTGTAAAACACCCCCACTGTCCTCAGTAATATTAACACACTGACAGATAACACAGATTAATATTAACACAATCACTGACACGCTGTGTATATCATGACCCACAGTCAGATACACCCTGTGAAGTGTAAATCACCCCCACTGTCCTCAGGAATATTAACACACTGACAGAGAACACAGATTAATATTAACACACTCACTGACACACTGTGTATATCATGACCCACAGTCAGATACACCCTGTGAAGTGTAGAACATCCCCACTGTCCTCAGTAATATTAACACACTGACAGAGAACACAGATTAATATTAACACACTCACTGACACACTGTGTACATCATGACCCACAGTCAGATACACCCTGTGAAGTGTAAAACACCCCCACTGTCCTCAGCAATATTAACACACTGACAGAGAACACAGATTAATATTAACACACTCACTGAGACACTGTGTATATCATGACCCACAGTCAGATACACCCTGTGAAGTGTAAAACACCCCCACTGTCCTCAGGAATATTAACACACTGTCAGAGAACACAGATTAATATTAACACACTCACTGACACACTGTGTATATCATGACCCACAGTCAGATACACCCTGTGAAGTGTAAAACACCCCCACTGTCCTCAGGAATATTAACACACTGACAGAGAACACAGATTAATATTAACAAACTCACTGACACACTGTGTACATCATGACCCACAGTCAGATAAACCCTGTGAAGTGTAAAACACCCCCACTGTCCTCAGTAATATTAACACACTGACAGAGAACACAGATTAATATTAACACACTCACTGACACACTGTGTATATCATGACCCACAGTCAGATACACCCTGCGAAGTGTAAAACATCCCCACTGTCCTCAGGAATATTAACACACTGACAGAGAACACAGATTAATATTAACACACTCACTGACACACTGTGTATATCATGACCCACAGTCAGATACACCCTGTGAAGTGTAAAACACCCCCACTGTCCTCAGGAATATTAACACACTGACAGAGAACACAGATTAATATTAACACACTCACTGACACACTGTGTATATCATGACCCACAGTCAGATACACCCTGTGAAGTGTAAAACACCCCCACTGTCCTCAGGAATATTAACACACTGACAGAGAACACAGATTAATATTAACACACTCACTGACACACTGTGTACATCATGACCCACAGTCAGATAAACCCTGTGAAGTGTAAAACACCCCCACTGTCCTCAGGAATATTAACACACTGACAGAGAACACAGATTAATATTAACACACTCACTGACACACTGTGCATATCATGACCCACAGTCAGATACCCCCTGTGAAGTGTAAAACACCCCCACTGTCCTCAGGAATATTAACACACTGACAGAGAACACAGATTAATATTAACACACTCACTGACACACTGTGTACATCATGACCCACAGTCAGATGCACCCTGTGAAGTGTAAAACACCCCCACTGTCCTCAGGAATATTAACACACTGACAGAGAACACAGATTAATATTAAGACACTCACTGACACACTGTGTATATCATGACCCACAGTCAGATACACCCTGTGAAGTGTAAAACACCCCCACTGTCCTCAGGAATATTAACACACTGACAGAGAACACAGATTAATATTAACACACTCACTGACACACTGTGTACATCATGACCCACCGTCAGATGCACCCTGTGAAGTGTAAAACATCCCCACTGTCCTCAGTAATATTAACACACTGACAGAGAACCCAGATTAATATTAACACACTCACTGACACACTGTGTATATCATCACCCACAGTCAGATAAACCCTGTGAAGTGTAAAACACCCCCACTGTCCTCAGGAATATTAACACACTGACAGAGAACACAGATTAATATTAACACACTCACTGACACACTGTGTATATCATGACCCACAGTCAGATACACCCTGTGAAGTGTAAAACACCCCCACTGTCCTCAGGAATATTAACACACTGACAGAGAACACAGATTAATATTAACACACTCACTGACACACTGTGTATATCATGACCCACAGTCAGATACCCCCTGTGAAGTGTAAAACACCCCCACTGTCCTCAGGAATATTAACACACTGACAGAGAACACAGATTAATATTAACACACTCACTGACACACTGTGTACATCATGACCCACAGCCAGATGCACCCTGTGAAGTGTAAAACATCCCCACTGTCCTCAGTAATATTAACACTCTGACAGAGAACACAGATTAATATTAACACACTCACTGACACACTGTGTATATCATGACCCACAGTCAGATACACCCTGTGAAGTGTAAAACACCCCCACTGTCCTCAGGAATATTAACACACTGACAGAGAACACAGATTAATATTAACACACTCACTGACACACTGTGTATATCATGACCCACAGTCAGATACACCCTGTGAAGTGTAAAACATCCCCACTGTCCTCAGGAATATTAACACACTGACAGAGAACACAGATTAATATTAACACACTCACTGACACACTGTGTATATCATGACCCACAGTCAGATAAACCATGTGAAGTGTAAAACACCCCCACTGTCCTCAGTAATATTAACACACTGACAGAGAACACAGATTAATATTAACACACTCACTGACACACTGTGTATATCATGACCCACAGTCAGATACACCCTGTGTAGTGTAAAACACCCCCACTGTCCTCAGTAATATTAACACACTGACAGAGAACACAGATTAATATTAACACACTCACTGACACACTGTGTATATCATGACCTACAGTCAGATGAACCCTGTGAAGTGTAAAACACCCCCACTGTCCTCAGGAATATTAACACACTGACAGAGAACACAGATTAATATTAACACACTCACTGACACACTGTGTATATCATGACCCACAGTCAGATACACCCTGTGAAGTGTAAAACACCCCCACTGTCCTCAGGAATATTAACACACTGACAGAGAACACAGATTAATATTAACACACTCACTGACACACTGTGTACATCATGACCCACAGTCAGATACACCCTGTGAAGTGTAAAACACCCCCACTGTCCTCAGTAATATTAACACATTGACAGAGAACACAGATTAATATTAACACACTCACTGACACACTGTGTACATCATGACCCACAGTCAGATACACCCTGTGAAGTGTAAAACACCCCCACTGTCCTCAGTAATATTAACACACTGACAGAGATCACAGATTAATATTAACACACTCACTGACACACTGTGTACATCATGACCCACAGTCAGATATACCCTGTGAAGTGTAAAACATCCCACTGTCCTCAGGAATATTAACACACTGACAGAGAACACAGATTAATATTAACACACTCACTGACACACTGTGTACATCATGACCCACAGTCAGATACACCCTGTGAAGTGTAAAACATCCCACTGTACTCAGGAATATTAACACACTGACAGAGAACACAGATTAATATTAACACTCTCACTGACACACTGTGTATATCATGACCCACAGCCAGATACACCCTGTAAAGTGTAAAACACCCCCACTGTCCTCAGTAATATTAACACACTGACAGAGAACACAGATTAATATTAACACACTCACTGACACACTGTGTACATCATGACCCACAGTCAGATACACCCTGTGAAGTGTAAAACATCCCACTGTCCTCAGGAATATTAACACACTGACAGAGAACACAGATTAATATTAACACACTCACTGACACACTGTGTACATCATGACCCACAGTCAGATACACCCTGTGAAGTGTAAAACATCCCACTGTCCTCAGGAATATTAACACACTGACAGAGAACACAGATTAATATTAACACTCTCACTGACACACTGTGTATATCATGACCCACAGCCAGATACACCCTGTAAAGTGTAAAACACCCCCACTGTCCTCAGTAATATTAACACACTGACAGAGAACACAGATTAATATTAACACACTCACTGACACACTGTGTATATCATGACCCACAGCCAGATACACCCTGTAAAGTGTAAAACACCCCCACTGTCCTCAGTAATATTAACACACTGACAGAGAACACAGATTAATATTAACACACTCACTGACACACTGTGTATATCATGACTCACAGTCAGATAAACCCTGTGAAGTGTAAAACACCCCCACTGTCCTCATAATATTAACACACTGACAGAGAACACAGATTAATATTAACACACTCACTGACACACTGTGTATATCATGACCCACAGTCAGATACACCCTGTGAAGTGTAAAACATCCCCACTGTCCTCAGGAATATTAACACACTGACAGAGAACACAGATTAATATTAACACACTCACTGACACACTGTGTACATCATGACCCACAGTCAGATAAACCCTGTGAAGTGTAAAACACCCCCACTGTCCTCAGGAATATTAACACACTGACAGAGAACACAGGTTAATATTAACACACTCACTGACACACTGTGTATATCATGACCCACAGTCAGATAAACCCTGTGAAGTGTAAAACACCCCCACTGTCCTCAGGAATATTAACACACTGACAGAGAACGCAGATTAATATTAACACACTCACTGACACACTGTGTATATCATGACCCACAGTCAGATACACCCTGTGAAGTGTAAAACATCCCCACTGTCCTCAGGAATATTAACACACTGACAGAGAACACAGATTAATATTAACACACTCACTGACACACAATGTATATCATGACCCACAGTCAGATACACCCTGTGAAGTGTAAAACACCCCCACTGTCCTCAGTAATATTAACACAATGACAGAGAACACAGATTAATATTAACACACTCACTGACACACTGTGTATATCATGACCCACAGTCAGATACACCCTGTGAAGTGTAAAACACACCCACTGTCCTCAGGAATATTAACACACTGACAGAGAACACAGATTAATATTAACACACTCACTGACACACTGTGTATATCATGACCCACAGTCAGATACACCCTGTGAAGTGTAAAACACCCCCACTGTCCTCAGTAATAATAACACACTGACAGAGAACACAGATTAATATTAACATTCTCACTGACACACAGTGTATATCATGACCCACAGTCAGATACACCCTGTGAAGTGTAAAACACCCCCACTGTCCTCAGTAATATTAACACACTGACAGAGAACACAGATTAATATTAACACACTCACTGACACACTGTGTATATCATGACCCACAGTCAGATACACCCTGTGAAGTGTAAAACACCCCCACTGTCCTCAGTAATATTAACACACTGACAGAGAACACAGATTAATATTAACACACTCACTGACACACTGTGTATATCATGACCCACAGTCAGATACACCCTGTGAAGTGTAAAACACCCCCACTGTCGTCAGCAATATTATCTCACTGACAGAGAACACAGATTAATATTAACACACTCACTGACACACTGTGTATATCATGACCCACAGTCAGATACACCCTGTGAAGTGTAAAACACCCCCACTGTCCTCATTAATAATAACACACTGACAGAGAACACAGATTAATATTAACACTCTCACTGACACACAGTGTATATCATGACCCACAGTCAGATACACCCTGTGAAGTGTAAAACACCCCCACTGTCCTCAGTAATATTAACACACTGACAGAGAACACAGATTAATATTAACACACTCACTGACACACTGTGTATATCATGACCCACAGTCAGATACACCCTGTGAAGTGTAAAACACCCCCACTGTCCTCAGTAATATTAACACACTGACAGAGAACACAGATTAATATTAACACACTCACTGACACACTGTGTATATCATGACCCACAGTCAGATACACCCTGTGAAGTTTAAAAAACCCCCACTGTCCTCAGCAATATTAACAAACTGACAGAGAACACAGATTAATATTAACACACTCACTGACACACTGTGTATATCATGACCCACAGTCAGATACACCCGGTGAAGTGTAAAACACCCCCACTGTCCTCAGTAATATTAACACACTGACAGAGAACACAGATTAATATTAACACACTCACTGACACACTATGTACATCATGACCCAGAGTCAGATAAACCCTGTGAAGTGTAAAACACCCCCACTGACCTCAGGAATATTAACACACTGACAGAGAACACAGATTAATATTAACACACTCACTGACACACTGTGTATATCATGACCCACAGTCAGATAAACCCTGTGAAGTGTAAAACACTCCCACTGTCCTCAGGAATATTAACACACTGACAGAGAACACAGATTAATATTAACACACTCACTGACACACAATGTATATCATGACCCACAGTCAGATACAACCTGTGAAGTGTAAAACACCCCCACTGTCCTCAGTAATATTAACACAATGACAGAGAACACAGATTAATATTAACACACTCACTGACACACTGTGTATATCATGACCCACAGTCAGATACACCCTGTGAAGTGTAAAACACACCCACTGTCCTCAGTAATATTAACACACTGACAGAGAACACAGATTAATATTAACACACTCACTGACACACTGTGTATATCATGACCCACAGTCAGATACACCCTGTGAAGTGTAAAACACCCCCACTGTCCTCAGTAATATTAACACACTGACAGAGAACACAGATTAATATTAACACACTCACTGACACACTGTGTATATCATGACCCACAGTCAGATACACCCTGTGAAGTGTAAAAAACCCCCACTGTCCTCAGCAATATTAACACACTGACAGAGAACACAGATTAATATTAACACACTCACTGACACACTGTGTATATCATGACCCACAGTCAGATACACCCGGTGAAGTGTAAAACACCCCCACTGTCCTCAGTAATATTAACACACTGACAGAGAACACAGATTAATATTAACACACTCACTGACACACTATGTACATCATGACCCAGAGTCAGATAAACCCTGTGAAGTGTAAAACACCCCCACTGACCTCAGGAATATTAACACACTGACAGAGAACACAGATTAATATTAACACACTCACTGACACACTGTGTATATCATGACCCACAGTCAGATAAACCCTGTGAAGTGTAAAACACTCCCACTGTCCTCAGGAATATTAACACACTGACAGAGAACACAGATTAATATTAACACACTCACTGACACACAATGTATATCATGACCCACAGTCAGATACACCCTGTGAAGTGTAAAACACCCCCACTGTCCTCAGTAATATTAACACAATGACAGAGAACAAAGATTAATATTAACACACTCACTGACACACTGTGTATATCATGACCCACAGTCAGATACACCCTGTGAAGTGTAAAACACACCCACTGTCCTCAGGAATATTAACACACTGACAGAGAACACAGATTAATATTAACACACTCACTGACACACTGTGTATATCATGACCCACAGTCAGATACACCCTGTGAAGTGTAAAACACCCCCACTGTCCTCAGTAATAATAACACACTGACAGAGAACATAGATTAATATTAACATTCTCACTGACACACAGTGTATATCATGACCCACAGTCAGATACACCCTGTGAAGTGTAAAACTCCCCCACTGTCCTCAGTAATATTAACACACTGACAGAGAACACAGATTAATATTAACACACTCACTGACACACTATGTACATCATGACCCAGAGTCAGATAAACCCTGTGAAGTGTAAAACACCCCCACTGACCTCAGGAATATTAACACACTGACAGAGAACACAGATTAATATTAACACACTCACTGACACACTGTGTATATCATGACCCACAGTCAGATAAACCCTGTGAAGTGTAAAACACTCCCACTGTCCTCAGGAATATTAACACACTGACAGAGAACACAGATTAATATTAACACACTCACTGACACACAATGTATATCATGACCCACAGTCAGATACAACCTGTGAAGTGTAAAACACCCCCACTGTCCTCAGTAATATTAACACAATGACAGAGAACACAGATTAATATTAACACACTCACTGACACACTGTGTATATCATGACCCACAGTCAGATACACCCTGTGAAGTGTAAAACACACCCACTGTCCTCAGTAATATTAACACACTGACAGAGAACACAGATTAATATTAACACACTCACTGACACACTGTGTATATCATGACCCACAGTCAGATACACCCTGTGAAGTGTAAAACACCCCCACTGTCCTCAGTAATATTAACACACTGACAGAGAACACAGATTAATATTAACACACTCACTGACACACTGTGTATATCATGACCCACAGTCAGATACACCCTGTGAAGTGTAAAAAACCCCCACTGTCCTCAGCAATATTAACACACTGACAGAGAACACAGATTAATATTAACACACTCACTGACACACTGTGTATATCATGACCCACAGTCAGATACACCCGGTGAAGTGTAAAACACCCCCACTGTCCTCAGTAATATTAACACACTGACAGAGAACACAGATTAATATTAACACACTCACTGACACACTATGTACATCATGACCCAGAGTCAGATAAACCCTGTGAAGTGTAAAACACCCCCACTGACCTCAGGAATATTAACACACTGACAGAGAACACAGATTAATATTAACACACTCACTGACACACTGTGTATATCATGACCCACAGTCAGATAAACCCTGTGAAGTGTAAAACACTCCCACTGTCCTCAGGAATATTAACACACTGACAGAGAACACAGATTAATATTAACACACTCACTGACACACAATGTATATCATGACCCACAGTCAGATACACCCTGTGAAGTGTAAAACACCCCCACTGTCCTCAGTAATATTAACACAATGACAGAGAACACAGATTAATATTAACACACTCACTGACACACTGTGTATATCATGACCCACAGTCAGATACACCCTGTGAAGTGTAAAACACACCCACTGTCCTCAGGAATATTAACACACTGACAGAGAACACAGATTAATATTAACACACTCACTGACACACTGTGTATATCATGACCCACAGTCAGATACACCCTGTGAAGTGTAAAACACCCCCACTGTCCTCAGTAATAATAACACACTGACAGAGAACATAGATTAATATTAACATTCTCACTGACACACAGTGTATATCATGACCCACAGTCAGATACACCCTGTGAAGTGTAAAACTCCCCCACTGTCCTCAGTAATATTAACACACTGACAGAGAACACAGATTAATATTAACACACTCACTGACACACTGTGTATATCATGACCCACAGTCAGATACACCCTGTGAAGTGTAAAACACCCCCACTGTCGTCAGCAATATTATCTCACTGACAGAGAACACAGATTAATATTAACACACTCACTGACACACTGTGTATATCATGACCCACAGTCAGATACACCCGGTGAAGTGTAAAACACCCCCACTGTCCTCAGTAATATTAACACACTGACAGAGAACACAGATTAATATTAACACACTCAATGACACACTGTGTATATCATGACTCACAGTCAGATAAACCCTGTGAAGTGTAAAACACCCCCACTGTCCTCATAATATTAACACACTGACAGAGAACACAGATTAATATTAACACACTCACTGACACACTGTGTATATCATGACCCACAGTTAGATACCCCCTGTGAAGTGTAAAACATCCCCCACTGTCCTCAGCAATATTAACACACTGACAGAGAACACAGATTAATATTAACACACTCACTGACGCACTGTGTATATCATGACTCACAGTCAGATACACCCTGTGAAGTGTCAAACACCCCCACTGTCCTCAGTAATATTAACACACTGACAGAGAACACAGATTAATATTAACACACTCACTGACACACTGTGTATATCATGACCCACAGTCAGATACACCCTGTGAAGTGTAAAAAACCCCCACTGTCCTCAGCAATATTAACACACTGACAGAGAACACAGATTAATATTAACACACTCACTGACACACTGTGTATATCATGACCCACAGTCAGATACACCCGGTGAAGTGTAAAACACCCCCACTGTCCTCAGTAATATTAACACACTGACAGAGAACACAGATTAATATTAACACACTCACTGACACACTATGTACATCATGACCCAGAGTCAGATAAACCCTGTGAAGTGTAAAACACCCCCACTGACCTCAGGAATATTAACACACTGACAGAGAACACAGATTAATATTAACACACTCACTGACACACTGTGTATATCATGACCCACAGTCAGATAAACCCTGTGAAGTGTAAAACACTCCCACTGTCCTCAGGAATATTAACACACTGACAGAGAACACAGATTAATATTAACACACTCACTGACACACAATGTATATCATGACCCACAGTCAGATACACCCTGTGAAGTGTAAAACACCCCCACTGTCCTCAGTAATATTAACACAATGACAGAGAACACAGATTAATATTAACACACTCACTGACACACTGTGTATATCATGACCCACAGTCAGATACACCCTGTGAAGTGTAAAACACACCCACTGTCCTCAGGAATATTAACACACTGACAGAGAACACAGATTAATATTAACACACTCACTGACACACTGTGTATATCATGACCCACAGTCAGATACACCCTGTGAAGTGTAAAACACCCCCACTGTCCTCAGTAATAATAACACACTGACAGAGAACACAGATTAATATTAACATTCTCACTGACACACAGTGTATATCATGACCCACAGTCAGATACACCCTGTGAAGTGTAAAACACCCCCACTGTCCTCAGTAATATTAACACACTGACAGAGAACACAGATTAATATTAACACACTCACTGACACACTGTGTATATCATGACCCACAGTCAGATACACCCTGTGAAGTGTAAAACACCCCCACTGTCGTCAGCAATATTATCTCACTGACAGAGAACACAGATTAATATTAACACACTCACTGACACACTGTGTATATCATGACCCACAGTCAGATACACCCGGTGAAGTGTAAAACACCCCCACTGTCCTCAGTAATATTAACACACTGACAGAGAACACAGATTAATATTAACACACTCACTGACACACTGTGTATATCATGACTCACAGTCAGATAAACCCTGTGAAGTGTAAAACACCCCCACTGTCCTCATAATATTAACACACTGACAGAGAACACAGATTAATATTAACACACTCACTGACACACTGTGTATATCATGACCCACAGTTAGATACACCCTGTGAAGTGTAAAACATCCCCCACTGTCCTCAGCAATATTAACACACTGACAGAGAACACAGATTAATATTAACACACTCACTGACGCACTGTGTATATCATGACTCACAGTCAGATACACCCTGTGAAGTGTCAAACACCCCCACTGTCCTCAGTAATATTAACACACTGACAGAGAACACAGATTAATATTAACACACTCACTGACACACTGTGTATATCATGACCCACAGTCAGATAAACCCTGTGAAGTGTAAAACACCCCCACTGTCCTCAGGAATATTAACACACTGACAGAGAACACAGATTAATATTAACACACTCACTGACACACTGTGTATATCATGACCCACAGTCAGATACACCCTGTGAAGTGTAAAACATACCCACTGTCCTCAGGAATATTAACACACTGACAGAGAACACAGATTCATATTAACACACTCACTGACACACTGTGTATATCATGACCCACAGTCAGATAAACCCTGTGAAGTGTAAAACACCCCCACTGTCCTCAGTAATATTAACACAATGACAGAGAACACAGACTAATATTAACACACTCACTGACACACTGTGTATATCATGATCCACAGTCAGATAAACCCTGTGAAGTGTAAAACACCCCCACTGTCCTCAGGAATATTAACACACTGACAGAGAACACAGATTAATATTAACACACTCACTGACACACTATGTACATCATGACCCACAGTCAGATCCACCCTGTGAAGTGTAAAACACCCCCACTGTCCTCAGGAATATTAACACACTGACAGAGAACACAGATTAATATTAACACACTCAATGACACACTGTGTATATCATGACTCACAGTCAGATAAACCCTGTGAAGTGTAAAACACCCCCACTGTCCTCATAATATTAACACACTGACAGAGAACACAGATTAATATTAACACACTCACTGACACACTGTGTATATCATGACCCACAGTTAGATACCCCCTGTGAAGTGTAAAACATCCCCCACTGTCCTCAGCAATATTAACACACTGACAGAGAACACAGATTAATATTAACACACTCACTGACGCACTGTGTATATCATGACTCACAGTCAGATACACCCTGTGAAGTGTCAAACACCCCCACTGTCCTCAGTAATATTAACACACTGACAGAGAACACAGATTAATATTAACACACTCACTGACACACTGTGTATATCATGACCCACAGTCAGATACACCCTGTGAAGTGTAAAAAACCCCCACTGTCCTCAGCAATATTAACACACTGACAGAGAACACAGATTAATATTAACACACTCACTGACACACTGTGTATATCATGACCCACAGTCAGATACACCCGGTGAAGTGTAAAACACCCCCACTGTCCTCAGTAATATTAACACACTGACAGAGAACACAGATTAATATTAACACACTCACTGACACACTATGTACATCATGACCCAGAGTCAGATAAACCCTGTGAAGTGTAAAACACCCCCACTGACCTCAGGAATATTAACACACTGACAGAGAACACAGATTAATATTAACACACTCACTGACACACTGTGTATATCATGACCCACAGTCAGATAAACCCTGTGAAGTGTAAAACACTCCCACTGTCCTCAGGAATATTAACACACTGACAGAGAACACAGATTAATATTAACACACTCACTGACACACAATGTATATCATGACCCACAGTCAGATACACCCTGTGAAGTGTAAAACACCCCCACTGTCCTCAGTAATATTAACACAATGACAGAGAACACAGATTAATATTAACACACTCACTGACACACTGTGTATATCATGACCCACAGTCAGATACACCCTGTGAAGTGTAAAACACACCCACTGTCCTCAGGAATATTAACACACTGACAGAGAACACAGATTAATATTAACACACTCACTGACACACTGTGTATATCATGACCCACAGTCAGATACACCCTGTGAAGTGTAAAACACCCCCACTGTCCTCAGTAATAATAACACACTGACAGAGAACATAGATTAATATTAACATTCTCACTGACACACAGTGTATATCATGACCCACAGTCAGATACACCCTGTGAAGTGTAAAACACCCCCACTGTCCTCAGTAATATTAACACACTGACAGAGAACACAGATTAATATTAACACACTCACTGACACACTGTGTATATCATGACCCACAGTCAGATACACCCTGTGAAGTGTAAAACACCCCCACTGTCGTCAGCAATATTATCTCACTGACAGAGAACACAGATTAATATTAACACACTCACTGACACACTGTGTATATCATGACCCACAGTCAGATACACCCGGTGAAGTGTAAAACACCCCCACTGTCCTCAGTAATATTAACACACTGACAGAGAACACAGATTAATATTAACACACTCACTGACACACTGTGTATATCATGACTCACAGTCAGATAAACCCTGTGAAGTGTAAAACACCCCCACTGTCCTCATAATATTAACACACTGACAGAGAACACAGATTAATATTAACACACTCACTGACACACTGTGTATATCATGACCCACAGTCAGATACACCCTGTGAAGTGTAAAACATACCCACTGTCCTCAGGAATATTAACACACTGACAGAGAACACAGATTCATATTAACACACTCACTGACACACTGTGTATATCATGACCCACAGTCAGATAAACCCTGTGAAGTGTAAAACACCCCCACTGTCCTCAGTAATATTAACTCAATGACAGCGAACACAGACTAATATTAACACACTCACTGACACACTGTGTATATCATGATCCACAGTCAGATAAACCCTGTGAAGTGTAAAACACCCCCACTGTCCTCAGGAATATTAACACACTGACAGAGAACACAGATTAATATTAACACACTCACTGACACACTATGTACATCATGACCCACAGTCAGATCCACCCTGTGAAGTGTAAAACACCCCCACTGTCCTCAGGAATATTAACACACTGACAGAGAACACAGATTAATATTAACACACTCACTGACACACTGTGTACATCATGACCCACAGTCAGATAAACCCTGTGAAGTGTAAAACACCCCCACTGTCCTCAGGAATATTAACACACTGACAGAGAACACAGATTAATATTAACACACTCACTGACACACTGTGTATATCATGACCCACAGTCAGATAAACCCTGTGAAGTGTAAAACACCCCCACTGTCCTCAGGAATATTAACACACTGACAGAGAACACAGATTAATATTAACACACTCACTGACACACTGTGTATATCATGACCCACAGTCAGATAAACCCTGTGAAGTGTAAAACACCCCCACTGTCCTCAGGAATATTAACACACTGACAGAGAACACAGATTAATATTAACACACTCACTGACACACTGTGTATATCATGACCCACAGTCAGATACACCCTGTGAAGTGTAAAACATCCCCACTGTCCTCAGGAATATTAACACACTGACAGAGAACACAGATTAATATTAACACACTCACTGACACACAATGTATATCATGACCCACAGTCAGATACACCCTGTGAAGTGTAAAACACCCCCACTGTCCTCAGTAATATTAACACACTGACAGAGAACACAGATTAATATTAACACACTCACTGACACACTGTGTATATCATGACCCACAGTCAGATACACCCTGTGAAGTGTAAAACACACCCACTGTCCACAGGAATATTAACACACTGACAGAGAACACAGATTAATATTAACACACTCACTGACACACTGTGTATATCATGACCCACAGTCAGATACACCCTGTGAAGTGTAAAACACCCCCACTGTCCTCAGTAATAACAACACACTGACAGAGAACACAGATTAATATTAACACTCTCACTGACACACAGTGTATATCATGACCCACAGTCAGATACACCCTGTGAAGTGTAAAACACCCCCACTGTCCTCAGTAATATTAACACACTGACAGAGAACACAGATTAATATTAACACACTCACTGACACACTGTGTATATCATGACCCACAGTCAGATACACCCTGTGAAGTGTAAAACACCCCCACTGTCCTCAGTAATATTAACACACTGACAGAGAACACAGATTAATATTAACACACTCACTGACACACTGTGTATATCATGACCCACAGTCAGATACACCCTGTGAAGTGTAAAAAACCCCCACTGTCCTCAGCAATATTAACACACTGACAGAGAACACAGATTAATATTAACACACTCACTGACACACTGTGTATATCATGACCCACAGTCAGATACACCCGGTGAAGTGTAAAACACCCCCACTGTCCTCAGTAATATTAACACACTGACAGAGAACACAGATTAATATTAACACACTCACTGACACACTATGTACATCATGACCCAGAGTCAGATAAACCCTGTGAAGTGTAAAACACCCCCACTGACCTCAGGAATATTAACACACTGACAGAGAACACAGATTAATATTAACACACTCACTGACACACTGTGTATATCATGACCCACAGTCAGATAAACCCTGTGAAGTGTAAAACACTCCCACTGTCCTCAGGAATATTAACACACTGACAGAGAACACAGATTAATATTAACACACTCACTGACACACTGTGTACATCATGACCCACAGTCAGATACACCCGGTGAAGTGTAAAACACCCCCACTGTCCTCAGTAATATTAACACACTGACAGAGAACACAGATTAATATTAACACACTCACTGACACACTGTGTACATCATGACTCACAGTCAGATACACCCGGTGAAGTGTAAAACACCCCCACTGTCCTCAGTAATATTAACACACTGACAGAGAACACAGATTAATATTAACACACTCACTGACACACTGTGTATGTCATGACCCACAGTCAGATACACCCTGTGAAGTGTAAAACACCCCCACTGTCCTCAGGAATATTAACACACTGACAGAGAACACAGATTAATATTAACACACTCACTGACAAACTGTGTATATCATGACCCACAGTCAGATACACCCGGTGAAGTGCAAAACACCCCCACTGTCCTCAGGAATATTAACACACTGACAGAGAACACAGATTAATATTAACACACTCACTGACACACTGTGTATATCATGACCCACAGTCAGATACACCCTGTGAAGTGTAAAACACCCCCACTGTCCTCAGGAATATTAACACACTGATAGAGAACACAGATTAATATTAACACACTCACTGACACACTATGTACATCATGACCCAGAGTCAGATACACCCTGTGAAGTGTAAAACACCCCCACTGTCCTCAGGAATATTAACACACTGACCGAGAACACAGATTAATATTAACACACTCACTGACACACTGTGTATATCATGACCCACAGTCAGATAAACCCTGTGAAGTGTAAAACACCCCCACTGTCCTCAGTAATATTAACACACTGACAGAGTACACAGATTAATATTAAAACACTCTGTGACACACTGTGTATATCATGACCCACAGTCAGATACACCCTGTGAAGTGTAAAACACCCCCACTGTCCTCAGCAATATTAACACACTGACAGAGAACACAGATTAATATTAACACACTCACTGACACACTGTGTACATCATGACCCACAGTCAGATACACCCTGTGAAGTGTAAAACACCCCCACTGTCCTCAGGAATATTAACACACTGACAGAGTCCACAGATTAATATTAACACACTCACTGACACACTGTGTATATCATGACCCACAGTCAGATACACCCTGTGAAGGGTAAAACACCCCCACTGTCCTGAGGAATATTAACACACTGACAGAGAACACAGATTAATAATAACACACTCACTGACACACTGTGTATATCATGACCTACAGTCAGATAAACCCTGTGAAGTGTAAAACACCCCCACTGTCCTCAGCAATATTAACACACTGACAGAGAACACAGATTAATATTAACACACTCACTGACACACTGTGTATATCATGACCCACAGTCAGATAAACCCTGTGAAGTGTAAAACATCCCCACTGTCCTCAGGAATATTAACACACTGACAGAGAACACAGATTAATATTAACACACTCACTGACACACTGTGTATATCATGACCCACTGTCAGATACACCCGGTGAAGTGCAAACCATCCCCACTGTCCTCAGGAATATTAACACACTGACAGAGAACACAGATTAATATTAACACTCTCACTGACACACTGTGTATATCATGACCCACAGTCAGATACACCCTGTGAAGTGTAAAACACCCCCACTGTCCTCAGGAATATTAACACACTGACAGAGAACACAGATTAATATTAACACACTCACTGACACACTGTGTACATCATGACCCACAGTCAGATAAACCCTGTGAAGCGTAAAACATCCCCACTGTCCTCAGGAATATTAACACACTGACAGAGAACACAGATTAATATTAACACACTCACTGACACACTGTGTATATCATGACCCACAGTCAGATACACCCTGTGAAGTGTAAAACACCCCCACTGTCCTCAGTAATATTAACACACTGACAGAGAACACAGATTAATATTAACACACTCACTGACACACTGTGTATATCATGACCCACAGTCAGATACACCCTGTGAAGTGTAAAAAACCCCCACTGTCCTCAGCAATATTAACACACTGACAGAGAACACAGATTAATATTAACACACTCACTGACACACTGTGTATATCATGACCCACAGTCAGATACACCCGGTGAAGTGTAAAACACCCCCACTGTCCTCAGTAATATTAACACACTGACAGAGAACACAGATTAATATTAACACACTCACTGACACACTATGTACATCATGACCCAGAGTCAGATAAACCCTGTGAAGTGTAAAACACCCCCACTGACCTCAGGAATATTAACACACTGACAGAGAACACAGATTAATATTAACACACTCACTGACACACTGTGTATATCATGACCCACAGTCAGATAAACCCTGTGAAGTGTAAAACACTCCCACTGTCCTCAGGAATATTAACACACTGACAGAGAACACAGATTAATATTAACACACTCACTGACACACTGTGTACATCATGACCCACAGTCAGATACACCCGGTGAAGTGTAAAACACCCCCACTGTCCTCAGTAATATTAACACACTGACAGAGAACACAGATTAATATTAACACACTCACTGACACACTGTGTACATCATGACTCACAGTCAGATACACCCGGTGAAGTGTAAAACACCCCCACTGTCCTCAGTAATATTAACACACTGACAGAGAACACAGATTAATATTAACACACTCACTGACACACTGTGTATGTCATGACCCACAGTCAGATACACCCTGTGAAGTGTAAAACACCCCCACTGTCCTCAGGAATATTAACACACTGACAGAGAACACAGATTAATATTAACACACTCACTGACAAACTGTGTATATCATGACCCACAGTCAGATACACCCGGTGAAGTGCAAAACACCCCCACTGTCCTCAGGAATATTAACACACTGACAGAGAACACAGATTAATATTAACACACTCACTGACACACTGTGTATATCATGACCCACAGTCAGATACACCCTGTGAAGTGTAAAACACCCCCACTGTCCTCAGGAATATTAACACACTGATAGAGAACACAGATTAATATTAACACACTCACTGACACACTATGTACATCATGACCCAGAGTCAGATACACCCTGTGAAGTGTAAAACACCCCCACTGTCCTCAGGAATATTAACACACTGACCGAGAACACAGATTAATATTAACACACTCACTGACACACTGTGTATATCATGACCCACAGTCAGATAAACCCTGTGAAGTGTAAAACACCCCCACTGTCCTCAGTAATATTAACACACTGACAGAGTACACAGATTAATATTAAAACACTCTGTGACACACTGTGTATATCATGACCCACAGTCAGATACACCCTGTGAAGTGTAAAACACCCCCACTGTCCTCAGCAATATTAACACACTGACAGAGAACACAGATTAATATTAACACACTCACTGACACACTGTGTACATCATGACCCACAGTCAGATACACCCTGTGAAGTGTAAAACACCCCCACTGTCCTCAGGAATATTAACACACTGACAGAGTCCACAGATTAATATTAACACACTCACTGACACACTGTGTATATCATGACCCACAGTCAGATACACCCTGTGAAGGGTAAAACACCCCCACTGTCCTGAGGAATATTAACACACTGACAGAGAACACAGATTAATAATAACACACTCACTGACACACTGTGTATATCATGACCTACAGTCAGATAAACCCTGTGAAGTGTAAAACACCCCCACTGTCCTCAGCAATATTAACACACTGACAGAGAACACAGATTAATATTAACACACTCACTGACACACTGTGTATATCATGACCCACAGTCAGATAAACCCTGTGAAGTGTAAAACATCCCCACTGTCCTCAGGAATATTAACACACTGACAGAGAACACAGATTAATATTAACACACTCACTGACATACTGTGTATATCATGACCCACTGTCAGATACACCCGGTGAAGTGCAAAACATCCCCACTGTCCTCAGGAATATTAACACACTGACAGAGAACACAGATTAATATTAACACTCTCACTGACACACTGTGTATATCATGACCCACAGTCAGCTACACCCTGTGAAGTGTAAAACACCCCCACTGTCCTCAGGAATATTAACACACTGACAGAGAACACAGATTAATATTAACACACTCACTGACACACTGTGTACATCATGACCCACAGTCAGATAAACCCTGTGAAGCGTAAAACATCCCCACTGTCCTCAGGAATAATAACACACTGACAGAGTACACAGATTAATATTAACACACTCACTGACACACTGTGTATATCATGACCCACAGTCAGATACACCCTGTGAGGTGTAAAACACCCCCACTGTCCTCAGGAATATTAACACACTGACAGAGAACACAGATTAATATTAACACACTCACTGACACACTGTGTATATCATGACCCACAGTTAGATACACCCTGTGAAGTGTAAAACACCCCCACTGTCCTCAGGAATATTAACACACTGACAGAGAACACAGATTAATATTAACACACTCACTGACACACTGTGTACATCACGTTCCACAGTCAGATAAACCCTGTGAAGTGTAAAACATCCCCACTGTCCTCAGTAATATTAACACACTGACAGAGAACACAGATTAATATTAACACACTCACTGACACACTGTGTACATCATGACCCACAGTCAGATACACCCTGTGAAGTGTAAAACACCCCCACTGTCGTCAGTAATATTAACACACTGACAGAGAACACAGATTAATATTAACACACTCACTGACACACTGTGTATATCATGACCCACAGTCAGATACACCCTGTGAAGTGTAAAACATCCCCACTGTCCTCAGGAATATTAACACACTGACAGAGAACACAGATTTAATATTAACACACTCACTGACACACTGTGTATATCATGACCCACAGTCAGATACACCCTGTGAAGTGTAAAACACCCCCACTGTCCTCAGGAATATTAACACACTGACAGAGAACACAGATTAATATTAACACACTCACTGACACACTGTGTATATCATGACCCACAGTCAGATACACCCTGTGAAGTGTAAAACACCCCCTCTGTCCTCAGGAACATTAACACACTGACAGAGAACACAGATTAATATTAACACACTCACTGACACACTGTGTATATCATGACCCACAGTCAGATACACCCGGTGAAGTGTAAAACACCCCCACTGCCCTCAGCAATATTAACACACTGACAGAGAACACAGATTAATATTAACACACTCACTAACACACTGTGTATATCATGACCCACAGTCAGATACACCCTGTAAAGTGTAAAACACCCCCACTGTCCTCAGGAATATTAACACACTGACAGAGAACACAGATTAATATTAACACACTCACTGACACACTGTGTATATCATGACCCACAGTCAGATACACCCGGTGAAGTGTAAAACACCCCCACTGCCCTCAGCAATATTAACACACTGACAGAGAACACAGATTAATATTAACACACTCACTGACACACTGTGTACATCATGACCCACAGTCAGATAAACCCTGTGAAGCGTAAAACATCCCCACTGTCCTCAGGAATAATAACACACTGACAGAGTACACAGATTAATATTAACACACTCACTGACACACTGTGTATATCATGACCCACAGTCAGATACACCCTGTGAGGTGTAAAACACCCCCACTGTCCTCAGGAATATTAACACACTGACAGAGAACACAGATTAATATTAACACACTCACTGACACACTGTGTATATCATGACCCACAGTTAGATACACCCTGTGAAGTGTAAAACACCCCCACTGTCCTCAGGAATATTAACACACTGACAGAGAACACAGATTAATATTAACACACTCACTGACACACTGTGTACATCACGTTCCACAGTCAGATAAACCCTGTGAAGTGTAAAACATCCCCACTGTCCTCAGTAATATTAACACACTGACAGAGAACACAGATTAATATTAACACACTCACTGACACACTGTGTACATCATGACCCACAGTCAGATACACCCTGTGAAGTGTAAAACACCCCCACTGTCGTCAGGAATATTAACACACTGACAGAGAACACAGATTAATATTAACACACTCACTGACACACTGTGTATATCATGACCCACAGTCAGATACACCCTGTGAAGTGTAAAACATCCCCACTGTCCTCAGGAATATTAACACACTGACAGAGAACACAGATTAATATTAACACACACACTGACACACTGTGTATATCATGACCCACAGTCAGATACACCCTGTGAAGTGTAAAACACCCCCACTGTCCTCAGGAATATTAACACACTGACAGAGAACACAGATTAATATTAACACACTCACTGACACACTGTGTATATCATGACCCACAGTCAGATAAACCCTGTGAAGTGTAAAACACTCCCACTGTCCTCAGGAATATTAACACACTGACAGAGAACACAGATTAATATTAACACACTCACTGACACACTGTGTACATCATGACCCACAGTCAGATACACCCGGTGAAGTGTAAAACACCCCCACTGTCCTCAGTAATATTAACACACTGACAGAGAACACAGATTAATATTAACACACTCACTGACACACTGTGTACATCATGACTCACAGTCAGATACACCCAGTGAAGTGTAAAACACCCCCACTGTCCTCAGTAATATTAACACACTGACAGAGAACACAGATTAATATTAACACACTCACTGACACACTGTGTATGTCATGACCCACAGTCAGATACACCCTGTGAAGTGTAAAACACCCCCACTGTCCTCAGGAATATTAACACACTGACAGAGAACACAGATTAATATTAACACACTCACTGACAAACTGTGTATATCATGACCCACAGTCAGATACACCCGGTGAAGTGCAAAACACCCCCACTGTCCTCAGGAATATTAACACACTGACAGAGAACACAGATTAATATTAACACACTCACTGACACACTGTGTATATCATGACCCACAGTCAGATACACCCTGTGAAGTGTAAAACACCCCCACTGTCCTCAGGAATATTAACACACTGATAGAGAACACAGATTAATATTAACACACTCACTGACACACTATGTACATCATGACCCAGAGTCAGATACACCCTGTGAAGTGTAAAACACCCCCACTGTCCTCAGGAATATTAACACACTGACCGAGAACACAGATTAATATTAACACACTCACTGACACACTGTGTATATCATGACCCACAGTCAGATAAACCCTGTGAAGTGTAAAACACCCCCACTGTCCTCAGTAATATTAACACACTGACAGAGTACACAGATTAATATTAAAACACTCTGTGACACACTGTGTATATCATGACCCACAGTCAGATACACCCTGTGAAGTGTAAAACACCCCCACTGTCCTCAGCAATATTAACACACTGACAGAGAACACAGATTAATATTAACACACTCACTGACACACTGTGTACATCATGACCCACAGTCAGATACACCCTGTGAAGTGTAAAACACCCCCACTGTCCTCAGGAATATTAACACACTGACAGAGTCCACAGATTAATATTAACACACTCACTGACACACTGTGTATATCATGACCCACAGTCAGATACACCCTGTGAAGGGTAAAACACCCCCACTGTCCTGAGGAATATTAACACACTGACAGAGAACACAGATTAATAATAACACACTCACTGACACACTGTGTATATCATGACCTACAGTCAGATAAACCCTGTGAAGTGTAAAACACCCCCACTGTCCTCAGCAATATTAACACACTGACAGAGAACACAGATTAATATTAACACACTCACTGACACACTGTGTATATCATGACCCACAGTCAGATAAACCCTGTGAAGTGTAAAACATCCCCACTGTCCTCAGGAATATTAACACACTGACAGAGAACACAGATTAATATTAACACACTCACTGACACACTGTGTATATCATGACCCACTGTCAGATACACCCGGTGAAGTGCAAAACATCCCCACTGTCCTCAGGAATATTAACACACTGACAGAGAACACAGATTAATATTAACACTCTCACTGACACACTGTGTATATCATGACCCACAGTCAGATACACCCTGTGAAGTGTAAAACACCCCCACTGTCCTCAGGAATATTAACACACTGACAGAGAACACAGATTAATATTAACACACTCACTGACACACTGTGTACATCATGACCCACAGTCAGATAAACCCTGTGAAGCGTAAAACATCCCCACTGTCCTCAGGAATAATAACACACTGACAGAGTACACAGATTAATATTAACACACTCACTGACACACTGTGTATATCATGACCCACAGTCAGATACACCCTGTGAGGTGTAAAACACCCCCACTGTCCTCAGGAATATTAACACACTGACAGAGAACACAGATTAATATTAACACACTCACTGACACACTGTGTATATCATGACCCACAGTTAGATACACCCTGTGAAGTGTAAAACACCCCCACTGTCCTCAGGAATATTAACACACTGACAGAGAACACAGATTAATATTAACACACTCACTGACACACTGTGTACATCACGTTCCACAGTCAGATAAACCCTGTGAAGTGTAAAACATCCCCACTGTCCTCAGTAATATTAACACACTGACAGAGAACACAGATTAATATTAACACACTCACTGACACACTGTGTACATCATGACCCACAGTCAGATACACCCTGTGAAGTGTAAAACACCCCCACTGTCGTCAGTAATATTAACACACTGACAGAGAACACAGATTAATATTAACACACTCACTGACACACTGTGTATATCATGACCCACAGTCAGATACACCCTGTGAAGTGTAAAACATCCCCACTGTCCTCAGGAATATTAACACACTGACAGAGAACACAGATTTAATATTAACACACTCACTGACACACTGTGTATATCATGACCCACAGTCAGATACACCCTGTGAAGTGTAAAACACCCCCACTGTCCTCAGGAATATTAACACACTGACAGAGAACACAGATTAATATTAACACACTCACTGACACACTGTGTATATCATGACCCACAGTCAGATACACCCTGTGAAGTGTAAAACACCCCCTCTGTCCTCAGGAACATTAACACACTGACAGAGAACACAGATTAATATTAACACACTCACTGACACACTGTGTATATCATGACCCACAGTCAGATACACCCGGTGAAGTGTAAAACACCCCCACTGCCCTCAGCAATATTAACACACTGACAGAGAACACAGATTAATATTAACACACTCACTAACACACTGTGTATATCATGACCCACAGTCAGATACACCCTGTAAAGTGTAAAACACCCCCACTGTCCTCAGGAATATTAACACACTGACAGAGAACACAGATTAATATTAACACACTCACTGACACACTGTGTATATCATGACCCACAGTCAGATACACCCGGTGAAGTGTAAAACACCCCCACTGCCCTCAGCAATATTAACACACTGACAGAGAACACAGATTAATATTAACACACTCACTGACACACTGTGTACATCATGACCCACAGTCAGATAAACCCTGTGAAGCGTAAAACATCCCCACTGTCCTCAGGAATAATAACACACTGACAGAGTACACAGATTAATATTAACACACTCACTGACACACTGTGTATATCATGACCCACAGTCAGATACACCCTGTGAGGTGTAAAACACCCCCACTGTCCTCAGGAATATTAACACACTGACAGAGAACACAGATTAATATTAACACACTCACTGACACACTGTGTATATCATGACCCACAGTTAGATACACGCTGTGAAGTGTAAAACACCCCCACTGTCCTCAGGAATATTAACACACTGACAGAGAACACAGATTAATATTAACACACTCACTGACACACTGTGTACATCACGTTCCACAGTCAGATAAACCCTGTGAAGTGTAAAACATCCCCACTGTCCTCAGTAATATTAACACACTGACAGAGAACACAGATTAATATTAACACACTCACTGACACACTGTGTACATCATGACCCACAGTCAGATACACCCTGTGAAGTGTAAAACACCCCCACTGTCGTCAGGAATATTAACACACTGACAGAGAACACAGATTAATATTAACACACTCACTGACACACTGTGTATATCATGACCCACAGTCAGATACACCCTGTGAAGTGTAAAACATCCCCACTGTCCTCAGGAATATTAACACACTGACAGAGAACACAGATTAATATTAACACACTCACTGACACACTGTGTATATCATGACCCACAGTCAGATACACCCTGTGAAGTGTAAAACACCCCCACTGTCCTCAGGAATATTAACACACTGACAGAGAACACAGATTAATATTAACACACTCACTGACACACTGTGTATATCATGACCCACAGTCAGATACACCCTGTGAAGTGTAAAACACCCCCTCTGTCCTCAGGAATATTAACACACTGACAGAGAACACAGATTAATATTAACACACTCACTGACACACTGTGTATATCATGACCCACAGTCAGATACACCCGGTGAAGTGTAAAACACCCCCACTGCCCTCAGCAATATTAACACACTGACAGAGAACACAGATTAATATTAACACACTCACTAACACACTGTGTATATCATGACCCACAGTCAGATACACCCTGTGAAGTGTAAAACACCCCCACTGTCCTCAGGAATATTAACACACTGACAGAGAACACAGATTAATATTAACACACTCACTGACACACTGTGTATATCATGACCCACAGTCAGATACACCCGGTGAAGTGTAAAACACCCCCACTGCCCTCAGCAATATTAACACACTGACAGAGAACACAGATTAATATTAACACACTCACTGACACACTGTGTACATCATGACCCACAGTCAGATACACCCTGTGAAGTGTAAAACACCCCCACAGTCCTCAGGAATATTAACACACTGACAGAGAACACAGATTAATATTAACACACTCACTGACACACTGTGTATATCATGACCCACAGTCAGATACACCCGGTGAAGTGTAAAACACCCCCACTGCCCTCAGCAATATTAACACACTGACAGAGAACACAGATTAATATTAACACACTCACTGACACACTGTGTACATCATGACCCACAGTCAGATACACCCTGTGAAGTGTAAAACACCCCCACTGTCCTCAGGAATATTAACACACTGACAGAGAACACAGATTAATATTAACACACTCACTGACACACTGTGTATATCATGACCCACAGTCAGATACACCCTGTGAAGTGTAAAACACCCCCACTGTCCTCAGTAATATTAACACACTGACAGAGAACACAGATTAATATTAACACACTCACTGACACACTGTGTATATCATGACCCACAGTCAGATACACCCTGTGAAGTGTAAAACACCCCCACTGTCCTCAGTAATATTAACACACTGACAGAGAACACAGATTAATATTAACACACTCACTGACACACTGTGTACATCATGACCCACAGTCAGATACACCCTGTGAAGTGTAAAACACCCCCACTGTCCTCAGGAATATTAACACACTGACAGAGAACACAGATTAATATTAACACACTCACTGACACACTGTGTATATCATGACTCACAGTCAGATACACCCTGTGAAGTGTAAAACATCCCCACTGTCCTCAGGAATATTAACACACTGACAGAGAACACAGATTAATATTAACACACTCACTGACACACTGTGTATATCATGACCCACAGTCAGATACACCCTGTGAAGTGTAAAACACCCCCACTGTCCTCAGTAATATTAACACACTGACAGAGAACACAGATTAATATTAACACACTCACTGACACACTGTGTACATCATGACCCACAGTCAGATACACCCTGTGAAGTGTAAAACACCCCAACTGTCCTCAGTAATATTAACACACAGACAGAGAACACAGATTAATATTGACACACTCACTGACAAACTGTGTATATCATGACCCACAGTCAGATACACCCTGTGAAGTGTAAAACACCCCCACTGTCCTCAGTAATACTAACACAGTGACAGAGAACACAGATTAATATTAACACACTCACTGACACACTGTGTATATCATCACCCACAGTCAGATACACACGGTGAAGTGTAAAACACCCCCTCTGTCTTCAGGAATATTAACACACTGACAGAGAACACAGATTAATATTAACACACTCACTGACACACTGTGTATATCATGACCCGGAGTCAGATAAACCCTGTGAAGTGTAAAACACCCCCACTGTCCTCAGGAATATTAACACACTGACAGAGAACACAGATTAATATTAACACACTCACTGACACACTGTGTATATCATGACCCACAGTCAGATACACCCTGTGAAGTGTAAAACACCCCCACTGTCCTCAGGAATATTAACACCTGACAGTGAACACAGATTAATATTAACACACTCACTGACACACTGTGTACATCATGACCCACAGTCAGATACACCCTGTGAAGTGTAAAACACCCCCACTGTCCTCAGTAATATTAACACACTGACAGAGAACACAGATTAATATTAACACACTCACTGACACACTGTGTATATCATGACCCACAGTCAGATACACCCTGTGAAGTGTAAAACACCCCCACTGTCCTCAGTAATATTAACACACTGACAGAGAACACAGATTAATATTAACACACTCACTGACACACTGTGTACATCATGACCCACAGTCAGATAAACCCTGTGAAGTGTAAAACACCCCCACTGTCCTCAGTAATATTAACACACTGACAGAGAACACAGATTAATATTAACACACTCACTGACATACTGTGTAAATCATGACCCACAGTCAGATACACCCTGTGAAGTGTAAAACACCCCCACTGTCCTCAGGAATATTAACACACTGACAGAGAACACAGATTAATATTAACACACTCACTGACACACTGTGTACATCATGACCCACAGTCAGATACACCCTGTGAAGTGTAAAACACCCCCACTGTCCTCAGTAATATTAATACACTGACAGAGAACACAGATTAATATTAACACACTCACTGACACACTGTGTATATCATGACCCACAGTCAGATACACCCGGTGAAGTGTAAAACACCCCCACTGCCCTCAGCAATATTAACACACTGACAGAGAACACAGATTAATATTAACACACTCACTGACACACTGTGTACATCATGACCCACAGTCAGATACACCCTGTGAAGTGTAAAACACCCCCACTGTCCTCAGGAATATTAACACACTGACAGAGAACACAGATTAATATTAGCACACTCACTGACACACTGTGTCTATCATGACCCACAGTCAGATACACCCTGTGAAGTGTAAAACACCCCCACTGTCCTCAGTAATATTAACACACTGACAGAGAACACAGATTAATATTAACACACTCACTGACACACTGTGTATATCATGACCCACAGTCAGATACACCCTGTGAAGTGTAAAACACCCCCACTGTCCTCAGTAATATTAACACACTGACAGAGAACACAGATTAATATTAACACACTCACTGACACACAATGTACATCATGACCCACAGTCAGATACACCCTGTGAAGTGTAAAACACCCCCACTGTCCTCAGGAATATTAACACACTGACAGAGAACACAGATTAATATTAACACACTCACTGTCACACTGTGTACATCATGACCCACAGTCAGATACACCCTGTGAAGTGTAAAACACCCCCACTGTCGTCAGTAATATTAACACACTGACAGAGAACACAGATTAATATTAACACACTCACTGACACACTGTGTATATCATGACCCACAGTCAGATACACCCTGTGAAGTGTAAAACACCTCCACTGTCCTCAGTAATATTAACACACTGACAGAGAACACAGATTAATATTAACACACTCACTGACACACTGTGTATATCATGACCCACAGTCAGATACACCCTGTGAAGTGTAAAACACCCCCACTGTCCTCAGTAATATTAACACGCTGACAGAGAACACAGATTAATATTAACACACTCACTGACACACTGTGTACATCATGACCCACAGTCCAGATACACCCTGTGAAGTGTAAAACACCCCAACTGTCCTCAGTAATATTAACACACTGACAGAGAACACAGATTAATATTGACACACTCACTGACAAACTGTGTATATCATGACCCACAGTCAGATACACCCTGTGAAGTGTAAAACACCCCCACTGTCCTCAGTAATACTAACACACTGACAGAGAACACAGATTAATATTAACACACTCACTGACACACTGTGTATATCATCACCCACAGTCAGATACACCCGGTGCAGTGTAAAACACCCCCACTGTCCTCAGGAATATTAACACACTGACAGAGAACACAGATTAATATTAACACACTCACTGACACACTGTGTATATCATGACCCACAGTCAGATACACCCTGTGAAGTGTAAAACACCTCCACTGTCCTCAGTAATATTAACACACTGACAGAGAACACAGATTAATATTAACACACTCACTGACACACTGTGTATATCATGACCCACAGTCAGATACACCCTGTGAAGTGTAAAACACCCCCACTGTCCTCAGTAATATTAACACACTGACAGAGAACACAGATTAATATTAACACACTCACTGACACACTGTGTACATCATGACCCAAAGTCAGATAAACCCTGTGAAGTGTAAAACACCCCCACTGTCCTCAGTAATATTAACACACTGACAGAGAACACAGATTAATATTAACACACTCACTGACACACTGTGTACATCATGACCCACAGTCAGATAAACCCTCTGAAGTGTAAAACATCCCCACTGTCCTCAGTAATATTAACACACTGACAGAGAACACAGATTAATATTAACACACTCACTGACATACTGTGTAAATCATGACCCACAGTCAGATACACCCTGTGAAGTGTAAAACACCCCCACTGTCCTCAGGAATATTAACACACTGACAGAGAACACAGATTAATATTAACACACTCACTGACACACTGTGTACATCATGTCTCACAGTCAGATACACCCTGTGAAGTGTAAAACACCCCCACTGTCCTCAGTAATATTAATACAGTGACAGAGAACACAGATTAATATTAACACACTCACTGACACACTGTGTATATCATGACCCACAGTCAGATACACCCGGTGAAGTGTAAAACACCCCCACTGCCCTCATCAATATTAACACACTGACAGAGAACACAGATTAATATTAACACACTCACTGACACACTGTGTACATCATGACCCACAGTCAGATACACCCTGTGAAGTGTAAAACACCCCCACTGTCCTCAGGAATATTAACACACTGACAGAGAACACAGATTAATATTAACACACTCACTGACACACTGTGTCTATCATGACCCACAGTCAGATACACCCTGTGAAGTGTAAAACACCCCCACTGTCCTCAGTAATATTAACACACTGACAGAGAACACAGATTAATATTAACACACTCACTGACACACTGTGTATATCATGACCCACAGTCAGATACACCCTGTGAAGTGTAAAACACCCCCACTGTCCTCAGTAATATTAACACACTGACAGAGAACACAGATTAATATTAACACACTCACTGACACACAATGTACATCATGACCCACAGTCAGATACACCCTGTGAAGTGTAAAACACCCCCACTGTCCTCAGGAATATTAACACACTGACAGAGAACACAGATTAATATTAACACACTCACTGACACACTGTGTATATCATGACTCACAGTCAGATACACCCTGTGAAGTGTAAAACATCCCCACTGTCCTCAGGAATATTAACACACTGACAGAGAACACAGATTAATATTAACACACTCACTGACACACTGTGTATATCATGACCCACAGTCAAATACACCCTGTGAAGTGTAAAACACCCCCACTGTCCTCAGTAATATTAACACACTGACAGAGAACACAGATTAATATTAACACACTCACTGTCACACTGTGTACATCATGACCCACAGTCAGATACACCCTGTGAAGTGTAAAACACCCCCACTGTCGTCAGTAATATTAACACACTGACAGAGAACACAGATTAATATTAACACACTCACTGACACACTGTGTATATCATGACCCACAGTCAGATACACCCTGTGAAGTGTAAAACACCTCCACTGTCCTCAGTAATATTAACACACTGACAGAGAACACAGATTAATATTAACACACTCACTGACACACTGTGTATATCATGACCCACAGTCAGATACACCCTGTGAAGTGTAAAACACCCCCACTGTCCTCAGTAATATTAACACGCTGACAGAGAACACAGATTAATATTAACACACTCACTGACACACTGTGTACATCATGACCCACAGTCCAGATACACCCTGTGAAGTGTAAAACACCCCAACTGTCCTCAGTAATATTAACACACTGACAGAGAACACAGATTAATATTGACACACTCACTGACAAACTGTGTATATCATGAACCACAGTCAGATACACCCTGTGAAGTGTAAAACACCCCCACTGTCCTCAGTAACACTAACACACTGACAGAGAACACAGATTAATATTAACACACTCACTGACACACTGTGTATATCATCACCCACAGTCAGATACACCCGGTGCAGTGTAAAACACCCCCACTGTCCTCAGGAATATTAACACACTGACAGAGAACACAGATTAATATTAACACACTCACTGACACACTGTGTATATCATGACCCACAGTCAGATACACCCTGTGAAGTGTAAAACACCTCCACTGTCCTCAGTAATATTAACACACTGACAGAGAACACAGATTAATATTAACACACTCACTGACACACTGTGTATATCATGACCCACAGTCAGATACACCCTGTGAAGTGTAAAACACCCCCACTGTCCTCAGGAATATTAACACACTGACAGAGAACACAGATTAATATTAACACACTCACTGACGCACTGTGTATATCATGACTCACAGTCAGATACACCCTGTGAAGTGTAAAACATCCCCACTGTCCTCAGGAATATTAACACACTGACAGAGAACACAGATTAATATTAACACACTCACTGACACACTGTGTATATCATGACCCACAGTCAGATACACCCTGTGAAGTGTAAAACACCCCCACTGTCCTCAGGAATATTAACACACTGACAGAGAACACAGATTAATATTAACACACTCACTGACACACTGTGTACATCATGACCCACAGTCAGATACACCCTGTGAAGTGTAAAACACCCCCACTGTCCTCAGTAATATTAATACAGTGACAGAGAACACAGATTAATATTAACACACTCACTGACACACTGTGTATATCATGACCCACAGTCAGATACACCCGGTGTAGTGTAAAACACCCCCACTGCCCTCAGCAATATTAACACACTGACAGAGAACACAGATTAATATTAACACACTCACTGACACACTGTGTATATCATGACCCACAGTCAGATACACCCTGTGAAGTGTAAAACACCCCCACTGTCCTCAGCAATATTAACACACTGACAGAGAACACAGATTAATATTAACACACTCACTGACACACTGTGTATATCATGACCCACAGTCAGATACACCCTGTGAAGTGTAAAACACCCCCACTGTCCTCAGTAATATTAACACACTGACAGAGAACACAGATTAATATTAACACACTCACTGACACACTGTGTATATCATGACCCACAGTCAGATACACCCTGTGAAGTGTAAAACATCCCCACTGTCCTCAGTAATATTAACACACTGACAGAGAACACAGATTAATATTAACACACTCACTGACACACTGTGTACATCATGACCCACAGTCAGATACACCCTGTGAAGTGTAAAACACCCCCACTGTCCTCAGCAATATTAACACACTGACAGAGAACACAGATTAATATTAACACACTCACTGACACACTGTGTACATCATGACCCACAGTCAGATACACCATGTGAAGTGTAAAACACCGCCACTGTCCTCAGGAATATTAACACACTGACAGAGAACACAGATTAGTATTAACACACTCACTGACACACTGTGTCTATCATGACCCACAGTCAGATACACCCTGTGAAGTGTAAAAGACCCCCACTGCCCTCAGTAATATTAACACACTGACAGAGAACACAGATTAATATTAACACACTCACTGACACACTGTGTATATCATGACCCACAGTCAGATACACCCTGTGAAGTGTAAAACACCCCCACTGTCCTCAGTAATATTAACACACTGACAGAGAACACAGATTAATATTAACACACTCACTGACACACTGTGTACATCATGACCCACAGTCAGATACACCCTGTGAAGTGTAAAACACCCCCACTGTCCTCAGGAATATTAACACACTGACAGAGAACACAGATTAATATTAACACACTCACTGACACACTGTGTATATCATGACTCACAGTCAGATACACCCTGTGAAGTGTAAAACATCCCCACTGTCCTCAGGAATATTAACACACTGACAGAGAACACAGATTAATATTAACACACTCACTGACACACTGTGTATATCATGACCCACAGTCAGATACACCCTGTGAAGTGTAAAACATCCCCACTGTCCTCAGTAATATTAACACACTGACAGAGAACACAGATTAATATTAACACACTCACTGACACACTGTGTACATCATGACCCACAGTCAGATACACCCTGTGAAGTGTAAAACACCCCCACTGTCGTCAGTAATATTAACACACTGACAGAGAACACAGATTAATATTAACACACTCACTGACACACTGTGTATATCATGACCCACAGTCAGATACACCCTGTGAAGTGTAAAACACCTCCACTGTCCTCAGTAATATTAACACACTGACAGAGAACACAGATTAATATTAACACACTCACTGACACACTGTGTATATCATGACCCACAGTCAGATACACCCTGTGAAGTGTAAAACACCCCCACTGTCCTCAGTAATATTAACACGCTGACAGAGAACACAGATTAATATTAACACACTCACTGACACACTGTGTACATCATGACCCACAGTCCAGATACACCCTGTGAAGTGTAAAACACCCCAACTGTCCTCAGTAATATTAACACACTGACAGAGAACACAGATTAATATTGACACACTCACTGACAAACTGTGTATATCATGACCCACAGTCAGATACACCCTGTGAAGTGTAAAACACCCCCACTGTCCTCAGTAATACTAACACACTGACAGAGAACACAGATTAATATTAACACACTCACTGACACACTGTGTATATCATCACCCACAGTCAGATACACCCGGTGCAGTGTAAAACACCCCCACTGTCCTCAGGAATATTAACACACTGACAGAGAACACAGATTAATATTAACACACTCACTGACACACTGTGTATATCATGACCCACAGTCAGATACACCCTGTGAAGTGTAAAACACCTCCACTGTCCTCAGTAATATTAACACACTGACAGAGAACACAGATTAATATTAACACACTCACTGACACACTGTGTATATCATGACCCACAGTCAGATACACCCTGTGAAGTGTAAAACACCCCCACTGTCCTCAGTAATATTAACACACTGACAGAGAACACAGATTAATATTAACACACTCACTGACACACTGTGTACATCATGACCCACAGTCAGATACACCCTGTGAAGTGTAAAACACCCCAACTGTCCTCAGTAATATTAACACACAGACAGAGAACACAGATTAATATTGACACACTCACTGACAAACTGTGTATATCATGACCCACAGTCAGATACACCCTGTGAAGTGTAAAACACCCCCACTGTCCTCAGTAATACTAACACACTGACAGAGAACACAGATTAATATTAACACACTCACTGACACACTGTGTATATCATCACCCACAGTCAGATACACCCGGTGAAGTGTAAAACACCCCCACTGTCTTCAGGAATATTAACACACTGACAGAGAACACAGATTAATATTAACACACTCACTGACACACTGTGTATATCATGACCCGGAGTCAGATAAACCCTGTGAAGTGTAAAACACCCCCACTGTCCTCAGGAATATTAACACACTGACAGAGAACACAGATTAATATTAACACACTCACTGACACACTGTGTATATCATGACCCACAGTCAGATACACCCTGTGAAGTGTAAAACACCCCCACTGTCCTCAGGAATATTAACACACTGACAGAGAACACAGATTAATATTAACACACTCACTGACACACTGTGTACATCATGACCCACAGTCAGATAAACCCTGTGAAGTGTAAAACACCCCCACTGTCCTCAGTAATATTAACACACTGACAGAGAACACAGATTAATATTAACACACTCACTGACACACTGTGTACATCATGACCCACAGTCAGATAAACCCTCTGAAGTGTAAAACATCCCCACTGTCCTCAGTAATATTAACACACTGACAGAGAACACAGATTAATATTAACACACTCACTGACATACTGTGTAAATCATGACCCACAGTCAGATACACCCTGTGAAGTGTAAAACACCCCCACTGTCCTCAGGAATATTAACACACTGACAGAGAACACAGATTAATATTAACACACTCACTGACACACTGTGTACATCATGACCCACAGTCAGATACACCCTGTGAAGTGTAAAACACCCCCACTGTCCTCAGTAATATTAATACAGTGACAGAGAACACAGATTAATATTAACACACTCACTGACACACTGTGTATATCATGACCCACAGTCAGATACACCCTGTGAAGTGTAAAACACCCCCACTGTCCTCAGTAATATTAACACACTGACAGAGAACACAGATTAATATTAACACACTCACTGACACACAGTGTACATCATGACCCACAGTCAGATACACCCTGTGAAGTGTAAAACACCCCCACTGTCCTCAGGAATATTAACACACTGACAGAGAACACAGATTAATATTAACACACTCACTGACACACTGTGTATATCATGACTCACAGTCAGATACACCCTGTGAAGTGTAAAACATCCCCACTGTCCTCAGGAATATTAACACACTGACAGAGAACACAGATTAATATTAACACACTCACTGACACACTGTGTATATCATGACCCACAGTCAGATACACCCTGTGAAGTGTAAAACACCCCCACTGTCCTCAGTAATATTAACACACTGACAGAGAACACAGATTAATATTAACACACTCACTGACACACTGTGTACATCATGACCCACAGTCAGATACACCCTGTGAAGTGTAAAACACCCCCACTGTCGTCAGTAATATTAACACACTGACAGAGAACACAGATTAATATTAACACACTCACTGACACACTGTGTATATCATGCCCCACAGTCAGATACACCCTGTGAAGTGTAAAACACCTCCACTGTCCTCAGTAATATTAACACACTGACAGAGAACACAGATTAATATTAACACACTCACTGACACACTGTGTATATCATGACCCACAGTCAGATACACCCTGTGAAGTGTAAAACACCCCCACTGTCCTCAGTAATATTAACACGCTGACAGAGAACACAGATTAATATTAACACACTCACTGACACACTGTGTACATCATGACCCACAGTCCAGATACACCCTGTGAAGTGTAAAACACCCCAACTGTCCTCAGTAATATTAACACACTGACAGAGAACACAGATTAATATTGACACACTCACTGACAAACTGTGTATATCATGACCCACAGTCAGATACACCCTGTGAAGTGTAAAACACCCCCACTGTCCTCAGTAATACTAACACACTGACAGAGAACACAGATTAATATTAACACACTCACTGACACAATGTGTATATCATCACCCACAGTCAGATACACCCGGTGCAGTGTAAAACACCCCCACTGTCCTCAGGAATATTAACACACTGACAGAGAACACAGATTAATATTAACACACTCACTGACACACTGTGTATATCATGACCCACAGTCAGATACACCCTGTGAAGTGTAAAACACCTCCACTGTCCTCAGTAATATTAACACACTGACAGAGAACACAGATTAATATTAACACACTCACTGACACACTGTGTATATCATGACCCACAGTCAGATACACCCTGTGAAGTGTAAAACACCCCCACTGTCCTCAGTAATATTAACACACTGACAGAGAACACAGATTAATATTAACACACTCACTGACACACTGTGTACATCATGACCCACAGTCAGATACACCCTGTGAAGTGTAAAACACCCCAACTGTCCTCAGTAATATTAACACACAGACAGAGAACACAGATTAATATTGACACACTCACTGACAAACTGTGTATATCATGACCCACAGTCAGATACACCCTGTGAAGTGTAAAACACCCCCACTGTCCTCAGTAATACTAACACACTGACAGAGAACACAGATTAATATTAACACACTCACTGACACACTGTGTATATCATCACCCACAGTCAGATACACCCGGTGAAGTGTAAAACACCCCCACTGTCATCAGGAATATTAACACACTGACAGAGAACACAGATTAATATTAACACACTCACTGACACACTGTGTATATCATGACCCGGAGTCAGATAAACCCTGTGAAGTGTAAAACACCCCCACTGTCCTCAGGAATATTAACACACTGACAGAGAACACAGATTAATATTAACACACTCACTGACACACTGTGTATATCATGACCCACAGTCAGATACACCCTGTGAAGTGTAAAACACCCCCACTGTCCTCAGGAATATTAACACCTGACAGTGAACACAGATTAATATTAACACACTCACTGACACACTGTGTACATCATGACCCACAGTCAGATACACCCTGTGAAGTGTAAAACACCCCCACTGTCCTCAGTAATATTAACACACTGACAGAGAACACAGATTAATATTAACACACTCACTGACACACTGTGTATATCATGACCCACAGTCAGATACACCCTGTGAAGTGTAAAACACCCCCACTGTCCTCAGTAATATTAACACACTGACAGAGAACACAGATTAATATTAACACACTCACTGACACACTGTGTACATCATGACCCACAGTCAGATACACCCTGTGAAGTGTAAAACACCCCCACTGTCCTCAGGAATATTAACACACTGACAGAGAACACAGATTAATATTAACACACTCACTGACACACTGTGTATATCATGACTCACAGTCAGATACACCCTGTGAAGTGTAAAACATCCCCACTGTCCTCAGGAATATTAACACACTGACAGAGAACACAGATTAATATTAACACACTCACTGACACACTGTGTATATCATGACCCACAGTCAGATACACCCTGTGAAGTGTAAAACACCCCCACTGTCCTCAGTAATATTAACACACTGACAGAGAACACAGATTAATATTAACACGCTCACTGACACACTGTGTACATCATGACCCACAGTCAGATACACCCTGTGAAGTGTAAAACACCCCCACTGTCGTCAGTAATATTAACACACTGACAGAGAACACAGATTAATATTAACACACTCACTGACACACTGTGTATATCATGACCCACAGTCAGATACACCCTGTGAAGTGTAAAACACCTCCACTGTCCTCAGTAATATTAACACACTGACAGAGAACACAGATTAATATTAACACACTCACTGACACACTGTGTATATCATGACCCACAGTCAGATACACCCTGTGAAGTGTAAAACACCCCCACTGTCCTCAGTAATATTAACACGCTGACAGAGAACACAGATTAATATTAACACACTCACTGACACACTGTGTACATCATGACCCACAGTCAGATACACCCTGTGAAGTGTAAAACACCCCAACTGTCCTCAGTAATATTAACACACAGACAGAGAACACAGATTAATATTGACACACTCACTGACAAACTGTGTATATCATGACCCACAGTCAGATTCACCCTGTGAAGTGTAAAACACCCCCACTGTCCTCAGTAATACTAACACACTGACAGAGAACACAGATTAATATTAACACACTCACTGACACACTGTGTATATCATGACCCACAGTCAGATACACCCTGTGAAGTGTAAAACACCCCCACTGTCCTCAGTAATATTAACACGCTGACAGAGAACACAGATTAATATTAACACACTCACTGACACACTGTGTACATCATGACCCACAGTCAGATACACCCTGTGAAGTGTAAAACACCCCAACTGTCCTCAGTAATATTAACACACAGACAGAGAACACAGATTAATATTGACACACTCACTGACAAACTGTGTATATCATGACCCACAGTCAGATACACCCGGTGCAGTGTAAAACACCCCCACTGTCCTCAGGAATATTAACACACTGACAGAGAACACAGATTAATATTAACACACTCACTGACACACTGTGTATATCATGACCCAGAGTCAGATAAACCCTGTGAAGTGTAAAACACCCCCACTGTCCTCAGGAATATTAACACACTGACAGAGAACACAGATTAATATTAACACACTCACTGACACACTGTGTATATCATGACCCACAGTCAGATACACCCTGTGAAGTGTAAAACACCCCCACTGTCTTCAGGAATATTAACACCTGACAGTGAACACAGATTAATATTAACACACTCACTGACACACTGTGTACATCATGACCCACAGTCAGATACACCCTGTGAAGTGTAAAACACCCCCACTGTCCTCAGTAATATTAACACACTGACAGAGAACACAGATTAATATTAACATACTCACTGACACACTGTGTATATCATGAACCACAGTCAGATACACCCTGTGAAGTGTAAAACACCCCCACTGTCCTCAGTAATATTAACACACTGACAGAGAACACAGATTAATATTAACACACTCACTGACACACTGTGTACATCATGACCCACAGTCAGATAAACCCTGTGAAGTGTAAAACACCCCCACTGTCCTCAGTAATATTAACACACTGACAGAGAACACAGATTAATATTAACACACTCACTGACACACTGTGTACATCATGACCCACAGTCAGATAAACCCTGTGAAGTGTGAAACATCCCCACTGTCCTCAGTAATATTAACGCACTGACAGAGAACACAGATTAATATTAACACACTCACTGACATACTGTGTAAATCATGACCCACAGTCAGATACACCCTGTGAAGTGTAAAACACCCCCACTGTCCTCAGTAATATTAACACACTGACAGAGAACACAGATTAATATTAACACACTCACTGACACACTGTGTACATCATGACCCACAGTCAGATAAACCCTGTGAAGTGTAAAACATCCCCACTGTCCTCAGTAATATTAACACACTGACAGAGAACACAGATTAATATTAACACACTCACTGACACACTGTGTATATCATGACCCACAGTCAGATACACCCTGTGAAGTGTAAAACACCCCCACTGTCCCCAGTAATATTAACACACTGACAGAGAACACAGATTAATATTAACACACTCACTGACACACTGTGTACATCATGACCCACAGTCAGATACACCCTGTGAAGTGTGAAACACCCCCACTGTCCTCAGTAATATTAACACACTGACAGAGAACACAGATTAATATTAACACACTCACTGACACACTGTGTATATCATGACCCACAGTCAGATACACCCTGTGAAGTGTAAAACATTCCCACTGTCCTCAGGAATATTAACACACTGACAGAGAACAGAGATTAATATTAACACACTCACTGACACACTGTGTATATCATGACCCACAGTCAGATACACCCTGTGAAGTGTAAAACACCTCCACTGTCCTCAGTAATATTAACACACTGACAGAGAACACAGATTAATATTAACACACTCACTGACACACTGTGTATATCATGACCCACAGTCAGATACACCCTGTGAAGTGTAAAACACCCCCACTGTCCTCAGTAATATTAACACACTGACAGAGAACACAGATTAATATTAACACACTCACTGACACACTGTGTACATCATGACCCACAGTCAGATACACCCTGTGAAGTGTAAAACACCCCAACTGTCCTCAGTAATATTAACACACAGACAGAGAACACAGATTAATATTGACACACTCACTGACAAACTGTGTATATCATGACCCACAGTCAGATACACCATGTGAAGTGTAAAACACCCCCACTGTCCTCAGTAATACTAACACACTGACAGAGAACACAGATTAATATTAACACACTCACTGACACACTGTGTATATCATCACCCACAGTCAGATACACCCGGTGAAGTGTAAAACACCCCCACTGTCCTCAGGAATATTAACACACTGACAGAGAACACAGATTAATATTAACACACTCACTGACACACTGTGTATATCATGACCCAGAGTCAGATAAACCCTGTGAAGTGTAAAACACCCCCACTGTCCTCAGTAATATTAACACACTGACAGAGAACACAGATTAATATTAACACACTCACTGACACACTGTGTACATCATGACCCACAGTCAGATAAACCCTGTGAAGTGTAAAACACCCCCACTGTCCTCAGTAATATTAACACACTGACAGAGAACACAGATTAATATTAACACACTCACTGACACACTGTGTACATCATGACCCACAGTCAGATAAACCCTGTGAAGTGTAAAACATCCCCACTGTCCTCAGTAATATTAACACACTGACAGAGAACACAGATTAATATTAACACACTCACTGACATACTGTGTAAATCATGACCCACAGTCAGATACACCCTGTGAAGTGTAAAACACCCCACCCCCACTGTCCTCAGGAATATTAACACACTGACAGAGAACACAGATTAATATTAACACACTCACTGACACACTGTGTACATCATGACCCACAGTCAGATACACCCTGTGAAGTGTAAAACACCCCCACTGTCCTCAGTAATATTAATACACTGACAGAGAACACAGATTAATATTAACACACTCACTGACACATTGTGTATATCATGACCCGCAGTCAGATAAACCCTGTGAAGTGTAAAACACCCCCACTGTCCTCAGTAATATTAACACACTGACAGAGAACACAGATTAATATTAACACACTCACTGACACACTGTGTATATCATGACCCACAGTCAGATACACCCTGTGAAGTGTAAAACACCCCCACTGTCCCCAGTAATATTAACACACTGACAGAGAACACAGATTAATATTAACACACTCACTGACACACTGTGTACATCATGACCCACAGTCAGATACACCCTGTGAAGTGTGAAACACCCCCACTGTCCTCAGTAATATTAACACACTGACAGAGAACACAGATTAATATTAACACACTCACTGACACACTGTGTATATCATGACCCACAGTCAGATACACCCTGTGAAGTGTAAAACATTCCCACTGTCCTCAGGAATATTAACACACTGACAGAGAACAGAGATTAATATTAACACACTCACTGACACACTGTGTATATCATGACCCACAGTCAGATACACCCTGTGAAGTGTAAAACACCTCCACTGTCCTCAGTAATATTAACACACTGACAGAGAACACAGATTAATATTAACACACTCACTGACACACTGTGTATATCATGACCCACAGTCAGATACACCCTGTGAAGTGTAAAACACCCCCACTGTCCTCAGTAATATTAACACACTGACAGAGAACACAGATTAATATTAACACACTCACTGACACACTGTGTACATCATGACCCACAGTCAGATACACCCTGTGAAGTGTAAAACACCCCAACTGTCCTCAGTAATATTAACACACAGACAGAGAACACAGATTAATATTGACACACTCACTGACAAACTGTGTATATCATGACCCACAGTCAGATACACCATGTGAAGTGTAAAACACCCCCACTGTCCTCAGTAATACTAACACACTGACAGAGAACACAGATTAATATTAACACACTCACTGACACACTGTGTATATCATCACCCACAGTCAGATACACCCGGTGAAGTGTAAAACACCCCCACTGTCCTCAGGAATATTAACACACTGACAGAGAACACAGATTAATATTAACACACTCACTGACACACTGTGTATATCATGACCCAGAGTCAGATAAACCCTGTGAAGTGTAAAACACCCCCACTGTCCTCAGGAATATTAACACACTGACAGAGAACACAGATTAATATTAACACACTCACTGACACACTGTGTATATCATGACCCACAGTCAGATACACCCTGTGAAGTGTAAAACACCCCCACTGTCCTCAGGAATATTAACACCTGACAGTGAACACAGATTAATATTAACACACTCACTGACACACTGTGTACATCATGACCCACAGTCAGATACACCCTGTGAAGTGTAAAACACCCCCACTGTCCTCAGTAATATTAACACACTGACAGAGAACACAGATTAATATTAACACACTCACTGACACACTGTGTATATCATGACCCACAGTCAGATACACCCTGTGAAGTGTAAAACACCCCCACTGACCTCAGTAATATTAACACACTGACAGAGAACACAGATTAATATTAACACACTCACTGACACACTGTGTACATCATGACCCACAGTCAGATAAACCCTGTGAAGTGTAAAACACCCCCACTGTCCTCAGTAATATTAACACACTGACAGAGAACACAGATTAATATTAACACACTCACTGACACACTGTGTACATCATGACCCACAGTCAGATAAACCCTGTGAAGTGTAAAACATCCCCACTGTCCTCAGTAATATTAACACACTGACAGAGAACACAGATTAATATTAACACACTCACTGACACACTGTGTATATCATGACCCACAGTCAGATACACCCTGTGAAGTGTAAAACACCCCCACTGTCCTCAGGAATATTAACACCTGACAGTGAACACAGATTAATATTAACACACTCACTGACACACTGTGTACATCATGACCCACAGTCAGATACACCCTGTGAAGTGTAAAACACCCCCACTGTCCTCAGTAATATTAACACACTGACAGAGAACACAGATTAATATTAACACACTCACTGACACACTGTGTATATCATGACCCACAGTCAGATACACCCTGTGAAGTGTAAAACACCCCCACTGTCCTCAGTAATATTAACACACTGACAGAGAACACAGATTAATATTAACACACTCACTGACACACTGTGTACATCATGACCCACAGTCAGATAAACCCTGTGAAGTGTAAAACACCCCCACTGTCCTCAGTAATATTAACACACTGACAGAGAACACAGATTAATATTAACACACTCACTGACACACTGTGTACATCATGACCCACAGTCAGATAAACCCTGTGAAGTGTAAAACATCCCCACTGTCCTCAGTAATATTAACACACTGACAGAGAACACAGATTAATATTAACACACTCACTGACATACTGTGTAAATCATGACCCACAGTCAGATACACCCTGTGAAGTGTAAAACACCCCCACTGTCCTCAGGAATATTAACACACTGACAGAGAACACAGATTAATATTAACACACTCACTGACACACTGTGTACATCATGACCCACAGTCAGATACACCCTGTGAAGTGTAAAACACCCCCACTGTCCTCAGTAATATTAATACACTGACAGAGAACACAGATTAATATTAACACACTCACTGACACATTGTGTATATCATGACCCGCAGTCAGATAAACCCTGTGAAGTGTAAAACACCCCCACTGTCCTCAGTAATATTAACACACTGACAGAGAACACAGATTAATATTAACACACTCACTGACACACTGTGTATATCATGACCCACAGTCAGATACACCCTGTGAAGTGTAAAACACCCCCACTGTCCTTAGTAATATTAACACACTGACAGAGAACACAGATTAATATTAACACACTCACTGACACACTGTGTACATCATGACCCACAGTCAGATACACCCTGTGAAGTGTGAAACACCCCCACTGTCCTCAGTAATATTAACACACTGACAGAGAACACAGATTAATATTAACACACTCACTGACACACTGTGTATATCATGACCCACAGTCAGATACACCCTGTGAAGTGTAAAACATTCCCACTGTCCTCAGGAATATTAACACACTGACAGAGAACAGAGATTAATATTAACACACTCACTGACACACTGTGTATATCATGACCCACAGTCAGATACACCCTGTGAAGTGTAAAACATCCCCACTGTCCTCAGCAATATTAACACACTGACAGAGAACACAGATTAATATTAACACACTCACTGACACATTGTGTATATCATGACCCGCAGTCAGATAAACCCTGTGAAGTGTAAAACACCCCCACTGTCCTCAGTAATATTAAGACACTGACAGAGAACACAGATTAATATTAACACACTCACTGACACACTGTGTATATCATGACCCACAGTCAGATAAACCCTGTGAAGTGTAAAACACCCCCACTGTCCTCAGGAATATTAACACACTGACAGAGAACACAGATTAATATTAACACACTCACTGACACACTGTGTATATCATGACCCACAGTCAGATACACCCTGTGAAGTGTAAAACACCCCCACTGTCCTCAGTAATATTAACACACTGACAGAGAACACAGATTAATATTAACACACTCACTGACACACTGTGTACATCATGACCCACAGTCAGATACACCCTGTGAAGTGTGAAACACCCCCACTGTCCTCAGTAATATTAACACACTGACAGAGAACACAGATTAATATTAACACACTCACTGACACACTGTGTATATCATGACCCACAGTCAGATACACCCTGTGAAGTGTAAAACATCCCCACTGTCCTCAGTAATATTAACACACTGACAGAGAACAGAGATTAATATTAACACACTTACTGACACACTGTGTATATCATGACCCACAGTCAGATACACCCTGTGAAGTGTAAAACATCCCCACTGTCCTCAGCAATATTAACACACTGACAGAGAACACAGATTAATATTAACACACTCACTGACACACTGTGTATATCATGACCCACAGTCAGATACACCCTGTGAAGTGTAAAACACCCCCACTGTCCTCAGTAATATTAATACACTGACAGAGAACACAGATTAATATTAACACACTCACTGACACACTATGTATATCATGACCCACAGTCAGATACACCCTGTGAAGTGTAAAACACCCCCACTGTCCTCAGTCATATTAACACACTGACAGAGAACACAGATTAATATTAACACACTCACTGACACACTGTGTATATCATGACCCACAGTCAGATACACCCTGTGAAGTGTAAAACACCCCCACTGTCCTGAGTAATATTAACACACTGACAGAGAACACAGATTAATATTAACACACTCACTGACACACTGTGTATATCATGACCCACAGTCAGATACACCCTGTGAAGTGTAAAACACCCCCACTGTCCTCAGTCATATTAACACACTGACAGAGAACACAGATTAATATTAACACACTCACTGACACACTCTGTATATCATGACCCACAGTCAGATACACCCTGTGAAGTGTAAAACACCCCCACTGTCCTCAGTCATATTAACACACCGACAGAGAACACAGATTAATATTAACACACTCACTGACACACTGTGTATATCATGACCCACAGTCAGATGCACCCTGTGAAGTGTAAAACACCCCCACTGTCCTCAGGAATATTAACACACTGACAGAGAACACAGATTAATATTAACACGCTCACTGACACACTGTGTATATCATGACCCAAGGCCAGATGCACCCTGTGAAGTGTAAAACACCCCCACTGTCCTCAGTAATATTAACACACTGACAGAGAACACAGATTAATATTAACAAACTCACTGACACACTGTGTATTTCATGACCCACAGTCAGATAAACCCTGTGAAGTGTAAAACACCCCCACTGTCCTCAGTAATATTATCACACTGACAGAGAACACAGATTAATATTAACACATTCACTGACACACTGTGTACATCATGACCCACAGTCAGATAAACCCTGTGAAGTGTAAAACACCCCCACTGTCCTCAGGAATATTAACACACTGACAGAGAACACAGATTAATATTAACACACTCACTGACACACTGTGTATATCATGACCCAAGGCCAGATGCACCCTGTGAAGTGTAAAACACCCCCACTGTCCTCAGTAATATTAACACACTGACAGAGAAGACAGATTAATATTAACACACTCACTGACACACTGTGTATATCGTGACCCACAGACAGATAATCCCTGTGAAGTGTAAAACACCCCCACTGTCCTCAGGAATATTAACACACTGACAGAGAACACAGATTAATATTAACACACTCACTGACACACTGTATATATCATGACCCACAGTCAGATACACCCTGTGAAGTGTAAAACACCCCCACTGTCCTCAGTAATATTAACACACTGACAGAGAACACAGATTAATATTAACACACTCACTGACACACTGTGTATATCATGACCCACAGTCAGATAAACCCTGTGAAGTGTAAAACACTCCCACTGTCCTCAGGAATATTAACACACTGACAGAGAACACAGATTAATATTAACACACTCACTGACACACTGTGTATATCATGACCCACAGCCAGATACACCCTGTGAAGTGTAAAACACCCCCACTGTCCTCAGCAATATTAACACCTGACAGAGAACACAGATTAATATTAACACACTCACCGACACACTGTGTATATCATGACCCACTGTCAGATACACCCTGTGAAGTGTAAAACACCCCCACTGTCCTCAGTAATATTAACACACTGACAGAGAACACAGATTAATATTAACACACTCACTGACACACTGTGTATATCATGACCCACAGTCAGATACACCCTGTGAAGTGTAAAACACCCCCACTGTCCTCAGTAATATTAACACACTGACAGAGAACACAGATTAATATTAACACACTCACTGACACACTGTGTACATCATGACCCACAGTCAGATAAACCCTGTGAAGTGTAAAACACCCCCACTGTCCTCAGTAATATTAACACACTGACAGAGAACACAGATTAATATTAACACACTCACTGACACACTGTGTATATCATGACCCACAGTCAGATAAACCCTGTGAAGTGTAAAACACTCCCACTGTCCTCAGGAATATTAACACACTGACAGAGAACACAGATTAATATTAACACACTCACTGACACACTGTGTATATCATGACCCACAGCCAGATACACCCTGAGAAGTGTAAAACACCCCCACTGTCCTCAGCAATATTAACACCTGACAGAGAACACAGATTAATATTAACACACTCACCGACACACTGTGTATATCATGACCCAGAGTCAGATACACCCTGTGAAGTGTAAAACACCCCCACTGTCCTCAGTAATATTAACACACTGACAGAGAACACAGATTAATATTAACACACTCACTGACACACTGTGTATATCATGACCCACAGTCAGATACACCCTGTGAAGTGTAAAACACCCCCACTGTCCTCAGTCATATTAACACACTGACAGAGAACACAGATTAATATTAACACACTCACTGACACACTGTGTACATCATGACCCACAGTCAGATAAACCCTGTGAAGTGTAAAACACCCCCACTGTCCTCAGTAATATTAACACACTGACAGAGAACACAGATTAATATTAACACACTCACTGACACACTGTGTATATCATGACCCACAGTCAGATACACCCTGTGAAGTGTAAAACACCCCCACTGTCCTCAGTAATATTAACACACTGACAGAGAACACAGATTAATATTAACACACTCACTGACACACTGTGTACATCACGTTCCACAGTCAGATAAACCCTGTGAAGTGTAAAACATCCCCACTGTCCTCAGTAATATTAACACACTGACAGAGAACACAGATTAATATTAACACACTCACTGACACACTGTGTATATCATGACCCACAGTCAGATACACCCTGTGAAGTGTAAAACACCCCCACTGTCCTCAGTAATATTAACACACTGACAGAGAACACAGATTAATATTAACACACTGACCGACACACTGTGTACATCATGACCCACAGCCAGATAAACCCTGTGAAGTGTAAAACACCCCCACTGTCCTCAGGGATATTAACACACTGACAGAGAACACAGATTAATATTAACACACTCACTGACACACTGTGTACATCATGACCCACAGTCAGATACACCCTGTGAAGTGTAAAACACCCCCACTGTCGTCAGTAATATTAACACACTGACAGAGAACACAGATTAATATTAACACACTCACTGACACACTGTGTATATCATGACCCACAGTCAGATACACCCTGTGAAGTGTAAAACACCCCCACTGTCCTCAGTCATATTAATACACTGACAGAGAACACAGATTAATATTAACACACTCACTGACACACTATGTATATCATGACCCACAGTCAGATACACCCTGTGAAGTGTAAAACACCCCCACTGTCCTCAGTCATATTAACACACTGACAGAGAACACAGATTAATATTAACACACTCACTGACACACTGTGTATATCATGACCCACAGTCAGATACACCCTGTGAAGTGTAAAACACCCCCACTGTCCTGAGTAATATTAACACACTGACAGAGAACACAGATTAATATTAACACACTCACTGACACACTGTGTATATCATGACCCACAGTCAGATACACCCTGTGAAGTGTAAAACACCCCCACTGTCCTCAGTCATATTAACACACTGACAGAGAACACAGATTAATATTAACACACTCACTGACACACTCTGTATATCATGACCCACAGTCAGATACACCCTGTGAAGTGTAAAACACCCCCACTGTCCTCAGTCATATTAACACACTGACAGAGAACACAGATTAATATTAACACACTCACTGACACACTGTGTATATCATGACCCACAGTCAGATGCACCCTGTGAAGTGTAAAACACCCCCACTGTCCTCAGGAATATTAACACACTGACAGAGAACACAGATTAATATTAACACGCTCACTGACACACTGTGTATATCATGACCCAAGGCCAGATGCACCCTGTGAAGTGTAAAACACCCCCACTGTCCTCAGTAATATTAACACACTGACAGAGAACACAGATTAATATTAACAAACTCACTGACACACTGTGTATTTCATGACCCACAGTCAGATAAACCCTGTGAAGTGTAAAACACCCCCACTGTCCTCAGTAATATTATCACACTGACAGAGAACACAGATTAATATTAACACATTCACTGACACACTGTGTACATCATGACCCACAGTCAGATAAACCCTGTGAAGTGTAAAACACCCCCACTGTCCTCAGGAATATTAACACACTGACAGAGAACACAGATTAATATTAACACACTCACTGACACACTGTGTATATCATGACCCAAGGCCAGATGCACCCTGTGAAGTGTAAAACACCCCCACTGTCCTCAGTAATATTAACACACTGACAGAGAAGACAGATTAATATTAACACACTCACTGACACACTGTGTATATCGTGACCCACAGACAGATAATCCCTGTGAAGTGTAAAACACCCCCACTGTCCTCAGGAATATTAACACACTGACAGAGAACACAGATTAATATTAACACACTCACTGACACACTGTATATATCATGACCCACAGTCAGATACACCCTGTGAAGTGTAAAACACCCCCACTGTCCTCAGTAATATTAACACACTGACAGAGAACACAGATTAATATTAACACACTCACTGACACACTGTGTATATCATGACCCACAGTCAGATAAACCCTGTGAAGTGTAAAACACTCCCACTGTCCTCAGGAATATTAACACACTGACAGAGAACACAGATTAATATTAACACACTCACTGACACACTGTGTATATCATGACCCACAGCCAGATACACCCTGTGAAGTGTAAAACACCCCCACTGTCCTCAGCAATATTAACACCTGACAGAGAACACAGATTAATATTAACACACTCACCGACACACTGTGTATATCATGACCCAGAGTCAGATACACCCTGTGAAGTGTAAAACACCCCCACTGTCCTCAGTAATATTAACACACTGACAGAGAACACAGATTAATATTAACACACTCACTGACACACTGTGTATATCATGACCCACAATCAGATACACCCTGTGAAGTGTAAAACACCCCCACTGTCCTCAGTAATATTAACACACTGACAGAGAACACAGATTAATATTAACACACTCACTGACACACTGTGTACATCATGACCCACAGTCAGATAAACCCTGTGAAGTGTAAAACACCCCCACTGTCCTCAGTAATATTAACACACTGACAGAGAACACAGATTAATATTAACACACTCACTGACACACTGTGTATATCATGACCCACAGTCAGATAAACCCTGTGAAGTGTAAAACACTCCCACTGTCCTCAGGAATATTAACACACTGACAGAGAACACAGATTAATATTAACACACTCACTGACACACTGTGTATATCATGACCCACAGCCAGATACACCCTGTGAAGTGTAAAACACCCCCACTGTCCTCAGCAATATTAACACCTGACAGAGAACACAGATTAATATTAACACACTCACCGACACACTGTGTATATCATGACCCACAGTCAGATACACCCTGTGAAGTGTAAAACACCCCCACTGTCCTCAGTAATATTAACACACTGACAGAGAACACAGATTAATATTAACACACTCACTGACACACTGTGTATATCATGACCCACAGTCAGATACACCCTGTGAAGTGTAAAACACCCCCACTGTCCTCAGTCATATTAACACACTGACAGAGAACACAGATTAATATTAACACACTCACTGACACACTGTGTACATCATGACCCACAGTCAGATAAACCCTGTGAAGTGTAAAACACCCCCACTGTCCTCAGTAATATTAACACACTGACAGAGAACACAGATTAATATTAACACACTCACTGACACACTGTGTATATCATGACCCACAGTCAGATACACCCTGTGAAGTGTAAAACACCCCCACTGTCCTCAGTAATATTAACACACTGACAGAGAACACAGATTAATATTAACACACTCACTGACACACTGTGTACATCACGTTCCACAGTCAGATAAACCCTGTGAAGTGTAAAACATCCCCACTGTCCTCAGTAATATTAACACACTGACAGAGAACACAGATTAATATTAACACACTCACTGACACACTGTGTATATCATGACCCACAGTCAGATACACCCTGTGAAGTGTAAAACACCCCCACTGTCCTCAGTAATATTAACACACTGACAGAGAACACAGATTAATATTAACACACTGACCGACACACTGTGTACATCATGACCCACAGCCAGATAAACCCTGTGAAGTGTAAAACACCCCCACTGTCCTCAGGGATATTAACACACTGACAGAGAACACAGATTAATATTAACACACTCACTGACACACTGTGTACATCATGACCCACAGTCAGATACACCCTGTGAAGTGTAAAACACCCCCACTGTCGTCAGTAATATTAACACACTGACAGAGAACACAGATTAATATTAACACACTCACTGACACACTGTGTATATCATGACCCACAGTCAGATACATCCTGTGAAGTGTAAAACACCCCCTCTGTCCTCAGGAATATTAACACACTGACAGAGAAAACAGATTAATATTAACACACTCACTGACACACTGTGTATATCATGACCCACAGTCAGATACACCCTGTGAAGTGTAAAACACCCCCACTGTCCTCAGCAATATTAACACACTGACAGAGAACACAGATTAATATTAACACACTCACTGACACACTGTGTATATCATGACCCACAGTCAGATACCCCCTGTGAAGTGTAAAACACCCCCACTGTCCTCAGTAATATTAACACACTGGCAGAGAACACAGATTAATATTAACACACTGACCGACACACTGTGTACATCATGACCCACAGCCAGATAAACCCTGTGAAGTGTAAAACACCCCCACTGTCCTCAGTAATATTAACACACTGACAGAGAACACAGATTAATATTAACACACTCACTGACACACTGTGTACATCATGACCCACAGTCAGATACACCCTGTGAAATGTAAAACATACCCACTGTCCTCAGCAATATTAACACACTGACAGAGAACACAGATTAATATTAACACACTCACTGACACACTGTGTACATCATGACCCACAGTCAGATACACCCTGTGAAGTGTAAAACATCCCCACTGTCCTCAGTAATATTAACACACTGACAGAGAACACAGATTAATATTAACACACTCACTGACACACTGTGTATATCATGACCCACAGTCAGATACACCCTGTGAAGTGTAAAACACCCCCACTGTCCTCAGTAATATTAACACACTGATAGAGAACACAGATTAATATTAACACACTCACTGACACACTGTGTACATCATGACCCACAGTCAGATACACCCTGTAAAGTGTAAAACACCCCCACTGTCCTCAGTAATATTAACACACTGACAGAGAACACAGATTAATATTAACACACTCACTGACACACTGTGTACATCATGACCCACAGTCAGATACACCCTGTGAAGTGTGAAACACCCCCACTGTCCTCAGGAATATTCACACACTGACAGAGAACACAGATTAATATTAACACACTCACTGACACACTGTGTACATCATGACCCACAGTCAGATACACCCTGTGTAGTGTAAAACACCCCCACTGTCCTCAGTAATATTAACACACTGACAGAGAACACAGATTAATATTAACACACTCACTGACACACTGTGTATATCATGACCCACAGTCAGATACACCCTGTGAAGTGTAAAACACCCCCACTGTCCTCAGGAATATTAACACACTGACAGAGAATACAGATTAATATTAACACACTCACTGACATACTGTGTATATCATGACCCACAGTCAGATACACCCTGTGAAGTGTAAAACACCCCCACTGTCCTCAGTCATATTAACACACTGACAGAGAACACAGATTAATATTAACACACTCACTGACACACTGTGTATATCATGACCCACAGTCAGATACACCCTGTGAAGTGTAAAACACCCCCACTGTCCTCAGTAATATTGACACACTGACAGAGAACACAGATTAATATTAACACACTCACTGACACACTGTGTATATCGTGACCCACAGACAGATAAACCCTGTGAAGTGTAAAACACCCCCACTGTCCTCAGGAATATTAACACACTGACAGAGAACACAGATTAATATTAACACACTCACTGACACACTGTATATATCATGACCCACAGTCAGATACACCCTGTGAAGTGTAAAACACCCCCACTGTCCTCAGTAATATTAACACACTGACAGAGAACACAGATTAATATTAACACACTCACTGACAAACTGTATATATCATGACCCACAGTCAGATACACCCTGTGAAGTGTAAAACACCCCCACTGTCCTCAGTAATATTAACACACTGACAGAGAACACAGATTAATATTAACACACTCACTGACACACTGTGTATATCATGACCCACAGTCAGATACACCCTGTGAAGTGTAAAACACCCCCACTGTCCTCAGGAATATTAACACACTGACAGAGAACACAGATTAATATTAACACATTCACTGACACACTGTGTATATCATGACCCACAGTCAGATACATCCTGTGAAGTGTAAAAGACCCCCAGTGTCCTCAGTAATATTAACACACTGACAGAGAACACAGATTAATATTAACACACTCACTGACACACTGTGTATATCATGACCCACAGTCACATACACCCTGTGAAGTGTAAAACACCCCCACTGTCCTCAGTAATATTAACACACTGACAGAGAACACAGATTAATATTAACACACTCACTGACACACTGTGTACATCATGACCCACAGTCAGATAAACCCTGTGAAGTGTAAAACACTCCCACTGTCCTCAGGAATATTAACACACTGACAGAGAACACAGATTAATATTAACACACTCACTGACACACTGTGTACATCATGACCCACAGTCAGATAAACCCTGTGAAGTGTAAAACACCCCCACTGTCCTCAGGAATATTAACACACTGACAGAGAACACAGATTAATATTAACACACTCACTGACACACTGTGTATATCATGACCCACAGTCAGATACACCCTGTGAAGTGTAAAACACCCCCACTGTCCTCAGGAATATTAACACACTGACAGAGAACACAGATTAATATTAACACACTCACTGACACACTGTGTATATCATGACCCACAGTCAGATACACCCTGTGAAGTGTAAAACACCCCCACTGTCCTCAGGAATATTAACATCCTGACAGAGAACACAGATTAATATTAACACACTCACTGACACACTGTGTACATCATGACCCACAGTCAGATACACCCTGTGAAGTGTAAAACATCCCCACTGTCCTCAGTAATATTAACACACTGACAGAGAACACAGATTAATATTAACACACTCACTGACACACTGTGTATATCATGACCCACAGTCAGATACACCCTGTGAAGTGTAAAACACCCCCACTGTCCTCAGTAATATTAACACACTGACAGAGAGCACAGATTAATATTAACACACTACTGACACACTGTGTACATCATGACCCACAGTCAGATACACCCTGTGAAGTGTAAAACACCCCCACTGTCCTCAGGAATATTAACACACTGACAGAGAACACAGATTAATATTAACACACTCACTGACACACTGTGTATATCATGACCCACAGTCAGATACACCCTGTGAAGTGTAAAACACCCCCACTGTCCTCAGGAATATTAACACACTGACAGAGAACACAGATTAATATTAACACACTCACTGACACACTGTGTATATCATGACCCACAGTCAGATACACCCTGTGAAGTGTAAAACACCCCCACTGTCCTCAGGAATATTAACACACTGACAGAGAACACAGATTAATATTAACACACTCACTGACACACTGTGTACATCATGACCCACAGTCAGATAAACCCTGTGAAGTGTAAAACACCCCCACTGTCCTCAGTAATATTAACACACTGACAGAGAACACAGATTAATATTAACACACTCACTGACACACTGTGTATATCGTGACCCACAGACAGATAAAACCTGTGAAGTGTAAAACACCCCCACTGTCCTCAGGAATATTAACACACTGACAGAGAACACAGATTAATATTAACACACTCACTGACACACTGTATATATCATGACCCACAGTCAGATACACCCTGTGAAGTGTAAAACACCCCCACTGTCCTCAGTAATATTAACACACTGACAGAGAACACAGATTTATATTAACACATTCACTGACACACTGTGTATATCATGACCCACAGTCAGATACATCCTGTGAAGTGTAAAAGACCCCCAGTGTCCTCAGTAATATTAACACACTGACAGAGAACACAGATTAATATTAACACACTCACTGACACACTGTGTATATCATGACCCACAGCCAGATACACCCTGTGAAGTGTAAAACACCCCCACTGTCCTCAGTAATATTAACACACTGACAGAGAACACAGATTAATATTAACACACTCACTGACACACTGTGTATATCATGACCCACAGTCACATACACCCTGTGAAGTGTAAAACACCCCCACTGTCCTCAGTAATATTAACACACTGACAGAGAACACAGATTAATATTAACACACTCACTGACACACTGTGTACATCATGACCCACAGTCAGATAAACCCTGTGAAGTGTAAAACACTCCCACTGTCCTCAGGAATATTAACACACTGACAGAGAACACAGATTAATATTAACACACTCACTGACACACTGTGTACATCATGACCCACAGTCAGATAAACCCTGTGAAGTGTAAAACACCCCCACTGTCCTCAGGAATATTAACACACTGACAGAGAACACAGATTAATATTAACACACTCACTGACACACTCTGTATATCATGACCCACAGTCAGATACACCCTGTGAAGTGTAAAACACCCCCACTGTCCTCAGGAATATTAACACACTGACAGAGAACACAGATTAATATTAACACACTCACTGACACACTGTGTATATCATGACCCACAGTCAGATACACCCTGTGAAGTGTAAAACACCCCCACTGTCCTCAGGAATATTAACATCCTGACAGAGAACACAGATTAATATTAACACACTCACTGATACACTGTGTACATCATGACCCACAGTCAGATACACCCTGTGAAGTGTAAAACATCCCCACTGTCCTCAGTAATATTAACACACTGACAGAGAACACAGATTAATATTAACACACTCACTGACACACTGTGTATATCATGACCCACAGTCAGATACACCCTGTGAAGTGTAAAACACCCCCACTGTCCTCAGTAATATTAACACACTGACAGAGAACACAGATTAATATTAACACACTCACTGACACACTGTGTACATCATGACCCACAGTCAGATACACCCTGTGAAGTGTAAAACACCCCCACTGTCCTCAGGAATATTAACACACTGACAGAGAACACAGATTAATATTAACACACTCACTGACACACTGTGTATATCATGACCCACAGTCAGATACACCCTGTGAAGTGTAAAACACCCCCACTGTCCTCAGTAATATTAACACACTGACAGAGAACACAGATTAATATTAACACACTCACTGACACACTGTGTATATCATGACCCACAGTCAGATACACCCTGTGAAGTGTAAAACACCCCCACTGTCCTCAGTAATATTAACACACTGACAGAGAACACAGATTAATATTAACACACTCACTGACACACTGTGTACATCACGTTCCACAGTCAGATAAACCCTGTGAAGTGTAAAACATCCCCACTGTCCTCAGTAATATTAACACACTGACAGAGAACACAGATTAATATTAACACACTCACTGACACACTGTGTATATCATGACCCACAGTCAGATACACCCTGTGAAGTGTAAAACACCCCCACTGTCCTCAGTAATATTAACACACTGACAGAGAACACAGATTAATATTAACACACTGACCGACACACTGTGTACATCATGACCCACAGCCAGATAAACCCTGTGAAGTGTAAAACACCCCCACTGTCCTCAGGGATATTAACACACTGACAGAGAACACAGATTAATATTAACACACTCACTGACACACTGTGTACATCATGACCCACAGTCAGATACACCCTGTGAAGTGTAAAACACCCCCACTGTCGTGAGTAATATTAACACACTGACAGAGAACACAGATTAATATTAACACACTCACTGACACACTGTGTATATCATGACCCACAGTCAGATACATCCTGTGAAGTGTAAAACACCCCCTCTGTCCTCAGGAATATTAACACACTGACAGAGAACACAGATTAATATTAACACACTCACTGACACACTGTGTATATCATGACCCACAGTCAGATACACCCTGTGAAGTGTAAAACACCCCCACTGTCCTCAGCAATATTAACACACTGACAGAGAACACAGATTAATATTAACACACTCACTGACACACTGTGTATATCATGACCCACAGTCAGATACCCCCTGTGAAGTGTAAAACACCCCCACTGTCCTCAGTAATATTAACACACTGGCAGAGAACACAGATTAATATTAACACACTGACCGACACACTGTGTACATCATGACCCACAGCCAGATAAACCCTGTGAAGTGTAAAACACCCCCACTGTCCTCAGTAATATTAACACACTGACAGAGAACACAGATTAATATTAACACACTCACTGACACACTGTGTACATCATGACCCACAGTCAGATACACCCTGTGAAATGAAAAACATACCCACTGTCCTCAGCAATATTAACACACTGACAGAGAACACAGATTAATATTAACACACTCACTGACACACTGTGTACATCATGACCCACAGTCAGATACACCCTGTGAAGTGTAAAACATCCCCACTGTCCTCAGTAATATTAACACACTGACAGAGAACACAGATTAATATTAACACACTCACTGACACTCTGTGTATATCATGACCCACAGTCAGATACACCCTGTGAAGTGTAAAACACCCCCACTGTCCTCAGTAATATTAACACACTGACAGAGAACACAGATTAATATTAACACACTCACTGACACACTGTGTATATCATGACCCACAGTCAGATACACCCTGTGAAGTGTAAAACACCCCCACTGTCCTCAGGAATATTAACACACTGACAGAGAACACAGATTAATATTAACACACTCACTGACACACTGTGTACATCATGACCCACAGTCAGATACACCCTGTAAAGTGTAAAACACCCCCACTGTCCTCAGTAATATTAACACACTGACAGAGAACACAGATTAATATTAACACACTCACTGACACACTGTGTACATCATGACCCACAGTCAGATACACCCTGTGAAGTGTGAAACACCCCCACTGTCCTCAGGAATATTCACACACTGACAGAGAACACAGATTAATATTAACACACTCACTGACACACTGTGTACATCATGACCCACAGTCAGATACACCCTGTGTAGTGTAAAACACCCCCACTGTCCTCAGTAATATTAACACACTGACAGAGAACACAGATTAATATTAACACACTCACTGACACACTGTGTATATCATGACCCACAGTCAGATACACCCTGTGAAGTGTAAAACACCCCCACTGTCCTCAGGAATATTAACACACTGACAGAGAATACAGATTAATATTAACACACTCACTGACACACTGTGTATATCATGACCCACAGTCAGATACACCCTGTGAAGTGTAAAACACCCCCACTGTCCTCAGTCATATTAACACACTGACAGAGAACACAGATTAATATTAACACACTCACTGACACACTGTGTATATCATGACCCACAGTCAGATACACCCTGTGAAGTGTAAAACACCCCCACTGTCCTCAGTAATATTGACACACTGACAGAGAACACAGATTAATATTAACACACTCACTGACACACTGTGTATATCGTGACCCACAGACAGATAAACCCTGTGAAGTGTAAAACACCCCCACTGTCCACAGGAATATTAACACACTGACAGAGAACACAGATTAATATTAACACACTCACTGACACACTGTATATATCATGACCCACAGTCAGATACACCCTGTGAAGTGTAAAACACCCCCACTGTCCTCAGTAATATTAACACACTGACAGAGAACACAGATTAATATTAACACACTCACTGACAAACTGTATATATCATGACCCACAGTCAGATACACCCTGTGAAGTGTAAAACACCCCCACTGTCCTCAGTAATATTAACACACTGACAGAGAACACAGATTAATATTAACACACTCACTGACACACTGTGTATATCATGACCCACAGTCAGATACACCCTGTGAAGTGTAAAACACCCCCACTGTCCTCAGGAATATTAACACACTGACAGAGAACACAGATTAATATTAACACATTCACTGACACACTGTGTATATCATGACCCACAGTCAGATACATCCTGTGAAGTGTAAAAGACCCCCAGTGTCCTCAGTAATATTAACACACTGACAGAGAACACAGATTAATATTAACACACTCACTGAGACACTGTGTATATCATGACCCACAGCCAGATACACCCTGTGAAGTGTAAAACACCCCCACTGTCCTCAGTAATATTAACACACTGACAGAGAACACAGATTAATATTAACACACTCACTGACACACTGTGTATATCATGACCCACAGTCACATACACCCTGTGAAGTGTAAAACACCCCCACTGTCCTCAGCGATATTAACACACTGACAGAGAACACAGATTAATATTAACACACTCACTGACACACTGTGTACATCATGACCCACAGTCAGATACACCCTGTGAAGTGTAAAACACCCCCACTGTCGTGAGTAATATTAACACACTGACAGAGAACACAGATTAATATTAACACACTCACTGACACACTGTGTATATCATGACCCACAGTCAGATACATCCTGTGAAGTGTAAAACACCCCCTCTGTCCTCAGGAATATTAACACACTGACAGAGAACACAGATTAATATTAACACACTCACTGACACACTGTGTATATCATGACCCACAGTCAGATACACCCTGTGAAGTGTAAAACACCCCCACTGTCCTCAGCAATATTAACACACTGACAGAGAACACAGATTAATATTAACACACTCACTGACACACTGTGTATATCATGACCCACAGTCAGATACCCCCTGTGAAGTGTAAAACACCCCCACGGTCCTCAGTAATATTAACACACTGGCAGAGAACACAGATTAATATTAACACACTGACCGACACACTGTGTACATCATGACCCACAGCCAGATAAACCCTGTGAAGTGTAAAACACCCCCACTGTCCTCAGTAATATTAACACACTGACAGAGAACACAGATTAATATTAACACACTCACTGACACACTGTGTACATCATGACCCACAGTCAGATACACCCTGTGAAATGTAAAACATACCCACTGTCCTCAGCAATATTAACACACTGACAGAGAACACAGATTAATATTAACACACTCACTGACACACTGTGTACATCATGACCCACAGTCAGATACACCCTGTGAAGTGTAAAACATCCCCACTGTCCTCAGTAATATTAACACACTGACAGAGAACACAGATTAATATTAACACACTCACTGACACACTGTGTATATCATGACCCACAGTCAGATACACCCTGTGAAGTGTAAAACACCCCCACTGTCCTCAGTAATATTAACACACTGACAGAGAACACAGATTAATATTAACACACTCACTGACACACTGTGTATATCATGACCCACAGTCAGATACACCCTGTGAAGTGTAAAACACCCCCACTGTCCTCAGGAATATTAACACACTGACAGAGAACACAGATTAATATTAACACACTCACTGACACACTGTGTACATCATGACCCACAGTCAGATACACCCTGTAAAGTGTAAAACACCCCCACTGTCCTCAGTAATATTAACACACTGACAGAGAACACAGATTAATATTAACACACTCACTGACACACTGTGTACATCATGACCCACAGTCAGATACACCCTGTGAAGTGTGAAACACCCCCACTGTCCTCAGGAATATTCACACACTGACAGAGAACACAGATTAATATTAACACACTCACTGACACACTGTGTACATCATGACCCACAGTCAGATACACCCTGTGTAGTGTAAAACACCCCCACTGTCCTCAGTAATATTAACACACTGACAGAGAACACAGATTAATATTAACACACTCACTGACACACTGTGTATATCATGACCCACAGTCAGATACACCCTGTGAAGTGTAAAACACCCCCACTGTCCTCAGGAATATTAACACACTGACAGAGAATACAGATTAATATTAACACACTCACTGACACACTGTGTATATCATGACCCACAGTCAGATACACCCTGTGAAGTGTAAAACACCCCCACTGTCCTCAGTCATATTAACACACTGACAGAGAACACAGATTAATATTAACACACTCACTGACACACTGTGTATATCATGACCCACAGTCAGATACACCCTGTGAAGTGTAAAACACCCCCACTGTCCTCAGTAATATTGACACACTGACAGAGAACACAGATTAATATTAACACACTCACTGACACACTGTGTATATCGTGACCCACAGACAGATAAACCCTGTGAAGTGTAAAACACCCCCACTGTCCTCAGGAATATTAACACACTGACAGAGAACACAGATTAATATTAACACACTCACTGACACACTGTATATATCATGACCCACAGTCAGATACACCCTGTGAAGTGTAAAACACCCCCACTGTCCTCAGTAATATTAACACACTGACAGAGAACACAGATTAATATTAACACACTCACTGACAAACTGTATATATCATGACCCACAGTCAGATACACCCTGTGAAGTGTAAAACACCCCCACTGTCCTCAGTAATATTAACACACTGACAGAGAACACAGATTAATATTAACACACTCACTGACACACTGTGTATATCATGACCCACAGTCAGATACACCCTGTGAAGTGTAAAACACCCCCACTGTCCTCAGGAATATTAACACACTGACAGAGAACACAGATTAATATTAACACATTCACTGACACACTGTGTATATCATGACCCACAGTCAGATACATCCTGTGAAGTGTAAAAGACCCCCAGTGTCCTCAGTAATATTAACACACTGACAGAGAACACAGATTAATATTAACACACTCACTGAGACACTGTGTATATCATGACCCACAGCCAGATACACCCTGTGAAGTGTAAAACACCCCCACTGTCCTCAGTAATATTAACACACTGACAGAGAACACAGATTAATATTAACACACTCACTGACACACTGTGTACATCATGACCCACAGTCAGATAAACCCTGTGAAGTGTAAAACACTCCCACTGTCCTCAGGAATATTAACACACTGACAGAGAACACAGATTAATATTAACACACTCACTGACACACTGTGTACATCATGACCCACAGTCAGATAAACCCTGTGAAGTGTAAAACACCCCCACTGTCCTCAGGAATATTAACACACTGACAGAGAACACAGATTAATATTAACACACTCACTGACACACTGTGTATATCATGACCCACAGTCAGATACACCCTGTGAAGTGTAAAACACCCCCACTGTCCTCAGGAATATTAACACACTGACAGAGAACACAGATTAATATTAACACACTCACTGACACACTGTGTATATCATGACCCACAGTCAGATACACCCTGTGAAGTGTAAAACACCCCCACTGTCCTCAGGAATATTAACATCCTGACAGAGAACACAGATTAATATTAACACACTCACTGACACACTGTGTACATCATGACCCACAGTCAGATACACCCTGTGAAGTGTAAAACATCCCCACTGTCCTCAGTAATATTAACACACTGACAGAGAACACAGATTAATATTAACACACTCACTGACACACTGTGTATATCATGACCCACAGTCAGATACACCCTGTGAAGTGTAAAACACCCCCACTGTCCTCAGTAATATTAACACACTGACAGAGAACACAGATTAATATTAACACACTCACTGACACACTGTGTACATCATGACCCACAGTCAGATACACCCTGTGAAGTGTAAAACACCCCCACTGTCCTCAGGAATATTAACACACTGACAGAGAACACAGATTAATATTAACACACTCACTGACACACTGTGTATATCATGACCCACAGTCAGATACACCCTGTGAAGTGTAAAACACCCCCACTGTCCTCAGGAATATTAACACACTGACAGAGAACACAGATTAATATTAACACACTCACTGACACACTGTGTATATCATGACCCACAGTCAGATACACCCTGTGAAGTGTAAAACACCCCCACTGTCCTCAGGAATATTAACACACTGACAGAGAACACAGATTAATATTAACACACTCACTGACACACTGTGTACATCATGACCCACAGTCAGATAAACCCTGTGAAGTGTAAAACACCCCCACTGTCCTCAGTAATATTAACACACTGACAGAGAACACAGATTAATATTAACACACTCACTGACACACTGTGTATATCGTGACCCACAGACAGATAAACCCTGTGAAGTGTAAAACACCCCCACTGTCCTCAGGAATATTAACACACTGACAGAGAACACAGATTAATATTAACACACTCACTGACACACTGTATATATCATGACCCACAGTCAGATACACCCTGTGAAGTGTAAAACACCCCCACTGTCCTCAGTAATATTAACACACTGACAGAGAACACAGATTTATATTAACACATTCACTGACACACTGTGTATATCATGACCCACAGTCAGATACATCCTGTGAAGTGTAAAAGACCCACAGTGTCCTCAGTAATATTAACACACTGACAGAGAACACAGATTAATATTAACACACTCACTGACACACTGTGTATATCATGACCCACAGCCAGATACACCCTGTGAAGTGTAAAACACCCCCACTGTCCTCAGTAATATTAACACACTGACAGAGAACACAGATTAATATTAACACACTCACTGACACACTGTGTATATCATGACCCACAGTCACATACACCCTGTGAAGTGTAAAACACCCCCACTGTCCTCAGTAATATTAACACACTGACAGAGAACACAGATTAATATTAACACACTCACTGACACACTGTGTACATCATGACCCACAGTCAGATAAACCCTGTGAAGTGTAAAACACTCCCACTGTCCTCAGGAATATTAACACACTGACAGAGAACACAGATTAATATTAACACACTCACTGACACACTGTGTATATCATGACCCACAGTCAGATACACCCTGTGAAGTGTAAAACACCCCCACTGTCCTCAGGAATATTAACATCCTGACAGAGAACACAGATTAATATTAACACACTCACTGACACACTGTGTACATCATGACCCACAGTCAGATACACCCTGTGAAGTGTAAAACATCCCCACTGTCCTCAGTAATATTAACACACTGACAGAGAACACAGATTAATATTAACACACTCACTGACACACTGTGTATATCATGACCCACAGTCAGATACACCCTGTGAAGTGTAAAACACCCCCACTGTCCTCAGTAATATTAACACACTGACAGAGAACACAGATTAATATTAACACACTCACTGACACACTGTGTACATCATGACCCACAGTCAGATACACCCTGTGAAGTGTAAAACACCCCCACTGTCCTCAGGAATATTAACACACTGACAGAGAACACAGATTAATATTAACACACTCACTGACACACTGTGTATATCATGACCCACAGTCAGATACACCCTGTGAAGTGTAAAACACCCCCACTGTCCTCAGGAATATTAACACACTGACAGAGAACACAGATTAATATTAACACACTCACTGACACACTGTGTATATCATGACCCACAGTCAGATACACCCTGTGAAGTGTAAAACACCCCCACTGTCCTCAGGAATATTAACACACTGACAGAGAACACAGATTAATATTAACACACTCACTGACACACTGTGTACATCATGACCCACAGTCAGATAAACTCTGTGAAGTGTAAAACACCCCCACTGTCCTCAGTAATATTAACACACTGACAGAGAACACAGATTAATATTAACACACTCACTGACACACTGTGTATATCATGACCCACAGTCAGATACACCCTGTGAAGTGTAAAACATCCCCACTGTCCTCAGTAATATTAACACACTGACAGAGAACACAGATTAATATTAACACACTCACTGACACACTGTGTATATCATGACCCACAGTCAGATACACCGGGTGAAGTGTAAAACACCCCCACTGTCCTCAGGAATATTAACACACTGACAGAGAACACAGATTAATATTAACACACTCACTGACACACTGTGTATATCATGACCCACAGTCAGATACACCCTGTGAAGTGTAAAACACCCCCACTGTCCTCAGTAATATTAACACACTGACAGAGAACACAGATTAATATTAACACAATCACTGACACACTGTGTATATCATGACCCACAGTCAGATACACCCTGTGAAGTGTAAAACACCCCCACTGTCCTCAGCAATATTAACACACTGACAGAGAACACAGATTAATATTAACACACTCACTGACACACTGTGTATATCATGACCCACAGTCAGATACACCCTGTGAAGTGTAAAACACCCCCACTGTCCTCAGTAATATTAACACACTGACAGAGAACACAGATTAATATTAACACACTCACTGACACACTGTGTATATCATGACCCACAGTCAGATACACCCTGTGAAGTGTAAAACACCCCCACTGTCCTCAGTAATATTAACACACTGACAGAGAACACAGATTAATATTAACACACTCACTGACACACTGTGTATATCATGACCCACAGTCAGATACACCCTGTGAAGTGTAAATCACCACCACTGTCCTCAGTAATATCAACACACTGACAGAGAACACAGATTAATATTAACACAATCACTGACACACTGTGTATATCATGACCCACAGTCAGATACACCCTGTGAAGTGTAAAACACCCCCACTGTCCTCAGTAATATTAACACACTGACAGAGAACAAAGATTAATATTAACACAATCACTGACACACTGTGTACATCATGACCCACAATCAGATACACCCTGTGAAGTGTAAAACACCCCCACTGTCCTCAGTAAGATTAACACACTGACAGAGAACACAGATTAATATTAACACACTCACTGACACACTGTGTATATCATGACCCAAAGTCAGATAAACCCTGTGAAGTGTAAAACACCCCCACTGTCCTCAGGAATATTAACACACTGACAGGGAACACAGATTAATATTAACACACTCACTGACACACTGTGTATATCATGACCCACAGTCAGATAAACCCTGTGAAGTGTAAAACACCCCCACTGTCCTCAGGAATATTAACACACTGACAGAGAACACAGATTAATATTAACACACTCACCGACACACTGTGTGCATCATGACCCACAGTCAGAAACACCCTGTGAAGTGTAAAACACCCCCACTGTCCTCTGTAATATTAACACACTGACAGAGAACACAGATTAATATTAACACACTCACTGACACACTGTGTATATCATGACCCACAGTCAGATACACCCTGTGAAGTGTAAAACACCCCCACTGTCCTCCGTAATATTAACAAACTGACAGAGAACACAGATTAATATTAACACACTCACTGACACACTGTGTACATCATGACCCACAGTCAGATACACCCTGTGAAGTGTAAAACACCCCCACTGTCCTCAGGAATATTAACACACTGACAGAGAACAGAGATTAATATTAACACACTCACTGACACACTGTGTATATCATGACCCACAGTCAGATACACCCTGTGAAGTGTAAAACACACCCACTGTCCTCAGTAATATTAACACACTGACAGAGAACACAGATTAATATTAACACACTCACTGACACACTGTGTATATCATGACCCACAGTCAGATACACCCTGTGAAGTGTAAAACACCACCACTGTCCTCAGTAATATTAACACACTGACAGAGAACACAGATTAATATTAACACACTCACTGACACACTGTGTATATCATGACCCACAGTCAGATACACCCTGTGAAGTGTAAAACACCCCCACTGTCCTCAGTAGTATTAACACACTGACAGAGAACACAGATTAATATTAACACACTCACTGACACACTGTGTATATCATGACCCACAGTCAGATACACCCTGTGAAGTGTAAAACACCCCCACTGTCCTCAGTAATATTAACACACTGACAGAGAACACAGATTAATATTAACACACTCACTGACACACTGTGTATATCATGACCCACAGTCAGATACACCCTGTGAAGTGTAAAACACCCCCACGGTCCTCAGTAATATTAACACACTGACAGAGAACACAGATTAATATTAACACACTCACTGACACACTGTGTATATCATGACCCACAGTCAGATACACCCTGTGAAGTGTAAAACATCCCCACTGTCCTGAGGAATATTAACACACTGACAGAGAACACAGATTAATATTAACACACTCACTGACACACTGTGTACATCATGACCCACAGTCAGATAAACCCTGTGAAGTGTAAAACATCCCCACTGTCCTCAGGAATATTAACACACTGACAGAGAACACAGATTAATATTAACACACTCACTGACACACTGTGTACATCATGACCCACAGTCAGATAAACCCTGTGAAGTGTAAAACACCCCCACTGTCCTCAGGAATATTAACACACTGACAGAGAACACAGATTAATATTAACACACTCACTGACACACTGTGTATATCATGACCCACAGTCAGATACACCCTGTGAAGTGTAAAACACCCCCACTGTCCTCAGTAATATTAACATACTGACAGAGAACACAGATTAATAATAACACACTCACTGACACACTGTGTATATCATGACCCACAGTCAGATACACCCTGTGAAGTGTAAAACACCCCCACTGTCCTCAGTAATATTAACACACTGACAGAGAACACAGATTAATATTAACACACTCACTGACACACTGTGTACATCATGACCCACAGTCAGATACACCCTGTGAAGTGTAAAACACCCCCACTGTCCTCAGGAATATTAACACACTGACAGAGAACACAGATTAATATTAACACACTCACTGACACACTGTGTACATCGTGACCCACAGTCAGATACACCCGGTGAAGTGTAAAACATCCCCACTGTCCTCAGGAATATTAACACACTGACAGAGAACACAGATTAATATTAACACACTCACTGACACACTGTGTATATCATGACCCACAGTCAGATACACCCTGTGAAGTGTAAAACACCCCCACTGTCCTCAGTAATATTAACACACTGACAGAGAACACAGATTAATATTAACACACTCACTGACACACTGTGTACATCATGACTCACAGTCAGATAAATCCTGTGAAGTGTAAAACACCCCCACTGTCCTCAGGAATATTAACACACTGACAGAGAACACAGATTAATATTAACACACTCACTGACACACTGTGTACATCATGACCCACAGTCAGATACACCCTGTAAAGTGTAAAACACCCCCACTGTCCTCAGTAATATTAACACACTGACAGAGTACACAGATTAATATTAACACACTCACTGACACACTGTGTACATCATGACCCACAGTCAGATACACCCTGTGAAGTGTAAAACACCCCCACTGTCCTCAGTAAGATTAATACACTGACAGAGAACACAGATTAATATTAACACACTCACTGACACACTGTGTATATCATGACCCACAGTCAGATACACCCTGTGAAGTGTAAAACACCCCCACTGTCCTCAGTAATATTAACACACTGACAGAGAACACAGATTAATATTAACACACTCACTGACACACTGTGTACATCATGACCCACAGTCAGATAAACCCTGTGAAGTGTAAAACACCCCCACTGTCCTCAGGAATATTAACATACTGACAGAGAACACAGATTAATATTAACACACTCACTGACACACTGTGTATATCATGACCCACAGTCAGATACACCCTGTGAAGTGTAAAACACCCCCACTGTCCTCAGTAATATTAACACACTGACAGAGAACACAGATTAATATTAACACACTCACCGACACACTGTGTACATCATGACCCACAGTCAGATACACCCTGTGAAGTGTAAAACACCCCCACTGTCCTCAGTAATATTAACACACTGACAGAGAACACAGATTAATGTTAACACACTCACTGACACACTGTGTACATCATGACCCACAGTCAGATACACCCTGTGAAGTGTAAAACACCCCCACTGTCCTCAGTAATATTAAAACACTGACAGAGAACACAGATTAATATTAACACACTCACTGACACACTGTGTACATCATGACCCACAGTCAGATACACCCTGTGAAGTGTAAAACACCCCCACTGTCCTCAGTAATATTAACACACTGACAGAGAACACAGACTAATGTTAACACACTCACTGACACACTGTGTACATCATGACCCACAGTCAGATACACCCTGTGAAGTGTAAAACACCCCCACTGTCCTCAGTAATATTAAAACACTGACAGAGAACACAGATTAATATTAACACACTCACTGACACACTGTGTATATCATGACCCACAGTCAGATACACCCTGTGAAGTGTAAAACACCCCCACTGTCCTCAGTAATATTAACACACTGACAGAGAACACAGATTAATATTAACACACTCACTGACACACTGTATACATCATGACCCACAGTCAGATACACCCTGTGAAGTGTAAAACACCCCCACTGTCCTCAGGAATATTAACACACTGACAGAGAACACAGATTAATATTAACACACTCACTGACACACTGTGTATATCATGACCCACAGTCAGATACACCCTGTGAAGTGTAAAACATCCCCACTGTCCTCAGGAATATTAACACACTGACAGAGAACACAGATTAATATTAACACACTCACTGACACACTGTGTATTTCATGACCCACAGTCAGGTACACCCTGTGAAGTGTAAAACATCCCCACTGTCCTCAGGAATATTAACACACTGACAGAGAACACAGATTAATATTAACACACTCACTGACACACTGTGTACATCATGACCCACAGTCAGATACACCCTGTGAAGTGTAAAACACCCCCACTGTCCTCAGTAATATTAACACACTGACAGAGAACACAGATTAATATTAACACACTCACTGACACACTGTGTATATCATGACCCACAGTCAGATACACCCTGTGAAGTGTAAAACACCCCCACTGTCCTCAGGAATATTAACACACTGACAGAGAACACAGATTAATATTAACACACTCACTGACACACTGTGTATATCATGACCCACAGTCAGATACACCCTGTGAAGTGTAAAACACCCCACTGTCCTCAGTAATATTAACACACTGACAGAGAACACAGATTAATATTAACACACTCACTGACACACTGTGTATATCATGACCCACAGTCAGATACACCCTGTGAAGTGTAAAACACCCCCACTGTCCTCAGGAAGATTAACACACTGACAGAGTACACAGATTAATATTAACACACTCACTGACACACTGTGTATATCATGACCCACAGTCAGATACACCCTGTGAAGTGTAAAACACCCCCACTGTCCTCAGGAATATTAACACACTGACAGAGAACACAGATTAATATTAACACACTCACTGACACACTGTGTACATCATGACCCACAGTCAGATACACCCTGTGAAGTGTAAAACACCCCCACTGTCCTCAGTAATATTAAAACACTGACAGAGAACACAGATTAATATTAACACACTCACTGACACACTGTGTACATCATGACCCACAGTCAGATACACCCTGTGAAGTGTAAAACACCCCCACTGTCCTCAGTAATATTAACACACTGACAGAGAACACAGACTAATGTTAACACACTCACTGACACACTGTGTACATCATGACCCACAGTCAGATACACCCTGTGAAGTGTAAAACACCCCCACTGTCCTCAGTAATATTAAAACACTGACAGAGAACACAGATTAATATTAACACACTCACTGACACACTGTGTATATCATGACCCACAGTCAGATACACCCTGTGAAGTGTAAAACACCCCCACTGTCCTCAGTAATATTAACACACTGACAGAGAACACAGATTAATATTAACACACTCACTGACACACTGTATACATCATGACCCACAGTCAGATACACCCTGTGAAGTGTAAAACACCCCCACTGTCCTCAGGAATATTAACACACTGACAGAGAACACAGATTAATATTAACACACTCACTGACACACTGTGTATATCATGACCCACAGTCAGATACACCCTGTGAAGTGTAAAACATCCCCACTGTCCTCAGGAATATTAACACACTGACAGAGAACACAGATTAATATTAACACACTCACTGACACACTGTGTATTTCATGACCCACAGTCAGGTACACCCTGTGAAGTGTAAAACATCCCCACTGTCCTCAGGAATATTAACACACTGACAGAGAACACAGATTAATATTAACACACTCACTGACACACTGTGTACATCATGACCCACAGTCAGATACACCCTGTGAAGTGTAAAACACCCCCACTGTCCTCAGTAATATTAACACACTGACAGAGAACACAGATTAATATTAACACACTCACTGACACACTGTGTATATCATGACCCACAGTCAGATACACCCTGTGAAGTGTAAAACACCCCCACTGTCCTCAGGAATATTAACACACTGACAGAGAACACAGATTAATATTAACACACTCACTGACACACTGTGTATATCATGACCCACAGTCAGATACACCCTGTGAAGTGTAAAACACCCCACTGTCCTCAGTAATATTAACACACTGACAGAGAACACAGATTAATATTAACACACTCACTGACACACTGTGTATATCATGACCCACAGTCAGATACACCCTGTGAAGTGTAAAACACCCCCACTGTCCTCAGGAAGATTAACACACTGACAGAGTACACAGATTAATATTAACACACTCACTGACACACTGTGTATATCATGACCCACAGTCAGATACACCCTGTGAAGTGTAAAACACCCCCACTGTCCTCAGGAATATTAACACACTGACAGAGAACACAGATTAATATTAACACACTCACTGACACACTGTGTATATCATGACCCACAGTCAGATACACCCTGTGAAGTGTAAAACACCCCCACTGTCCTCAGTAATATTAACACACTGACAGAGTACACAGATTAATATTAACACACTCACTGACACACTGTGTATATCATGACCCACAGTCAGATACACCCTGTGAAGTGTAAAACACCCCCACTGTCCTCAGTAATATTAACACACTGACAGAGAACACAGATTAATATTAACACACTCACTGACACACTGTGTACATCATGACCCACAGTCAGATACACCCTGTGAAGTGTAAAACATCCCCACTGTCCTCAGTAATATTAACACACTGACAGAGAACACAGATTAATATTAACACACTCACTGACACATTGTGTATATCATGACCCACAGTCAGATACACCCTGTGAAGTGTAAAACACCCCCACTGTCCTCAGTAATATTAACACACTGACAGAGAACACAGATTAATATTAACACACTCACTGACACACTGTGTACATCATGACCCAGAGTCAGATAAACCCTGTGAAGTGTAAAACACCCCCACTGTCCTCAGGAATATTAACACACTGACAGAGAACACAGATTAATATTAACACACTCACTGACACACTGTGTACATCATGACCCAGAGTCAGATAAACCCTGTGAAGTGTAAAACACCCCCACTGTCCTCAGGAATATTAACACACTGACAGAGAACACAGATTAATATTAACACACTCACTGACACACTGTGTATATCATGACCCACAGTGAGATAAACCCTGTGAAGTGTAAAACACACCCACTGTCCTCAGTAATATTAACACACTGACAGAGAACACAGATTAATATTAACACACTCACTGACACACTGTGTATATCATGACCCACAGTCAGATACACACTGTGAAGTGTAAAACACCCCCACTGTCCTCAGTAATATTAACACACTGACAGAGAACACAGATTAATATTAACACACTCACTGACACACTGTGTATATCATCACCCACAGTCAGATAAACCCTGTGAAGTGAAAAACACCCCCACTGTCCTCAGTAATATTAACACACTGACAGAGAACACAGATTAATATTAACACACTCACTGACACACTGTGTATATCATGACCCACAGTCAGATACACCCGGTGAAGTGTAAAACGCCCCCACTGTCCTCAGGAATATTAACACACTGACAGAGAACACAGATTAATATTAACACACTCACTGACACACTGTGTATATCATGACCCACAGTCAGATACACCCTGTGAAGTGTAAAACACCCCCACTGTCCTCAGGAATATTAACACACTGACAGAGAACAGAGATTAATATTAACACACTCACTGACACAATGTGTATATCATGACCCACAGTCAGATACACCCTGTGAAGTGTAAAACACCCCCACTGTCCTCAGGAATATTAACACACTGACAGAGAACACAGATTAATATTAACACACTCACTGACACACTGTGTACATCATGACCCACAGTCAGATACACCCTGTGAAGTGTAAAACACCCCCACTGTCCTCAGTAATATTAACACACTGACAGAGAACACAGATTAATATTAACACACTCACTGACTCACTGTGTATATCATGACCCACAGTCAGATACACCCTGTGAAGTGTAAAACACCCCCACTGTCCTCAGTAATATTAACACACTGACAGAGAACACAGATTAATATTAACACACTCACTGACACACTGTGTACATCATGACCCACAGTCAGATACACCCTGTGAAGTGTAAAACACCCCCACTGTCCTCAGGAATATTAACACACTGACAGAGAACACAGATTAATATTAACACACTCACTGACACACTGTGTATATCATGACCCACAGTAAGATACACCCTGTGAAGTGTAAAACACCCCCACTGTCCTCAGTAATATTAACACACTGACAGAGAAAACAGATTAATATTAACACACTCACTGACACACTGTATATCATGACCCACAGTCAGATCCACCCTGTGAAGTGTAAAACACCCCCACTGTCCTCAGTAAGATTAATACACTGACAGAGAACACAGATTAATATTAACACACTCACTGACACACTGTGTACATCATGACCCACAGTCAGATACACCCTGTGAAGTGTAAAACACCCCCACTGTCCTCAGGAATATTAACACACTGACAGAGAACACAGATTAATATTAACACACTCACTGACACACTGTGTACATCATGACCCACAGTCAGATACACCCTGTGAAGTGTAAAACACCCCCACTGTCCTCAGGAATATTAACAGACTGACAGAGAACACAGATTAATATTAACACACTCACTGACACAATGTGTATATCATGACCCACAGTCAGATACACCCGGTGAAGTGTAAAACACCCCCACTGTCCTCAGTAATATTAACACACTGACAGAGAACACAGATTAATATTAACACACTCACTGACACACTGTGTACATCATGACCCACAGTCAGATACACCCTGTGAAGTGTAAAACACCCCCACTGTCCTCAGTAATATTAACACACTGACAGAGAACACAGATTAATATTAACACACTCACTGACACACTGTGGACATCATGACCCACAGTCAGATACACCCTGTGAAGTGTAAAACATCCCCACTGTCCTCAGTAATATTAACACACTGACAGAGAACACAGATTAATATTAACACACTCACTGACACACTGTGTATATCATGACCCACAGCCAGATACACCCTGTGAAGTGTAAAACACCCCCACTGTCCTCAGCAATATTAACACACTGACAGAGAACACAGATTAATATTAACACACTCACTGACACACTGTGTATATCATGACCCACAGTCAGATACACCCTGTGAAGTGTAAAACACCCCCACTGTCCTCAGTAATATTAACACACTGACAGAGAACACAGATTAATATTAACACACTCACTGACACACTGTGTATATCATGACCCACAGTCAGATACACCCTGTGAAGTGTAAAACACCCCCACTGTCCTCAGGAATATTAACACACTGACAGAGAACACAGATTAATATTAACACACTCACTGACACACTCTGTACATCATGACCCACAGTCAGATACACCCTGTGAAGTGTAAAACACCCCCACTGTCCTCAGGAATATTAACAGACTGACAGAGAAAACAGATTAATATTAACACACTCACTGACACACTGTGTATATCATGACCCACAGTCAGATACACCCTGTGAAGTGTAAAACACCCCCACTGTCCTCAGTAATATTAACACACTGACAGAGAACACAGATTAATATTAACACACTCACTGACACACTGTGTACATCCTGACCCACAGTCACATACACCCTGTGAAGTGTAAAACATCCCCACTGTCCTCAGTAATATTAACACACTGACAGAGAACACAGATTAATATTAACACACTCACTGACACACTGTGTATATCATGACCCACAGCCAGATACACCCTGTGAAGTGTAAAACACCCCCACTGTCCTCAGTAATATTAACACACTGACAGAGAACACAGATTAATATTAACACACTCACTGACACACTGTGTATATCATGACCCACAGTCAGATACACCCTGTGAAGTGTAAAACACCCCCACTGTCCTCAGTAATATTAACACACTGACAGAGAACACAGATTAATATTAACACACTCACTGACACACTGTGTCCATCATGACCCACAGTCAGATACACCCTGTGAAGTGTAAAACTCCCCCACTGTCCTCAGTAATATTAACACACTGACAGAGAACACAGATTAATATTAACACACTCACTGACACACTGTGTACATCATGACCCACAGTCAGATACACCCTGTGAAGTGTAAAACACCCCCACTGTCCTCAGTAATATTAACACACTGACAGAGAACACAGATTAATATTAACACACTCATTGACACACTGTGTACATCATGACCCACAGTCAGATACACCCTGTGAAGTGTAAAACACCCCCCACTGTCCTCAGTAATATTAACACACTGACAGAGAACACAGATTAATATTAACACACTCACTGACACACTGTGTATATCATGACCCACAGTCAGATAAACCCTGTGAAGTGTAAAACATCCCCACTGTCCTCAGTAATATTAACACACTGACAGAGAACACAGATTAATATTAACACACTCACTGACACACTGTGTATATCATGACCCACAGTCAGATACACCCTGTGAAGTGTAAAACACCCCCACTGTCCTCAGTAATATTAACACACTGACAGAGAACACAGATTAATATTAACACACTCACTGACACACTGTGTACATCATGACCCACAGTCAGATACACCCTGTGAAGTGTAAAACACCCCCACTGTCCTCAGTAATATTAACTCACTGACAGAGAACACAGATTAATATTAACACACTCACTGACACACTGTGTACATCATGACCCACAGTCAGATAAACCCTGTGAAGTGTAAAACATCCCCACTGTCCTCAGTAATATTAACACACTGACAGAGAACACAGATTAATATTAACACACTCACTGACACACTGTGTATATCATGACCCACAGTCAGATACACACTGTGAAGTGTAAAACACCCCCACTGTCCTCAGTAATATTAACACACTGACAGAGAACACAGATTAATATTAACACACTCACTGACACACTGTGTCCATCATGACCCACAGTCAGATACACCCTGTGAAGTGTAAAACTCCCCCACTGTCCTCAGTAATATTAACACACTGACAGAGAACACAGATTAATATTAACACACTCACTGACACACTGTGTACATCATGACCCACAGTCAGATACACCCGGTGAAGTGTAAAACACCCCCACTGTCCTCAGTAATATTAACACACTGACAGAGAACACAGATTAATATTAACACACTCACTGACTCACTGTGTATATCATGACCCACAGTCAGATACACCCTGTGAAGTGTAAAATACCCCCACTGTCCTCAGTAATATTAACACACTGACAGAGAACACAGATTAATATTAACACACTCACTGACACACTGTGTACATCATGACCCACAGTCTGATACACCCTGTGAAGTGTAAAACACCCCCACTGTCCTCAGGAATATTAACACACTGACAGAGAACACAGATTAATATTAACACACTCACTGACACACTGTGTATATCATGACCCACAGTAAGATACACCCTGTGAAGTGTAAAACACCCCCACTGTCCTCAGTAATATTAACACACTGACAGAGAACACAGATTAATATTAACACACTCACTGACACACTGTGTATATCATGACCCACAGTCAGATCCACCCTGTGAAGTGTAAAACACCCCCACTGTCCTCAGTAAGATTAATACACTGACAGAGAACACAGATTAATATTAACACACTCACTGACACACTGTGTACATCATGACCCACAGTCAGATACACCCTGTGAAGTGTAAAACACCCCCACTGTCCTCAGGAATATTAACACACTGACAGAGAACACAGATTAATATTAACACACTCACTGACACACTGTGTACATCATGACCCACAGTCAGATACACCCTGTGAAGTGTAAAACACCCCCACTGTCCTCAGGAATATTAACAGACTGACAGAGAACACAGATTAATATTAACACACTCACTGACACAATGTGTATATCATGACCCACAGTCAGATACACCCGGTGAAGTGTAAAACACCCCCACTGTCCTCAGTAATATTAACACACTGACAGAGAACACAGATTAATATTAACACACTCACTGACACACTGTGTACATCATGACCCACAGTCAGATACACCCTGTGAAGTGTAAAACACCCCCACTGTCCTCAGTAATATTAACACACTGACAGAGAACACAGATTAATATTAACACACTCACTGACACACTGTGTACATCATGACCCACAGTCAGATACACCCTGTGAAGTGTAAAACATCCCCACTGTCCTCAGTAATATTAACACACTGACAGAGAACACAGATTAATATTAACACACTCACTGACACACTGTGTATATCATGACCCACAGCCAGATACACCCTGTGAAGTGGAAAACACCCCCACTGTCCTCAGCAATATTAACACACTGACAGAGAACACAGATTAATATTAACACACTCACTGACACACTGTGTATATCATGACCCACAGTCAGATACACCCTGTGAAGTGTAAAACACCCCCACTGTCCTCAGTAATATTAACACACTGACAGAGAACACAGATTAATATTAACACACTCACTGACACACTGTGTATATCATGACCCACAGTCAGATACACCCTGTGAAGTGTAAAACACCCCCACTGTCCTCAGGAATATTAACACACTGACAGAGAACACAGATTAATATTAACACACTCACTGACACACTCTGTACATCATGACCCACAGTCAGATACACCCTGTGAAGTGTAAAACACCCCCACTGTCCTCAGGAATATTAACAGACTGACAGAGAACACAGATTAATATTAACACACTCACTGACACACTGTGTATATCATGACCCACAGTCAGATACACCCTGTGAAGTGTAAAACACCCCCACTGTCCTCAGTAATATTAACACACTGACAGAGAACACAGATTAATATTAACACACTCACTGACACACTGTGTACATCCTGACCCACAGTCACATACACCCTGTGAAGTGTAAAACATCCCCACTGTCCTCAGTAATATTAACACACTGACAGAGAACACAGATTAATATTAACACACTCACTGACACACTGTGTATATCATGACCCACAGCCAGATACACCCTGTGAAGTGTAAAACACCCCCACTGTCCTCAGTAATATTAACACACTGACAGAGAACACAGATTAATATTAACACACTCACTGACACACTGTGTATATCATGACCCACAGTCAGATACACCCTGTGAAGTGTAAAACACCCCCACTGTCCTCAGTAATATTAACACACTGACAGAGAACACAGATTAATATTAACACACTCACTGACACACTGTGTCCATCATGACCCACAGTCAGATACACCCTGTGAAGTGTAAAACTCCCCCACTGTCCTCAGTAATATTAACACACTGACAGAGAACACAGATTAATATTAACACACTCACTGACACACTGTGTACATCATGACCCACAGTCAGATACACCCTGTGAAGTGTAAAACACCCCCACTGTCCTCAGTAATATTAACACACTGACAGAGAACACAGATTAATATTAACACACTCATTGACACACTGTGTACATCATGACCCACAGTCAGATACACCCTGTGAAGTGTAAAACACCCCCCACTGTCCTCAGTAATATTAACACACTGACAGAGAACACAGATTAATATTAACACACTCACTGACACACTGTGTATATCATGACCCACAGTCAGATAAACCCTGTGAAGTGTAAAACATCCCCACTGTCCTCAGTAATATTAACACACTGACAGAGAACACAGATTAATATTAACACACTCACTGACACACTGTGTATATCATGACCCACAGTCAGATACACCCTGTGAAGTGTAAAACACCCCCACTGTCCTCAGTAATATTAACACACTGACAGAGAACACAGATTAATATTAACACACTCACTGACACACTGTGTACATCATGACCCACAGTCAGATACACCCTGTGAAGTGTAAAACACCCCCACTGTCCTCAGTAATATTAACTCACTGACAGAGAACACAGATTAATATTAACACACTCACTGACACACTGTGTACATCATGACCCACAGTCAGATAAACCCTGTGAAGTGTAAAACATCCCCACTGTCCTCAGTAATATTAACACACTGACAGAGAACACAGATTAATATTAACACACTCACTGACACACTGTGTATATCATGACCCACAGTCAGATACACCCTGTGAAGTGTAAAACACCCCCACTGTCCTCAGTAATATTAACACACTGACAGAGAACACAGATTAATATTAACACACTCACTGACACACTGTGTCCATCATGACCCACAGTCAGATACACCCTGTGAAGTGTAAAACTCCCCCACTGTCCTCAGTAATATTAACACACTGACAGAGAACACAGATTAATATTAACACACTCACTGACACACTGTGTACATCATGACCCACAGTCAGATACACCCGGTGAAGTGTAAAACACCCCCACTCTCCTCAGTAATATTAACACACTGACAGAGAACACAGATTAATATTAACACACTCACTGACACACTGTGTATATCATGACCCACAGTCAGATACACCCTGTGAAGTGTAAAACACCCCCACTGTCCTCAGTAATATTAACACACTGACAGAGAACACAGATTAATATTAACACACTCACTGACACACTGTGTATATCATGACCCACAGTCAGATACACCCTGTGAAGTGTAAAACACCCCCACTGTCCTCAGGAATATTAACACACTGACAGAGAACACAGATTAATATTAACACACTCACTGACACACTGTGTATATCATGACCCACAGTCAGATACACCCTGTGAAGTGTAAAACACCCCCACTGTCCTCAGGAATATTAACACACTGACAGAGAACACAGATTAATATTAACACACTCACTGACACACTGTGTATATCATGACCCACAGTCAGATACACCCTGTGAAGAGTCAAACACCCCCACTGTCCTCAGTAATATTAACACACTGACAGAGGACACAGATTAATATTAACACACTCACTGACACACTGTGTATATCATGACCCACAGTCAGATACACCCGGTGAAGTGTAAAACACCCCCACTGTCCTCAGTAATATTAACACACTGACAGAGAACACAGATTAATATTAACACACTCACTGACACACTGTGTCCATCATGACCCACAGTCAGATACACCCTGTGAAGTGTAAAACTCCCCCACTGTCCTCAGTAATATTAACACACTGACAGAGAACACAGATTAATATTAACACACTCACTGACACACTGTGTACATCATGACCCACAGTCAGATACACCCTGTGAAGTGTAAAACATCCCAACTGTCCTCAGGAATATTAACACACTGACAGAGAACACAGATTAATATTAACACACTCACTGACACACTGTGTATATCATGACCCACAGTCAGATACACCCTGTGAAGTGTAAAACACCCCCACTGTCCTCAGGAATATTAACACACTGACAGAGAACACAGATTAATATTAACACACTCACTGACACACTGTGTATATCATGACCCACAGTCAGATACACCCGGAGAAGTGTAAAACACCCCCACTCTCCTCAGTAATATTAACACACTGACAGAGAACACAGATTAATATTAACACACTCACTGACACACTGTGTATATCATGACCCACAGTCAGATACACCCTGTGAAGTGTAAAACACCCCCACTGTCCTCAGTAATATTAACACACTGACAGAGAACACAGATTAATATTAACACACTCACTGACACACTGTGTATATCATGACCCACAGTCAGATACACCCTGTGAAGTGTAAAACACCCCCACTGTCCTCAGGAATATTAACACACTGACAGAGTACACAGATTAATATTAACACACTCACTGACACACTGTGTACATCATGACCCACAGTCAGATACACCCTGTGAAGTGTAAAACACCCCCACTGTCCTCAGGAATATTAACACACTGACAGAGAACACAGATTAATATTAACACACTCACTGACACACTGTGTATATCATGACCCACAGTCAGATACACCCTGTGAAGTGTCAAACACCCCCACTGTCCTCAGTAATATTAACACACTGACAGAGGACACAGATTAATATTAACACACTCACTGACACACTGTGTATATCATGACCCACAGTCAGATACACCCGGTGAAGTGTAAAACACCCCCACTGTCCTCAGTAATATTAACACACTGACAGAGAACACAGATTAATATTAACACACTCACTGACACACTGTGTATATCATGACCCACAGTCAGATACACTCTGTGAAGTGTAAAACACCCCCATTGTACTCAGGAATATTAACACACTGACAGAGAACACAGATTAATATTAACACACTCACTGACACACTGTGTATATCATGACCCACTGTCAGATACACCCTGTGAAGTGTAAAACTCCCCCACTGTCCTCAGTAATATTAACACACTGACAGAGAACACAGAGTAATATTAACACACTCACTGACACACTGTGTACATCATGACCCACAGTCAGATACACCCGGTGAAGTGTAAAACACCCCCACTGTCCTCAGTAATATTAACACACTGACAGAGAACACAGATTAATATTAACACACTCACTGACACACTGTGAATATCATGACCCACAGTCAGATACACCCTGTGAAGTGTAAAACACCCCCACTGTCCTCAGTAATATTAACACACTGACAGAGAACACAGATTAATATTAACACACTCACTGACACACTGTGTACATCATGACCCACAGTCAGATAAACCCAGTGAAGTGTATAACACCCCCACTGTCCTCAGGAATATTAACACACTGACAGAGTACACAGATTAATATTAACACACTCACTGACACACTGTGTACATCATGACCCACAGTCAGATACACCCTGTGAAGTGTAAAACACCCCCACTGTCCTCAGTAATATTAACACACTGACAGAGAACACAGATTAATATTAACACACTCACTGACACACTGTGTACATCATGACCCACAGTCAGATACACCCTGTGAAGTGTCAAACACCCCCACTGTCCTCAGTAATATTAACACACTGACAGAGGACACAGATTAATATTAACACACTCACTGACACACTGTGTATATCATGACCCACAGTCAGATACACCCGGTGAAGTGTAAAACACCCCCACTGTCCTCAGTAATATTAACACACTGACAGAGAACACAGATTAATATTAACACACTCACTGACACACTGTGTATATCATGACCCACAGTCAGATACACTCTGTGAAGTGTAAAACACCCCCACTGTACTCAGGAATATTAACACACTGACAGAGAACACAGATTAATATTAACACACTCACTGACACACTGTGTATATCATGACCCACTGTCAGATACACCCTGTGAAGTGTAAAACTCCCCCACTGTCCTCAGTAATATTAACACACTGACAGAGAACACAGAGTAATATTAACACACTCACTGACATACTGTGTACAGCATGACCCACAGTCAGATACACCCGGTGAAGTGTAAAACACCCCCACTGTCCTCAGTAATATTAACACACTGACAGAGAACACAGATTAATATTAACACACTCACTGACACACTGTGAATATCATGACCAAAGTCAGATACACCCTGTGAAGTGTAAAACACCCCCACTGTCCTCAGTAATATTAACACACTGACAGAGAACACAGATTAATATTAACACACTCACTGACACACTGTGTACATCATGACCCACAGTCAGATAAACCCAGTGAAGTGTATAACACCCCCACTGTCCTCAGGAATATTAACACACTGACAGAGTACACAGATTAATATTAACACACTCACTGACACACTGTGTACATCATGACCCACAGTCAGATACACCCTGTGAAGTGTAAAACACCCCCACTGTCCTCAGTAATATTAACACACTGACAGAGAACACAGATTAATATTAACACACTCACTGACACACTGTGTATATCATGACCCACAGTCAGATACACCCTGTGAAGTGTCAAACACCCCCACTGTCCTCAGTAATATTAACACACTGACAGAGAACACAGATTAATATTAACACACTCACTGACACACTGTGTATATCATGACCCACAGTCAGATACACCCGGTGAAGTGTAAAACACCCCCACTGTCCTCAGTAATATTAACACACTGACAGAGAACACAGATTAATATTAACACACTCACTGACACACTGTGTATATCATGACCCACAGTCAGATACACTCTGTGAAGTGTAAAACACCCCCACTGTACTCAGGAATATTAACACACTGACAGAGAACACAGATTAATATTAACACACTCACTGACACACTGTGTATATCATGACCCACTGTCAGATACACCCTGTGAAGTGTAAAACACCCCCACTGTCCTCAGTAATATTAACACACTGACAGAGAACACAGATTAATATTAACACACTCACTGACACACTGTGTATATCATGACCCACAGTCAGATACACCCTGTGAAGTGTAAAACACCCCCACTGTACTCAGGAATATTAACACACTGACAGAGAACACAGATTAATATTAACACACTCACTGACACACTGTGTCCATCATGACCCACAGTCAGATACACCCTGTGAAGTGTAAAACTCCCCCACTGTCCTCAGTAATATTAACACACTGACAGAGAACACAGATTAATATTAACACACTCACTTACACACTGTGTACATCATGACCCACAGTCAGATACACCCTGTGAAGTGTAAAACACCCCCACTGTCCTCAGTAATATTAACACACTGACAGAGAACACAGATTAATATTAACACACTCACTGACACACTGTGTACATCATGACCCACAGTCAGATAAACCCCGTGAAGTGTAAAACATCCCCACTGTCCTCAGTAATATTAACACACTGACAGAGAACACAGATTAATATTAACACACTCACTGACACACTGTGTATATCATGACCCACAGTCAGATACACCCTGTGAAGTGTAAAACACCCCCACTGTCCTCAGTAATATTAACACACTGACAGAGAACACAGATTAATATTAACACACTCACTGACACACTGTGTCCATCATGACCCACAGTCAGATACACCCTGTGAAGTGTAAAACTCCCCCACTGTCCTCAGTAATATTAACACACTGACAGAGAACACAGATTAATATTAACACACTCACTGACACACTGTGTACATCATGACCCACAGTCAGATACACCCTGTGAAGTGTAAAACACCCCCAATGTCCTCAGTAATATTAACACACTGACAGAGAACACAGATTAATATTAACACACTCACTGACACACTGTGTATATCATGACCCACAGTCAGATACACCCTGTGAAGTGTAAAACACCCCCACTGTCCTCAGTAATATTAACACACTGACAGAGAACACAGATTAATATTAACACACTCACTGACACACTGTGTATATCATGACCCACAGTCAGATACACCCTGTGAAGTGTAAAACACCCCCACTGTCCTCAGGAATATTAACACACTGACAGAGTACACAGATTAATATTAACACACTCACTGACACACTGTGTACATCATGACCCAGAGTCAGATACACCCTGTGAAGTGTAAAACACCCCCACTGTCCTCAGGAATATTAACACACTGACAGAGAACACAGATTAATATTAACACACTCACTGACACACTGTGTATATCATGACCCACAGTCAGATACACCCTGTGAAGTGTAAAACACCCCCACTGTCCTCAGGAATATTAACACACTGACAGAGAACACAGATTAATATTAACACACTCACTGACACACTGTGTATATCATGACCCACAGTCAGATACACCCTGTGAAGTGTCAAACACCCCCACTGTCCTCAGTAATATTAACACACTGACAGAGAACACAGATTAATATTAACACACTCACTGACACACTGTGTATATCATGACCCACAGTCAGATACACCCGGTGAAGTGTAAAACACCCCCACTGTCCTCAGGAATATTAACACACTGACAGAGAACACAGATTAATATTAACACACTCACTGACACACTGTGTATATCATGACCCACAGCCAGATACACCCTGTGAAGTGTAAAACACCCCCACTGTCCTCAGGAAGATTAACACACTGACAGAGAACACAGATTAATATTAACACACTCACTGACACACTGTGTATATCATGACCCACAGTCAGATACACTCTGTGAAGTGTAAAACACCCCCACTGTACTCAGGAATATTAACACACTGACAGAGAACACAGATTAATATTAACACACTCACTGACACACTGTGTATATCATGACCCACTGTCAGATACACCCTGTGAAGTGTAAAACACCCCCACTGTCCTCAGTAATATTAACACACTGACAGAGAACACAGATTAATATTAACACACTCACTGACACACTGTGTATATCATGACCCACAGTCAGATACACCCTGTGAAGTGTAAAACACCCCCACTGTACTCAGGAATATTAACACACTGACAGAGAACACAGATTAATATTAACACACTCACTGACACACTGTGTATATCATGACCCACAGTCAGATACACCCTGTGAAGTGTAAAACACCCCCACTGTCCTCAGTAATATTAACACACTGACAGAGAACACAGATTAATATTAACACACTCACTGACACACTGTGTCCATCATGACCCACAGTCAGATACACCCTGTGAAGTGTAAAACTCCCCCACTGTCCTCAGTAATATTAACACACTGACAGAGAACACAGATTAATATTAACACACTCACTGACACACTGTGTACATCATGACCCACAGTCAGATACACCCTGTGAAGTGTAAAACTCCCCCACTGTCCTCAGTAATATTAACACACTGACAGAGAACACAGATTAATATTAACACACTCACTGACACACTGTGTACATCATGACCCACAGTCAGATACACCCGGTGAAGTGTAAAACACCCCCACTGTCCTCAGTAATATTAACACACTGACAGAGAACACAGATTATTATTAACACACTCACTGACACACTGTGTATATCATGACCCACAGTCAGATACACCCTGTGAAGTGTAAAACACCCCCACTGTCCTCAGTAATATTAACACACTGACAGAGAACACAGATTAATATTAACACACTCACTGACACACTGTGTATATCATGACCCACAGTCAGATACACCCTGTGAAGTGTAAAACACCCCCACTGTCCTCAGGAATATTAACACACTGACAGAGTACACAGATTAATATTAACACACTCACTGACACACTGTGTACATCATGACCCACAGTCAGATACACCCTGTGAAGTGTAAAACACCCCCACTGTCCTCAGTAATATTAACACACTGACAGAGAACACAGATTAATATTAACACACTCACTGACACACTGTGTACATCATGACCCACAGTCAGATACACCCTGTGAAGTGTCAAACACCCCCACTGTCCTCAGTAATATTAACACACTGACAGAGAACACAGATTAATATTAACACACTCACTGACACACTGTGTATATCATGACCCACAGTCAGATACACCCGGTGAAGTGTAAAACACCCCCACTGTCCTCAGTAATATTAACACACTGACAGAGAACACAGATTAATATTAACACACTCACTGACACACTGTGTATATCATGACCCACAGTCAGATACACTCTGTGAAGTGTAAAACACCCCCACTGTACTCAGGAATATTAACACACTGACAGAGAACACAGATTAATATTAACACACTCACTGACACACTGTGTATATCATGACCCACTGTCAGATACACCCTGTGAAGTGTAAAACACCCCCACTGTCCTCAGTAATATTAACACACTGACAGAGAACACAGATTAATATTAACACACTCACTGACACACTGTGTATATCATGACCCACAGTCAGATACACCCTGTGAAGTGTAAAACACCCCCACTGTACTCAGGAATATTAACACACTGACAGAGAACACAGATTAATATTAACACACTCACTGACACACTGTGTATATCATGACCCACCGTCAGATACACCCTGTGAAGTGTAAAACACCCCCACTGTCCTCAGGAATATTAACACACTGACAGAGTACACAGATTAATATTAACACACTCACTGACACACTGTGTACATCATGACCCAGAGTCAGATACACCCTGTGAAGTGTAAAACACCCCCACTGTCCTCAGGAATATTAACACACTGACAGAGAACACAGATTAATATTAACACACTCACTGACACACTGTGTATATCATGACCCACAGTCAGATACACCCTGTGAAGTGTAAAACACCCCCACTGTCCTCAGGAATATTAACACACTGACAGAGAACACAGATTAATATTAACACACTCACTGACACACTGTGTATATCATGACCCACAGTCAGATACACCCTGTGAAGTGTCAAACACCCCCACTGTCCTCAGTAATATTAACACACTGACAGAGAACACAGATTAATATTAACACACTCACTGACACACTGTGTATATCATGACCCACAGTCAGATACACCCGGTGAAGTGTAAAACACCCCCACTGTCCTCAGGAATATTAACACACTGACAGAGAACACAGATTAATATTAACACACTCACTGACACACTGTGTATATCATGACCCACAGCCAGATACACCCTGTGAAGTGTAAAACACCCCCACTGTCCTCAGGAAGATTAACACACTGACAGAGAACACAGATTAATATTAACACACTCACTGACACACTGTGTATATCATGACCCACAGTCAGATACACTCTGTGAAGTGTAAAACACCCCCACTGTACTCAGGAATATTAACACACTGACAGAGAACACAGATTAATATTAACACACTCACTGACACACTGTGTATATCATGACCCACTGTCAGATACACCCTGTGAAGTGTAAAACACCCCCACTGTCCTCAGTAATATTAACACACTGACAGAGAACACAGATTAATATTAACACACTCACTGACACACTGTGTATATCATGACCCACAGTCAGATACACCCTGTGAAGTGTAAAACACCCCCACTGTACTCAGGAATATTAACACACTGACAGAGAACACAGATTAATATTAACACACTCACTGACACACTGTGTATATCATGACCCACAGTCAGATACACCCTGTGAAGTGTAAAACACCCCCACTGTCCTCAGTAATATTAACACACTGACAGAGAACACAGATTAATATTAACACACTCACTGACACACTGTGTCCATCATGACCCACAGTCAGATACACCCTGTGAAGTGTAAAACTCCCCCACTGTCCTCAGTAATATTAACACACTGACAGAGAACACAGATTAATATTAACACACTCACTGACACACTGTGTACATCATGACCCACAGTCAGATACACCCTGTGAAGTGTAAAACTCCCCCACTGTCCTCAGTAATATTAACACACTGACAGAGAACACAGATTAATATTAACACACTCACTGACACACTGTGTACATCATGACCCACAGTCAGATACACCCGGTGAAGTGTAAAACACCCCCACTGTCCTCAGTAATATTAACACACTGACAGAGAACACAGATTATTATTAACACACTCACTGACACACTGTGTATATCATGACCCACAGTCAGATACACCCTGTGAAGTGTAAAACACCCCCACTGTCCTCAGTAATATTAACACACTGACAGAGAACACAGATTAATATTAACACACTCACTGACACACTGTGTATATCATGACCCACAGTCAGATACACCCTGTGAAGTGTAAAACACCCCCACTGTCCTCAGGAATATTAACACACTGACAGAGTACACAGATTAATATTAACACACTCACTGACACACTGTGTACATCATGACCCACAGTCAGATACACCCTGTGAAGTGTAAAACACCCCCACTGTCCTCAGTAATATTAACACACTGACAGAGAACACAGATTAATATTAACACACTCACTGACACACTGTGTACATCATGACCCACAGTCAGATACACCCTGTGAAGTGTCAAACACCCCCACTGTCCTCAGTAATATTAACACACTGACAGAGAACACAGATTAATATTAACACACTCACTGACACACTGTGTATATCATGACCCACAGTCAGATACACTCTGTGAAGTGTAAAACACCCCCACTGTACTCAGGAATATTAACACACTGACAGAGAACACAGATTAATATTAACACACTCACTGACACACTGTGTATATCATGACCCACTGTCAGATACACCCTGTGAAGTGTAAAACACCCCCACTGTCCTCAGTAATATTAACACACTGACAGAGAACACAGATTAATATTAACACACTCACTGACACACTGTGTATATCATGACCCACAGTCAGATACACCCTGTGAAGTGTAAAACACCCCCACTGTACTCAGGAATATTAACACACTGACAGAGAACACAGATTAATATTAACACACTCACTGACACACTGTGTATATCATGACCCACCGTCAGATACACCCTGTGAAGTGTAAAACACCCCCACTGTCCTCAGTAATATTAACACACTGACAGAGAACACAGATTAATATTAACACACTCACTGACACACTGTGTCCATCATGACCCACAGTCAGATACACCCTGTGAAGTGTAAAACTCCCCCACTGTCCTCAGTAATATTAACACACTGACAGAGAACACAGATTAATATTAACACACTCACTGACACACTGTGTACATCATGACCCACAGTCAGATACAACCTGTGAAGTGTAAAACACCCCCACTGTCCTCAGTAATATTAACACACTGACAGAGAACACAGATTAATATTAACACACTCACTGACACACTGTGTACATCATGACCCACAGTCAGATAAACCCTGTGAAGTGTAAAACATCCCCACTGTCCTCAGTAATATTTACACACTGACAGAGAACACAGATTAATATTAACACACTCACTGACACACTGTGTATATCATGACCCACAGTCAGATACACCCTGTGAAGTGTAAAACACCCCCACTGTCCTCAGTAATATTAACACACTGACAGAGAACACAGATTAATATTAACACACTCACTGACACACTGTGTCCATCATGACCCACAGTCAGATACACCCTGTGAAGTGTAAAACTCCCCCACTGTCCTCAGTAATATTAACACACTGACAGAGAACACAGATTAATATTAATACACTCACTGACACACTGTGTACATCATGACCCACAGTCAGATACACCCGGTGAAGTGTAAAACACCCCCACTGTCCTCAGTAATATTAACACACTGACAGAGAACACAGATTAATATTAACACACTCACTGACACACTGTGTATATCATGACCCACAGTCAGATACACCCTGTGAAGTGTAAAACACCCCCACTGTCCTCAGTAATATTAACACACTGACAGAGAACACAGATTAATATTAACACACTCACTGACACACTGTGTATATCATGACCCACAGTCAGATACACCCTGTGAAGTGTAAAACACCCCCACTGTCCTCAGGAATATTAACACACTGACAGAGTACACAGATTAATATTAACACACTCACTGACACACTGTGTACATCATGACCCACAGTCAGATAAACCCTGTGAAGTGTAAAACACCCCCGCTGTCCTCAGTAATATTAACACACTGACAGAGAACACAGATTAATATTAACACACTCACTGACACACTGTGTATATCATGACCCACAGTCAGATACACCCTGTGAAGTGTCAAACACCCCCACTGTCCTCAGTAATATTAACACACTGACAGAGAACACAGATTAATATTAACACACTCACTGACACACTGTGTACATCATGACCCACAGTCAGATACACTCTGTGAAGTGTAAAACACCCCCACTGTACTCAGGAATATTAACACACTGACAGAGAACACAGATTAATATTAACACACTCACTGACACACTGTGTATATCATGACCCACAGTCAGATACACCCTGTGAAGTGTCAAACACCCCCACTGTCCTCAGTAATATTAACACACTGACAGAGAACACAGATTAATATTAACACACTCACTGACACACTGTGTACATCATGACCCACAGTCAGATACACCCGGTGAAGTGTAAAACACCCCCACTGTCCTCAGTAATATTAACACACTGACAGAGAACACAGATTAATATTAACACACTCACTGACACACTGTGTATATCATGACCCACAGTCAGATACACCCTGTGAAGTGTAAAACACCCCCACTGTCCTCAGTAATATTAACACACTGACAGAGAACACAGATTAATATTAACACACTCACTGACACACTGTGTACATCATGACTCACAGTCAGATAAACCCTGTGAAGTGTAAAACACCCCCACTGTCCTCAGGAATATTAACACACTGACAGAGAACACAGATTAATATTAACACACTCACTGACACACTGTGTACATCATGACCCACAGTCAGATACACCCTGTGAAGTGTAAAATACCCCCACTGTCCTCAGGAATATTAACACACTGACAGAGAACACTGATTAATATTAACACACTCACTGACACACTGTGTATATCATGACCCATAGTCAGATAAACCCTGTGAAGTGTAAAACACCCCCACTGTCCTCAGCAATATTAACACACTGACAGAGAACACAGATTAATATTAACACACTCACTGACACACTGTGTACATCATGACCCACAGTCAGATAAACCCAGTGAAGTGTATAACACCCCCACTGTCCTCAGGAATATTAACACACTGACAGAGTACACAGATTAATATTAACACACTCACTGACACACTGTGTACATCATGACCCACAGTCAGATACACCCTGTGAAGTGTAAAACACCCCCACTGTCCTCAGTAATATTAACACACTGACAGAGAACACAGATTAATATTAACACACTCACTGACACACTGTGTATATCATGACCCACAGTCAGATACACCCTGTGAAGTGTCAAACACCCCCACTGTCCTCAGTAATATTAACACACTGACAGAGAACACAGATTAATATTAACACACTCACTGACACACTGTGTATATCATGACCCACAGTCAGATACACCCGGTGAAGTGTAAAACACCCCCACTGTCCTCAGTAATATTAACACACTGACAGAGAACACAGATTAATATTAACACACTCACTGACACACTGTGTATATCATGACCCACAGTCAGATACACTCTGTGAAGTGTAAAACACCCCCACTGTACTCAGGAATATTAACACACTGACAGAGAACACAGATTAATATTAACACACTCACTGACACACTGTGTATATCATGACCCACAGTCAGATACACCCTGTGAAGTGTAAAACACCCCCACTGTCCTCAGTAATATTAACACACTGACAGAGAACACAGATTAATATTAACACACTCACTGACACACTGTGTATATCATGACCCACTGTCAGATACTCCCTGTGAAGTGTAAAACACCCCCACTGTCCTCAGTAATATTAACACACTGACAGAGAACACAGATTAATATTAACACACTCACTGACACACTGTGTATATCATGACCCACAGTCAGATAAACCCTGTGAAGTGTAAAACACCCCCACTGTCCTCAGGAATATTAACACACTGACAGAGAACACAGATTAATATTAACACACTCACTGACACACTGTGTATAACATGACCCACAGTCAGATAAACCCTGTGAAGTGTAAAACACCCCCACTGTCCTCAGGAATATTAACACACTGACAGAGAACACAGATTAATATTAACACACTCACTGACACACTGTGTACATCATGACCCACAGTCAGATACACCCTGTGAAGTGTAAAACACCCCCACTGTCCTCAGGAATATTAACACACTGACAGAGAACACAGATTAATATTAACACACTCACTGACACACTGTGTATATCATGACCCAGAGTCAGATAAACCCTGTGAAGTGTAAAACACCCCCACTGTCCTCAGGAATATTAACACCTGACAGAGAACACAGATTAATATTAACACACTCACTGACACACTGTGCATATCATGACCCACAGTCAGATACACCCTGTGAAGTGTAAAACACCCCCACTGTCCTCAGCAATATTAACACACTGACAGAGAACACAGATTAATATTAACACATTCACTGACACACTGTGTACATCATGACCCACAGTCAGATACACCCTGTGAAGTGTAAAACACCCCCACTGTCCTCAGTAATATTAACACACTGACAGAGAACACAGATTAATATTAACACACTCACTGACACACTGTGTATATCATGACCCACAGTCAGATACACCCTGTGAAGTGTAAAACACTCCCACTGTCCTCAGGAATATTAACACACTGACAGAGAACACAGATTAATATTAACACACTCACTGACACACTGTGTACATCATGACACACAGTCAGATACACCCTGTGAAGTGTAAAACACCCCCACTGTCCTCAGTAATATTAACACACTGACAGAGAACACAGATTAATATTAACACACTCACTGACACACTGTGTATATCATCACCCACAGTCAGATACATCCTGTGAAGTGTAAAACACCCCCACTGTCCTCAGGAATATTAACACACTGACAGAGAACACAGATTAATATTAACACACTCACTGACACACTGTGTATATCATGACCCACAGTCAGATACACCATGTGAAGTGTAAAACACTCCCACTGTCCTCAGTAATATTAACACACTGACAGAGAACACAGATTAATATTAACACACTCACTGACACACTGTGTATATCATGACCCAGAGTCAGATACACCCTGTGAAGTGTAAAACACCCCCACTGTCCTCAGTAATATTAACACACTGACAGAGAACACAGATTAATATTAACACACTCACTGACACACTGTGTATATCATGACCCAGAGTCAGATACACCCTGTGAAGTGTAAAACACCCCCACTGTCCTCAGCAATATTAACACACTGACAGAGAACACAGATTAATATTAACACACTCACTGACACACTGTGTATATCATGACCCACAGTCAGATACACCCTGTGAAGTGTAAAACACCCCCACTGTCCTCAGCAATATTAACACACTGACAGAGAACACAGATTAATATTAACACACTCACTGACACACTGTGTATATCATGACCCACAGTCAGATACACCCTGTGAAGTGTAAAACACCCCCACTGTCCTCAGTAATATTAACACACTGATAGAGAACACAGATTAATATTAACACTCTCACTGACACACTGTGTATATCATGATCCACAGTCAGATACACCCTGTGAAGTGTAAAACATCCCCACTGTCCTCAGTAATATTAACACACTGACAGAGAACACAGATTAATATTAACACACTCACTGAAACACTGTGTATATCATGACCCACAGTCAGATACACCCTGTGAAGTGTAAAACACCCCCACTGTCCTCAGTAATATTAACACACTGACAGAGAACACAGATTAATATTAACACACTCACTGACACACTGTGTACATCATGACCCACAGTCAGATAAACCCAGTGAAGTGGATAACACCCCCACTGTCCTCAGGAATATTAACACACTGACAGAGTACACAGATTAATATTAACACACTCACTGACACACTGTGTACATCATGACCCACAGTCAGATACACCCTGTGAAGTGTAAAACACCCCCACTGTCCTCAGTAATATTAACACACTGACAGAGAACACAGATTAATATTAACACACTCACTGACACACTGTGTATATCATGACCCACAGTCAGATACACCCTGTGAAGTGTCAAACACCCCCACTGTCCTCAGTAATATTAACACACTGACAGAGAACACAGATTAATATTAACACACTCACTGACACACTGTGTATATCATGACCCACAGTCAGATACACCCGGTGAAGTGTAAAACACCCCCACTGTCCTCAGTAATATTAACACACTGACAGAGAACACAGATTAATATTAACACACTCACTGACACACTGTGTATATCATGACCCACAGTCAGATACACTCTGTGAAGTGTAAAACAGCCCCACTGTACTCAGGAATATTAACACACTGACAGAGAACACAGATTAATATTAACACACTCACTGACACACTGTGTATATCATGACCCACTGTCAGATACACCCTGTGAAGTGTAAAACATCCCCACTGTCCTCAGTAATATTAACACACTGACAGAGAACACAGATTAATATTAACACACTCACTGACACACGGTGTATATCATGACCCACAGTCAGATACACCCTGTGAAGTGTAAAACACCCCCACTGTACTCAGGAATATTAACACACTGACAGAGAACACAGATTAATATTAACACACTCACTGACACACTGTGTATATCATGACCCACAGTCAGATACACCCTGTGAAGTGTAAAACACCCCCACTGTCCTCAGTAATATTAACACACTGACAGAGAACACAGATTAATATTAACACACTCACTGACACACTGTGTATATCATGACCCACTGTCAGATACTCCCTGTGAAGTGTAAAACACCCCCACTGTCCTCAGTAATATTAACACACTGACAGAGAACACAGATTAATATTAACACACTCACTGACACACTGTGTATATCATGACCCACAGTCAGATAAACCCTGTGAAGTGTAAAACACCCCCACTGTCCTCAGTAATATTAACACACTGACAGAGAACACAGATTAATATTAACACACTCACTGAAACACTGTGTATAACATGACCCAGTCAGATAAACCCTGTGAAGTGTAAAACACCCCCACTGTCCTCAGGAATATTAACACACTGACAGAGAACACAGATTAATATTAACACACTCACTGACACACTGTGTACATCATGACCCACAGTCAGATACACCCTGTGACGTGTAAAACACCCCCACTGTCCTCAGCAATATTAACACACTGACAGAGAACACAGATTAATATTAACACACTCACTGACACACTGTGTATATCATGACCCAGAGTCAGATACACCCTGTGAAGTGTAAAACACCCCCACTGTCATCAGTAATATTAACACACTGACAGAGAACACAGATTAATATTAACACACTCACTGACACACTGTGTATATCATGACCCACAGTCAGATAAACCCTGTGAAGTGTAAAACACCCCCACTGTCCTCAGGAATATTAACACACTGACAGAGAACACAGATTAATATTAACACACTCACTGACACACTGTGTATATCATGACCCAGAGTCAGATAAACCCTGTGAAGTGTAAAACACCCCCACTGTCCTCAGGAATATTAACACCTGACAGAGAACACAGATTAATATTAACACACTCACTGACACACTGTGCATATCATGACCCACAGTCAGATACACCCTGTGAAGTGTAAAACACCCCCACTGTCCTCAGTAATATTAACACACTGACAGAGAACACAGATTAATATTAACACATTCACTGACACACTGTGTACATCATGACCCACAGTCAGATACACCCTGTGAAGTCTAAAACACCCCCACTGTCCTCAGTAATATTAACACACTGACAGAGAACACAGATTAATATTAACACACTCACTGACACACTGTGTATATCATGACCCACAGTCAGATACACCCTGTGAAGTGTAAAACATTCCCACTGTCCTCAGGAATATTAACACACTGACAGAGAACACAGATTAATATTAACACACTCACTGACACACTGTGTACATCATGACACACAGTCAGATACACCCTGTGAAGTGTAAAACACCCCCACTGTCCTCAGTAATATTAACACACTGACAGAGAACACAGATTAATATTAACACACTCACTGACACACTGTGTATATCATCACCCACAGTCAGATACACCCTGTGAAGTGTAAAACACCCCCACTGTCCTCAGGAATATTAACACACTGACAGAGAACACAGATTAATATTAACACACTCACTGACACACTGTGTACATCATGACCCACAGTCAGATAAACCCTGTGAAGTGTAAAACACCCCAACTGTCCTCAGTAATATTAACACACTGACAGAGAACACAGATTAATATTAACACACTCACTGACACACTGTGTATATCATGACCCACAGTCAGATACACCATGTGAAGTGTAAAACACCCCCACTGTCCTCAGGAATATTAACACACTGACAGAGAACACAGATTAATATTAACACACTCACTGACACACTGTGTACATCATGATCCACAGTCAGATACACCCTGTGAAGTGTAAAACACCCCCACTGTCCTCAGTAATATTAACACACTGACAGAGAACACAGATTAATATTAACACACTCACTGACACACTGTGTATATCATGACCCACAGTCAGATACACCCTGTGAAGTGTAAAACACCCCCACTGTCCTCAGGAATATTAACACACTGACAGAGAACACAGATTAATATTAACACACTCACTGACACACTGTGTATATCATGACCCACAGTCAGATGCACCCTGTGAAGTGTAAAACACCCCCACTGTCCTCAGGTATATTAACACACTGACAGAGAACACAGATTAATATTAACACACTCACTGACACACTGTGTATATCATGACCCACAGTCAGATACACCCTGTGAAGTGTAAAACACCCCCACTGTCCTCAGGAATATTAACACACTGACAGAGAACTCAGATTAATATTAACACACTCACTGACACACTGTGCATATCATGACCCACAGTCAGATACACCCTGTGAAGTGTAAAACACCCCCACTGTCCTCAGTAATATTAACACACTGACAGAGAACACAGATTAATATTAACACACTCACTGACACACTGTGTATATCATGACCCACAGTCAGATACACCCTGTGAAGTGTAAAACACCCCCACTGTCCTCAGTAATATTAACACACTGATAGAGAACACAGATTAATATTAACACTCTCACTGACACACTGTGTATATCATGATCCACAGTCAGATACACCCTGTGAAGTGTAAAACATCCCCACTGTCCTCAGTAATATTAACACACTGACAGAGAACACAGATTAATATTAACACACTCACTGACACACTGTGTATATCATGACCCACAGTCAGATACACCCGGTGAAGTGTAAAACACCCCCACTGTCCTCAGCAATATTAACACACTGACAGAGAACACAGATTAATATTAACACACTCACTGACACACTGTGTACATCATGACCCACAGTCAGATACACCCTGTGAAGTGTAAAACACCCCCACTGTCCTCAGTAATATTCACACACTGACAGAGAACACAGATTAATATTAACACACTCACTGACACACTGTGTATATCATGACCCACAGTCAGATACACCCTGTGAAGTGTAAAACATCCCCACTGTCCTCAGGAATATTAACACACTGACAGAGAACACAGATTAATATTAACACACTCACTGACACACTGTGTATATCATGACCCACAGTCAGATACACCCTGTGAAGTGTAAAACACCCCCACTGTCCACAGCAATATTAACACACTGACAGAGAAGACAGATTAATATTAACACACTCACTGACACACTGTGTATATCATGACCCACAGTCAGATACACACGGTGAAGTGTAAAACATCCCCACTGTCCTCAGGAATATTAACACACTGACAGAGAACACAGATTAATATTAACACACTCACTGACACACTGTGTATATCATGACCCACAGTCAGATACACCCTGTGAAGAGTAAAACATCCCCACTGTCCTCAGTAATATTAACACACTGACAGAGAACACAGATTAATATTAACACACTCACTGACACACTGTGTACATCATGACCCACAGTCAGATACACCCTGTGAAGAGTAAAACATCCCCACTGTCCTCAGTAATATTAACACACTGACAGAGAACACAGATTAATATTAACACACTCACTGACACACTGTGTACATCATGACCCACAGTCAGATACACCCTGTGAAGTGTAAAACATCCCCACTGTCCTCAGTAATATTAACACACTGACAGAGAACACAGATTAATATTAACACACTCACTGACACACTGTGTATATCATGACCCACAGTCAGATACACCCTGTGAAGTGTAAAACACCCCCACTGTCCTCAGTAATATTAACACACTGACAGAGAACACAGATTAATATTAACACACTCACTGACACACTGTGTATATCATGACCCACAGTCAGATACACCCTGTGATGTGTAAAACACCCCCACTGTCCTCAGGAATATTAACACACTGACAGAGAACACAGATTAATATTAACACACTCACTGACACACTGTGTATATCATGACCCACAGTCAGATACACCCTGTGAAGTGTAAAACATCCCCACTGTCCTCAGGAATATTAACACACTGACAGAGAACACAGATTAATATTAACACACTCACTGACACACTGTGTATATCATGACCCACAGTCAGATACACCCTGTGAAGTGTAAAACACCCCCACTGTCCACAGCAATATTAACACACTGACAGAGAAGACAGATTAATATTAACACACTCACTGACACACTGTGTATATCATGACCCACAGTCAGATACACACGGTGAAGTGTAAAACATCCCCACTGTCCTCAGGAATATTAACACACTGACAGAGAACACAGATTAATATTAACACACTCACTGACACACTGTGTATATCATGACCCACAGTCAGATACACCCTGTGAAGAGTAAAACATCCCCACTGTCCTCAGTAATATTAACACACTGACAGAGAACACAGATTAATATTAACACACTCACTGACACACTGTGTACATCATGACCCACAGTCAGATACACCCTGTGAAGAGTAAAACATCCCCACTGTCCTCAGTAATATTAACACACTGACAGAGAACACAGATTAATATTAACACACTCACTGACACACTGTGTACATCATGACCCACAGTCAGATACACCCTGTGAAGTGTAAAACATCCCCACTGTCCTCAGTAATATTAACACACTGACAGAGAACACAGATTAATATTAACACACTCACTGACACACTGTGTATATCATGACCCACAGTCAGATACACCCTGTGAAGTGTAAAACACCCCCACTGTCCTCAGTAATATTAACACACTGACAGAGAACACAGATTAATATTAACACACTCACTGACACACTGTGTATATCATGACCCACAGTCAGATACACCCTGTGATGTGTAAAACACCCCCACTGTCCTCAGGAATATTAACACACTGACAGAGAACACAGATTAATATTAACACACTCACTGACACACTGTGTATATCATGACCCACAGTCAGATACACCCTGTGAAGTGTAAAACATCCCCACTGTCCTCAGTAATATTAACACACTGACAGAGAACACAGATTAATATTAACACACTCACTGACACACTGTGTATATCATGACCCACAGTCAGATACACCCGGTGAAGTGTAAAACATCCCCACTGTCCTCAGGAATATTAACACACTGACAGAGAACACAAATTAATATTAACACACTCACTGACACACTGTGTATATCATGACCCACAGTCAGATACACCCTGTGAAGTGCAAAACACCCCCACTGTCCTCAGTAATATTAACACACTGACAGAGAACACAGATTAATATTAACACACTCACTGACACACTGTGTATATCATGACCCACAGTCAGATACACCCTGTGAAGTGTAAAACACCCCCACTGTCCTCAGTAATATTAACACACTGACAGAGAACACAGATTAATATTAACACACTCACTGACACACTGTGTATATCATGACCCACAGTCAGATACACCCTGTGAAGTGTAAAACATTCCCACTGTCCTCAGGAATATTAACACACTGACAGAGAACACAGATTAATATTAACACACTCACTGACACACTGTGTATATCATGACCCACAGTCAGATACACCCTGTGAAGTGTAAAACACCCCCACTGTCCTCAGGAATATTAACACACTGACAGAGAACACAGATTAATATTAACACACTCACTGACACACTGTGTACATCATGACCCACAGTCAGATACACCCTGTGAAGTGTAAAACACCCCCACTGTCCTCAGTAATATTAACACACTGACAGAGAACACAGATTAATATTAACACACTCACTGACACACTGTGTATATCATGACCCAGAGTCAGATACACCCTGTGAAGTGTAAAACACCCCCACTGTCCTCAGTAATATTAACACACTGATAGAGAACACAGATTAATATTAATACACTCACTGACACACTGTGTATATCATGACCCACAGTCAGATACACCCTGTGAAGTGTAAAACATCCCCACTGTCCTCAGGAATATTAACACACTGACAGAGAACACAGATTAATATTAACACACTCACTGACACACTGTGTATATCATGACCCACAGTCAGATACACCCTGTGAAGTGTAAAACACCCCCACTGTCCTCAGTAATATTAACACACTGACAGAGAACACAGATTAATATTAACACACTCACTGACACACTGTGTACATCATGACCCACAGTCAGATACACCCTGTGAAGTGTAAAACATCCCCACTGTCCTCAGGAATATTAACACACTGACAGAGAACACAGATTAATATTAACACACTCACTGACACACTGTGTATATCATGACCCACAGTCAGATACACCCTGTGAAGTGTAAAACACCCCCACTGTCCTCAGTAATATTAACACACTGACAGAGAACACAGATTAATATTAACACACTCACTGACACACTGTGTATATCATGACCCACAGTCAGATACACCCTGTGAAGTGTAAAACATCCCCACTGTCCTCAGGAATATTAACACACTGACAGAGAACACAGATTAATATTAACACACTCACTGACACACTGTGTATATCATGACCCACAGTCAGATACACCCTGTGAAGTGTAAAACACCCCCACTGTCCTCAGTAATATTAACACACTGACAGAGAACACAGATTAATATTAACACACTCACTGTCACACTGTGTACATCATGACCCAGAGTTAGATACACCCTGTGAAGTGTAAAACACCCCCACTGTCCTCAGTAATATTAACACACTGACAGAGAACACAGATTAATATTAACACACTCACTGACACACTGTGTATATCATGACCCAGAGTCAGATACACCCTGTGAATTGTAAAACACCCCCACTGTCCTCAGGAATATTAACACACTGACAGAGAACACAGATTAATATTAACACACTCACTGACACACTGTGTACATCATGACCCACAGTCAGATACACCCTGTGAAGTGTAAAACACCCCACTGTCCTCAGGAATATTAACACACTGACAGAGAACACAGATTAATATTCACACACTCACTGACACACTGTGTACATCATGACCCACAGTCAGATACACCCTGTGAAGTGTAAAACACCCCCACTGTCCTCAGGAATATTAACACACTGACAGAGAACACAGATTAATATTAACACACTCACTGACACACTGTGTACATCATGACCCACAGTCAGATACACCCTGTGAAGTGTAAAACACCCCCACTGTCCTCAGGAATATTAACACACTGACAGAGAACACAGATTAATATTAACACACTCACTGACACACTGTGTACATCATGACCCACAGTCAGATACACCCTGTGAAGTGTAAAACACCCCCACTGTCCTCAAGAATATTAACACACTGACAGAGAACACAGATTAATATTAACACACTCACTGACACACTGTGTATATCATGACCCACAGTCAGATACACCCTGTGAAGTGTAAAACACCCCCACTGTCCTCAGCAATATTAACACACTGACAGAGAACACAGATTAATATTAACACACTCACTGACACACTGTGTATATCATGACCCACAGTCAGATACACCCTGTGAAGTGTAAAACACCCCCACTGTCCTCAGTAATATTAACACACTGACAGAGAACACAGATTAATATTAACACACTCACTGACACACTGTGTACATCATGACCCACAGTCAGATAAACCCTGTGAAGTGTAAAACACCCCCACTGTCCTCAGTAATATTAACACACTGACAGAGAACACAGATTAATATTCACACACTCACTGACACACTGTGTATATCATGACCCACAGTCAGATACACCCTGCAAAAGTGTAAAACACCCCCACTGTCCTCAGTAATATTAACACACTGACAGAGAACACAGATTAATATGAACACACTCACTGACACACTGTGTATATCATGACCCACAGTCAGATACACCCTGTGAAGTGTAAAACACCCCCACTGTCCTCAGTAATATTAACACACTGACAGAGAACACAGATTAATATTAACACACTCACTGACACACTGTGTATATCATGACCCAGAGTCAGATACACCCTGTGAAGTGTAAAACACCCCCACTGTCCTCAGTAATATTAACACACTGACAGAGAACACAGATTAATATTAACACACTCACTGACACACTGTGTACATCATGACCCACAGTCAGATACACCCTGTGAAGTGTAAAACACCCTACTGTCCTCAGCAATATTAACACACTGACAGAGAACACAGATTAATATTAACACACTCACTGACACACTGTGTACATCATGACCCACAGTCAGATACACCCTGTGAAGTGTAAAACACCCCCACTGTCCTCAGTAATATTAACACACTGACAGAGAACACAGATTAATATTAACACACTCACTGACACACTGTGTACATCATGACCCACAGTCAGATACACCCTGTGAAGTGTAAAACACCCCCACTGTCCTCAGTAATATTAACACACTGACAGAGAACACAGATTAATATTAACACACTCACTGACACACTGTGTATATCATGACCCACAGTCAGATACACCCTGTGAAGTGTAAAACACCTCCACTGTCCTCAGTAATATTAACATACTGACAGAGAACACAGATTAATATTAACACACTCACTGACACACTGTGTATATCATGACCCACAGTCAGATACACCCTGTGAAGTGTAAAACACCCCCACTGTCCTCAGTAATATTAACACACTGACAGAGAACACAGATTAATATTAACACACTCACTGACACACTGTGTATATCACGACCCACAGTCAGATGCACCCTGTGAAGTGCAAAACACCCCCACTGTCCTCAGTAATATTAACACACTGACAGAGAACACAGATTAATATTAACACACTCACTGACACACTGTGTAAATCATGACCCACAGTCAGATACACCCTGTGAATTGTAAAACACCCCCACTGTCCTCAGTAATATTAACACACTGACAGAGAACACAGATTAATATTAACACACTCACTGACACACTGTGTACATCATGACCCACATTCAGATACACCCTGTGAAGTGTATAACACCCCCACTGTCCTCAGTAATATTAACACACTGACAGAGAACACAGAGTAATATTAACACACTCACTGACACACTGTGTACATCATGACCCACAGTCAGATACACCCTGTGAAGTGTATAACACCCCCACTGTCCTCAGTAATATTAACACACTGACAGAGAACACAGATTAATATTAACACACTCACTGACACACTGTGTATAGCATGACCCACAGTCAGATAAACGCTGTGAAGTGTAAAACACCCCCACTGTCCTCAGTAATATTAACACACTGACAGAGAACACAGATTAATATTAACACACTCACTGACACACTGTGTATATCATGACCCACAGTCAGATACACCCTGTGAAGTGTAAAACACCCCCACTGTCCTCAGGAATATTAACACACTGACAGAGAACACAGATTAATATTAACACACTCACTGACACACTGTATATATCATGACCCACAGTCAGATACACCCTGTGAAGTGTAAAACACCCCCACTGTCCTCAGGAATATTAACACACTGACAGAGAACACAGATTAATATTAACACACTCACTGACACACTGTGTACATCATGACCCACAGTCAGATACACCCTGTGAAGTGTAAAACACCCCCACTGTCCTCAGGAATATTAACACACTGACAGAGAACACAGATTAATATTAACACACTCACTGACACACTGTGTACATCATGACCCACAGTCAGATAAACCCTGTGAAGTGTAAAACACCCACACTGTCCTCAGTAATATTAACACACTGACAGAGAACACAGATTAATATTAACACACTCACTGACACACTGTGTATATCATGACCCACAGTCAGATACACCCTGTGAAGTGTAAAACACCCCCACTGTCCTCAGTAATATTAACACACTGACAGAGAACACAGATTAATATTAACACACTCACTGACACACTGTGTATATCATGACCCAGAGTCAGATACACCCTGTGAAGTGTAAAACACCCCCACTGTCCTCAGTAATATTAACACACTGACAGAGAACACAGATTAATATGAACACACTCACTGACACACTGTGTATATCATGACCCACAGTCAGGTACACCCTGCAAAAGTGTAAAACACCCCCACTGTCCTCAGTAATATTAACACACTGACAGAGAACACAGATTAATATTAACACACTCACTGACACACTGTGTATATCATGACCCACAGTCAGATACACCCTGTGAAGTGTAAAACATCCCCACTGTCCTCAGTAATATTAACACACTGACAGAGAACACAGATTAATATTAACACACTCACTGACACACTGTGTATATCATGACCCACAGTTAGATACACCCTGTGAAGTGTAAAACACCCCCACTGTCCTCAGTAATATTAACACACTGACAGAGAACACAGATTAATATTAACACACTCACTGACACACTGTGTATATCATGACCCACAGTCAGATACACCCTGTGAAGTGTAAAACACCCCCACTGTCCTCAGGAATAGTAACACACTGACAGAGAACACAGATTAATATTAACGCTCTCACTGACACACTGTGTATATCATGACCCACAGTCAGATACACCCTGTGAAGTGTAAAACACCCCCACTGTCCTCAGGAATAGTAACACACTGACAGAGAACACAGATTAATATTAACGCTCTCACTGACACACTGTGTATATCATGACCCACAGTCAGATACACCCTGTGAAGTGCAAAACACCCCCACTGTCCTCAGGAATATTAACACACTGACAGAGAACACAGATTAATATTAACACACTCACTGACACACTGTGTATATCATGACCCACAGTCAGATACACCCTGTGAAGTGTAAAACACCCCCACTGTCCTCAGTAATATTAACACACTGACAGAGAACACAGATTAATATTAACACACTCACTGACACACTGTGTACATCATGACTTACAGTCAGATACACCCTGTGAAGTGTAAAACATCCCCACTGTCCTCAGTAATATTAACACACTGACAGAGAACACAGATTAATATTAACACACTCACTGACACACTGTGTATATCATGACTCACAGTCAGATACACCCTGTGAAGTGTAAAACACCCCCACTGTCATCAGTAATATTAACACACTGACAGAGAACACAGATTAATATTAACACACTCACTGACACACTGTGTACATCATGACTCACAGTCAGATACACCCTGTGAAGTGCAAAACACCCCCACTGTCCTCAGTAATATTAACACACTGACAGAGAACACAGATTAATATTAACACACTCACTGACACACTGTGTACATCATGACCCACATTCAGATACACCCTGTGAAGTGTATAACACCCCCACTGTCCTCAGTAATATTAACACACTGACAGAGAACACAGAGTAATATTAACACACTCACTGACACACTGTGTATAGCATGACCCACAGTCAGATAAACCCTGTGAAGTGTAAAACACCCCCACTGTCCTCAGTAATATTAACACACTGACAGAGAACACAGATTAATATTAACACACTCACTGACACACTGTGTATATCATGACCCACAGTCAGATACACCCTGTGAAGTGTAAAACACCCCCACTGTCCTCAGGAATATTAACACACTGACAGAGAACACAGATTAATATTAACACACTCACTGACACACTGTATATACCATGACCCACAGTCAGATACACCCTGTGAAGTGTAAAACACCCCCACTGTCCTCAGGAATATTAACACACTGACAGAGAACACAGATTAATATTAACACACTCACTGACACACTGTGTACATCATGACCCACAGTCAGATACACCCTGTGAAGTGTAAAACACCCCCACTGTCCTCAGGAATATTAACACACTGACAGAGAACACAGATTAATATTAACACACTCACTGACACACTGTGTACATCATGACCCACAGTCAGATAAACCCTGTGAAGTGTAAAACACCCCCACTGTCCTCAGTAATATTAACACACTGACAGAGAACACAGATTAATATTAACACACTCACTGACACACTGTGTATATCATGACCCACAGTCAGATACACCCTGTGAAGTGTAAAACACCCCCACTGTCCTCAGTAATATTAACACACTGACAGAGAACACAGATTAATATTAACACACTCACTGACACACTGTGTATATCATGACCCAGAGTCAGATACACCCTGTGAAGTGTGAAACACCCCCACTGTCCTCAGTAATATTAACACACTGACAGAGAACACAGATTAATATGAACACACTCACTGACACAATGTGTATATCATGACCCACAGTCAGGTACACCCTGCAAAAGTGTAAAACACCCCCACTGTCCTCAGTAATATTAACACACTGACAGAGAACACAGATTAATATTAACACACTCACTGACACACTGTGTATATCATGACCCACAGTCAGATACACCCTGTGAAGTGTAAAACATCCCCACTGTCCTCAGTAATATTAACACACTGACAGAGAACACAGATTAATATTAACACACTCACTGACACACTGTGTATATCATGACCCACAGTTAGATACACCCTGTGAAGTGTAAAACACCCCCACTGTCCTCAGTAATATTAACACACTGACAGAGAACACAGATTAATATTAACACACTCACTGACACACTGTGTATATCATGACCCACAGTCAGATACACCCTGTGAAGTGTAAAACACCCCCACTGTCCTCAGGAATAGTAACACACTGACAGAGAACACAGATTAATATTAACGCTCTCACTGACACACTGTGTATATCATGACCCACAGTCAGATACACCCTGTGAAGTGTAAAACACCCCCACTGTCCTCAGGAATAGTAACACACTGACAGAGAACACAGATTAATATTAACGCTCTCACTGACACACTGTGTATATCATGACCCACAGTCAGATACACCCTGTGAAGTGCAAAACACCCCCACTGTCCTCAGGAATATTAACACACTGACAGAGAACACAGATTAATATTAACACACTCACTGACACACTGTGTATATCATGACCCACAGTCAGATACACCCTGTGAAGTGTAAAACACCCCCACTGTCCTCAGGAATATTAACACACTGACAGAGAACACAGATTAATATTAACACACTCACTGACACACTCTGTACATCATGACTTACAGTCAGATACACCCTGTGAAGTGTAAAACATCCCCACTGTCCTCAGTAATATTAACACACTGACAGAGAACACAGATTAATATTAACACACTCACTGACACACTGTGTATATCATGACTCACAGTCAGATACACCCTGTGAAGTGTAAAACACCCCCACTGTCCTCAGTAATATTAACACACTGACAGAGAACACAGATTAATATTAACACACTCACTGACACACTGTGTACATCATGACTCACAGTCAGATACACCCTGTGAAGTGCAAAACACCCCCACTGTCCTCAGTAATATTAACACACTGACAGAGAACACAGATTAATATTAACACTCTCACTGACACACTGTGTATATCATGACCCACAGTCAGATACACCCTGTGAAGTGTAAAACACCCCCACTGTCCTCAGTAATATTAACACACTGACAGAGAACACAGATTAATATTAACACACTCACTGACACACTGTGTATATCATGACCCACAGTCAGATACACCCGGTGAAGTGTAAAACACCCCCACTGTCCTCAGTAATATTAACACACTGACAGAGAACACAGATTAATATTAACACACTCACTGACACACTGTGTACATCATGACCCACAGTCAGATACACCCTGTGAAGTGTAAAACACCCCCACTGTCCTCAGTAATATTAACACACTGACAGAGAACACAGATTAATATTAACACACTCACTGACACACTGTGTACATCATGACCCACAGTCAGATACACCCTGTGAAGTGTACAACACCCCCACTGTCCTCAGGAATATTAACACACTGACAGAGAACACAGATTAATATTAACACACTCACTGACACACTGTGTACATCATGACCCACAGTCAGATACACCCTGTGAAGTGTAAAACACCCCCACTGTCCTCAGGAATATTAACACACTGACAGAGAACACAGATTAATATTAACACACTCACTGACACACTGTGTACATCATGACTCACAGTCAGATACACCCTGTGAAGTGCAAAACACCCCCACTGTCATCAGTAATATTAACACACTGACAGAGAACACAGATTAATATTAACACTCTCACTGACACACTGTGTATATCATGACCCACAGTCAGATACACCCTGTGAAGTGTAAAACACCCCCACTGTCCTCAGTAATATTAACACACTGACAGAGAACACAGATTAATATTAACACACTCACTGACACACTGTGTATATCATGACCCACAGTCAGATACACCCTGTGAAGTGTAAAACACCCCCACTGTCCTCAGTAATATTAACACACTGACAGAGAACACAGATTAATATGAACACACTCACTGACACACTGTGTATATCATGACCCACAGTCAGGTACACCCTGCAAAAGTGTAAAACACCACCACTGTCCTCAGTAATATTAACACACTGACAGAGAACACAGATTAATATTAACACACTCATTGACACACTGTGTATATCATGACCCACAGTCAGATACACCCTGTGAAGTGTAAAACATCCCCACTGTCCTCAGTAATATTAACACACTGACAGAGAACACAGATTAATATTAACACACTCACTGACACACTGTGTAGATCATGACCCACAGTTAGATACACCCTGTGAAGTGTAAAACACCCCCACTGTCCTCAGTAATATTAACACACTGACAGAGAACACAGATTAATATTAACACACTCACTGACACACTGTGTATATCATGACCCACAGTCAGATACACCCTGTGAAGTGTAAAACACCCCCACTGTCCTCAGGAATAGTAACACACTGACAGAGAACACAGATTAATATTAACGCTCTCACTGACACACTGTGTATATCATGACCCACAGTCAGATACACCCTGTGAAGTGTAAAACACCCCCACTGTCCTCAGGAATAGTAACACACTGACAGAGAACACAGATTAATATTAACGCTCTCACTGACACACTGTGTATATCATGACCCACAGTCAGATACACCCTGTGAAGTGCAAAACACCCCCACTGTCCTCAGGAATATTAACACACTGACATAGAACACAGATTAATATTAACACACTCACTGACACACTGTGTATATCATGACCCACAGTCAGATACACCCTGTGAAGTGTAAAACACCCCCACTGTCCTCAGTAATATTAACACACTGACAGAGAACACAGATTAATATTAACACACTCACTGACACACTGTGTACATCATGACTCACAGTCAGATACACCCTGTGAAGTGTAAAACATCCCCACTGTCCTCAGTAATATTAACACACTGACAGAGAACACAGATTAATATTAACACACTCACTGACACACTGTGTATATCATGACTCACAGTCAGATACACCCTGTGAAGTGTAAAACACCCCCACTGTCCTCAGTAATATTAACACACTGACAGAGAACACAGATTAATATTAACACACTCACTGACACACTGTGTACATCATGACTCACAGTCAGATACACCCTGTGAAGTGCAAAACACCCCCACTGTCCTCAGTAATATTAACACACTGACAGAGAACACAGATTAATATTAACACTCTCACTGACACACTGTGTATATCATGACCCACAGTCAGATACACCCTGTGAAGTGTAAAACACCCCCACTGTCCTCAGTAATATTAACACACTGACAGAGAACACAGATTAATATTAACACACTCACTGACACACTGTGTATATCATGACCCACAGTCAGATACACCCGGTGAAGTGTAAAACACCCCCACTGTCCTCAGTAATATTAACACACTGACAGAGAACACAGATTAATATTAACACACTCACTGACACACTGTGTACATCATGACCCACAGTCAGATACACCCTGTGAAGTGTAAAACACCCCCACTGTCCTCAGGAATATTAACACACTGACAGAGAACACAGATTAATATTAACACACTCACTGACACACTCTGTATATCATGACCCACAGTCAGATACACCCTGTGAAGTGTAAAACACCCCCACTGTCCTCAGTAATATTAACACACTGACAGAGAACACAGATTAATATTAACACACTCACTGACACACTGTGTACATCATGACCCACAGTCAGATACACCCTGTGAAGTGTAAAACACCCCCACTGTCCTCAGGAATATTAACACACTGACAGAGAACACAGATTAATATTAACACACTCACTGACACACTGAGTACATCATGACCCACAGTCAGATACACCCTGTGAAGTGTAAAACATCCCCACTGTCCTCAGTAATATTAACACACTGACAGAGAACACAGATTAATATTAACACACTCACTGACACACTGTGTACATCATGACCCACAGTCAGATACACCCTGTGAAGTGTAAAACACCCCCACTGTCCTCAGGAATATTAACACACTGACAGAGAACATAGATTAATATTAACACACTCACTGACACACTGTGTACATCATGACCCACAGTCAGATACACCCTGTGAAGTGTAAAACACCCCCACTGTCCTCAGTAATATTAACACACTGACAGAGAACACAGATTAATATTAACACACTCACTGACACACTGTGTACATCATGACCCACAGTCAGATACACCCTGTGAAGTGTAAAACACCCCCACTGTCCTCAGTAATATTAACACACTGACAGAGAACACAGATTAATATTAACACACTCACTGACACACTGTGTATATCATGACCCAGAGTCAGATACACCCTGTGAAGTGTAAAACACCCCCACTGCCCTCAGTAATATTAACACACTGACAGAGAACACAGATTAATATGAACACACTCACTGACACACTGTGTATATCATGACCCACAGTCAGATACACCCTGCAAAAGTGTAAAACACCCCCACTGTCCTCAGTAATATTAACACACTGACAGAGAACACAGATTAATATTAACACACTCACTGACACACTGTGTATATCATGACCCACAGTCAGATACACCCTGTGAAGTGTAAAACACCCCCACTGTCCTCAGTAATATTAACACACTGACAGAGAGCACAGATTAATATTAACACACTCACTGACACACTGTGTATATCATGACCCACAGTCAGATACACCCTGTGAAGTGTAAAACATCCCCACTGTCCTCAGTAATATTAACACACTGACAGAGAACACAGATTAATATTAACACACTCACTGACACACTGTGTATATCATGACCCACAGTTAGATACACCCTGTGAAGTGTAAAACACCCCCACTGTCCTCAGTAATATTAACACACTGACAGAGAACACAGATTAATATTAACACACTCACTGACACACTGTGTATATCATGACCCACAGTCAGATACACCCTGTGAAGTGTAAAACACCCCCACTGTCCTCAGGAATAGTAACACACTGACAGAGAACACAGATTAATATTAACGCTCTCACTGACACACTGTGTATATCATGACCCACAGTCAGATACACCCTGTGAAGTGTAAAACACCCCCACTGTCCTCAGGAATAGTAACACACTGACAGAGAACACAGATTAATATTAACGCTCTCACTGACACACTGTGTATATCATGACCCACAGTCAGATACACCCTGTGAAGTGCAAAACACCCCCACTGTCCTCAGGAATATTAACACACTGACAGAGAACACAGATTAATATTAACACACTCACTGACACACTGTGTATATCATGACCCACAGTCAGATACACCCTGTGAAGTGTAAAATACCCCCACTGTACTCAGGAATATTAACACACTGACAGAGAACACAGATTAATATTAACACACTCACTGACACACTGTGTACATCATGACTCACAGTCAGATACACCCTGTGAAGTGTAAAACATCCCCACTGTCCTCAGTAATATTAACACCCTGACAGAGAACACAGATTAATATTAACACACTCACTGACACACTGTGTATATCAGGACTCACAGTCAGATACACCCTGTGAAGTGTAAAACACCCCCACTGTCCTCAGTAATATTAACACACTGACAGAGAACACAGATTAATATTAACACACTCACTGACACACTGTGTACATCATGACTCACAGTCAGATACACCCTGTGAAGTGCAAAACACCCCCACTGTCCTCAGTAATATTAACACACTGACAGAGAACACAGATTAATATTAACACATTCACTGACACACTGTGTATATCATGACCCACAGTTAGATGCACCCTGTGAAGTGTAAAACACCCCCACTGTCCTCAGTAATATTAACACACTGACAGAGAACACAGATTAATATTAACACACTCACTGACACACTGTGTATATCATGACCCACAGTCAGATAAACCCTGTGAAGTGTAAAACACCCCCACTGTCCTCAGGAATATTAACACACTGACAGAGAACACAGATTAATATTAACACACTCACTGACACACTGTGTATACCATGACTCACAGTCAGATAAACCCTGTGAAGTGTAAAACACCCCCACTGTCCTCAGTAATATTAACACACTGACAGAGAACACAGATTAATATTAACACACTCACTGACACACTGTGTACATCATGACCCACAGTCAGATACACCCTGTGAAGGGTAAAACACCCCCACTGTCCTCAGGAATATTAACACACTGACAGAGAACACAGATTAATATTAACACACTCACTGACACACTGTGTATATCATGACCCACAGTCAGATACACCCTGTGAAGTGTAAAACATTCCCACTGTCCTCAGGAATATTAACACACTGACAGAGAACACAGATTAATATTAACACACTCACTGACACACTGTGTATATCATGACCCACAGTCAGATAAACCCTGTGAAGTGTGAAACACCCCCGCTGTCCTCAGTAATATTAACACACTGACAGAGAACACAGATTAATATTAACACACTCACTGACACACTGTGTACATCATGACTCACAGTCAGATACACCCTGTGAAGTGTAAAACATCCCCACTGTCCTCAGTAATATTAACACACTGACAGAGAACACAGATTAATATTAACACATTCACTGACACACTGTGTATATCATGACCCACAGTTAGATGCACCCTGTGAAGTGTAAAACACCCCCACTGTCCTCAGTAATATTAACACACTGACAGAGAACACAGATTAATATTAACACACTCACAGACACACTGTGTATATCATGACCCACAGTCAGATACACCCTGCAAAAGTGTAAAACACCCCCACTGTCCTCAGTAATATTAACACACTGACAGAGAACACAGATTAATATTAACACACTCACTGACACACTGTGTATATCATGACCCACAGTCAGATACACCCTGTGAAGTGTAAAACATCCCCACTGTCCTCAGTAATATTAACACACTGACAGAGAACACAGATTAATATTAACACACTCACTGACACACTGTGTATATCATGACCCACAGTTAGATACACCCTGTGAAGTGTAAAACACCCCCACTGTCCTCAGTAATATTAACACACTGACAGAGAACACAGATTAATATTAACACACTCACTGACACACTGTGTATATCATGACCCACAGTCAGATACACCCTGTGAAGTGTAAAACACCCCCACTGTACTCAGGAATAGTAACACACTGACAGAGAACACAGATTAATATTAACGCTCTCACTGACACACTGTGTATATCATGACCCACAGTCAGATACACCCTGTGAAGTGTAAAACACCCCCACTGTCCTCAGGAATAGTAACACACTGACAGAGAACACAGATTAATATTAACTCTCTCACTGACACACTGTGTATATCATGACCCACAGTCAGATACACCCTGTGAAGTGCAAAACACCCCCACTGTCCTCAGGAATATTAACACACTGACAGAGAACACAGATTAATATTAACACACTCACTGACACACTGTGTATATCATGACCCACAGTCAGATACACCCTGTGAAGTGTAAAACACCCCCACTGTCCTCAGTAATATTAACACACTGACAGAGAACACAGATTAATATTAACACACTCACTGACACACTGTGTACATCATGACTCACAGTCAGATGCACCCTGTGAAGTGTAAAACATCCCCACTGTCCTCAGTAATATTAACACACTGACAGAGAACACAGATTAATATTAACACACTCACTGACACACTGTGTATATCATGACTCACAGTCAGATACACCCTGTGAAGTGTAAAACACCCCCACTGTCCTCAGTAATATTAACACACTGACAGAGAACACAGATTAATATTAACACACTCACTGACACACTGTGTACATCATGACTCACAGTCAGATACACCCTGTGAAGTGCAAAACACCCCCACTGTCCTCAGTAATATTAACACACTGACAGAGAACACAGATTAATATTAACACATTCACTGACACACTGTGTATATCATGACCCACAGTTAGATGCACCCTGTGAAGTGTAAAACACCCCCACTGTCCTCAGTAATATTAACACACTGACAGAGAACACAGATTAATATTAACACACTCACTGACACACTGTGTATATCATGACCCACAGTCAGATACACCCTGTGAAGTGTAAAACACCCCCACTGTCCTCAGGAATATTAACACACTGACAGAGAACACAGATTAATATTAACACACTCACTGACACACTGTGTATACCATGACTCACAGTCAGATAAACCCTGTGAAGTGTAAAACACCCCCACTGTCCTCAGGAATATTAACACACTGACAGAGAACACAGATTAATGTTAACACACTCACTGACACACTGTGTATATCATGACCCACAGTCAGATACACCCTGTGAAGTGTAAAACACCCCCACTGTCCTCAGTAATATTAACACACTGACAGAGAACACAGATTAATGTTAACACACTCACTGACACACTGTGTACATCATGACCTACAGTCAGATACACCCTGTGAAGGGTAAAACACCCCCACTGTCCTCAGGAATATTAACACACTGACAGAGAACACAGATTAATATTAACACACTCACTGACAAACTGTGTATATCATGACCCACAGTCAGATACACCCTGTGAAGTGTAAAACATTCCCACTGTCCTCAGGAATATTAACACACTGACAGAGAACACAGATTAATATTAACACACTCACTGACACACTGTGTATATCATGACCCACAGTCAGATACACCCTGTGAAGTGTAAAACACCCCCGCTGTCCTCAGTAATATTAACACACTGACAGAGAACACAGATTAATATTAACACACTCACTGACACACTGTGTACATCATGACTCACAGTCAGATACACCCTGTGAAGTGTAAAACATCCCCACTGTCCTCAGTAATATTTACACACTGACAGAGAACACAGATTAATATTAACACATTCACTGACACACTGTGTATATCATGACCCACAGTTAGATACACCCTGTGAAGTGTAAAACACCCCACTGTCCTCAGTAATATTAACACACTGACAGAGAACACAGATTAATATTAACACACTCACTGACACACTGTGTACATCATGACCCACAGTCAGATACACCCTGTGAAGTGTAAAACACCCCCACTGTCCTCAGGAATATCAACACACTGACAGAGAACACAGATTAATATTAACACACTCACTGACACACTGTGTACATCATGACCCACAGTCAGATACACCCTGTGAAGTGTAAAACACCCCCACTGTCCTCAGGAATATTAACACACTGACAGAGAACACAGATTAATATTAACACACTCACTGACACACTGTGTATATCATGACCCACAGTCAGATACACCCTGTGAAGTGTAAAACATCCCCACTGTCCTCAGTAATATTAACACACTGACAGAGAACACATATTAATATTAACACACTCACTGACACACTGTGTATATCATGACCCACAGTCAGATACACCCTGTGAAGTGTAAAACATCCCCACTGTCCTCAGTAATATTAACACACTGACAGAGAACACAGATTAATATTAACACACTCACTGACACACTGTGTATATCATGACCCACAGTTAGATACACCCTGTGAAGTGTAAAACACCCCCACTGTCCTCAGTAATATTAACACACTGACAGAGAACACAGATTAATATTAACACACTCACTGACACACTGTGTATATCATGACCCACAGTCAGATACACCCTGTGAAGTGTAAAACACCCCCACTGTACTCAGGAATAGTAACACACTGACAGAGAACACAGATTAATATTAACGCTCTCACTGACACACTGTGTATATCATGACCCACAGTCAGATACACCCTGTGAAGTGTAAAACACCCCCACTGTCCTCAGGAATAGTAACACACTGACAGAGAACACAGATTAATATTAACTCTCTCACTGACACACTGTGTATATCATGACCCACAGTCAGATACACCCTGTGAAGTGCAAAACACCCCCACTGTCCTCAGGAATATTAACACACTGACAGAGAACACAGATTAATATTAACACACTCACTGACACACTGTGTATATCATGACCCACAGTCAGATACACCCTGTGAAGTGTAAAACACCCCCACTGTCCTCAGTAATATTAACACACTGACAGAGAACACAGATTAATATTAACACACTCACTGACACACTGTGTACATCATGACTCACAGTCAGATGCACCCTGTGAAGTGTAAAACATCCCCACTGTCCTCAGTAATATTAACACACTGACAGAGAACACAGATTAATATTAACACACTCACTGACACACTGTGTATATCATGACTCACAGTCAGATACACCCTGTGAAGTGTAAAACACCCCCACTGTCCTCAGTAATATTAACACACTGACAGAGAACACAGATTAATATTAACACACTCACTGACACACTGTGTACATCATGACTCACAGTCAGATACACCCTGTGAAGTGCAAAACACCCCCACTGTCCTCAGTAATATTAACACACTGACAGAGAACACAGATTAATATTAACACATTCACTGACACACTGTGTATATCATGACCCACAGTTAGATGCACCCTGTGAAGTGTAAAACACCCCCACTGTCCTCAGTAATATTAACACACTGACAGAGAACACAGATTAATATTAACACACTCACTGACACACTGTGTATATCATGACCCACAGTCAGATACACCCTGTGAAGTGTAAAACACCCCCACTGTCCTCAGGAATATTAACACACTGACAGAGAACACAGATTAATATTAACACACTCACTGACACACTGTGTATACCATGACTCACAGTCAGATAAACCCTGTGAAGTGTAAAACACCCCCACTGTCATCAGGAATATTAACACACTGACAGAGAACACAGATTAATGTTAACACACTCACTGACACACTGTGTATATCATGACCCACAGTCAGATACACCCTGTGAAGTGTAAAACACCCCCACTGTCCTCAGTAATATTAACACACTGACAGAGAACACAGATTAATGTTAACACACTCACTGACACACTGTGTACATCATGACCTACAGTCAGATACACCCTGTGAAGGGTAAAACACCCCCACTGTCCTCAGGAATATTAACACACTGACAGAGAACACAGATTAATATTAACACACTCACTGACAAACTGTGTATATCATGACCCACAGTCAGATACACCCTGTGAAGTGTAAAACATTCCCACTGTCCTCAGGAATATTAACACACTGACAGAGAACACAGATTAATATTAACACACTCACTGACACACTGTGTATATCATGACCCACAGTCAGATACACCCTGTGAAGTGTAAAACACCCCCGCTGTCCTCAGTAATATTAACACACTGACAGAGAACACAGATTAATATTAACACACTCACTGACACACTGTGTACATCATGACTCACAGTCAGATACACCCTGTGAAGTGTAAAACATCCCCACTGTCCTCAGTAATATTTACACACTGACAGAGAACACAGATTAATATTAACACATTCACTGACACACTGTGTATATCATGACCCACAGTTAGATACACCCTGTGAAGTGTAAAACACCCCACTGTCCTCAGTAATATTAACACACTGACAGAGAACACAGATTAATATTAACACACTCACTGACACACTGTGTACATCATGACCCACAGTCAGATACACCCTGTGAAGTGTAAAACACCCCCACTGTCCTCAGGAATATCAACACACTGACAGAGAACACAGATTAATATTAACACACTCACTGACACACTGTGTACATCATGACCCACAGTCAGATACACCCTGTGAAGTGTAAAACACCCCCACTGTCCTCAGGAATATTAACACACTGACAGAGAACACAGATTAATATTAACACACTCACTGACACACTGTGTATATCATGACCCACAGTCAGATACACCCTGTGAAGTGTAAAACATCCCCACTGTCCTCAGTAATATTAACACACTGACAGAGAACACATATTAATATTAACACACTCACTGACACACTGTGTATATCATGACCCACAGTCAGATACACCCTGTGAAGTGTAAAACACCCCCACTGTCCTCAGTAATATTAACACACTGACAGAGAACACAGATTAATATTAACACACTCACTGACACACTGTGTTTATCATGACCCACAGCCAGATACACCCTGTGAAGTGCAAAACACCCCCACTGTCCTCAGTAATATTAACACACTGACAGAGAACACAGATTAATATTAACACACTCACTGACACACTGTGTATATCATGACCCACAGTCAGATAAACCCTGTGAAGTGTAAAACACCCCCACTGTCCTCAGCAATATTAACACACTGACAGAGAACACAGATTAATATTAACACACTCACTGACACACTGTGTATATCATGACCCACAGTCAGATACACCCTGTGAAGTGTAGAACACCCCCACTGTCCTCAGTAATATTAACACACTGACAGAGAACACAGATTAATATTAACACACTCACTGACACACTGTGTATATCATGACCCACAGTCAGATACACCCGGTGAAGTGTAAAACATCCCCACTGTCCTCAGGAATATTAACACACTGACAGAGAACACAGATTAATATTAACACACTCACTGACACACTGTGTATATCATGACCCACAGTCAGATACACCCTGTGAAGTGTAAAACATCCCCACTGTCCTCAGGAATATTAACACACTGACAGAGAACACAGATTAATATTAACACACTCACTGACACACTGTGTACATCATGACCCACAGTCAGATAAACCCTGTGAAGTGTAAAACACCCCCACTGTCCTCAGTAATATTAACACACTGACAGAGAACACAGATTAATATTAACACACTCACTGACACACTGTGGACATCATGACCCACAGTCAGATACACCCTGTGAAGTGTAAAACATCCCCACTGTCCTCAGGAATATTAACACACTGACAGAGAACACAGATTAATATTAACACACTCACTGACACACTGTGTATATCATGACCCACTGTCAGATACACCCGGTGAAGTGTAAAACACCCCCACTGTCCTCAGTAATATTAACACACTGACAGAGAACACAGATTAATATTAACACACTCACTGACACACTCTGTATATCATGACCCACAGTCAGATAAACCCTGTGAAGTGTAAAACACCCCCACTGTCCTCAGTAATATTAACACACTGACAGAGTACACAGATTAATATTCACACACTCACTGACACACTATGTATATCATGACCCACAGTCAGATACACCCTGTGAAGTGTAAAACACCCCCACTGTCCTCAGGAATATTAACACACTGACAGAGAACACAGATTAATATTAACACATTCACTGACACACTGTGTATATCATGACCCACAGTCAGATACACCCTGTGTAGTGTAAAACACCCCCACTGTCCTCAGTAATATTAACACACTGACAGAGAACACAGATAAATATTAACACACTCACTGACACACTGTGTATATCATGACCCACAGTCAGATACACCCTGTGAAGTGTAAAACACCCCCACTGTCCTCAGTAATATTAACACACTGACAGAGAACACAGATAAATATTAACACACTCACTGACACACTGTGTATATCATGACCCACAGTCAGATAAACCCTGTGAAGTGTAAAACACCCCCACGGTCCTCAGCAATATTAACACACTGACAGAGTACACAGATTAATATTAACACACTCACTGACACACTGTGTATATCATGACCCACAGTCAGATACACCCTGTGAAGTGTAAAACACCCCCACTGTCCTCAGGAATATCAACACACTGACAGAGAACACAGATTAATATTAACACACTCACTGACACACTGTGCACATCATGACCCACAGCCAGATACACCCTGTGAAGTGTAAAACACCCCCACTGTCCTCAGTAATATTAACACACAGACAGAGAACACAGATTAATATTAACACACTCACTGACACACTGTGTATATCATGACCCACAGTCAGATACACCCTGTGAAGTGTAAAACACCCCCACTGTCCTCAGTAATATTAACACACTGACAGAGAACACAGATTAATATTAACACACTCACTGACACACTGTGTATATCATGACCCACAGTCAGATACACTCTGTGAAGTGTAAAACACCCCCACTGTCCTCAGTAATATTAACACACTGACAGAGAACACAGATTAATATTAACACACTCACTGACACACTGTGTATATCATGACCCACAGTCAGATACACCCTGTGAAGTGTAAAACACCCCCACTGTCCTCAGGAATATTAACACACTGACATAGAACACAGATTAATATTAACACACTCACTGACACACTGTATATATCATGACCCACAGTCAGATACACCCTATGAAGTGTAAAACACCCACACTGTCCTCAGTAATATTAACACACTGACAGAGAACACAGATTAATATTAACACACTCACTGACACACTGTGTATATCATGACCCACAGTCAGATACCCCCTGTGAAGTGTAAAACACCCCCACTGTCCTCAGTAATATTAACACACTGACAGAGAACACAGATTAATATTAACACACTCACTGACACACTGTGTACATCATGACCCACAGTCAGATACACCCTGTGAAGTGTAAAACACCCCCACTGTCCTCAGTAATATTAACACACTGACAGAGAACACAGATTAATATTAACACACTCACTGACACACTGTGTACATCATGACCCACAGTCAGATAAACCCTGTGAAGTGTTAAACACCCCCACTGTCCTCAGGAATATTAACACACTGACAGAGAACACAGATTAATATTAACACACTCACTGACACACTGTGTATATCATGACCCACAGTCAGATACACCCTGTGAAGTGTAAAACACCCCCACTGTCCTCAGTAATATTAACACACTGACAGAGAACACAGATTAATATTAACACACTCACTGACACACTGTGTATATCATGACCCACAGTCAGATACACCCTGTGAAGTGTAAAACACCCCCACTGTCCTCAGTAATATTAACACACTGACAGAGAACACAGATTAATCTTAACACACTCACTGACACACTGTGTATATCATGACCCACAGTCAGATACACCCTGTGAAGTGTAAAATACCCCCACTGTCCTCAGGAATATTAACACACTGACAGAGAACACAGATTAATATTAACACACTCACTGACACACTGTGTATATCATGACCCACAGTCAGATACTCCCTGTGAAGTGTAAAACACCCCCACTGTTCTCAGTAATATTAACACACTGACAGAGAACACAGATTAATATTAACACACTCACTGACACACTGTGTATATCATGACCCACAGTCAGATACACCCTGTGAAGTGTAAAACACCCCCACTGTCCTCAGGAATATTAACACACTGACAGAGAACACAGATTAATATTAACACACTCACTGACACACTGTGTATATCATGACCCACAGTCAGATACACCCTGTGAAGTGTAAAACACCCCCACTGTCCTCAGTAATATTAACACACTGACAGAGAACACAGATTAATATTAACACACTCACTGACACACTGTGTATATCATGACCCACAGTCAGATACACCCTGTGAAGTGTAAAACACCCCCACTGTCCTCAGTAATATTAACACACTGACAGAGAACACAGATTAATATTAACACACTCACTGACACACTGTGTATATCATGACCCACAGCCAGATAAACCCAGTGAAGTGTAAAACACCCCCACTGTCCTCAGTAATATTAACACACTGACAGAGAACACAGATTAATATTAACACACTCACTGACACACTGTGTATATCATGACCCACAGTCAGATACACCCTGTGAAGTGTAAAACACCCCCACTGTCCTCAGGAATATTAACACACTGACAGAGAACACAGATTAATATTAACACACTCACTGACACACTGTGTATATCATGACCCACAGTCAGATACACCCTGTGAAGTGTAAAACACCACCACTGTCCTCAGTAATATTAACACACTGACAGAGAACACAGATTAATATTAACACACTCACTGACACACTGTGTATATCATGACCCACAGTCAGATACACCCTGTGCAGTGTAAAACACCCCCACTGTCCTCAGTAATATTAACACACTGACAGAGAACACAGATTAATATTAACACACTCACTGACACACTGTGTACATCATGACCCACAGTCAGATACACCCTGTGAAGTGTAAAACACCCCCACTGTCCTCAGTAATATTAACACACTGACAGAGAACACAGATTAATATTAACACACTCACTGACACACTGTGTATATCATGACCCACAGCCAGATAAACCCAGTGAAGTGTAAAACACCACCACTGTCCTCAGGAATATTATCACACTGACAGAGAACACAGATTAATATTAACACACTCACTGACACACTGTGTACATCATGACCCACAGTCAGATACACCCTGTGAAGTGTAAAACACCCCCACTGTCCTCAGTAATATTAACACAATGACAGAGAACACAGATTAATATTAACACACTCACTGACACACTGTGTATATCATGACCCACAGTCAGATACACCCTGTGAAGTGTAAAACACCCCCACTTTCCTCAGTAATATTAACACACTGACAGAGAACACAGATTAATATTAACACACTCACTGACACACTGTGTATATCATGACCCACATTCAGATACACCCGGTGAAGTGTAAAACATCCCCACTGTCCTCAGTAATATTAACACACTGACAGAGAACACAGATTAATATTAACACACTCACTGACACACTGTGTATATCATGACTCACAGTCAGATACACCCTGTGAAGTGTAAAACATCCCCAATGTCCTCAGGAATATTAACACACTGACAGAGAACACAGATTAATATTAACACACTCACTGACACACTGTGTATATCATGACCCACAGTCAGATACACCCTGTGAAGTGTAAAACACCCCCACTGTCCTCAGTAATATTAACACACTGACAGAGAACACAGATTAATATTAACACACTCACTGACACACTGTGTACATCATGACCCACAGTCAGATAAACCCTGTGAAGTGTAAAACACCCCCACTGTCCTCAGTAATATTAACACACTGACAGAGAACACAGATTAATATTAACACTCTCACTGACACACTGTGTATATCATAACCCACAGTTAGATACACCCTGTGAAGTGTAAAACACCCCCACTGTCCTCAGTAATATTAACACACTGACAGAGAACACAGATTAATATTAACACACTCACTGACACACTGTGTACATCATGACCCACAGTCAGATACACCCTGTGAAGTGTAAAACACTCCCACTGTCCTCAGTAATATTAACACACTGACAGAGAACACAGATTAATATTAACACACTCACTGACACACTATGTATATCATGACCCACAGTCAGATAAACCCTGTGAAGTGTAAAACACCCCCACTGTCCTCAGGAATATTAACACACTGACAGAGAACACAGATTAATATTAACACACTCACTGACACACTGTGTATATCATGACCCACAGTCAGATACACCCTGTGAAGTGTAAAACACCCCCACTGTCCTCAGTAATATTAACACACTGACAGAGAACACAGATTAATATTAACACACTCACTGACACACTGTGTACATCATGACCCACAGTCAGATAAACCCTGTGAAGTGTAAAACACCCCCACTGTCCTCAGCAATATTAACACACTGACAGAGAACACAGATTAATATTAACACACTCACTGACACACTGTGTATATCATGACCCACAGTCAGATACACCCTGTGAAGTGTAAAACACCCCCACTGTCCTCAGTAATATTAACACACTGACAGAGAACACAGATTAATATTAACACACTCACTGACACACTGTGTACATCATGACCCACAGTCAGATACACCCTGCGAAGTGTAAAACACCACCACTGTCCTCAGGAATATTATCACACTGACAGAGAACACAGATTAATATTAACACACTCACTGACACACTGTGTATATCATGACCCACAGTCAGATACACCCTGTGAAGTGTAAAACACCCCCACTGTCCTCAGTAATATTAACACACTGACAGAGAACACAAATTAATATTAACACACTCACTGACACACTGTGTACATCATGACCCACAGTCAGATACACCCTGCGAAGTGTAAAACACCACCACTGTCCTCAGGAATATTATCTCACTGACAGAGAACACAGATTAATATTAACACACTCACTGACACACTGTGTATATCATGACCACAGTCAGATACACCCAGTGAAGTGTAAAACAGCCCCACTGTCCTCAGTAATATTAACACACTGACAGAGAACACAGATTAATATTAACACACTCACTGACACACTGTGTATATCATGACCCACAGTCAGATACACCCTGTGAAGTGTAAAACACCCCCACTGTCCTCAGTAATATTAACACACTGACAGAGAACACAGATTAATATTAACACACTCACTGACACACTGTGTATATCATGACCCACAGTCAGATACACCCTGTGAAGTGTAAAACACCCCCCACTGTCCTCAGTAATATTAACACACTGACAGAGAACACAGATTAATATTAACACACTCACTGACACACTGTGTACATCATGACCCACAGTCAGATAAATCCTGTGAAGTGTAAAACACCCCCACTGTCCTCAGGAATATTAACACACTGACAGAGAACACAGATTAATATTAACACACTCACTGACACACTGTGTATATCATGACCCACAGTCAGATACACCCTGTGAAGTGTAAAACACCCCCACTGTCCTCAGGAATATTAACACACTGACAGAGAACACAGATTAATATTAACACACTCACTGACACACTGTGTATATCATGACCCACAGTCAGATACACCCTGTGTAGTGTAAAACACCCCCACTGTCCTCAGTAATATTAACACACTGACAGAGAACACAGATAAATATTAACACACTCACTGACACACTGTGTATATCATGACCCACAGTCAGATACACCCTGTGAAGTGTAAAACACCCCCACTGTCCTCAGTAATATTAACACACTGACAGAGAACACAGATTAATATTAACACACTCACTGACACACTGTCTATATCATGACCCACAGTCAGATAAACCCTGTGAAGTGTAAAACACCCCCACTGTCCTCAGCAATATTAACACACTGACAGAGTACACAGATTAATATTAACACACTCTTTGACACACTGTGTATATCATGACCCACAGTCAGATACACCCAGTGAAGTGTAAAACAGCCCCACTGTCCTCAGTAATATTAACACACTGACAGAGAACACAGATTAATATTAACACACTCACTGACACACTGTGTATATCATGACCCACAGTCAGATACACCCTGTGAAGTGTAAAACACCCCCACTGTCCTCAGTAATATTAACACACTGACAGAGAACACAGATTAATATTAACACACTCACTGACACACTGTGTATATCATGACCCACAGTCAGATACACCCTGTGAAGTGTAAAACACCCCCCACTGTCCTCAGTAATATTAACTCACTGACAGAGAACACAGATTAATATTAACACACTCACTGACACACTGTGTACATCATGACCCACAGTCAGATAAATCCTGTGAAGTGTAAAACACCCCCACTGTCCTCAGGAATATTAACACACTGACAGAGAACACAGATTAATATTAACACACTCACTGACACACTGTGTATATCATGACCCACAGTCAGATACACCCTGTGAAGTGTAAAACACCCCCACTGTCCTCAGGAATATTAACACACTGACAGAGAACACAGATTAATATTAACACACTCACTGACACACTGTGTATATCATGACCCACAGTCAGATACACCCTGTGTAGTGTAAAACACCCCCACTGTCCTCAGTAATATTAACACACTGACAGAGAACACAGATAAATATTAACACACTCACTGACACACTGTGTATATCATGACCCACAGTCAGATACACCCTGTGAAGTGTAAAACACCCCCACTGTCCTCAGTAATATTAACACACTGACAGAGAACACAGATTAATATTAACACACTCACTGACACACTGTCTATATCATGACCCACAGTCAGATAAACCCTGTGAAGTGTAAAACACCCCCACTGTCCTCAGCAATATTAACACACTGACAGAGTACACAGATTAATATTAACACACTCACTGACACACTGTGTATATCATGACCCACAGTCAGATACACCCTGTGAAGTGTAAAACACCCCCACTGTCCTCAGGAATATCAACACACTGACAGAGAACACAGATTAATATTAACACACTCACTGACACACTGTGCACATCATGACCCACAGCCAGATACACCCTGTGAAGTGTAAAACACCCCCACTGTCCTCAGTAATATTAACACACAGACAGAGAACACAGATTAATATTAACACACTCACTGACACACTGTGTATATCATGACCCACAGTCAGATACACCCTGTGAAGTGTAAAACACCCCCACTGTCCTCAGGAATATTAACACACTGACAGAGAACACAGATTAATATTAACACACTCACTGACACACTGTGTACATCATGACCCACAGTCAGATACACCCTGTGAAGTGTAAAACATCCCCACTGTCCTCAGGAATATTAACACACTGACAGAGAACACAGATTAATATTAACACACTCACTGACACACTGTGTATATCATGACCCACAGTCAGATACACCCTGTGAAGTGTAAAACACCCCCACTGTCCTCAGTAATATTAACACACTGACAGAGAACACAGATTAATATTAACACACTCACTGACACACTGTGTACATCATGACCCACAGTCAGATAAACCCTGTGAAGTGTAAAACACCCCCACTGTCCTCAGTAATATTAACACACTGACAGAGAACACAGATTAATATTAACACACTCACTGACACACTGTGTATATCATGACCCACAGTCAGATACACCCTGTGAAGTGTAAAGCATCCCCACTGTCCTCAGTAATATTAACACACTGACAGAGAACACAGATTAATATTAACACACTCACTGACACACTGTGTATATCATGACCCACAGTCAGCTACATCCTGTGAAGTGTAAAACACCCCCACTGTCCTCAGCAATTTTAACACACTGACAGAGAACACAGATTAATATTAACACACTCACTGACACACTATGTATATCATGACCCACAGTCAGATAAACCCTGTGAAGTGTAAAACACCCCCACTGTCCTCAGCAATATTAACACACTGACAGAGAACACAGATTAATATTAACACACTCACTGACACACTGTGTATATCATGACCCACAGTCAGATACACCCTGTGAAGTGTAAAACACCCCCACTGTCTTCAGTAATATTAACACACTGACAGAGAACACAGATTAATATTAACACACTCACTGACACACTGTGTACATCATGACCCACAGTCAGATACACCCTGTGAAGTGTAAAACACCACCACTGTCCTCAGGAATATGATCACACTGACAGAGAACACAGATTAATATTAACACACTCACTGACACACTGTGTACATCATGACCCACAGTCAGATACACCCTGCGAAGTGTAAAACACCACCACTGTCCTCAGGAATATTATCACACTGACAGAGAACACAGATTAATATTAACACACTCACTGACACACTGTGTATATCATGACCCACAGTCAGATACACCCTGTGAAGTGTAAAACACCCCCACTGTCCTCAGTAATATTAACACACTGACAGAGAACACAGATTAATATTAACACACTCACTGACACACTGTGTATATCATGACCCACAGTCAGATACACCCGGTGAAGTGTAAAACACCCCCACTGTCCTCAGCAATATTAACACACTGACAGAGAACACAGATTAATATTAACACACTCACTGATACACTGTGTATATCATGACCCACAGTCAGATACACCCTGTGAAGTGTAAAACACCCCCACTGTCCTCAGTAATATTAACACACTGACAGAGAACACAGATTAATATTAACACACCCACTGACACACTGTGTACATCATGACCCACAGTCAGATAAATCCTGTGAAGTGTAAAACACCCCCACTGTCCTCAGGAATATTAACACACTGACAGAGAACACAGATTAATATTAACACAATCACTGACACACTGTGTATATCATGACCCACAGTCAGATACACCCTGTGAAGTGTAAAACACCCCCACTGTCCTCAGGAATATTAACACACTGACAGAGAACACAAATTAATATTAACACACTCACTGACACACTGTGTATATCATGACCCACAGTCAGATACACCCTGTGTAGTGTAAAACACCCCCACTGTCCTCAGTAATATTAACACACTGACAGAGAACACAGATAAATATTAACACACTCACTGACACACTGTGTATATCATGACCCACAGTCAGATACACCCTGTGAAGTGTCAAACACCCCCACTGTCCTCAGTAATATTAACACACTGACAGAGAACACAGATTAATATTAACACACTCACTGACACACTGTGTATATCATGACCCACAGTCAGATACACCCTGTGAAGTGTAAATCACCCCCACTGTCCTCAGGAATATCAACACACTGACAGAGAACACAGATTAATATTAACACACTCACTGACACACTGTGCACATCATGACCCACAGCCAGATACACCCTGTGAAGTGTAAAACACCCCCACTGTCCTCAGTAATATTAACACACTGACAGAGAACACAGATTAATATTAACACACTCACTGACACACTGTGTATATCATGACCCACAGTCAGATACACCCTGTGAAGTGTAAAACACCCCCACTGTCCTCAGGAATATTAACACACTGACAGAGAACACAGATTAATATTAACACACTCACTGACACACTGTGTACATCATGACCCACAGTCAGATACACCCTGTGAAGTGTAAAACATCCCCACTGTCCTCAGGAATATTAACACACTGACAGAGAACACAGATTAATATTAACACACTCACTGACACACTGTGTATATCATGACCCACAGTCAGATACACCCTGTGAAGTGTAAAACACCCCCACTGTCCTCAGCAATATTAACACACTGACAGAGAACACAGATTAATATTAACACACTCACTGACACACTGTGTATATCATGACCCACAGTCAGATACACCCTGTGAAGTGTAAAACACCCCCACTGTCCTCAGTAATATTAACACACTGACAGAGAACACAGATTAATATTAACACACTCACTGACACACTGTGTACATCATGACCCACAGTCAGATAAACCCTGTGAAGTGTAAAACACCCCCACTGTCCTCAGTAATATTAACACACTGACAGAGAACACAGATTAATATTAACACACTCACTGACACACTGTGTATATCATGACCCACAGTCAGATACACCCTGTGAAGTGTAAAGCATCCCCACTGTCCTCAGTAATATTAACACACTGACAGAGAACACAGATTAATATTAACACACTCACTGACACACTGTGTATATCATGACCCACAGTCAGATACACAATGTGAGGTGTAAAACACCCCCACTGTCCTCAGCAATATTAACACACTGACAGAGGACACAGATTAATCTTAACACACTCACTGACACACTGTGTATATCATGACCCACAGTCAGATACACCCTGTGAAGTGTAAAATACCCCCACTGTCCTCAGGAATATTAACACACTGACAGAGAACACAGATTAATATTAACACACTCACTGACACACTGTGTATATCATGATCCACAGTCAGATAAACCCTGTGAAGTGTAAAACACCCCCACTGTCCTCAGGAATATTAACACACTGACAGAGAACACAGATTAATATTAACACACTCACTGACACACTGTGTACATCATGACCCACTGTCAGATACACCCTGCGAAGTGTAAAACACCACCACTGTCCTCAGTAATATTAACACCTGACAGAGAACACAGATTAATATTAACACACTCACTGACACACTGTGCATATCATGACCCACAGTCAGATAAACCCTGTGAAGTGTAAAACACCCCCACTGTCGTCAGGAATATTAACACACTGACAGAGAACACAGATTAATATTAACACACTCACTGACACACTGTGTATATCATGAGCCACAGTCAGATACACCCTGCGAAGTGTAAAACACCCCCACTGTCCTCAGTAATATTAACACACTGACAGAGAACACAGATTAATATTAACACACTCACTGACACACTGTGTATATCATGACCCACAGTCAGATACACCCTGTGAAGTGTAAAACACCCCCACTGTCCTCAGTAATATTAACACACTGACAGAGAACACAGATTAATATTAACACACTCACTGACACACTGTGTATATCATGACCCACAGTCAGATACACCCTGTGAATTGTAAAACACCCCCACTGTCCTCAGTAATATTAACACACTGACAGAGAACACAGATTAATATTAACACACTCACTGACACACTGTGTATATCATGACCCACAGTCAGATACACCCTGTGAAGTGTAAAACACTCCCACTGTCCTCAGTAATATTAACACACTGACAGAGAACACAGATTAATATTAACACACTCACTGACACACTGTGTATATCATGACCCACAGTCAGTAACACCCTGTGAAGTGTAAAACATCCCCCACTGTCCTCAGGAATATTAACACACTGACAGAGAACACAGATTAATATTAACACACTCACTGACACACTGTGTATATCATGACCCACAGCCAGATACACCCTGTGAAGTGTAAAACACCCCCACTGTCCTCAGCAATATTAACACACTGACAGAGAAGACAGATTAATATTAACACACTCACTGACACACTGTGTATATCATGACTCACAGTCAGATAAACCCTGTGAAGTGTAAAACACCCCCACTGTACTCAGTAATATTAACACACTGACAGAGAACACAGATTAATATTAACACACTCACTGACACACTGTGTATATCATGACCCACAGTCAGATACACCCTGTGAAGTGTAAAACACCCCCACTGTCCTCAGGAATATTAACACACTGACAGAGAACACAGATTAATATTAACACACTCACTGACACACTGTGTATATCATGACCCACAGTCAGATACACCCTGTGAAGTGTAAAACACCCCCACTGTCCTCAGTAATATTAACACACTGACAGAGAACACAGATTAATATTAACACACTCACTGACACACTGTGTATATCATGACCCAGAGTCAGATACACCCGGTGAAGTGTAAAACACCCCCACTGTCCTCAGGAATATTAACACACTGACAGAGAACACAGATTAATATTAACACACTCACTGACACACTGTGTATATCATGACCCACAGTCAGATACACCCTGTGTAGTGTAAAACACCCCCACTGTCCTCAGGAATATTAACACACTGACAGAGAACACAGATTAATATTAACACACTCACTGACACACTGTGCATATCATGACCCACAGTCAGATACACCCTGTGAAGTGTAAAACACCCCCACTGTCCTCAGGAATATTAACACACTGACAGAGAACACAGATTAATATTAACACACTCACTGACACACTGTGTATATCATGACCCACAGTCAGATGCACCCTGTGAAGTGTAAAACACCCCCACTGTCCTCAGGTATATTAACACACTGACAGAGAACACAGATTAATATTAACACACTCACTGACACACTGTGTATATCATGACCCACAGTCAGATACACCCTGTGAAGTGTAAAACATCCCCACTGTCCTCAGTAATATTAACACACTGACAGAGTACACAGATTAATATTAACACACTCACTGACACACTGTGTATATCATGACCCAAAGTCAGATACACCCTGTGAAGTGTAAAACATCCCCACTGTCCTCAGGAATATTAACACACTGACAGTGAACACAGATTAACATTAACACACTCACTGACACACTGTGTATATCATGACCCACAGTCAGATACACCCTTTGAAGTGTAAAACACCCCCACTGTCCTCAGGAATATTAACACCTGACAGAGAACACAGATTAATATTAACACACTCACTGACACACTGTGCATATCATGACCCACAGTCAGATAAGCCCTGTGAAGTGTAAAACACCCCCACTGTCCTCAGGAATATTAACACACTGACAGAGAACACAGATTAATATTAACACACTCACTGACACACTGTGTATATCATGAGCCACAGTCAGATACACCCTGCGAAGTGTAAAACACCCCCACTGTCCTCAGTAATATTAACACACTGACAGAGAACACAGATTAATATTAACACACTCACTGACACACTGTGTATATCATGACCCACAGTCAGATACACCCTGTGAAGTGTAAAACACCCCCACTGTCCTCAGTAATATTAACACACTGACAGAGAACACAGATTAATATTAACACACTCACTGACACACTGTGTATATCATGACCCACAGTCAGATACACCCTGTGAAGTGTAAAACACCCCCACTGTCCTCAGTAATATTAACACACTGACAGAGAACACAGATTAATATTAACACACTCACTGACACACTGCGTATATCATGACCCACAGTCAGATACACCCTGTGAAGTGTAAAACACTCCCACTGTCCTCAGTAATATTAACACACTGACAGAGAACACAGATTAATATTAACACACTCACTGACACACTGTGTATATCATGACCCACAGTCAGTAACACCCTGTGAAGTGTAAAACATCCCCCACTGTCCTCAGGAATATTAACACACTGACAGAGAACACAGATTAATATTAACACACTCACTGACACACTGTGTATATCATGACCCACAGCCAGATACACCCTGTGAAGTGTAAAACACCCCCACTGTCCTCAGCAATATTAACACACTGACAGAGAACACAGATTAATATTAACACACTCACTGACACACTGTGTATATCATGACCCACAGTCAGATACACAATGTGAGGTGTAAAACACCCCCACTGTCCTCAGCAATATTAACACACTGACAGAGGACACTGATTAATCTTAACACACTCACTGACACACTGTGTATATCATGACCCACAGTCAGATACACCCTGTGAAGTGTAAAATACCCCAACTGTCCTCAGGAATATTAACACACTGACAGAGAACACAGATTAATATTAACACACTCACTGACACACTGTGTATATCATGATCCACAGTCAGATAAACCCTGTGAAGTGTAAAACACCCCCACTGTCCTCAGGAATATTAACACACTGACAGAGAACACAGATTAATATTAACACACTCACTGAAACACTGTGTACATCATGACCCACTGTCAGATACACCCTGCGAAGTGTAAAACACCACCACTGTCCTCAGTAATATTAACACCTGACAGAGAACACAGATTAATATTAACACACTCACTGACACACTGTGCATATCATGACCCACAGTCAGATAAACCCTGTGAAGTGTAAAACACCCCCACTGTCCTCAGGAATATTAACACACTGACAGAGAACACAGATTAATATTAACACACTCACTGACACACTGTGTATATCATGAGCCACAGTCAGATACACCCTGCGAAGTGTAAAACACCCCCACTGTCCTCAGTAATATTAACACACTGACAGAGAACACAGATTAATATTAACACACTCACTGACACACTGTGTATATCATGACCCACAGTCAGATACACCCTGTGAAGTGTAAAACACCCCCACTGTCCTCAGTAATATTAACACACTGACAGAGAACACAGATTAATATTAACACACTCACTGACACACTGTGTATATCATGACCCACAGTCAGATACACCCTGTGAAGTGTAAAACACCCCCACTGTCCTCAGTAATATTAACACACTGACAGAGAACACAGATTAATATTAACACACTCACTGACACACTGTGTATATCATGACCCACAGTCAGATACACCCTGTGAAGTGTAAAACACTCCCACTGTCCTCAGTAATATTAACACACTGACAGAGAACACAGATTAATATTAACACACTCACTGACACACTGTGTATATCATGACCCACAGTCAGTAACACCCTGTGAAGTGTAAAACATCCCCCACTGTCCTCAGGAATATTAACACACTGACAGAGAACACAGATTAATATTAACACACTCACTGACACACTGTGTATATCATGACCCAGAGCCAGATACACCCTGTGAAGTGTAAAACACCCCCACTGTCCTCAGCAATATTAACACACTGACAGAGAAGACAGATTAATATTAACACACTCACTGACACACTGTGTATATCATGACTCACAGTCAGATAAACCCTGTGAAGTGTAAAACACCCCCACTGTACTCAGTAATATTAACACACTGACAGAGAACACAGATTAATATTAACACACTCACTGACACACTGTGTATATCATGACCCACAGTCAGATACACCCTGTGAAGTGTAAAACACCCCCACTGTCCTCAGGAATATTAACACACTGACAGAGAACACAGATTAATATTAACACACTCACTGACACACTGTGTATATCATGACCCACAGTCAGATACACCCTGTGAAGTGTAAAACACCCCCACTGTCCTCAGTAATATTAACACACTGACAGAGAACACAGATTAATATTAACACACTCACTGACACACTGTTTATATCATGACCCAGAGTCAGATACACCCGGTGAAGTGTAAAACACCCCCACTGTCCTCAGGAATATTAACACACTGACAGAGAACACAGATTAATATTAACACACTCACTGACACACTGTGTATATCATGACCCACAGTCAGATACACCCTGTGTAGTGTAAAACACCCCCACTGTCCTCAGGAATATTAACACACTGACAGAGAACACAGATTAATATTAACACACTCACTGACACACTGTGTATATCATGACCCACAGTCAGATACACCCTGTGAAGTGTAAAACACCCCCACTGTCCTCAGTAATATTAACACACTGACAGAGAACACAGATTAATATTAACACACTCACTGACACACTGTGTATATCATGACCCACAGTCAGATAAACCCTGTGAAGTGTAAAACACCCCCACTGTCCTCAGTAATATTAACACACTGACAGAGAACACAGATTAATATTAACACACTCACTGACACACTGTGCATATCATGACCCACAGTCAGATACACCCTGTGAAGTGTAAAACACCCCCACTGTCCTCAGGAATATTAACACACTGACAGAGAACACAGATTAATATTAACACACTCACTGACACACTGTGTATATCATGACCCACAGTCAGATAAACCCTGTGAAGTGTAAAACACCCCCACTGTCCTCAGGAATATTAACACACTGACAGAGAACACAGATTAATATTAACACACTCACTGAAACACTGTGTACATCATGACCCACTGTCAGATACACCCTGCGAAGTGTAAAACACCACCACTGTCCTCAGTAATATTAACACCTGACAGAGAACACAGATTAATATTAACACACTCACTGACACACTGTGCATATCATGACCCACAGTCAGATAAACCCTGTGAAGTGTAAAACACCCCCACTGTCCTCAGGAATATTAACACACTGACAGAGAACACAGATTAATATTAACACACTCACTGACACACTGTGTATATCATGAGCCACAGTCAGATACACCCTGCGAAGTGTAAAACACCCCCACTGTCCTCAGTAATATTAACACACTGACAGAGAACACAGATTAATATTAACACACTCACTGACACACTGTGTATATCATGACCCACAGTCAGATACACCCTGTGAAGTGTAAAACACCCCCACTGTCCTCAGTAATATTAACACACTGACAGAGAACACAGATTAATATTAACACACTCACTGACACACTGTGTATATCATGACCCACAGTCAGATACACCCTGTGAAGTGTAAAACACCCCCACTGTCCTCAGTAATATTAACACACTGACAGAGAACACAGATTAATATTAACACACTCACTGACACACTGTGTATATCATGACCCACAGTCAGATACACCCTGTGAAGTGTAAAACACTCCCACTGTCCTCAGTAATATTAACACACTGACAGAGAACACAGATTAATATTAACACACTCACTGACACACTGTGTATATCATGACCCACAGTCAGTAACACCCTGTGAAGTGTAAAACATCCCCCACTGTCCTCAGGAATATTAACACACTGACAGAGAACACAGATTAATATTAACACACTCACTGACACACTGTGTATATCATGACCCAGAGCCAGATACACCCTGTGAAGTGTAAAACACCCCCACTGTCCTCAGCAATATTAACACACTGACAGAGAAGACAGATTAATATTAACACACTCACTGACACACTGTGTATATCATGACTCACAGTCAGATAAACCCTGTGAAGTGTAAAACACCCCCACTGTACTCAGTAATATTAACACACTGACAGAGAACACAGATTAATATTAACACACTCACTGACACACTGTGTATATCATGACCCACAGTCAGATACACCCTGTGAAGTGTAAAACACCCCCACTGTCCTCAGGAATATTAACACACTGACAGAGAACACAGATTAATATTAACACACTCACTGACACACTGTGTATATCATGACCCACAGTCAGATACACCCTGTGAAGTGTAAAACACCCCCACTGTCCTCAGTAATATTAACACACTGACAGAGAACACAGATTAATATTAACACACTCACTGACACACTGTTTATATCATGACCCAGAGTCAGATACACCCGGTGAAGTGTAAAACACCCCCACTGTCCTCAGGAATATTAACACACTGACAGAGAACACAGATTAATATTAACACACTCACTGACACACTGTGTATATCATGACCCACAGTCAGATACACCCTGTGTAGTGTAAAACACCCCCACTGTCCTCAGGAATATTAACACACTGACAGAGAACACAGATTAATATTAACACACTCACTGACACACTGTGTATATCATGACCCACAGTCAGATACACCCTGTGAAGTGTAAAACACCCCCACTGTCCTCAGTAATATTAACACACTGACAGAGAACACAGATTAATATTAACACACTCACTGACACACTGTGTATATCATGACCCACAGTCAGATAAACCCTGTGAAGTGTAAAACACCCCCACTGTCCTCAGTAATATTAACACACTGACAGAGAACACAGATTAATATTAACACACTCACTGACACACTGTGCATATCATGACCCACAGTCAGATACACCCTGTGAAGTGTAAAACACCCCCACTGTCCTCAGGAATATTAACACACTGACAGAGAACACAGATTAATATTAACACACTCACTGACACACTGTGTATATCATGACCCACAGTCAGATGCACCCTGTGAAGTGTAAAACACCCCCACTGTCCTCAGGTATATTAACACACTGACAGAGAACACAGATTAATATTAACACACTCACTGACACACTGTGTATATCATGACCCACAGTCAGATACACCCTGTGAAGTGTAAAACATCCCCACTGTCCTCAGTAATATTAACACACTGACAGAGTACACAGATTAATATTAACACACTCACTGACACACTGTGTATATCATGACCCAAAGTCAGATACACCCTGTGAAGTGTAAAACATCCCCACTGTCCTCAGGAATATTAACACACTGACAGTGAACACAGATTAACATTAACACACTCACTGACACACTGTGTATATCATGACCCACAGTCAGATACACCCTTTGAAGTGTAAAACACCCCCACTGTCCTCAGGAATATTAACACCTGACAGAGAACACAGATTAATATTAACACACTCACTGACACACTGTGCATATCATGACCCACAGTCAGATAAACCCTGTGAAGTGTAAAACACCCCCACTGTCCTCAGGAATATTAACACACTGACAGAGAACACAGATTAATATTAACACACTCACTGACACACTGTGTATATCATGAGCCACAGTCAGATACACCCTGCGAAGTGTAAAACACCCCCACTGTCCTCAGTAATATTAACACACTGACAAAGAACACAGATTAATATTAACACACTCACTGACACACTGTGTATATCATGACCCACAGTCAGATACACCCTGTGAAGTGTAAAACACCCCCACTGTCCTCAGTAATATTAACACACTGACAGAGAACACAGATTAATATTAACACACTCACTGACACACTGTGTATATCATGACCCACAGTCAGATACACCCTGTGAAGTGTAAAACACCCCCACTGTCCTCAGTAATATTAACACACTGACAGAGAACACAGATTAATATTAACACACTCACTGACACACTGTGTATATCATGACCCACAGTCAGATACACCCTGTGAAGTGTAAAACACTCCCACTGTCCTCAGTAATATTAACACACTGACAGAGAACACAGATTAATATTAACACACTCACTGACACACTGTGTATATCATGACCCACAGTCAGTAACACCCTGTGAAGTGTAAAACATCCCCCACTGTCCTCAGGAATATTAACACACTGACAGAGAACACAGATTAATATTAACACACTCACTGACACACTGTGTATATCATGACCCACAGCCAGATACACCCTGTGAAGTGTAAAACACCCCCACTGTCCTCAGCAATATTAACACACTGACAGAGAACACAGATTAATATTAACACACTCACTGACACACTGTGTATATCATGACCCACAGTCAGATACACCCTGTGAAGTGTAAAACACCCCCACTGTCCTCAGTAATATTAACACACTGACAGAGAACACAGATTAATATTAACACACTCACTGACACACTGTGTATATCATGACCCACAGCCAGATAAACCCTGTGAAGTGTAAAACACCCCCACTGTCCTCAGGAATATTAATACCTGACAGAGAACACAGATTAATATTAACACACTCACTGACACACTGTGTATATCATGACCCAGAGTCAGATACACCCTGTGAAGTGTAAAACACCCCCACTGTCCTCAGTAATATTAACACACTGACAGAGAACACAGATTAATATTAACACACTCACTGACACACTGTGTACATCATGACTCACAGTCAGATACACCCTGTGAAGTGTAAAACACCCCCACTGTCCTCAGTAATATTAACACACTGACAGAGAACACAGATTAATATTAACACACTCACTGACACACTGTGTATATCATGACCCACAGTCAGATAAACCCTGTGAAGTGTGAAACACCCCCACTGTCCTCAGTAATATTAACACACTGACAGAGTAGACAGATTAATATTAACACACTCACTGACACACTGTGTATATCATGACTCACAGTCAGATAAACCCTGTGAAGTGTAAAACACCCCCACTGTACTCAGTAATATTAACACACTGACAGAGAACACAGATTAATATTAACACACTCACTGACACACTGTGTATATCATGACCCACAGTCAGATACACCCTGTGAAGTGTAAAACACCCCAACTGTCCTCAGGAATATTAACACACTGACAGAGAACACAGATTAATATTAACACACTCACTGACACACTGTGTATATCATGACCCACAGTCAGATGCACCCTGTGAAGTGTAAAACACCCCCACTGTCCTCAGTAATATTAACACACTGACAGAGAACACAGATTAATATTAACACACTCACTGACACACTGTGCATATCATGACCCACAGTCAGATACACCCTGTGAAGTGTAAAACACCCCCACTGTCCTCAGGAATATTAACACACTGACAGAGAACACAGATTAATATTAACACACTCACTGACACACTGTGTATATCATGACCCACAGTCAGATGCACCCTGTGAAGTGTAAAACACCCCCACTGTCCTCAGGTATATTAACACACTGACAGAGAACACTGATTAATATTAACACACTCACTGACACACTGTGTATATCATGACCCACAGTCAGATACACCCTGTGAAGTGTAAAACATCCCCACTGTCCTCAGTAATATTAACACACTGACAGAGTACACAGATTAATATTAACACACTCACTGACACACTGTGTATATCATGACCCAAAGTCAGAT